>NC_135920.1:15184199-15826699 GCF_964058835.1 Carex rostrata | reverse complement strand
TTAGGCAAAAGTGACCCGAAAACAGTTCAGCTGGGGAAAATTAAGCGGATGCAGCCAAGCGTTGGGGAAAACTAAGCGGATCCGGCCAAGAGTCGGTGGAAATTGGCCCGGAAACAGTCCAGCAGCAAGCGGAAGCGGCTAACGTTGGGGAAAAGTGACCCGAAAACAGTTCAGCGGGGGAAAACTAAGCGGATGCGGCCATGCGTTGGGGAAAACTAAGCGGATACGGCCAAGTGTTGGGGAAAAATGGCCCGAAAACAGCCCAGCGGCAAGCGGAAGCGGCTAACGTTGGGCAAAAGTGACCCGAAAACAGTTCAGCGGGGGAAAACTAAGCGGATGCGGCCACGCGTTGGGGAAAACTAAGCGGATACGGTCAAGTGTGGGTGAAAAATGGCCCGAAAACCGTCCAGCGGCAAGCGGAAGCGGCTAACGTTGGGCAAAAGTGACCCGAAAACAGTTCAGCGGGGGAAAACTAAGCGGATGCGGCCACGCGTTGGGGAAAACTAAGCGGATACGGCCAAGTGTTGGGGAAAAATGGCCCGAAAATAGTCCAGCGGCAAGCGGAAGCGGCTAACGTTGGGCAAAAGTGACCCGAAAACAGTTCAGCGGGGGAAAACTAAGCGGATGCGGCCACGCGTTGGGGAAAACTAAGCGGATACGGCCAAGTGTGGGTGAAAAATGCCCCGAAAACCGTCCAGCGGCAAGCGGAAGCGGCTAAAGTTGGGCAAAAGTGACCCGAAAACAGTTCAGCGGGGGAAAACTAAGCGGATGCGGCCACGCGTTGGGGAAAACTAACCGGATACGGCCAAGTGTTGGAGAAAAATGGCCCGAAAACAGCCCAGCGGCAAGCGGAAGCAGCTAACGTTGGGCAAAAGTGACCCGAAAACAGTTCAGCGGGGGAAAACTAAGCGGATGCGGCCACGCGTTGGGGAAAACTAAGCGGATACGGCCAAGTGTGGGTGAAAAATGGCCCGAAAACCGTCCAGCGGCAAGCGGAAGCGGCTAACGTTGGGCAAAGTGACCCGAAAACAGTTCAGCGGGGGAAAACTAAGCGGATGTGGCCACGCGTTGGGGAAAACTAAGCGGATACGGCCAAGTGTTGGGGAAAAATGGCCCGAAAACAGTCCAGCGGTAAGCGGAAGCGGCTAACGTTGGGCAAAAGTGACCCGAAAACAGTTCAGCGGGGGAAAACTAAGCTGATGCGGCCACGCGTTGTGGAAAACTAAGCGGATACGGCTAAGTGTGGGTGAAAAATGGCCCGAAAACCGTCCAGCGGCAAGCGGAAGCGGCTAACGTTGGGCAAAAGTTACCCGAAAACAGTTCAGCGGGGGAAAACTAAGCGGATGCGGCCACGCGTTGGGGAAAACTAACCGGATACGACCAGGTGTTGTGGAAAAATGGCCCGAAAATTGCCCAGCGGCAAGCGGAAGCGGCTAATGATGGGTAAAACTGACCCGAAAACAGTCCAGCGGCAAGCGGAAGCGGCTAACGTTGGGCAAAAGTGACCCGAAAACAGTTCAGCGGGGGAAAACTAAGCGGATGCGGCCACGCGTTGGGGAAACCTAAGCGGATACGGCCAAGTGTTGGGGAAAAATGGCCCGAAAACAGTCCAGCGGCAAGCGGAAGCGGCTAACGTTGGGCAAAAGTGACCCGAAAACAGTTCAGCGGGGGAAAACTAAGCGGATGCGACCACGCGTTGGGGAAAACTAAGCGGATACGGCCAAGTGTGGGTGAAAAATGGCCCGAAAACCGTCCAGCGGCAAGCGGAAGCGGCTAACGTTAGGCAAAAGTGACCCGGAAACAGTTCAGCGGGGGAAAACTAAGCGGATGCGGCCACGCGTTGGGGAAAACTAACCGGATACGACCAGGTGTTGGGGAAAAATGGCCCGAAAAATGCACAGCGGCAAGCGGAAGCGGCTAATGATGGGCAAAACTGACCCGAAAACAGTCCAGCGGCAAGCGGAAGCGGCTAACGTTGGGCAAAAGTGACCCGAAAACAGTTCAGCGGGGGAAAACTAAGCGGATGCGGCCACGCGTTGTGGAAAACTAAGCGGATGCGGCCAAGTGTTGGGGAAAAATGGCCCGAAAACAGTCCAGCGGCAAGCGAAAGCGGCTAACGTTGGGCAAAAGTGACCCGAAAACAGTTCAGCGGGGGAAAACTAAGCGGATGCGGCCACGCGTTGGGGAAAACTAAGCGGATACGGCCAAGTGTGGGTGAAAAATGGCCCGAAAACTGTCCAGCGGCAAGCGGAAGCGGCTAACGTTGGGCAAAGTGACCCGAAAACAGTTCAGCGGGGGAAAACTAAGCGGATGTGGCCACGCGTTGGGGAAAACTAAGCGGATACGGCCAAGTGTTGGGGAAAAATGGCCCGAAAACAGTCCAGCGGCAAGCGGAAGCGGCTAACGTTGGGCAAAAGTGACCCGAAAACAGTTCAGCGGGGGAAAACTAAGCTGATGCGGCCACGCGTTGTGGAAAACTAAGCGGATACGGCCAAGTGTGGGTGAAAAATGGCCCGAAAACCGTCCAGCGGCAAGCGGAAGCGGCTAACGTTGGGCAAAAGTTACCCGAAAACAGTTCAGCGGGGGAAAACTAAGCGGATGCGGCCACGCGTTGGGGAAAACTAACCGGATACGACCAGGTGTTGTGGAAAAATGGCCCGAAATTTGCCCAGCGGCAAGCGGAAGCGGCTAATGATGGGTAAAACTGACCCGAAAACAGTCCAGCGGCAAGCGGAAGCGGCTAACGTTGGGCAAAAGTGACCCAAAAACAGTTCAGCGGGGGAAAACTAAGCGGATGCGGCCACGCGTTGGGGAAACCTAAGCGGATACGGCCAAGTGTTGGGGAAAAATGGCCCGAAAACAGTCCAGCGGCAAGCGGAAGCGGCTAACGTTGGGCAAAAGTGACCCGAAAACAGTTCAGCGGGGGAAAACTAAGCGGATGCGACCACGCGTTGGGGAAAACTAAGCGGATACGGCCAAGTGTGGGTGAAAAATGGCCCGAAAACCGTCCAGCGGCAAGCGGAAGCGGCTAATGTTAGGCAAAAGTGACCCGGAAACAGTTCAGCGGGGGAAAACTAAGCGGATGCGGCCACGCGTTGGGGAAAACTAACCGGATACGACCAGGTGTTGGGGAAAAATGGCCCGAAAAATGCCCAGCGGCAAGCGGAAGCGGCTAATGATGGGCAAAACTGACCCGAAAACAGTCCAGCGGCAAGCGGAAGCGGCTAACGTTGGGCAAAAGTGACCCGAAAACAGTTCAGCGGGGGAAAACTAAGCGGATGCGGCCACGCATTGTGGAAAACTAAGCGGATGCGGCCAAGTGTCGGGGAAAAATGGCCCGAAAACAGTCCAGCGGCAAGCGAAAGCGGCTAACGTTGGGCAAAAGTGACCCGAAAACAGTTCAGTGGGGGAAAACTAAGCGGATGCGGCCACGCGTTGGGGAAAACTAAGCGGATACGGCCAAGAGTCGGTGGAAATTGGCCCGAAAATAGTCCAGCGGAAGCGGAAGCAGATTTTTGGAAGGGGCGGCCCCTCTCGGTGTAAAATGGCCCGAAAAACACGATTATGTTACCCGAAAACACGATTATGTTACCGAAAAAACACGGTTGAGCGTGGGTAGAAAACACGGTTGAGAGATGGCAAAAAACACGGTTGAGCGGGGGCAAAAAACACGGTGGAGCGGGGGCAAAAGACACGATTTTGTTACCGAAGAACACGGCCCGTTGGGGGCAAGGAACACGAATATGTTACCGAAAAACACGGACCACGCGGGTTGAAATCCCCAGCCGTAGAGCTAGCGAAACACGGTGGGGCAGGGCGTCTAAGCGTGGAGGCGCCCGTAAGACCGATGCGGGTTGAAATCCCCAGCCGTAAAGCCGGCGAAACTCGGACGGGCAGGGCGTCTAAGCGTGGAGGCGCCCGTAAGACTGATGCTTCAAACAGCTTCAATTGGAGTGTTGTATTAGAGTTGTAAATGCCCTCTTACTTTGCCATATAGAGGCAATATTGGAGTGCTCCAAGCACCTTCAATTGGAGTTTTGTATACGGGTTGTAAATGCCCCATTATCTTGTAATCTAGGGACACGCCTAGAGTTCTCCAAACAACTTCAATTGGACTGTTGCATTAGGGTTGTAAATGCTCTATTACTTTGCCATATAGAGGCAATATTAGAGTGCTCCAAGCACCTTCAATTGGAGTGTTGCATACGGATTGTAAATACCCCATTATCTTGCAATCTAGGGAGACTCCTAGAGTTCTCCAAACAGCTTCAATTGGAGTGTTGTATTAGGGTTATAAATGTCATATTATCTTGACATATGTAGACAATAGTAGAATGCTCCAAACACCTTCAATTCGAGTGTTGTATTCGGGTAGTAAATTCTCTATTATGTAGCCATAAAGAGGCAATATTAAAGTGCTCCAAGCACCTTTAATTGGAGTGTTGTATTAGGGTTGTAAATGTCATATTATCTTGCCATCGGTAGACACTACTAGAGTGCTCCAAACACCTTCAATTGGAGTGTTGTATTCCTGTAGTAAATTCTCTATTATGTAGCCATAAAGAGGCATTATTATAGTGCTCCAACTACCTCCAATTGGAGTGTTGAATTAGGTTTGTAAATGCCCCATTTTCTTGTCATCTTGATAAACTACTAGAGTGCTCCAAACACCTTCAATTGGAGTGTTGTATTAGGTTTTAAATGATCTATTACTTTGCCATATAGAGGCAATATTAGAGTGCTCCAAGCACCTTCAATTGGAGTGTTGCATACGGATTGTAAATACCCCATTATCTTGCAATCTAGGGAGACTCCTAGAGTTCTCCAAACAGCTTCAATTGGAGTGTTGTATTAGGGTTATAAATGCCATATTATCTTGACATATGTAGACACTACAGAGTGTTCCTAACACCTTCAATTGGAGTGTTTTATTAGGGTTGTAAATGCTCTATTACTCCGCCATATAGAAGCAATATTAGAGTGCTCCAAGCACCTTTAATTGGAGTGTTGTATTAGGGTTGTACATGCCATATTAACTTGCCATCTGTAGACACTACTAGAGTGCTCCAAACACCTTCAATTCGAGTGTTGTATTCGGGTAGTAAATTCTCTATGATATATCCATAAAGAGGCAATATTATAGTGCTCCAACTACCTCCAATTGGAGTGTTGAATTAGGTTTGTAAATGTCCCATTTTCTTGCCATCTGGATAAACTACTAGAGTGCTCCAAACACCTTCAATTGGAGTGTTGTATTAGGGTTGTAAATGCTCTATTACTTTGCCATATAGAGGCAAAATTAGAGTCCTCCAAGCACCTTCAATTGGAATGTTGTATAAGGGTTGTAATTGCCCCATTATCTTGCAATCTAGGGATACTCCAAGAGTTCTCCAAACATCTTCAATTGGAGTGTTCTATACGGGTTGTAAATGCCCCATTATCTTGCAATCTAGGGACACGCCTAGAGTTCTCCAAATACCTTCAATTGGAATGTTGCATTAGGGTTGTAATTGTCATATTATCTTGACATATGTAGACACTACTAGAGTGATCCAAACAACTTCAATTGGAGTGTTCTATTAGGATTGAAAATGCTCTATTACTTTGCCATATAGAGGCAATATTAGAGTGCTCCAAGCACCTTCAATTGGAGTGCTTTCTTAGGGTTGTAAATGCCATATTATCTTGATATATGTAGACACTACTAGAGTGCTCCTAACACCTTCAATTGGAGTATTGTATTCGGGGAGCAAATGCTCTATTATCTTGCCATATGGAGACAATATTAGAGTTCTCCAAACACCTTCAATTGGAGTGTTGTATTTTGAAAATACCCTATTATCTTTCCATCTAGAGAAACTACTAGAGTGCTCCAAACCCTTTCAATTGGAGTGTTGTATTAGGGTTGTAAATGCCCTCTTACATTGCCATATTATCTTGATATATGTAGACACTACTGGAGTGCTCCTAACACCTTCAATTGGAGTGTTGTATTCGGGTAGCAAATGCTCTATTATCTTGCCATATGGAGACAATATTAGAGTTCTCGAAACACCTTCAATTGGAGTGTTGTATTAGGGTTGAACATACCCTATTATCTTGCCATCTAGAGAAACTACTAGAGTGATCCAAACCCTTTCAATTGGAGTGTTGTATTAGGGTTGTAAATGCCCTCTTACTTTGCCATATAGAGGCAATATTAGAGTGCTCCAAGCACCTTCAATTGGAGTGTTGTATACGGGTTGTAAATGCCCCATTATCTTGCCATATAGAGGCAATATTAGAGTGCTCCAAACACCTTCAATTGGAGTGTTGTATACGGGTTGTAAATGCCCCATTATCTTGCAATCTAGGGACATTCGAAGAGTTCTCCAAACACCTTCAATTGGAGTGTTTTCTTAGGGTTGTAAATGCCATATTATCTTGACATATGTGGACACTACTCAATTGGAGTGTTGTATTAGGGTTGTAAATGGTATATTATCTTGCCATATGGAGGCAATATTAGAGTGCTCCAAGCATCTTCAACTGGAGTGTTGTATACGGGTTGTAAATGCCCCATTATCTTGCAATCTAGGGACACTCCTAGAGTTCTCCAAATACCTTCAATTGGAGTGTTGCATTAGGTTTGTAATTGCCATATTATCGTGACATATGTAGACGCTACTAGAGTGCTCCAAACACCTTCAATTGGAGTGCTGTATTATGGTTGTAAATGGTATATTATCTTGCCATATGGAGGCAATATTAGAGTGCTCCAAGCATCTTCAACTGGAGTGTTGTATACGGGTTGTAAATGCCCCATTATCTTGCAATGTAGGGACACTCCTAGAGTTCTCCAAATACCTTCAATTGGAGTGTTGTATTAGGGTTGTAAATGCCATCTATCTTGACATATATAGACAATACTAGGCTGCTCCAAACACCTTCAATTCGAATGTTCTATTCGGGTTGTAAATTCTCTATTATGTAGCCATAAAGAGGCAATATTAAAGTTCTCCAAGCACCTTTAATTGGAGTGTTGTTTTAGGGTTGTAAATGCCATATTATCTTGCCATCGGTAGACACTACTAGAATGCTCCAAACACCTTCAATTGGAGTGTTGTATTCGGGTAGTAAATTCTCTATTATGTAGCCATAAAGAGGCAATATTATAGTGCTCCAACTACCTCCAATTGGAGTGTTGAATTAGGTTTGTAAATGCCCCATTTTCTTGCCATCTGGATAAACTACTAGAGTGCTCCAAACACCTTCAATTGGAGTGTTGTATTAGGTTTGTAAATGATCTATTATCTTGCTATTTGGAGGCAATATTAGAGTGCTCCAAGCACCTTCAATTGGAGTGTTGTATACGGGTTGTAAATGCCCCATTATCTTGCAATCTAGGGACATTCTAAGAGTTCTCCAAACACCTTCAATTGGAGTGTTTTCTTAGGGTTGTAAATGCCATATTATCTTGACATATGTGGACACTACTCAATTGGAGTGTTGTATTAGGGTTGTAAATGGTATATTATCTTGCCATATGGAGGCAATATTACAGTGCTCCAAGCATCTTCAACTGGAGTGTTGTATACGGGTTGTAAATGCCCCATTATCTTGCAATCTAGGGACACTCCTAGAGTTCTCCAAATACCTTCAATTGGAGTATTTTATTAGGGTTGTAAATGTTCTATTACTTTGTCATATAGAGGCAATATTAGAGTGCTCCAAGCACCATCAATCGGAGTGTTGTATACAGGTTGTAAATGCCCCATTATCTTGCAATCTAGGGTCACTCCTAGAGTTCTCAAAAGACCTTCAATAGGAGTGCTGTATTAGGTTTATAAATGCCATGTTATCTTAACATATGTAGACACTACTAGAGTGCTCCAAACACCTTCAATTCGAGTGTTGTATTCGGGTAGTAATTCTCTATTATGTAGCCATAAAGAGGCAATATTAAAGTGCTACAAACACGTTCAATTGGAGTGTTTTCTTAGGGTTGTAAATGCCATATTATGTTGATATATGTAGACACTACTAGAGTGCTCCTAACACCTTCAATTGGAGTGTTGTATTCGGGTAGCAAATGCTCTATTATCTTGCCATATGGAGACAATATTAGAGTTCTCCAAACACCTTCAATTGGAGTGTTGTATTAGGGTTGAAAATACCCTATTATCTTGCCATCTGGAGAAACTACTAAAGTGCTCCAAACCCTTTCAATTGGAGGGTTGTATTAGGGTTGTAAATGCCCTCTTACTTTGCCATATAGAGGCAATATTAGAGGGCTCCAAGGACCTTCAATTGGAGTGTTGTATACGGGTTGTAAATGCCCCATTATCTTGCAATCTAGAGACACGCCTAGAGTTCTCCAAATACCTTCAATTGAAATGTTGCATTAGGGTTGTAATTGCCATATTATCGTGACATATGTAGACACTACTAGAGTGCTCCAAACACCTTCAATTGGAGTGTTGTATTAGGGTTGAAAATGCTCTGTTACTTTGCCATATAGAGGCAATATTATAGTGGTCCAATCACCTTCAATTGGAGTGTTCTATACGGGTTGTAAATGCCCCATTATCTTGCAATCTAGGGACACTCCTAGAGTTCTCCAAACACCTTCAATTGGAGTGTTGTATTAGGGTTATAATGCCATCTATCTTGACATATGTAGACAGTACTAGGCTGCTGCAAACACCTTCAATTCGAATGTTGTATTCGGGTTGTAAATTCTCTATTATGTAGCCATAAAGAGGCAATATTAAAGTTCTCCAAGCACCTTTAATTGGAGTGTTGTTTTAGGGTTGTAAATGCCATATTATCTGGCCATCTGTAGACACTACTAGAATGCTCCAAACACTTTAAATTGGAGTGTTGTAGTCGGATAGTAAATTCTCTATTATGTAGCCATAAAGACGCATTATTAGAGTGCTCCAACTACCTCCAATTGGAGTGTTGAATTAGGTTTGTAAATGCCCCTTCTTCTTGCCATCTGGATAAACTACTAGAGTGCTCCAAACACCTTCAATTGGAGTGTTGTATTAGGGTTGTAAATGCTCTATTACTGTGCCATATAGAGGCAATATTAGAGTGCTCCTAGCACCTTCAATTGGAGTGTTGTATTAGGGTTGTAAATGGTCTATTATCTTGCCATATGGAGGCAATATTAGAGTGCTCCAAGCATCTTGAACTGGAGTGTTGTATACGGGTTTTAAATTCCCCATTATCTTGCAATCTAGGGACACTCCTAGAGTTCTCCAAATACCTTCAATTGGAGTGTTGCATTAGGTTTGTAATTGCCATATTATCGTGAAATATGTAGACACTACTAGAGTGCTCCAAACACCTTCAATTGGAGTGTTGTATTAGGGTTGAAAATGCTCTGTTACTTTGCCATATAGAGGCAATATTATAGTGCTCCAATCACCGTCAATTGGAGTGTTCTATATGGGTTGTACATGCCCCATTATCTTGCAATCTAGGGACACTCCTAGAGTTCTCCAAACACCTTCAATTGGAGTGTTGTATTAGGGTTATAAATGCCATATATCTTGACATATGTAGAAAGTACTAGGCTGCTCTAAACACCTTCAATTCGAATGTTGTATTCGGGTTGTAAATTCTCTATTATGTAGCCATAAAGAGGCAATATTAAAGTTCTCCAAGCACCTTTAATTGGAGTGTTGTTTTAGGGTTGTAAATGCCATATTATCTGGCCATCTGTAGACACTACTAGAATGCTCCAAACACTTTCAATTGGAGTGTTGTATTCGGATAGTAAATTCTCTATTATGTAGCCATAAAGAGGCAATATTAGAGTGCTCCAACTACCTCCAATTGGAGTGTTGAATTAGGTTTGTAAATGCCCCATTTTCTTGCCATCTGGATAAACTACTAGAGTGCTCCAAACACCTTCAATTGGAGTGTTGTATTAGGTTTTAAATGATCTATTACTTTGCCATATAGAGGCAATATTAGAGTGCTCCAAGCACCTTCAATTGGAGTGTTGTATACGGGTTGTAAATGCCCCATTATCTTGCAATCTAGGGACACTCCTAGAGTTCTCCAAATACCTTCAATTGGAGTGTTGTATTAGGGTTGTAAATGTTCTATTACTTTGTCATATAGAGGCAATATTAGAGTGCTCCAAGCACCATCAATCGGAGTGTTGTATACAGGTTGTAAATGCCCCATTATCTTGCAATCTAGGGTCACTCCTAGAGTTCTCAAAAGACCTTCAATAGGAGTGCTGTATTAGGTTTATAAATGCCATGTTATCTTAACATATGTAGACACTACTAGAGTGCTCCGAACACCTTCAATTCGAGTGTTGTATTCGGGTAGTAATTCTCTATTATGTAGCCATAAAGAGGCAATATTAAAGTGCTACAAACACGTTCAATTGGAGTGTTTTCTTAGGGTTGTAAATACCATATTATGTTGATATATGTAGACACTACTAGAGTGCTCCTAACACCTTCAATTGGAGTGTTGTATTCGGGTAGCAAATGCTCTATTATCTTGCCATATGGAGACAATATTAGAGTTCTCCAAACACCTTCAATTGAAGTGTTGTATTAGGGTTGAAAATACCCTATTATCTTGCCATCTGGAGAAACTACTAGAGTGCCCCAAACCCTTTCAATTGGAGGGTTGTATTAGGGTTGTAAATGCCCTCTTACTTTGCCATATAGAGGCAATATTAGAGGGCTCCAAGGACCTTCAATTGGAGTGTTGTATACGGGTTGTAAATGCCCCATTATCTTGCAATCTAGAGACACGCCTAGAGTTCTCCAAATACCTTCAATTGAAATGTTGCATTAGGGTTGTAATTGCCATATTATCGTGACATATGTAGACACTACTAGAGTGCTCCAAACACCTTTAATTGGAGTGTTGTATTAGGGTTGAAAATGCTCTGTTACTTTGCCATATAGAGGCAATATTATAGTGGTCCAATCACCTTCAATTGGAGTGTTCTATACGGGTTGTAAATGCCCCATTATCTTGCAATCTAGGGACACTCCTAGAGTTCTCCAAACACATTCAATTGGAGTGTTGTATTAGGGTTATAAATGCCATCTATCTTGACATATGTAGACAGTACTAGGCTGCTGCAAACACCTTCAATTCGAATGTTGTATTTGGGTTGTAAATTCTCTATTATGTAGCCATAAAGAGGCAATATTAAAGTTCTCCAAGCACCTTTAATTGGAGTGTTGTTTTAGGGTTGTAAATGCCATATTATCTGGCCATCTGTAGACACTACTAGAATGCTCCAAACACTTTAAATTGGAGTGTTGTAGTCGGATAGTAAATTCTCTATTATGTAGCCATAAAGACGCATTATTAGAGTGCTCCAACTACCTCCAATTGGAGTGTTGAATTAGGTTTGTAAATGCCCCTTCTTCTTGCCATCTGGATAAACTACTAGAGTGCTCCAAACACCTTCAATTGGAGTGTTGTATTAGGGTTGTAAATGCTCTATTACTGTGCCATATAGAGGCAATATTAGAGTGCTCCTAGCACCTTCAATTGGAGTGTTGTATTAGGGTTGTAAATGGTCTATTATCTTGCCATATGGAGGCAATATTAGAGTGCTCCAAGCATCTTCAACTGGAGTGTTGTATACGGGTTTTAAATTCCCCATTATCTTGCAATCTAGGGACACTCCTAGAGTTCTCCAAATACCTTCAATTGGAGTGTTGCATTAGGGTTGTAATTGCCATATTATCTTGACATATGTAGACACTACTAGAGTGCTCCAAACGGCCCCCCCAAGCTTTGTTTGTTGGATAGGATATCCTTCAAGAACTTGGCATAAGTGGGCATTTGAGTTAGAGCTTCGGTGAATGGAATCGTGATGTGCAACCCTTTAAGAACTTCGGCGAATTGTATGTTTAGTCTGGTTTCAGCTAGTCTTTGAGGGAAGGGAACAGGTGGCTTGTATGGAGGTGATTTCTCAGTCTCCCCCTTTTTCTGATTCTTGGACCCTCCTGATGCGGGTCGCAGCTCTTGAATGCGGGTCGCTTCCATTGGATTTTCTATCAGTGACGTGGGTTTTGTTGATCCTATTCGACCAGGACTCACTTCTTCAGGGTTTAACGCGGGTCGCGTCAATGGAATGCGGGTCGCGTTAGATGGAATCTGCTCAGTTGGGTTGGTTGGTTCTTTGTATTGAGTCCCACTTCTCAAGGTGATTGCCTTTGCCTCTCCTCTGGGTTTGGTTCCGGTTAAGCAGGTAGCTTTCCAGGTTGGGGTTGGCTCGAGGCTACTATGTAACTCAACTGCTCAAGCAATTTGTTCTGAGTAGCTATTTGAGTGGACATAGATTGCATTTGATCCCACATAATTTGATTCATTTTCCCTTGCTCATGTGTGAAGTTTGTCGCATAGGGAGGCACATATGGTTTGGAAGGGCCAGCTTGAGGTACTCGATTGTTCTGATTGGGGAATGAAGCATTTTGGTAAAAGTTCCTGTTGTTGCCTCCTCCCGAAGAGTTGTTCCAATTGGTGTTGCTAGATGAAGGATTGTTGAGAGAGTTGTTATGGTTGGAAGGGTTGGTGAAAGAGGGTTTGGGAGCATTGTTGAATGGTGCAGGATTGTTTTGATTCCACTTCCAATTTTGTTGTTCAATAGGATCCTTGGAGTAAGAACGGTTGAAGGGAGGTTTCGGAAAGAAGGAAGGTTCATTGTTGATGGAGTTAACCTGGTCGATCTCCTCTTCAGCTTGCACCAATGAACATTGCTCATAAGCGTGCCTTTCATCACCAGACATGACACATGCTTGCGGCTGCTGCTCGACTGCTTTCACACTTAGCTTGTCCATTGCCCTTTGCATAGCATCCAACTTGGCGGTTAGAGCCGTGATTTGATCAACTTCATACTTGCCACCACCTCCTGGTCGGGTATTGTCTCGGCCAGACCATTGTTGATTCTGTGCCATGTTGTCAATCAGATGCATGGCTTCAAGAGGCTCCCTTGACATAAGCGCTCCACCTGCAACTGCATCAACAGAAGTGCGAGTGCTCTCAGTTAGGCCATCATAGAAGGTTTGAATCAACAACTAATCAGGAATACCATGGTGGGGACAAGAGTATTGCAATTCCCTAAACCTTTCCCATCCCTCATTGAGGGGTTCGTCAGACCTTTGCCTAAAACTGGTCAGTTGGTTCCTTACCTTGGCAGTTCTTTTGTGGGGGGGAAACCTAGTGAGAAAAAATTTAGATAACTCCCTCCAATTGGTAATAGAATCCCTTGGTAACGACCCTAACCATTTCTTGGCCTTGTCCCTAAGAGTAAAAGGAAATAAAGCAAGTTTTGTGTAATCAGTTGTTACCCCATTGGTCTTGATGGTTGTGATACATTCTAGGAAGGTTTGGAGATGAGCATGCGGATCCTCGTGATCCATGCCATTGAAGACATTCTGTTGAACCATGTTTACAACTCCTGGGTTGAAGTTCGGTTGCTGCCCAGGTATCCTTGGTAATCTGATTGCACCTCTGACATCCCCAGCCCTTGGTACATTGAACTCTCGCAAGGTCCTTGGCATGAAGACATCCATATCGTCGTCAGACTGGTCGGTCAGGACATCCCTTTCTCTAATTTCTCTTTCTCTGGCACCTGCTTCCCTATCTTCCCTGCTTGGATGCTCTGACATTGTCTCTGTCACGCGAGTCGCGTCCACCTCAATGCGGGTCTCGTCAAGTATGATGTTAGTCGCGTTGGCTTGGACCTTGGTCGCGTCCAGAGGTGGCTGAGCAGGATCAATGTCAGTTGGAGGAGTTTCGTCAAAAACTGGTCCTTTGCTCCTCAGGGAGTAGTTGCTTCTGGTCGTCAATTGATAGCTATCTGTAGAAGGAGGTAAGAATGCCAGTTTTGTAAATGAGAAAAGTAAAAGTAAGGATACAGATTAAAATCTAGATTAACTTGAATAAGCAAAAACCTAGAAAGGAAATAATAGCCGTCCCCGGCAACGGCGCCAAAAACTTGTTCGCACAAAAGTATGCTATACACAAAGTTTCAGGTATCGATCCTCAGGGACGGTACAATTCTATTCTAGATCACTACTTATCCCAGTTAAGTACTGGAAGTTACAAGTTTGGTTTGAATTCGTTTCAAGTTTCTAAATTCAATAACAGAAGATAACAGAAAATAAATGTTAGTTCAAATCGATTTTAAAATGGAGTTTCCAGGGTTTCAGATTTCATCCTCAACCTTGCCTCTCTGGACCTTCACGCGACTTGCATGCTTTCACATGCGACCTTTGTGATGCGACCCGCGTTGTCCTCAAGTGAATGCAGCATTGAACTCGTTTCTGAGTTATTCACTTGTGTAAGGATCTATTGACCATACCTAAAGTTCCTGAACATCAACTCTCGTTTATTGGCTTAATGAACCTAGTAAGGAATTACAATTTCACCTTCTTAGATCTACAACCTCAAACTTTCGTTTACTAGTATTCAATCTAAGTCATTTGTTCGGTTTGCTAAAGGTATCCACTATCTCTCAATAGATGGAAATCTCACCTCTCGGTTCAATTGATCTATCTTTTTAGATCTAAGATCTACCTCAAGTACTTGATCAAATTGCAAGAAATATCAAGGTCAAAGTATTAGAAGAGATGTAAGAAACATTCAACAATAGACAACAAGATTAAATCAAACAATCTCAATCAAGCAATGGAAGAATAATACTCAATCAAATGAACACAAGAACAACTCAAATTCAAATTCAATGCATTACAAACAAAGTTTTAGATTACATCAACCCTAAAAATAAGATAGATCTACTCAAGCATCATAAAGAAAAAAAATAAGAGAATAAATCATAATAAAACCGAAGAAGGAATTGGATCTAAGAAGAATCTTCCAATCTTCACTCCTCAGCTCCTCCTCTTTCTTGAACGACACTCCAAAGGCCTTGAGATTTGAATTCTTGAATTTCTCCCCCCCCCCCTTTTCCCACAGTGGCAGATGGTTGTGTATTTATAGCTTTCCAAAAACAAATACTTCAAATTTGGGCCTTTACTGGGCTTCATTGGGCTCCCGTTGTCTGCTCTGGAAAATCTGGACGCGAGTCGCGTCACCAGTGATGCGACCCGCATTGGAGCCTGTCTGATGCACCTCGCATCTTGTGGTAGCGCGACCTGCGTGATGCGACTCGCGTGGGCAGTGAAGCGGGTCGCGTCAAAGTTTCAGAATGCAAGCAACTTCCTTGATTTGGCCAGTTTGTCTGCAAAATAAAAATGAAAGCACAGCAGTACCACATTCTATTGATATTCAATTTAAAAGACGCTATTTGATGGTTTGAAATATAGATTTTGGTACGGGAATTGGTCAGAACAATAGATCAAATATGGTGACATCATATACGGGTTGTAAATGCCCCATTATCTTGCAATTTAGGGACACTCCTAGAGTTCTCCAACCACCTTCAATTGGAGTGTTGCATTAGGGTTGTAATTGCCATATTAACTTAACATATGTAGACACTACTAGAGTGCTCCAAACACCTTCAATTGGAGTGTTGTATTAGGGTTGTAAATGCTCTATTACTTTGCCATATAGAGGCAATATTAGAGTGCTCCAAGCACCTTCAATTGGAGTGTTTTATACGGGTTGTAAATGCTCCATTATCTTGCAATCTAGGGACACTCATAGAGTTCTACAAACACCTTCAATTGGAGTGTTGTATTAGGGTTATAAATGCCATATTATTGGAGTGTTGTATTAGGGTTGTAAATGCCCCATTATCTTACCATCTCGATAAATTACTAGAGTGCTCCAGACACCTTCAATTAGAGTGTTGTATTCGGGTTGTAAATGCTCTATTACTTTGCCATATAGAGGCAATATTAGAGTGCTCCTAGCACCTTCAATTGGAGTGTTGTATACGGGTTGTAAATGCCCCATTATCTTGCAATCTAGGGACACTCTTAGAGTTCTCCAAATACCTTCAATTGGAGTGTTGCATTAGGGTTGTAATTGCCATATTATCTTGACATATGTAGACACTACTATAGTGCTCCAAACACCTTCAATTGGAGTGTTGTATTCGGGAAGCAAATTGCTCTATTATCTTCCCATATCGAGGCAATATTAGAGTTCTCCAAACACTTTCAATTGGAGTGTTGTATTAGGGTTGTAAATGTCATATTATATTGTCATTTGGAGAAACTACTAGAGTGCTCCAAACACGTTCAATTGGATTTTTGTATTAGGGTTGTAAATGCCCCATTATCTTGTAATCTAGGGACACTCCTAGAGTTCTCCAAACACTTTCAATTGGAGTGTTGTATTAGGGTTGTAAATGTTGTATTATCTTCACATATGTAGACACTACTAGAGTGCTCTAAACACCTTCAACTGTAGTGTTGTATTCGGGTAGTAAATGCTCTATTATCTTGCCATATAGAGAAACTATTAGAGTTCTCCAAACACCTTCAATTGGAGTGTTGTATTAGGGTTATAAATGTCATATTATCTTGTCATCTGGAGAAACTACTAGAGTGCTCTAAACACAATTGGAGTGTTGTATTCGGGTAATAAATTCTCTATTATGTAGCTATCAAAAGGCAACATTAGATTGCTCCAAGCAATTTCAATTGGAGTGTTGTATTAGGGTTGTAAATGCCCCCATTATCTTGCCATTTGTATAAACTACAAGACTGCTCCAAACACCTTTAATTGGAGTGTTGTATTATGGTTGTAAATGCTCTATTACTTTGCCATATAGAGACAATATTAGATTGCACCAAGCACCTTCAATTGGAGTGTTGTATAAGGGTTGTAAATGTTTCATTATCTTGCAATATAGGGACACTCCTAGAGTTCTCCAAACACCTTAAATTGGAGTGTTGTATTAGAGTTGTCAATGCCATATTATCTTGACATATGTAGACACTACTAGAGTGCTCCAAACACCTTGAATTGGAGTGTTGTATTCGAGTAGCAAATGCTCTATTATCTTGCCATATAGAGACAATATTAGAGTTCTCCAAACACCTTCAATTGGAGTGTTGTATTGGGGTTGTAAATGCCCTATTATCTTGCCATCTGGAGAAACTACTAGAGTGCTCCAAACAAGTTTAATTGGAGTGTTGTATTATTGTTGTAAATGTGCCACTATCTTGCAATCTAGGGACAATCCTAGAGTTCTCCAAACACCTTCAATTGGAGTGTTGTATTAGGGTTGTAAATGCCCTCTTACTTTGCCATATAGAGGCAATATTAGAGGGCTCCAAGGACCTTCAATTGGAGTGTTGTATACGGGTTGTAAATGCCCCATTATCTTGCAATCTAGAGACACGCCTAGAGTTCTCCAAATACCTTCAATTGAAATGTTGCATTAGGGTTGTAATTGCCATATTATCGTGACATATGTAGACACTACTAGAGTGCTCCAAACACCTTCAATTGGAGTGTTGTATTAGGGTTGAAAATGCTCTGTTACTTTGCCATATAGAGGCAATATTATAGTGGTCCAATCACCTTCAATTGGAGTGTTCTATACGGGTTGTAAATGCCCCATTATCTTGCAATCTAGGGACACTCCTAGAGTTCTCCAAACACCTTCAATTGGAGTGTTGTATTAGGGTTATAAATGCCATCTATCTTGACATATGTAGACAGTACTAGGCTGCTGCAAACACCTTCAATTCGAATGTTGTATTCGGGTTGTAAATTCTCTATTATGTAGCCATAAAGAGGCAATATTAAAGTTCTCCAAGCACCTTTAATTGGAGTGTTGTTTTAGGGTTGTAAATGCCATATTATCTGGCCATCTGTAGACACTACTAGAATGCTCCAAACACTTTAAATTGGAGTGTTGTAGTCGGATAGTAAATTCTCTATTATGTAGCCATAAAGACGCATTATTAGAGTGCTCCAACTACCTCCAATTGGAGTGTTGAATTAGGTTTGTAAATGCCCCTTCTTCTTGCCATCTGGATAAACTACTAGAGTGCTCCAAACACCTTCAATTGGAGTGTTGTATTAGGGTTGTAAATGCTCTATTACTGTGCCATATAGAGGCAATATTAGAGTGCTCCTAGCACCTTCAATTGGAGTGTTGTATTAGGGTTGTAAATGGTCTATTATCTTGCCATATGGAGGCAATATTAGAGTGCTCCAAGCATCTTCAACTGGAGTGTTGTATACGGGTTTTAAATTCCCCATTATCTTGCAATCTAGGGACACTCCTAGAGTTCTCAAAATACCTTCAATTGGAGTGTTGCATTAGGTTTGTAATTGCCATATTATCGTGAAATATGTAGACACTACTAGAGTGCTCCAAACACCTTCAATTGGAGTGTTGTATTAGGGTTGAAAATGCTCTGTTACTTTGCCATATAGAGGCAATATTATAGTGCTCCAATCACCGTCAATTGGAGTGTTCTATATGGGTTGTACATGCCCCATTATCTTGCAATCTAGGGACACTCCTAGAGTTCTCCAAACACCTTCAATTGGAGTGTTGTATTAGGGTTATAAATGCCATATATCTTGACATATGTAGAAAGTACTAGGCTGCTCTAAACACCTTCAATTCGAATGTTGTATTCGGGTTGTAAATTCTCTATTATGTAGCCATAAAGAGGCAATATTAAAGTTCTCCAAGCACCTTTAATTGGAGTGTTGTTTTAGGGTTGTAAATGCCATATTATCTGGCCATCTGTAGACACTACTAGAATGCTCCAAACACTTTCAATTGGAGTGTTGTATTCGGATAGTAAATTCTCTATTATGTAGCCATAAAGAGGCAATATTAGAGTGCTCCAACTACCTCCAATTGGAGTGTTGAATTAGGTTTGTAAATGCCCCATTTTCTTGCCATCTGGATAAACTACTAGAGTGCTCCAAACACCTTCAATTGGAGTGTTGTATTAGGTTTTAAATGATCTATTACTTTGCCATATAGAGGCAATATTAGAGTGCTCCAAGCACCTTCAATTGGAGTGTTGTATACGGGTTGTAAATGCCCCATTATCTTGCAATCTAGGGACACTCCTAGAGTTCTCCAAATACCTTCAATTGGAGTGTTGTATTAGGGTTGTAAATGTTCTATTACTTTGTCATATAGAGGCAATATTAGAGTGCTCCAAGCACCATCAATCGGAGTGTTGTATACAGGTTGTAAATGCCCCATTATCTTGCAATCTAGGGTCACTCCTAGAGTTCTCAAAAGACCTTCAATAGGAGTGCTGTATTAGGTTTATAAATGCCATGTTATCTTAACATATGTAGACACTACTAGAGTGCTCCGAACACCTTCAATTCGAGTGTTGTATTCGGGTAGTAATTCTCTATTATGTAGCCATAAAGAGGCAATATTAAAGTGCTACAAACACGTTCAATTGGAGTGTTTTCTTAGGGTTGTAAATGCCATATTATGTTGATATATGTAGACACTACTAGAGTGCTCCTAACACCTTCAATTGGAGTGTTGTATTCGGGTTGAAAATGCTCTGTTACTTTGCCATATAGAGGCAATATTATAGTGGTCCAATCACCTTCAATTGGAGTGTTCTATACGGGTTGTAAATGCCCCATTATCTTGCAATCTAGGGACACTCCTAGAGTTCTCCAAACACCTTCAATTGGAGTGTTGTATTAGGGTTATAAATGCCATCTATCTTGACATATGTAGACAGTACTAGGCTGCTGCAAACACCTTCAATTCGAATGTTGTATTCGGGTTGTAAATTCTCTATTATGTAGCCATAAAGAGGCAATATTAAAGTTCTCCAAGCACCTTTAATTGGAGTGTTGTTTTAGGGTTGTAAATGCCATATTATCTGGCCATCTGTAGACACTACTAGAATGCTCCAAACACTTTAAATTGGAGTGTTGTAGTCGGATAGTAAATTCTCTATTATGTAGCCATAAAGACGCATTATTAGAGTGCTCCAACTACCTCCAATTGGAGTGTTGAATTAGGTTTGTAAATGCCCCTTCTTCTTGCCATCTGGATAAACTACTAGAGTGCTCCAAACACCTTCAATTGGAGTGTTGTATTAGGGTTGTAAATGCTCTATTACTGTGCCATATAGAGGCAATATTAGAGTGCTCCTAGCACCTTCAATTGGAGTGTTGTATTAGGGTTGTAAATGGTCTATTATCTTGCCATATGGAGGCAATATTAGAGTGCTCCAAGCATCTTCAACTGGAGTGTTGTATACGGGTTTTAAATTCCCCATTATCTTGCAATCTAGGGACACTCCTAGAGTTCTCAAAATACCTTCAATTGGAGTGTTGCATTAGGTTTGTAATTGCCATATTATCGTGAAATATGTAGACACTACTAGAGTGCTCCAAACACCTTCAATTGGAGTGTTGTATTAGGGTTGAAAATGCTCTGTTACTTTGCCATATAGAGGCAATATTATAGTGCTCCAATCACCGTCAATTGGAGTGTTCTATATGGGTTGTACATGCCCCATTATCTTGCAATCTAGGGACACTCCTAGAGTTCTCCAAACACCTTCAATTGGAGTGTTGTATTAGGGTTATAAATGCCATATATCTTGACATATGTAGAAAGTACTAGGCTGCTCTAAACACCTTCAATTCGAATGTTGTATTCGGGTTGTAAATTCTCTATTATGTAGCCATAAAGAGGCAATATTAAAGTTCTCCAAGCACCTTTAATTGGAGTGTTGTTTTAGGGTTGTAAATGCCATATTATCTGGCCATCTGTAGACACTACTAGAATGCTCCAAACACTTTCAATTGGAGTGTTGTATTCGGATAGTAAATTCTCTATTATGTAGCCATAAAGAGGCAATATTAGAGTGCTCCAACTACCTCCAATTGGAGTGTTGAATTAGGTTTGTAAATGCCCCATTTTCTTGCCATCTGGATAAACTACTAGAGTGCTCCAAACACCTTCAATTGGAGTGTTGTATTAGGTTTTAAATGATCTATTACTTTGCCATATAGAGGCAATATTAGAGTGCTCCAAGCACCTTCAATTGGAGTGTTGTATACGGGTTGTAAATGCCCCATTATCTTGCAATCTAGGGACACTCCTAGAGTTCTCCAAATACCTTCAATTGGAGTGTTGTATTAGGGTTGTAAATGTTCTATTACTTTGTCATATAGAGGCAATATTAGAGTGCTCCAAGCACCATCAATCGGAGTGTTGTATACAGGTTGTAAATGCCCCATTATCTTGCAATCTAGGGTCACTCCTAGAGTTCTCAAAAGACCTTCAATAGGAGTGCTGTATTAGGTTTATAAATGCCATGTTATCTTAACATATGTAGACACTACTAGAGTGCTCCGAACACCTTCAATTCGAGTGTTGTATTCGGGTAGTAATTCTCTATTATGTAGCCATAAAGAGGCAATATTAAAGTGCTACAAACACGTTCAATTGGAGTGTTTTCTTAGGGTTGTAAATGCCATATTATGTTGATATATGTAGACACTACTAGAGTGCTCCTAACACCTTCAATTGGAGTGTTGTATTCGGGTTGAAAATGCTCTGTTACTTTGCCATATAGAGGCAATATTATAGTGGTCCAATCACCTTCAATTGGAGTGTTCTATACGGGTTGTAAATGCCCCATTATCTTGCAATCTAGGGACACTCCTAGAGTTCTCCAAACACCTTCAATTGGAGTGTTGTATTAGGGTTATAAATGCCATCTATCTTGACATATGTAGACAGTACTAGGCTGCTGCAAACACCTTCAATTCGAATGTTGTATTCGGGTTGTAAATTCTCTATTATGTAGCCATAAAGAGGCAATATTAAAGTTCTCCAAGCACCTTTAATTGGAGTGTTGTTTTAGGGTTGTAAATGCCATATTATCTGGCCATCTGTAGACACTACTAGAATGCTCCAAACACTTTAAATTGGAGTGTTGTAGTCGGATAGTAAATTCTCTATTATGTAGCCATAAAGACGCATTATTAGAGTGCTCCAACTACCTCCAATTGGAGTGTTGAATTAGGTTTGTAAATGCCCCTTCTTCTTGCCATCTGGATAAACTACTAGAGTGCTCCAAACACCTTCAATTGGAGTGTTGTATTAGGGTTGTAAATGCTCTATTACTGTGCCATATAGAGGCAATATTAGAGTGCTCCTAGCACCTTCAATTGGAGTGTTGTATTAGGGTTGTAAATGGTCTATTATCTTGCCATATGGAGGCAATATTAGAGTGCTCCAAGCATCTTCAACTGGAGTGTTGTATACGGGTTTTAAATTCCCCATTATCTTGCAATCTAGGGACACTCCTAGAGTTCTCAAAATACCTTCAATTGGAGTGTTGCATTAGGTTTGTAATTGCCATATTATCGTGAAATATGTAGACACTACTAGAGTGCTCCAAACACCTTCAATTGGAGTGTTGTATTAGGGTTGAAAATGCTCTGTTACTTTGCCATATAGAGGCAATATTATAGTGCTCCAATCACCGTCAATTGGAGTGTTCTATATGGGTTGTACATGCCCCATTATCTTGCAATCTAGGGACACTCCTAGAGTTCTCCAAACACCTTCAATTGGAGTGTTGTATTAGGGTTATAAATGCCATATATCTTGACATATGTAGAAAGTACTAGGCTGCTCTAAACACCTTCAATTCGAATGTTGTATTCGGGTTGTAAATTCTCTATTATGTAGCCATAAAGAGGCAATATTAAAGTTCTCCAAGCACCTTTAATTGGAGTGTTGTTTTAGGGTTGTAAATGCCATATTATCTGGCCATCTGTAGACACTACTAGAATGCTCCAAACACTTTCAATTGGAGTGTTGTATTCGGATAGTAAATTCTCTATTATGTAGCCATAAAGAGGCAATATTAGAGTGCTCCAACTACCTCCAATTGGAGTGTTGAATTAGGTTTGTAAATGCCCCATTTTCTTGCCATCTGGATAAACTACTAGAGTGCTCCAAACACCTTCAATTGGAGTGTTGTATTAGGTTTTAAATGATCTATTACTTTGCCATATAGAGGCAATATTAGAGTGCTCCAAGCACCTTCAATTGGAGTGTTGTATACGGGTTGTAAATGCCCCATTATCTTGCAATCTAGGGACACTCCTAGAGTTCTCCAAATACCTTCAATTGGAGTGTTGTATTAGGGTTGTAAATGTTCTATTACTTTGTCATATAGAGGCAATATTAGAGTGCTCCAAGCACCATCAATCGGAGTGTTGTATACAGGTTGTAAATGCCCCATTATCTTGCAATCTAGGGTCACTCCTAGAGTTCTCAAAAGACCTTCAATAGGAGTGCTGTATTAGGTTTATAAATGCCATGTTATCTTAACATATGTAGACACTACTAGAGTGCTCCGAACACCTTCAATTCGAGTGTTGTATTCGGGTAGTAATTCTCTATTATGTAGCCATAAAGAGGCAATATTAAAGTGCTACAAACACGTTCAATTGGAGTGTTTTCTTAGGGTTGTAAATGCCATATTATGTTGATATATGTAGACACTACTAGAGTGCTCCTAACACCTTCAATTGGAGTGTTGTATTCGGGTTGAAAATGCTCTGTTACTTTGCCATATAGAGGCAATATTATAGTGGTCCAATCACCTTCAATTGGAGTGTTCTATACGGGTTGTAAATGCCCCATTATCTTGCAATCTAGGGACACTCCTAGAGTTCTCCAAACACCTTCAATTGGAGTGTTGTATTAGGGTTATAAATGCCATCTATCTTGACATATGTAGACAGTACTAGGCTGCTGCAAACACCTTCAATTCGAATGTTGTATTCGGGTTGTAAATTCTCTATTATGTAGCCATAAAGAGGCAATATTAAAGTTCTCCAAGCACCTTTAATTGGAGTGTTGTTTTAGGGTTGTAAATGCCATATTATCTGGCCATCTGTAGACACTACTAGAATGCTCCAAACACTTTAAATTGGAGTGTTGTAGTCGGATAGTAAATTCTCTATTATGTAGCCATAAAGACGCATTATTAGAGTGCTCCAACTACCTCCAATTGGAGTGTTGAATTAGGTTTGTAAATGCCCCTTCTTCTTGCCATCTGGATAAACTACTAGAGTGCTCCAAACACCTTCAATTGGAGTGTTGTATTAGGGTTGTAAATGCTCTATTACTGTGCCATATAGAGGCAATATTAGAGTGCTCCTAGCACCTTCAATTGGAGTGTTGTATTAGGGTTGTAAATGGTCTATTATCTTGCCATATGGAGGCAATATTAGAGTGCTCCAAGCATCTTCAACTGGAGTGTTGTATACGGGTTTTAAATTCCCCATTATCTTGCAATCTAGGGACACTCCTAGAGTTCTCAAAATACCTTCAATTGGAGTGTTGCATTAGGTTTGTAATTGCCATATTATCGTGAAATATGTAGACACTACTAGAGTGCTCCAAACACCTTCAATTGGAGTGTTGTATTAGGGTTGAAAATGCTCTGTTACTTTGCCATATAGAGGCAATATTATAGTGCTCCAATCACCGTCAATTGGAGTGTTCTATATGGGTTGTACATGCCCCATTATCTTGCAATCTAGGGACACTCCTAGAGTTCTCCAAACACCTTCAATTGGAGTGTTGTATTAGGGTTATAAATGCCATATATCTTGACATATGTAGAAAGTACTAGGCTGCTCTAAACACCTTCAATTCGAATGTTGTATTCGGGTTGTAAATTCTCTATTATGTAGCCATAAAGAGGCAATATTAAAGTTCTCCAAGCACCTTTAATTGGAGTGTTGTTTTAGGGTTGTAAATGCCATATTATCTGGCCATCTGTAGACACTACTAGAATGCTCCAAACACTTTCAATTGGAGTGTTGTATTCGGATAGTAAATTCTCTATTATGTAGCCATAAAGAGGCAATATTAGAGTGCTCCAACTACCTCCAATTGGAGTGTTGAATTAGGTTTGTAAATGCCCCATTTTCTTGCCATCTGGATAAACTACTAGAGTGCTCCAAACACCTTCAATTGGAGTGTTGTATTAGGTTTTAAATGATCTATTACTTTGCCATATAGAGGCAATATTAGAGTGCTCCAAGCACCTTCAATTGGAGTGTTGTATACGGGTTGTAAATGCCCCATTATCTTGCAATCTAGGGACACTCCTAGAGTTCTCCAAATACCTTCAATTGGAGTGTTGTATTAGGGTTGTAAATGTTCTATTACTTTGTCATATAGAGGCAATATTAGAGTGCTCCAAGCACCATCAATCGGAGTGTTGTATACAGGTTGTAAATGCCCCATTATCTTGCAATCTAGGGTCACTCCTAGAGTTCTCAAAAGACCTTCAATAGGAGTGCTGTATTAGGTTTATAAATGCCATGTTATCTTAACATATGTAGACACTACTAGAGTGCTCCGAACACCTTCAATTCGAGTGTTGTATTCGGGTAGTAATTCTCTATTATGTAGCCATAAAGAGGCAATATTAAAGTGCTACAAACACGTTCAATTGGAGTGTTTTCTTAGGGTTGTAAATGCCATATTATGTTGATATATGTAGACACTACTAGAGTGCTCCTAACACCTTCAATTGGAGTGTTGTATTCGGGTTGAAAATGCTCTGTTACTTTGCCATATAGAGGCAATATTATAGTGGTCCAATCACCTTCAATTGGAGTGTTCTATACGGGTTGTAAATGCCCCATTATCTTGCAATCTAGGGACACTCCTAGAGTTCTCCAAACACCTTCAATTGGAGTGTTGTATTAGGGTTATAAATGCCATCTATCTTGACATATGTAGACAGTACTAGGCTGCTGCAAACACCTTCAATTCGAATGTTGTATTCGGGTTGTAAATTCTCTATTATGTAGCCATAAAGAGGCAATATTAAAGTTCTCCAAGCACCTTTAATTGGAGTGTTGTTTTAGGGTTGTAAATGCCATATTATCTGGCCATCTGTAGACACTACTAGAATGCTCCAAACACTTTAAATTGGAGTGTTGTAGTCGGATAGTAAATTCTCTATTATGTAGCCATAAAGACGCATTATTAGAGTGCTCCAACTACCTCCAATTGGAGTGTTGAATTAGGTTTGTAAATGCCCCTTCTTCTTGCCATCTGGATAAACTACTAGAGTGCTCCAAACACCTTCAATTGGAGTGTTGTATTAGGGTTGTAAATGCTCTATTACTGTGCCATATAGAGGCAATATTAGAGTGCTCCTAGCACCTTCAATTGGAGTGTTGTATTAGGGTTGTAAATGGTCTATTATCTTGCCATATGGAGGCAATATTAGAGTGCTCCAAGCATCTTCAACTGGAGTGTTGTATACGGGTTTTAAATTCCCCATTATCTTGCAATCTAGGGACACTCCTAGAGTTCTCCAAATACCTTCAATTGGAGTGTTGCATTAGGGTTGTAATTGCCATATTATCTTGACATATGTAGACACTACTAGAGTGCTCCAAACGGCCCCCCCAAGCTTTGTTTGTTGGATAGGATATCCTTCAAGAACTTGGCATAAGTGGGCATTTGAGTTAGAGCTTCGGTGAATGGAATCGTGATGTGCAACCCTTTAAGAACTTCGGCGAATTGTATGTTTAGTCTGGTTTCAGCTAGTCTTTGAGGGAAGGGAACAGGTGGCTTGTATGGAGGTGATTTCTCAGTCTCCCCCTTTTTCTGATTCTTGGACCCTCCTGATGCGGGTCGCAGCTCTTGAATGCGGGTCGCTTCCATTGGATTTTCTATCAGTGACGTGGGTTTTGTTGATCCTATTCGACCAGGACTCACTTCTTCAGGGTTTAACGCGGGTCGCGTCAATGGAATGCGGGTCGCGTTAGATGGAATCTGCTCAGTTGGGTTGGTTGGTTCTTTGTATTGAGTCCCACTTCTCAAGGTGATTGCCTTTGCCTCTCCTCTGGGTTTGGTTCCGGTTAAGCAGGTAGCTTTCCAGGTTGGGGTTGGCTCGAGGCTACTATGTAACTCAACTGCTCAAGCAATTTGTTCTGAGTAGCTATTTGAGTGGACATAGATTGCATTTGATCCCACATAATTTGATTCATTTTCCCTTGCTCATGTGTGAAGTTTGTCGCATAGGGAGGCACATATGGTTTGGAAGGGCCAGCTTGAGGTACTCGATTGTTCTGATTGGGGAATGAAGCATTTTGGTAAAAGTTCCTGTTGTTGCCTCCTCCCGAAGAGTTGTTCCAATTGGTGTTGCTAGACGAAGGATTGTTGAGAGAGTTGTTATGGTTGGAAGGGTTGGTGAAAGAGGGTTTGGGAGCATTGTTGAATGGTGCAGGATTGTTTTGATTCCACTTCCAATTTTGTTGTTCAATAGGATCCTTGGAGTAAGAACGGTTGAAGGGAGGTTTCGGAAAGAAGGAAGGTTCATTGTTGATGGAGTTAACCTGGTCGATCTCCTCTTCAGCTTGCACCAATGAACATTGCTCATAAGCGTGCCTTTCATCACCAGACATGACACATGCTTGCGGCTGCTGCTCGACTGCTTTCACACTTAGCTTGTCCATTGCCCTTTGCATAGCATCCAACTTGGCGGTTAGAGCCGTGATTTGATCAACTTCATACTTGCCACCACCTCCTGGTCGGGTATTGTCTCGGCCAGACCATTGTTGATTCTGTGCCATGTTGTCAATCAGATGCATGGCTTCAAGAGGCTCCCTTGACATAAGCGCTCCACCTGCAACTGCATCAACAGAAGTGCGAGTGCTCTCAGTTAGGCCATCATAGAAGGTTTGAATCAACAACTAATCAGGAATACCATGGTGGGGACAAGAGTATTGCAATTCCCTAAACCTTTCCCATCCCTCATTGAGGGGTTCGTCAGACCTTTGCCTAAAACTGGTCAGTTGGTTCCTTACCTTGGCAGTTCTTTTGTGGGGGGGAAACCTAGTGAGAAAAAATTTAGATAACTCCCTCCAATTGGTAATAGAATCCCTTGGTAACGACCATAACCATTTCTTGGCCTTGTCCCTAAGAGTAAAAGGAAATAAAGCAAGTTTTGTGTAATCAGTTGTTACCCCATTGGTCTTGATGGTTGTGATACATTCTAGGAAGGTTTGGAGATGAGCATGCGGATCCTCGTGATCCATGCCATTGAAGACATTCTGTTGAACCATGTTTACAACTCCTGGGTTGAAGTTCGGTTGCTGCCCAGGTATCCTTGGTAATCTGATTGCACCTCTGACATCCCCAGCCCTTGGTACATTGAACTCTCGCAAGGTCCTTGGCATGAAGACATCCATATCGTCGTCAGACTGGTCGGTCAGGACATCCCTTTCTCTAATTTCTCTTTCTCTGGCACCTGCTTCCCTATCTTCCCTGCTTGGATGCTCTGACATTGTCTCTGTCACGCGAGTCGCGTCCACCTCAATGCGGGTCTCGTCAAGTATGATGTTAGTCGCGTTGGCTTGGACCTTGGTCGCGTCCAGAGGTGGCTGAGCAGGATCAATGTCAGTTGGAGGAGTTTCGTCAAAAACTGGTCCTTTGCTCCTCAGGGAGTAGTTGCTTCTGGTCGTCAATTGATAGCTATCTGTAGAAGGAGGTAAGAATGCCAGTTTTGTAAATGAGAAAAGTAAAAGTAAGGATACAGATTAAAATCTAGATTAACTTGAATAAGCAAAAACCTAGAAAGGAAATAATAGCCGTCCCCGGCAACGGCGCCAAAAACTTGTTCGCACAAAAGTATGCTATACACAAAGTTTCAGGTATCGATCCTCAGGGACGGTACAATTCTATTCTAGATCACTACTTATCCCAGTTAAGTACTGGAAGTTACAAGTTTGGTTTGAATTCGTTTCAAGTTTCTAAATTCAATAACAGAAGATAACAGAAAATAAATGTTAGTTCAAATCGATTTTAAAATGGAGTTTCCAGGGTTTCAGATTTCATCCTCAACCTTGCCTCTCTGGACCTTCACGCGACTTGCATGCTTTCACATGCGACCTTTGTGATGCGACCCGCGTTGTCCTCAAGTGAATGCAGCATTGAACTCGTTTCTGAGTTATTCACTTGTGTAAGGATCTATTGACCATACCTAAAGTTCCTGAACATCAACTCTCGTTTATTGGCTTAATGAACCTAGTAAGGAATTACAATTTCACCTTCTTAGATCTACAACCTCAAACTTTCGTTTACTAGTATTCAATCTAAGTCATTTGTTCGGTTTGCTAAAGGTATCCACTATCTCTCAATAGATGGAAATCTCACCTCTCGGTTCAATTGATCTATCTTTTTAGATCTAAGATCTACCTCAAGTACTTGATCAAATTGCAAGAAATATCAAGGTCAAAGTATTAGAAGAGATGTAAGAAACATTCAACAATAGACAACAAGATTAAATCAAACAATCTCAATCAAGCAATGGAAGAATAATACTCAATCAAATGAACACAAGAACAACTCAAATTCAAATTCAATGCATTACAAACAAAGTTTTAGATTACATCAACCCTAGAAATAAGATAGATCTACTCAAGCATCATAAAGAAAAAAATAAGAGAATAAATCATAATAAAACCGAAGAAGGAATTGGATCTAAGAAGAATCTTCCAATCTTCACTCCTCAGCTCCTCCTCTTTCTTGAACGACACTCCAAAGGCCTTGAGATTTGAATTCTTGAATTTCTCCCCCCCCCTTTTCCCACAGTGGCAGATGGTTGTGTATTTATAGCTTTCCAAAAACAAATACTTCAAATTTGGGCCTTTACTGGGCTTCATTGGGCTCCCGTTGTCTGCTCTGGAAAATCTGGACGCGAGTCGCGTCACCAGTGATGCGACCCGCATTGGAGCCTGTCTGATGCACCTCGCATCTTGTGGTAGCGCGACCTGCGTGATGCGACTCGCGTGGGCAGTGAAGCGGGTCGCGTCAAAGTTTCAGAATGCAAGCAACTTCCTTGATTTGGCCAGTTTGTCTGCAAAATAAAAATGAAAGCACAGCAGTACCACATTCTATTGATATTCAATTTAAAAGACGCTATTTGATGGTTTGAAATATAGATTTTGGTACGGGAATTGGTCAGAACAATAGATCAAATATGGTGACATCATATACGGGTTGTAAATGCCCCATTATCTTGCAATTTAGGGACACTCCTAGAGTTCTCCAACCACCTTCAATTGGAGTGTTGCATTAGGGTTGTAATTGCCATATTAACTTAACATATGTAGACACTACTAGAGTGCTCCAAACACCTTCAATTGGAGTGTTGTATTAGGGTTGTAAATGCTCTATTACTTTGCCATATAGAGGCAATATTAGAGTGCTCCAAGCACCTTCAATTGGAGTGTTTTATACGGGTTGTAAATGCTCCATTATCTTGCAATCTAGGGACACTCATGGAGTTCTACAAACACCTTCAATTGGAGTGTTGTATTAGGGTTATAAATGCCATATTATTGGAGTGTTGTATTAGGGTTGTAAATGCCCCATTATCTTACCATCTCGATAAATTACTAGAGTGCTCCAGACACCTTCAATTAGAGTGTTGTATTCGGGTTGTAAATGCTCTATTACTTTGCCATATAGAGGCAATATTAGAGTGCTCCTAGCACCTTCAATTGGAGTGTTGTATACGGGTTGTAAATGCCCCATTATCTTGCAATCTAGGGACACTCCTAGAGTTCTCCAAATACCTTCAATTGGAGTGTTGCATTAGGGTTGTAATTGCCATATTATCTTGACATATGTAGACACTACTAGAGTGCTCCAAACACCTTCAATTGGAGTGTTGTATTCGGGAAGCAAATTGCTCTATTATCTTCCCATATCGAGGCAATATTAGAGTTCTCCAAACACTTTCAATTGGAGTGTTGTATTAGGGTTGTAAATGTCATATTATATTGTCATTTGGAGAAACTACTAGAGTGCTCCAAACACGTTCAATTGGATTTTTGTATTAGGGTTGTAAATGCCCCATTATCTTGTAATCTAGGGACACTCCTAGAGTTCTCCAAACACTTTCAATTGGAGTGTTGTATTAGGGTTGTAAATGTTGTATTATCTTCACATATGTAGACACTACTAGAGTGCTCTAAACACCTTCAACTGTAGTGTTGTATTCGGGTAGTAAATGCTCTATTATCTTGCCATATAGAGAAACTATTAGAGTTCTCCAAACACCTTCAATTGGAGTGTTGTATTAGGGTTATAAATGTCATATTATCTTGTCATCTGGAGAAACTACTAGAGTGCTCTAAACACAATTGGAGTGTTGTATTCGGGTAATAAATTCTCTATTATGTAGCTATCAAAAGGCAACATTAGATTGCTCCAAGCAATTTCAATTGGAGTGTTGTATTAGGGTTGTAAATGCCCCCATTATCTTGCCATTTGTATAAACTACAAGACTGCTCCAAACACCTTTAATTGGAGTGTTGTATTATGGTTGTAAATGCTCTATTACTTTGCCATATAGAGACAATATTAGATTGCACCAAGCACCTTCAATTGGAGTGTTGTATAAGGGTTGTAAATGTTTCATTATCTTGCAATATAGGGACACTCCTAGAGTTCTCCAAACACCTTAAATTGGAGTGTTGTATTAGAGTTGTCAATGCCATATTATCTTGACATATGTAGACACTACTAGAGTGCTCCAAACACCTTGAATTGGAGTGTTGTATTCGAGTAGCAAATGCTCTATTATCTTGCCATATAGAGACAATATTAGAGTTCTCCAAACACCTTCAATTGGAGTGTTGTATTGGGGTTGTAAATGCCCTATTATCTTGCCATCTGGAGAAACTACTAGAGTGCTCCAAACAAGTTTAATTGGAGTGTTGTATTATTGTTGTAAATGTGCCACTATCTTGCAATCTAGGGACAATCCTAGAGTTCTCCAAACACCTTCAATTGGAGTGTTGTATTAGGGTTGTAAATGTCATATATCTTGACATATGTAGACACTACTAGAGTGCTCCAAACAACTTCAATTGGAGTGTTGTATTTGGGTAGTAAATGCTCTATTATCTTGCCATATAGAGACAATATTAGAGTTCTCCAAACACCTTCAATTGAAGTGTTGTATGAGAGTTGTAAATGCCCTATTATCTTGCCATCTGAAAAAACTATTAGAGTGCTCCAAACACCTTCAATTGGAGTGGAGTGTTGTATTTGGGTGAATCAATGTACCTCTGAGAGCGTGTGCGTGCTACGTACTTTCAAAATAGAAAAATATTATTTTTAGCCTGCCTCATTATTATATAAACATCTAAATGACATATGAAGGAAAACATACGTTATTTTGGGTTTTGGGCAGACTTAATCCATTTTGTTAGCAAAAATGCTCGTTTTTGTCCTTTTTATTTGGGAGGAGATTCGTATGATATGTGGATATATTTTGACTATTGGATCATAACAGAATTGGAAACGTCCTGTTTACAACAAATGGAGGGCAGATATTTATTTAATAAAGAAACTCAACTGCCAATCAGCTGCTCAAGCCCAATATTTCTCAAGCTGAGATGAGATTTATTATTGGAAGTGTATCCTCTGCGGAGTTTTTCTGTGCGGAGCTTTTAATCTGGTCTGTTCGTTTTGGATCGGATGGACCCGATTAAAAGCTCCGCAAATTTTGAGAATATTTTTTTTTAATTCGGGCAAGATCTGATCTGAAACAAAAGGACCAGATTAAAAGCTCCGCACGGAAAAACTCCGCATAGGATGCTATTCTATTAATAGGTTTAATAGGATTTTTTTTTTTACTATGAATTTTCTACAGAGATGGAACAAAATGACAAAAATTTTGCTTCAGAAGAAGAGTTAAAAGAAGCAAAGGAGTCACAAATGAAAAATAATTTTTCAGAAGAAGAATCTCCTTCAGATTATTCAGATTCTGAAAAATATTATTTTATGGATGATGTCCATTGATATTGCCATATCTAATATATTGTTTTGACCAATTTCCGTACCAAAACATGTATTTTGATCCTTTAAATAGCGTCTTTTACGTTGAATATATATAGAATGTGATACTGCTGCGCTTTCATTCTTATTTTGCAGATAAATTGGCGAAATCAGGCAAGTTTCTTACGTTCTGCGATTTTGACGCGACCCGCATCATGGCCAACGCGAGTCGCATCATACCCTGACGCTACCACAAGACGCGAGGCGCATCCAGTCCTTCGGGTCGCACTGCCAACCAATGTGAGGCGCATCAAACACACACTTTGATGCGGGTCGCATCATTGTTGACGCGACTCGCATCAAAGTTTCCCAGAGCAGAAGGCGGAGGCCCAGTGAAGCCCAGTATAGGCCCAAATTGGATGAGGTCATTTGGGGAAAGCTATATAAAGACCACCCTCTGCCACCAACGAAAGATTGGGAAAATTCCAGAAGTTTAAACTACCTAGCTCTTTGGAGTGTCATTCAAGAAAGGGAGATTTGGAGGGAAGATTTAAAGATTCCTCATAGATCCATTTTCTCATTCGGTTTTATCATGATTTCTTCTCTTATCTCTTTCTTTATGATGCTTGAGTAGATCATTCTTGTTTCTAGGGTTGATGTAATCTGAAATTCTGTTTGTAATGCATTGAGTTTGAATTTGAGTTCTTCTTGTGTTCATTTGCTTAAGTTTTATTCCTCCATTGCTTGAATGAATCTTGTTGTCTATTGTTGAATGTTTTTAGCATTTATTCACCGTCCAGAGTTGAATTGTACCGTCCCTGCAGATCGATACCTGATTGTACTATTGAATAGACAGTTGTGCACTTGCAACCCAATTCGAAAGCTAAATCACGGTTTAAAAGGGTATAGCTAGCTGTACCTGAAACTTTGTGTATATGCTTGCGTGTGAACATCCATTATCATTTTCGTGATTTTGATAGGAAATTAGCACACATCGTCGACCAAGTTGACAATTATACATTTCAGGCCCGCTTCTACGAGACTGATTCGATAGTGACGTGCTATCTATCTGATAAACTGTTGGATAATAATATCCAACCCTTGGTGGGGGGTCTGATAAGATTGGAATACTTGGAATACTACACTGGTCTTAGATCAAGGATATATTATATCATTCAAGTGATAAATTCTAAGATCAGAGAAGGACCTCCATGGGTATGGTACATGGTTCGCGCCGAAATAATCGGGGAGGATGAAGAAATGTATGAAGACGAGAGGGTACTCTACGCCATGCTAGAGTCTGAACAACTCGTCCCTTGTAAAGTCAAGGATTATTTTGTCGATACTTTTTTTCATCCTGGAGATATCGTCCTACTTGAAGTAAGCGAAACAAGTAGGTCATTTTATGATATTTTTGAAATTGTGGATCCTTTTGATTCCTCGGGAATTCTTTGAACTAAGAGTTTCAAATTTCGAAATATTTTTTATAATTTTTTTTTTTGTTTTTTTTTCCTATTGACAAATTCTATTTGATTGCTATAATATAAGTAATAGGAATCAATCTAACTTTTTCTATATATTAATGATTGAAATAATTTAACTGGCATTATCCTAATTTTTTTATTTTTCCTGATCGGAAAAATTATCCAACATGAAAAAAAAAGATAATTTTTTTTTATTTTATATGATGAAAGCGGAGATATTGTCTGAATTCCGCTGTTGTTTAAATCAAAACACAACCGAGCGGATATTTTTTGTAGAAATAGAGACTGGATGGATCCTGGCCTGTCTCGTCTCTAACGAGTTATAGAATTCGCCTATCGAAAGTGGCGATAGGGTCTTAATCGAATTCACACGAAAAGAAACATCTTTTGTATGGACAATGTGGTCCTTTTGTATAATTAAGCTTTTAGATCACCCAACAATGATCCTTTGAACCTAGATAAAAAATAGAAGCTACCCGTTTATCCCATGATTTTTTACATTTCTATTCGAAATCCACGAAAAAAAACAAAGCAAAAAAAAAAATCCACGAAAAGGACAAACGTTACATTTTTTTAATAAAAGATTTAAAAAAGGAATTTTCTATTGCTCAGAGTGCTTATGATAATATAAATTTAGAATACCAACAGAATCTTAAGCCAGAGGAACCAGAGGAGCCAGTTGATCCAAAGGATGTATTTGAGTCATTCGGTCATTTATGGACTGTGTGAAAATTGTGAGACATCCATTTACAAACAATATGCACAAAAAAACAAATATATTTGTCAACATTGTGGATATCATTTACGAATGGAGAGTTTTGATCGAATCGAATCTTTGATTGATGAGGGTACTTGGGATTCTATGGATGAGAATATGGTTTCTATTGATCCTTATGATCCCTGTGAGATAGAAAAAACCTTGCGTCTTCTTCAGACGATTCTTCAGAATTTATGAAATCACAAGAAGCAAAATAGTATCTTACCTGATATAAGAGAATCTGTGGATAAAATATTACAAATGTAGATAAAAGAGTGATTGAAGAGATCTATCTCCTTCTATCCAAATCAAATGGAGCATTTGATTTGGATAGAATAAGAAAGTAGTATATGAATCCATCCAACTTTTTGTGTATACTAATACTATATTGAAATAATTTAACTGGCATTATCCTGATTTTTTTATTTTTTCCTGATCGGAAAAATCATGCATGAAAAAGAAAGAAAAAAGATAGAAAAATTTGATTTTTTATGGTCAAAAATTCATTCACTCCTATTATTCCACAAGAAGAAAATAAGCGTTCTCAAGTATTCAGTTTCATCAATAAGCTAAAGAGGCTTATTAGAAATAGCAACTTGTCAAAAAAGTTTTACTATTCTGTAATAGTACGTACATGTTTTCAAAAAGACAATTATGATTCTTTGATTTGTTTTTTTCTTTTATGTTCATACAGCGATTTTTATAACTATATCCTAGATCGAGTACCCTTTGTAATAAGAAGGGAGGCCTCATGATGATACGGAATCTAGTGTACATAGTCGACCAAGTCGACAAACGTACGTTCCAAGCCCGCTTCTGCGAGACTGATTCGATAGTCACGTGCTATCTATCTCATGAGTTGTTTTACAAAAATATCCAACCTTCGGTGGGGGACCTGATACAATTGGAGTACAACTCTGGGCTTAGAGATGCGAAACGCCGCATCCAGAAAATTATAGCAATCTTGTATTCTTAAAAAAAACAAGATAAATTCAAAAAGGTCGCTATGCCCATCACGAGAGGGCTGTCCACCTTAAACAGACTTAATCGCGACTATGATTTCTTTACTATTACGTCTCAGTTCGGCATTAAGCTAGGACAACTCCTTTACTCAACCTTGGGTTTGAGAATGCTCCAAGATCTGGTGAATGTGGAGGCTTTCACTCTTGTTAGAGTCGTGTGTGAATTTTGCAACAAAATTGATCTCGAAAGATTCTATGAGAACTTCGAGGATTTGGTAGAATTTTTTCAACGCGATAATTCTCCCAAATAATTTGATTATCATCTATTATATATCTAAAAATTTAGAATACCAATAGAATCTTAAGCCAGAGGAGCTAGAGGAACCAGAGGAGCCAGTTGATCCAAAGGATGTATTTGAGTCATTCGGTCATTTATGGACTGTGTGAAAATTGTGAGACATCCATTTACAAACAATATGCACAAAAAAACAAATATATTTGTCAACATTGTGGATATCATTTACGAATGGAGAGTTTTGATCGAATCGAATCTTTGATTGATGAGGGTACTTGGGATTCTATGGATGAGAATATGGTTTCTATTGATCCTTATGATCCCTGTGAGATAGAAAAAACCTTGCGTCTTCTTCAGACGATTCTTCAGAATTTATGAAATCACAAGAAGCAAAATAGTATCTTACCTGATATAAGAGAATCTGTGGATAAAATATTACAAATGTAGATAAAAGAGTGATTGAAGAGATCTATCTCCTTCTATCCAAATCAAATGGAGCATTTGATTTGGATAGAATAAGAAAGTAGTATATGAATCCATCCAACTTTTTGTGTATACTAATACTATATTGAAATAATTTAACTGGCATTATCCTGATTTTTTTATTTTTTCCTGATCGGAAAAATCATGCATGAAAAAGAAAGAAAAAAGATAGAAAAATTTGATTTTTTATGGTCAAAAATTCATTCACTCCTATTATTCCACAAGAAGAAAATAAGCGTTCTCAAGTATTCAGTTTCATCAATAAGCTAAAGAGGCTTATTAGAAATAGCAACTTGTCAAAAAAGTTTTACTATTCTGTAATAGTACGTACATGTTTTCAAAAAGACAATTATGATTCTTTGATTTGTTTTTTTCTTTTATGTTCATACAGCGATTTTTATAACTATATCCTAGATCGAGTACCCTTTGTAATAAGAAGGGAGGCCTCATGATGATACGGAATCTAGTGTACATAGTCGACCAAGTCGACAAACGTACGTTCCAAGCCCGCTTCTGCGAGACTGATTCGATAGTCACGTGCTATCTATCTCATGAGTTGTTTTACAAAAATATCCAACCTTCGGTGGGGGACCTGATACAATTGGAGTACAACTCTGGGCTTAGAGATGCGAAACGCCGCATCCAGAAAATTATAGCAATCTTGTATTCTTAAAAAAAACAAGATAAATTCAAAAAGGTCGCTATGCCCATCACGAGAGGGCTGTCCACCTTAAACAGACTTAATCGCGACTATGATTTCTTTACTATTACGTCTCAGTTCGGCATTAAGCTAGGACAACTCCTTTACTCAACCTTGGGTTTGAGAATGCTCCAAGATCTGGTGAATGTGGAGGCTTTCACTCTTGTTAGAGTCGTGTGTGAATTTTGCAACAAAATTGATCTCGAAAGATTCTATGAGAACTTCGAGGATTTGGTAGAATTTTTTCAACGCGATAATTCTCCCAAATAATTTGATTATCATCTATTATATATCTAAAAATTTAGAATACCAATAGAATCTTAAGCCAGAGGAGCTAGAGGAACCAGAGGAGCCAGTTGATCCAAAGGATGTATTTGAGTCATTCGGTCATTTATGGACTGTGTGAAAATTGTGAGACATCCATTTACAAACAATATGCACAAAAAAACAAATATATTTGTCAACATTGTGGATATCATTTACGAATGGAGAGTTTTGATCGAATCGAATCTTTGATTGATGAGGGTACTTGGGATTCTATGGATGAGAATATGGTTTCTATTGATCCTTATGATCCCTGTGAGATAGAAAAAACCTTGCGTCTTCTTCAGACGATTCTTCAGAATTTATGAAATCACAAGAAGCAAAATAGTATCTTACCTGATATAAGAGAATCTGTGGATAAAATATTACAAATGTAGATAAAAGAGTGATTGAAGAGATCTATCTCCTTCTATCCAAATCAAATGGAGCATTTGATTTGGATAGAATAAGAAAGTAGTATATGAATCCATCCAACTTTTTGTGTATACTAATACTATATTGAAATAATTTAACTGGCATTATCCTGATTTTTTTATTTTTTCCTGATCGGAAAAATCATGCATGAAAAAGAAAGAAAAAAGATAGAAAAATTTGATTTTTTATGGTCAAAAATTCATTCACTCCTATTATTCCACAAGAAGAAAATAAGCGTTCTCAAGTATTCAGTTTCATCAATAAGCTAAAGAGGCTTATTAGAAATAGCAACTTGTCAAAAAAGTTTTACTATTCTGTAATAGTACGTACATGTTTTCAAAAAGACAATTATGATTCTTTGATTTGTTTTTTTCTTTTATGTTCATACAGCGATTTTTATAACTATATCCTAGATCGAGTACCCTTTGTAATAAGAAGGGAGGCCTCATGATGATACGGAATCTAGTGTACATAGTCGACCAAGTCGACAAACGTACGTTCCAAGCCCGCTTCTGCGAGACTGATTCGATAGTCACGTGCTATCTATCTCATGAGTTGTTTTACAAAAATATCCAACCTTCGGTGGGGGACCTGATACAATTGGAGTACAACTCTGGGCTTAGAGATGCGAAACGCCGCATCCAGAAAATTATAGCAATCTTGTATTCTTAAAAAAAACAAGATAAATTCAAAAAGGTCGCTATGCCCATCACGAGAGGGCTGTCCACCTTAAACAGACTTAATCGCGACTATGATTTCTTTACTATTACGTCTCAGTTCGGCATTAAGCTAGGACAACTCCTTTACTCAACCTTGGGTTTGAGAATGCTCCAAGATCTGGTGAATGTGGAGGCTTTCACTCTTGTTAGAGTCGTGTGTGAATTTTGCAACAAAATTGATCTCGAAAGATTCTATGAGAACTTCGAGGATTTGGTAGAATTTTTTCAACGCGATAATTCTCCCAAATAATTTGATTATCATCTATTATATATCTAAAAATTTAGAATACCAATAGAATCTTAAGCCAGAGGAGCTAGAGGAACCAGAGGAGCCAGTTGATCCAAAGGATGTATTTGAGTCATTCGGTCATTTATGGACTGTGTGAAAATTGTGAGACATCCATTTACAAACAATATGCACAAAAAAACAAATATATTTGTCAACATTGTGGATATCATTTACGAATGGAGAGTTTTGATCGAATCGAATCTTTGATTGATGAGGGTACTTGGGATTCTATGGATGAGAATATGGTTTCTATTGATCCTTATGATCCCTGTGAGATAGAAAAAACCTTGCGTCTTCTTCAGACGATTCTTCAGAATTTATGAAATCACAAGAAGCAAAATAGTATCTTACCTGATATAAGAGAATCTGTGGATAAAATATTACAAATGTAGATAAAAGAGTGATTGAAGAGATCTATCTCCTTCTATCCAAATCAAATGGAGCATTTGATTTGGATAGAATAAGAAAGTAGTATATGAATCCATCCAACTTTTTGTGTATACTAATACTATATTGAAATAATTTAACTGGCATTATCCTGATTTTTTTATTTTTTCCTGATCGGAAAAATCATGCATGAAAAAGAAAGAAAAAAGATAGAAAAATTTGATTTTTTATGGTCAAAAATTCATTCACTCCTATTATTCCACAAGAAGAAAATAAGCGTTCTCAAGTATTCAGTTTCATCAATAAGCTAAAGAGGCTTATTAGAAATAGCAACTTGTCAAAAAAGTTTTACTATTCTGTAATAGTACGTACATGTTTTCAAAAAGACAATTATGATTCTTTGATTTGTTTTTTTCTTTTATGTTCATACAGCGATTTTTATAACTATATCCTAGATCGAGTACCCTTTGTAATAAGAAGGGAGGCCTCATGATGATACGGAATCTAGTGTACATAGTCGACCAAGTCGACAAACGTACGTTCCAAGCCCGCTTCTGCGAGACTGATTCGATAGTCACGTGCTATCTATCTCATGAGTTGTTTTACAAAAATATCCAACCTTCGGTGGGGGACCTGATACAATTGGAGTACAACTCTGGGCTTAGAGATGCGAAACGCCGCATCCAGAAAATTATAGCAATCTTGTATTCTTAAAAAAAACAAGATAAATTCAAAAAGGTCGCTATGCCCATCACGAGAGGGCTGTCCACCTTAAACAGACTTAATCGCGACTATGATTTCTTTACTATTACGTCTCAGTTCGGCATTAAGCTAGGACAACTCCTTTACTCAACCTTGGGTTTGAGAATGCTCCAAGATCTGGTGAATGTGGAGGCTTTCACTCTTGTTAGAGTCGTGTGTGAATTTTGCAACAAAATTGATCTCGAAAGATTCTATGAGAACTTCGAGGATTTGGTAGAATTTTTTCAACGCGATAATTCTCCCAAATAATTTGATTATCATCTATTATATATCTAAAAATTTAGAATACCAATAGAATCTTAAGCCAGAGGAGCTAGAGGAACCAGAGGAGCCAGTTGATCCAAAGGATGTATTTGAGTCATTCGGTCATTTATGGACTGTGTGAAAATTGTGAGACATCCATTTACAAACAATATCCACAATGTTAACAAATATATTTGTCAACATTGTGGATATCATTTATGAATGGAGAGTTTCGATCGAATCAAATCTTTTATTGATGCGGGTACTTGGGATTCTATGGATGAGAATAAAGAGTGATTGAAGAGATCTATCTCCTTCTATCCAAATCAAATCCTCCATTTGATTTGGATAGAATAAGAAAGTAGTATATGAATCAATGCAACTTTTTGTGTATACTAATACTAGATTGAAATAATTTAACTGGCATTATCCTGATTTTTTATTTTTCCTGATCGGAAAAATCATCCATGAAGAAGAAAGAAAAAGATAGAAAAATTTTGTTTTTTTATGATGAAAGGACAAATTTTGTCCGAATTTCGCGGTTGTTTAAATCAAAACACAACTGAGCGGATATTTTTTGTAGAAATAGAGACTGGACGGATCCTGGCCTGTCTCGTCTCTGACGAGTTACAGAATTTGCCTATCGAAAGGGCGGATAGGGTCTTAATCGAATTCACACGAAAGGAAACCCCTTTTGTATGGACAACGTGGTCCTTTTGTATCGTAGAACTTCTTTATAATTAAAAATACTACGATACGATTAGTAATTTTCTAATTGCATAATATTGATTCAATTTTTTTATGTGTTTTGAAGAATTTTTATGGTAAGTCTCAACTCAATATGGACTGTTTTTAGAAAACTACATCTCTATGCAATATGAGATGTTCACTAGCTAAATAACACTATGAATATCACTAAGTAATATATATACTTATTATATATACTTCTTAATATATTTATATATTAAATATGCATTTTATTTCTAAAAAATAGATTAGGATATAAATTTGTTTGTTCTGTGATTGTATATTCAATAAAAAAAATATGAACTAAAGGATCTCGAAGGAAGGGTAAAAAGAAACAATTAAATGAAAGAGTGGTTAGAAAAATATAGAAAAATTCAAACTTTATTTTTTTATATTAAGAAAATTCCATCAGAAATAGAAAAGAAAAAGGAAATATCAAAAAAGTTCTGACAATTTGAAAATATTATTTATTTCATTTCCTAATTTTTAGTTATTTCGTTCTTACACGAGGAAGAACTTGAAGACCTTGTATACTTCTAATGTCGAATCATGATCAACAAAGACAGAAATCAAGGATTGGGTCGAACTCTTCTTGTTAAGGTAATAGCTATGAATAGTCATCTTCTACCCCGTACTTATTATGGGACATACAATGCATTAGAGGCGTATGATCATTCCGCTTGCATCGGGTTATTCTATTCCACCTCTTCTAGAGAAGAGAACTTTAAAATCAACTGATTTCTTACCATGGGTTTATACAAAATCTCTAGTCCGAGCATACGCAAAGGAGCCGTAGACAGTGAAATGAAATTCAATCCATGAAATAAATTGATCTATGGACGACATCATTGTTGTAAAGGTCGTAATGCCAGAGGAATCATTACCGTAAGGCATAGAGGGGGGGTCATAAGCGCTTATACCGTCGAATCGATTTTCGACGGAATCAAAAAAGCATATCTAGTAGAATCGTAACCATAGAATACGACCCTAATCGAAATGCATACATTTGTCTTATACACTACGGGAATGGGGAGAAGAGATATATTTTACATCCCAGAGGAGCTAGAATTGGAGATACCATTGCTTCTGGTACATAAGCTTTTATATCAATGGGAAATGCCCTACCTTTGAGTGCGGTTTGAACTATTGATTTACATAATTGGAAGTAACCAATTAGGTTTACGAAAAAAAACCTATAAATCGATCACTGATCCAATTGGAGTACCTCTATGGAATAGACCTCAATAGAAAACTGTTGAGTAACGGCAGCAAGTGATTGAGTTCAGTAGTTTCTCATAGAAAATTATTGACTCTCGAGATATGGTAATATAGAGAAAACTGTTTGAAGCACGCACAGAAAGGGTGAGGTTCCAATGAAAAAGGCTGAACCGAGACAAATCCAAACACTTATAAACGCGGATGGTACCAGAACCAACCCAAAATTTGATGAATCAAAAATGCTTAGTGAATTGGCCCGGTACATTACCCATAAAGAACAACCAATAAGTATGGGTAGTTGCATGAGTTTTTTCCAGTTATACATTAGGGGGTTAGGTCAACCAATGTACAAGAGGGTTCATTATAGAAAGATGGTTAGTGAAATAAAAAAATAGTTTACCTCTAAAAAAGATGATCTACGAGCTACATTTGTATACCAAAATAATAAGGTCTCAATTACATCAGATATATGGACTGCCGGTAAACATGGACTTGGGTACTCTTGTGTTACCGAGCATTGGATCGATGAACATTGGGTATTACAAAAAAAGATATTAAGTTTTAGAGTGTTGGATTTCCCGCACACTGCAAATGTAATTTTCAAATCCATTATTGAGGTTTTAGAAGAGTATAACCTTAAGAGGAATTTGGATAACAAGATTTTTTCTATCTCATTCGATAATGCTAGCAACAACCTAGCTTTCATTGGGATTTTTAAACGGTCACTAAACCAGATTATGAATGGTGAAATGTTTCACCAAAAGTGTGCTTGCCACATACATAACCTCGTCGTGAAGGCGGGTCTTAAAATATAAGCTGTAAATCTATTGATAATTAAATTTAAAAATGCTCTCAACCACGTTGTTTCAAACTAAGAAAGAAAACAACGGTTTGGGTCTTTGTGTGTCCACTATGGATTTGACAAGTTGAAAGTACCTTGGGATATAGATACCCGTTAGAACTCTACCTATAGGTTATTGAACCGATGCATTCCTTACAAAGTTGTCATAGGGGAGTTTTTGAGAAGCTCCACCCGCGAGGCACTACAATTGGAACTCACCGACGGAGAATGGGAGCAACTACAAAGGCTATGCAATTTCCTTGGAACTTTTTTACAGCAACCGTCCAACTATCCTGCTCGTACTCACCAATGTCATTTCAGTTGCTCAGACATCTCTATGACATCTCCAAGGTGTATTGTCATTTGGAACAAGCTGAAATCCACGATAAATTTCTTACATCAATCGTAGATGTCATGAAACAAAAGTTTCTAAAATATTGGGAAGATGTACCGCTCGTCGCGATTATCGCGAACTGCCTCAACCCGGCATACAAGAAGTTTTATACGATCAAAGTAGTTCAAAGGTACAAAGATAATCTACGTTTAGACAAAACCGGGGTGGAGGCTGATGTCTCGTAAACATATCTATATTCTGACCCATATATTGTATCGAAACCTGTGTTTAAAGCATTAAATCGGTCATATTTCATTAAAATATCCTTAGAATGTGGTACTGCTGCAAGTTTGTTCTTACTTTGCAAGAATGAGACGAAATCGAGGAGAATCTGGAATTTGAGAAGTCCTGACACGACCCGTGTAGCACCTTATGCGGGTCGTACCAACCTCGACTCAACCACAGACACGACTGCTAACTCGACTCCAGAAGTGACTGTAATATTCCGTTACATCGATTATTATTTTTATACCGATAAATTTAGGAACAAATAATAATTATATACATGTCTTGAGTTAGGATCACACGTGTGATTGTCCCTATAGAAAATATTGTAGGAACTCTCACAAAAATTCAAGTTGTAATTTTCAGATGGACAACTGTTAGTATTTCGATCACAGATCACTCATATCAATTCGGATTGGAATGAAATTTAATACCTCAAAATATAACTTCATGATCTACAACTTTCGTGTAGAAGACTATCCTAAATTCCAAACGTAGGATTCTCCATAAAATTATAAAGTCAGTAAATATTTCAGTTCGGAGACTGCAGACCTTTATCGATCATTTTTATCTTTTCTCCTCACTGGAAATTAGGATTAAGGTGAAACTAATTGCATTAGAACCGTAACAGAAAAACTTACAACTCTTACATTTTAACTTTCTTCAAATTTCGAACTTATAATTCCAGTTATTTCAATCTTAGAAGACAAACATTAAAACAAAATTCTGTCATGGGCTCAAACCCGAATTTACAACATGTTGGTCCACTAAACTCAAGCCCAAAAATCACAAATCATCTTCTAAACCTAACCCTACCTTATATAAAGCCTCTCCACAGCCACCCCCCTTCTTTTCCCTAACCCTAGCCGCCACAGCACCCTTTCCCTCATCATTTCGGATCTAAACCCCTGCTGGACCCAAACCGGCCAGCCAACTTCCGAAGAGAACCACCGCCTGTACGTCCGGATTTTGGAGAAGCAATCAACACGAGAGTTGTAGTGCTCGGCGTTACGGAACCGTGAGCGCTGGAATCATCCCAATCGGAGTCTCGACTGATGAGAACCGTCCAAAACAGTGACTGCTGCGCCTACCTTTCCTAAACTGCAAATTTCAAGTAATAAATTTATTCTTAGATTATAATAGTTCATGAATAAGTACATCTAATTATATTCTGAATTTTTATTTACTCTTAAGAATTTCTGAAATTATATTTAAAAGAAATATGAAAACTTTATTTTTAATGTATTGAGTTTATTATTCATATTATCCGAGATCATATAATTAATTTGATAGAGATTAATTTCTTTAAGTTTAATAAAAGTCTGGCAATTTCTTTATTTACAAATATTATTTTTAAATTATATTATAATCTGAAATCTTTGTTTATTAATATAATTTTCTTATTTATTATATTCTCTTTATTTAATTGGATTTTTTTTTTATTATATCTAACCAAACTTTTGGTCATGTTAAGGATTAAGGTACCAAGAGCAAGTCAATTATTTTATTTATAATTTCTTTCATTCTTGTAAAACTAGATAGAGATCATGTATCAAAGTATTTTAAACCGAATTTAATTTGTCATGATTTCTTAAAAAAAAAATATATAATATCTAATATGAGAGTTGATCGAAACAGTCAAATTAAGATCCTTGATAATTCTCTTAAATATAAGTAAACTAGAATTATTGACATATAATTAAAGGTTTTTACGAAATTAGAATTTAATTCAAACATTATTAATTAAATGTATGTTTATGTTTTAGATTCGATATTTAAAGCAATGTAAGAGATGATTAGGGATTCACTCAGATATCAGGTGCGGGTTTCCTAGACTTTATAAAACTATTTTACTTTCCTATTGTCATTCAACTGCTTGTTATTGTTGCATTAGTTGGATTTATGCATGTTGTTTTCGAACCATTCGTATGACTTAAGTAGACACAAATAAATTGCATGAAATGATAGGATTCATATATTGACCAATGGACTTGCATGAATAGGATGTATTGAGCATGGCATGAACAATGTGATTAAATAAATGTGTTTTTGAGAATGAACGAATATGGTAATTGAACAAGGGCCAATATGCTTGCATATTGGGATGTATACATTGGGTCTAGTGTTCGACTGGACCCCTCGATAACGTGACTGTAGGCGAAAGCGGTCCTGTCACGGGTCTAACCCTAGCGTCTGGCGGGAGTTACGCGGTTAGGGCGACAGCCCCCAGCGTCAGGCGGGAGTTCCGCGGTTGGGTTGGCGGTTTCTTTCGGCGTCGGGCGGGAGTTCCGCGGTCGAAGAAACAAGGAAATTAAGTGGTTTCTTCCGGCGTCGGGCGGGCGTTCCGCGGTCGGAGAAACAAGGAAAATAAGAAAATGAACAAGATTAACGGACTTTTCTTAAAGTAAATGAACGAAGTAAGTAACGATAATGCATTGCATTAGAAGAAGCATACACATTTTATTTTTGTATTTTCATATTTGTAAATATAAGTAAAGGTTTTATAAGCTCTGGGCTGGAACTGAATCCCGCACTGAGAGAAGGTTCGATCTCTCACCCGTTCCACTTTTATGTGGGTTCCAGGTACTGAAGAAGGAGGGTTCGAGCAAGGACAAGAGTGAGATTAAGCGGAAAGACCCATGATTGATAAATTGCCACATGTTATTTAGTTTTTGTTTCCATAATTCTATATTGATACATTGAGTCGGCATGGCAGTGTGGTGTTACTAGCCATGTCGACCGTGATCGTTTGTGAAAATTCTTTTGCTTATGAAATAAATGTGGCTTTATTTATATTTTTATTGATAATGTATGTGATGTGCATACGCCTTACGTAGAAATACGTGGCGGGTTGTCCCGGGGTGTGACAACTAAGTTGGTATCAGAGCCAGCACATACAATATCAATAATTAACCGCTGAGTGAGTGCGCATTAAGGTCTCGTCTTTAGAAATCCATAATTGATTTAACATCTGACCATATATATTAAGCGTACTATTTAGCGACTAAAGTAAATAAGAAATTATGAATTGAATAGGTCTAAATTTATTAAAGTATTCCACTAAATATCGGGTTAATGATTTGATTTCACTGGTCATTAATATACTAATATTAGTGTAAATATACTTGACTTTTTAGATCAAATTTTCAGGTTAAAATTAGACTTTAATTTAGTGATCAGGTAAGAAATTTAATTAATTTGATTAATTATGGCCCAAGATATTTTTCTTTTACTTTCATCACCGTATATAATATGGGAAATAAATAATTCCCAATCTAACTTTTAACTAGTTACTATATATGTTCTTTTGTCCTCATCATTTTTTTTCGTGAGGCGCATTAAATTCTTAATTCTTGAGCTACTTGATCATTAAAGAAAGGAAACAAAATATATTAAGTTTATTACCGAACAAATGGAATTTCGGACATTGGTGGGTCAAATCTTTTTAATAAAATTCTCCCGTTTTGCATTAATATTTAATACACACTTTGAATGTAGTGTAGATTATGATAAACACTATGGTACCTGTACAGTCCAAAAAAAAAAAAATGCAATGTCAACTTTTGGCATGCAAAAGACTATAAATTTTAAAGTTAAGCTTCTATAAAAAAAAAACTATTTACAATTTAATTTTTTACTCATTGCTTTAGAATATTACTGAGATAAACTTGCTTTTAAGCTAATATTACTCGGTCATTGTGCAATTTACAATTTTAATCAATAATAGATGGAATAATTGGAATAAATTCTTGATTGATCATAAACGTACTAAGATATCTTATTTTTATTATTTTGTTATATATTCAAAAAAAAAAAAATTTTATTAGCGTGACATATAGAAAATTTTGTAATTTGTATGTATATGCTATTTTCCTTTATGATCCATTTTTTATTTATTTTCTACATACAATATTGACATCTTTGGATATTAAGTTCTTTTGTTAATTTATTTTTATAAAACAATTATAAATCATCAATCTTATCTTATAAAACTATATAAATGGTGAGAGGACGCCTCAGAACCTGAATCAATGCTAACAATAGAGAAACCGTCCCACCCACTATCGATGCCCAAGCTGAAGCCAATCACTTGCAGACCCTCTTACAAGGTCTTGAGAGAGTCGCTCGAATTGCCATGGAATCAGAACAGAGAAGACATCGAGAAGTAGACCCATTCTTTCATCTCTACCGCTTATTCAATTCTCTTCATCCCCCAACGTTCGATGGGACAGGGGATTTTGCAGTTGCCGAAAATTGGATCGCCAATATCAAGGACAAATTCCAAATTCTTCGGGCCCCAGAGGAAAATAGAGTGGAACTAGCCACCCAACTTTTTGAAGGACACGCTCGATTCTGGTGGCAAGAAGCGAAGCGTCAGACCATAGGACCCGTGAATTGGGTAGAGTTTGAGAGACTATTTGAAGGAAGGTATATGGATATAAGGTCACGAGAACTACTTCGCCAGAAGTTCACTAGTCTTAAGCAGGGAATCGATTGTGTGACGGAATACAATTCCAAATTCGAAAACCTAATGAGGTACGCTCCTGACATTGTCCAAGATGAATTCCGCTTGAGGCAACAATACCTTGGTGGTCTAAACCCTCGCCTTGCCCAATTGATCGACATACCAGGAGTAGACAAGTTGCCTGATCTCATGTTGCGGGCTACTACAGCAGATTCCTATGAGACACACTTTAGTCAACTAAGCGGTGTTAGAAATATTAGACTAAGGACGGAGGATACTCCAAGGTCAACTCCAATTCGGTGTAATAACATCGGCTTGAGAACCAACTACTACCCCAACGAGAAACCTTGGTGCAACCATTGCCATAAACCTCACTTGAAAGAGCAATGCAGCTACGCCAATGGATTGTGTCACATATGTCTCAAATCGGGACATTTCGCTAGAGAATGTCCATACAAGCCTCCTCAAAGCAACATAATTCCGAATCGAGGAAACATGAGGCTAAGGACCACTAACAGGAGTAACTACACCAGAGTAACAACACCAGAATTTCACCAACTTGAGTTTAATTAGACTGGCGCAGCAAAAGCGTAGTGAAAATAGTTATGATGTTATATTTGAATTTTGAGGACAAAATTCATTTCTGAAGAGGGGAGGAATGTAGCATTTAGTCACAGTCAATAAAAGTAATTACGATTAGTGTTTGAATTTTGAGGACAAAATTCTTTTTAAGGGGGGAAGGATGTAATATTCCGTTACATCGATTATTATTTTTATACCGATAAATTTAGGAACAAATAATAATTATATAGATGTCTTGAGTTAGGATCACACGTGTGATTGTCCCTATAGAAAATATTGTAGGAACTCTCACAAAAATTCAAGTTGTAATTTTCAGATGGACAACTGTTAGTATTTCGATCACAGATCACTCATATCAATTCGGATTGGAATGAAATTTAATACCTCAAAATATAACTTCATGATCTACAACTTTCGTGTAGAAGACTATCCTAAATTCCAAACGTAGGATTCTCCATAAAATTATAAAGTCAGTAAATATTTCAGTTCGGAGACTTCAGACCTTTATCGATCATTTTTATCTTTTCTCCTCACTGGAAATTAGGATTAAGGTGAAACTAATTGCATTAGAACCGTAACAGAAAAACTTACAACTCTTACATTTTAACTTTCTTCAAATTTCGAACTTATAATTCCAGTTATTTCAATCTTAGAAGACAAACATTAAAACAAAATTCTGTCATGAGCTCAAACCCGAATTTACAACATGTTGGTCCACTAAACTCAAGCCCAAAAATCACAAATCATCTTCTAAACCTAACCCTACCTTATATAAAGCCTCTCCACAGCCACCCCCCTTCTTTTCCCTAACCCTAGCCGCCACAGCACCCTTTCCCTCATCATTTCGGATCTAAACCCCTGCTGGACCCAAACCGGCCAGCCAACTTCCGAAGAGAACCACCACCTGTACGTCCGGATTTTGGAGAAGCAATCAACACGAGAGTTGTAGTGCTCGGCGTTACGGAACCGTGAGCGCTGGAATCATCCCAATCGGAGTCTCGACTGATGAGAACCGTCCAAAACAGTGACTGCTGCGCCTACCTTTCCTAAACTGCAAATTTCAAGTAATAAATTTATTCTTAGATTATAATAGTTCATGAATAAGTACATCTAATTATATTCTGAATTTTTATTTACTCTTAAGAATTTCTGAAATTATATTTAAAAGAAATATGAAAACTTTATTTTTAATGTATTGAGTTTATTATTCATATTATCCGAGATCATATAATTAATTTGATAGAGATTAATTTCTTTAAGTTTAATAAAAGTCTGGCAATTTCTTTATTTACAAATATTATTTTTAAATTATATTATAATCTGAAATCTTTGTTTATTAATATAATTTTCTTATTTATTATATTCTCTTTATTTAATTGGATTTTTTTTTTATTATATCTAACCAAACTTTTGGTCATGTTAAGGATTAAGGTACCAAGAGCAAGTCAATTATTTTATTTATAATTTCTTTCATTCTTGTAAAACTAGATAGAGATCATGTATCAAAGTATTTTAAACCGAATTTAATTTGTCATGATTTCTTAAAAAAAATATATATAATATCTAATATGAGAGTTGATCGAAACAGTCAAATTAAGATCCTTGATAATTCTCTTAAATATAAGTAAACTAGAATTATTGACATATAATTAAAGGTTTTTACGAAATTAGAATTTAATTCAAACATTATTAATTAAATGTATGTTTATGTTTTAGATTCGATATTTAAAGCAATGTAAGAGATGATTAGGGATTCACTCAGATATCAGGTGCGGGTTTCCTAGACTTTATAAAACTATTTTACTTTCCTATTGTCATTCAACTGCTTGTTATTGTTGCATTAGTTGGATTTATGCATGTTGTTTTCGAACCATTCGTATGACTTAAGTAGACACAAATAAATTGCATGAAATGATAGGATTCATATATTGACCAATGGACTTGCATGAATAGGATGTATTGAGCATGGCATGAACAATGTGATTAAATAAATGTGTTTTTGAGAATGAACGAATATGGTAATTGAACAAGGGCCAATATGCTTGCATATTGGGATGTATACATTGGGTCTAGTGTTCGACTGGACCCCTCGATAACGTGACTGTAGGCGAAAGCGGTCCTGTCACGGGTCTAACCCTAGCGTCTGGCGGGAGTTACGCGGTTAGGGCGACAGCCCCCAGCGTCAGGCGGGAGTTCCGCGGTTGGGTTGGCGGTTTCTTTCGGCGTCGGGCGGGAGTTCCGCGGTCGAAGAAACAAGGAAATTAAGTGGTTTCTTCCGGCGTCGGGCGGGCGTTCCGCGGTCGGAGAAACAAGGAAAATAAGAAAATGAACAAGATTAACGGACTTTTCTTAAAGTAAATGAACGAAGTAAGTAACGATAATGCATTGCATTAGAAGAAGCATACACATTTTATTTTTGTATTTTCATATTTGTAAATATAAGTAAAGGTTTTATAAGCTCTGGGCTGGAACTGAATCCCGCACTGAGAGAAGGTTCGATCTCTCACCCGTTCCACTTTTATGTGGGTTCCAGGTACTGAAGAAGGAGGGTTCGAGCAAGGACAAGAGTGAGATTAAGCGGAAAGACCCATGATTGATAAATTGCCACATGTTATTTAGTTTTTGTTTCCATAATTCTATATTGATACATTGAGTCGGCATGGCAGTGTGGTGTTACTAGCCATGTCGACCGTGATCGTTTGTGAAAATTCTTTTGCTTATGAAATAAATGTGGCTTTATTTATATTTTTATTGATAATGTATGTGATGTGCATACGCCTTACGTAGAAATACGTGGCGGGTTGTCCCGGGGTGTGACAGTGACACAGGAATACAGGTTGTACAGACTTATGTACGGGTCATATCAGACAGATCCGGAAACATAACTGTTTTGGAAACAAATCCAGAAAGAAGGAAGATCGGTCCAGAGGCTACATAGACGGGAATTCTTGCACCTGGAGGAGGATTCTGAATCGGAGGAGCATATTCTAGGGTTTGGACTTGGTGGCTAAGCTTAGAGACAAAGTTGAGAAGCGAAAGACGTGAGTTTTCGACGGATCTTCTTAGTACTTCGGGTTTTGTCATGGTTGTTTCTTTTATTATTTCTTTTACTTGTTTTGGAACTATGTTTGAGTAGTTTTCTTTGTTTCTAGAGTTAAGATATATTCGAATGTTTTATTTTGCATGAAAGTTATTGAATTCTTGTGTTGAAATTTGTGTTTGATTGATTGTGTTTGATTTTAATTGCTTAAATTAAGTTGTTTGATTTTTATTTGTTTGTCACTAGATGCATGATCACATCTAAAGCGCATTCTCCCCTTTAAAATCTCTCAACCAAAACTAAGTGCAAGAGGTAGGTTTAGTGATCCGAAAGTTGAACATTTTCTCTTATCGACAGATAAGAGAATACCTTTAGAATACCAATCAACCAACTTGGTAATTCGGACCAACACGAAAGTCGAAGTCTAGAATCCGAAGAGGGTAAATATTGCAACTCCATACCAAGTTTTATGAACCAATATACGAGAGTTGAGGTTTAGAAATGTTAGGTCTGGTCAGTAGAACCCTACACGAACGAACAACACAAGGAAACAACAACTGGTGCATTAACTCGAAGTCAGTACGGGTCGGATAGGAAGCTATACGACCCGTACAGGGAGCTGTACGACCCATATCAGGGAGCTGTACGACCCGTATCAGGGACTGAGAGGCAGAACTGAGATGAGTCTGAAACCTTGGAAACGCCTTTTATTAATTGATTTAAACCAAGCTATTTACTTTCTCATATTTAATCATTGCTATTGAATTATTTAGGAAATTTAAACAACCAAACCAACTTTTTTTCACTTCTAGTACCTAACTGATTTAAGTAGAGTCCGGTTTAGATTTGAACCATCCCTGTGATCGATACCCGACAATATACTATTCGATAGGACTGTGCACTTGCAGTCTAAACCGAAGAGCGTGTTTAATGTTAAAAGGTACAGCTTGCTGTACTGAAACTTTGTAGCATACTTTTGTGTGAACAGAGGCATACGTGGATTCGAAGTTCGAAGAGATGTTTAACATATACATGTGTTTTTTAATCTTTATTATTTATAATATAAACATTATTTGTCCACTAATTTTTTTGAATTTTTAAATAGTTTCACTTCCAGGAGCACTAGCAGTGGTGGATTGATAGCAGATTTCTAGTCGGAGATCGAACCATAAATAACAAGCGAGATAGTGACATATATATCAATGCTCAACGAAAATTAACATGGACTTGACGTCATGACATGGTGGAGGAGGCATCAAAGGGCCTTTCCAACACTGGCGATGATGGCCCGCGACGTATTTGCCGTGCCCGTGTCAACCGTCCCTTCCGAAAGTTATTTTAGTTCGGCGAACAGGATCCTATCCGATAAACGCAGTAAGTTGGGTGCAAATGGTATAGGAATCAGAACTTCTAGATAGGTAGTGTCGGTATAAATTTCTAACCTCTTTTAATCTTTATGGTTATTTTTTAAATTATAAATTTCTAAACATTTCAATTTGTTTTAAAATTATTCATTTTAAAGAAGAATTACTAACAAAAAAAAAGTTAGAACTCCGCCTATGTTATTTTACATAGCCGGTCCCAAGCCCGGAATAAAGGAGGAGGGTAACTTTTATTTTTTAATCTATTGCTTTAAAATAATTCATAATTATTTTTAAAGTAATTGATTTAAGAAATTTTTTATTTATATTTTATTGTTTTAAAGTAATTGATTTAAGATTTTTTTATTTATATTTTATTTAACCTATTGAAAATAAATGAACGTTTACAAAATATATTATCAATTTAAAATGAACGTTTAGAAAATATATTATCAATTTAAAATGTAAACGAAAATTTTTGAGATATAAATAAATTATGAAACTATATAATTAGAATGAGAATTTGAAAATAAAATAAAATGACTCGTGTAAAGAAATAAATAAATACATTTGTACTTAGCCGAATAAACATACAAATTTTCGCAAGAATAATTTTTATATATAAGTTACAAATTTTATTTATGTAGGAATTATAAAGATGTGACTTGATAATTTTATGTATATATATATATATATATATGAGTTAGGCTGGGGTGCTATGGATAGCATAGTGGCCTCCCGTGCTACGGCTCAATATTCAAGTTTTCAAAATCCAAACGGTCGATCCGAACCGTTCATTGTTTAATCCATATTGAAATGTGCTTGGAGACCAAATTTTACATTTTTTGGAATTTTTTTGCTATTTATTAAGATGGTTTAAAAATCGCTTTTTTTATTAAAATTCTGCACCACTGGAAAACAGCGATTTCAAACCATCTTAATAAATAGCAAAAAAATTCCAAAAAATGTAAAATTTGGTCTCCAAGCACATTTCAATATGGATTAAACAATGAACGGTTCGGATCGACCGTTTGGATTTTGAAAACTTGAATATTGAGCCGTAGCACGGGAGGCCACTATGCTATCCATAGCACCCCAGCCTAACTCTATATATATATATATATATATATATATATATATATATATATAGGGTCCGGCTAATTTGCTGCCGGCAGCATTTTAGCCGGAGGTGCTGCCCCCTTTTTTTTATTTTTTGAGGTCCAAACAACAAATCCAAACCAGTAGATGTTTAATCTATATTATAATCTACTTGGAGATCAAATTTTACATTTGTTGGAATTTTTTTACTATTTATGAAGCTGGTTTGAAAACCGCTGTTTTCAGTAAATTTCTGCAGGATTGAAATCAACGGTTTTCAAACCATCTTAATAAATAGTAAAGAAATCCCAAAAAATGTAAAATTTGGTCTCCAAGTAGATTATAATATAGATTAAACATCTAACGGTTTGAATTTGTTGTTTGGACATCAAAAAATAAAAAAAAGGGCAGCATCTCCGGCTAAAATGTTGCCCGACCTTGAACTATTCAGATTTTAAAAGTCGAATTATAAACACGTAATAATATTTATACGACACTGTTAAAAAAACATAAAAAAACAGAATCGGACCGCCCTGCCCCTCAAGGGTACAACGGGCACGGGTATAGGATTGGCAGGGCACGGTTTTTGAAAAAAAAAACGGGATGCCCGGCTCAAGATACCCGTCTACCAGTGATACCCGTGCCCGACCTTCGCCCTGCCCCTACCCAAGAGCAATACCCTACATACAAGTACTAGTCACTTTTCCATTTATGGGAAATGAAGCGACTAATATACTTAATTCTATTGCAGTTAATTTCTTTGTGGACAATTAGACCCTGTTCGGCCGCGTTACTGTTTCCATGAATTTTTTTTTCTCACAGGAACAGTTTTTTTCAGTTCAATTCCTGTGCCCATGTCCATTCCTAATTGGAGGCCGAACAAGGCCTTAATGTTCCAATAAGGGTGGGTTTACAAAAACAATGAAGCGCAGGGTATCCCGTTTCCCAAGGCGCAACCAATGGGGGTAGGGTATACTCCACTCTATGGGAAGCTGACGACTGGGCCACGAGTGGAGGTCTAGAGAAGAATTATTTTCCTTTCTTTGCCTACTACAAGGATTGTGACATGACGGATATAAGAAGATGCATTACGAATTAATCCTAATAACAATTGGTGGGAGCGACCCGCTTACCGCCAACTCAACCCTCAACAAGCCCGGTTGTAAATATATCTGAACCGTCTGATCAGCTTTGAGATTCATGTAAATTAAATCCGCACTAAAATTAAAAACCCTTATGTTTTAGACGGGAGGCTGGATGGACTCCGTTTATAATCGGACGACTGATATCTATTAAATCAAAAGATGCTCTTTTGAGTTTTAATGCAAACGATGCGGACTCTTGGGAATCCATATCCTCTCAGGTATTGCAGAGGATCACCCTCACTTTAGGATTTGAGATTAAATTTCAACTAGTTTGGGATTCGGGTTACAATAAGGAGCTGTATTTTTGGACTTTGAGATTCGTGCCAAGTTAAAAAGAACGGTCCAGATCTAGTAATTGTAAAAGATTCCCTTATCATGTATTGGAGAGCATGTGAATTTGACTCTTGGTCTAAGTGCAGGCGTAGATATTGATATTGTTAACTCAAATATTTCATGGAAACTCTTTAGATATGCAAAGCACGAATCTCTCTCTCTCTCTATTTTTTTTTCTTTTTTTTTCTTTTGAACTAGAACCTTTTGTTTACAGCAGTAAATAACAATATGAAATTGCCGGACGGATAAAATATCACCAAGACACCAAATGATTAATTAAAAATAATCAAGCATAATTACTTATAATTAGAAATAATCGGTTTTTTAAACACTGCCAATGACGGTTTGATCACCATCAATGACTAATTGACCAATTAATCAATTTAAACGAATGTTTTTTACAACACTGGTTTTTAGAAGTTATCAGGAAAATATAAGATATTTATTAAAAAAATTAAATTTTACACTGATCACTACTAGAATTCACTCTTTTTTCATGCTCCCGAAAATGACTTTTTCCAAGATATTACCCTTGAAAAAAGCCCAAAAATCGCCATTTTCAAGAGCTACCCTTGAAAATACTACCGTTGATAATACCCTCCTTGGAAATAGTCAGTATTTCCAAGGGGACCGTTGAAAATACTCTTTTCTAGCTTTTTTCAAGAGACTGCCCTTGGAAAAAGGGCCGTTGGAAATACTTTCAAATTTGGCCACTGTCTACATTATTTTCAAGGGAAGCATCGTGGAGCCCACCAGATTATTTTCAAGGGGAGCATCGTGGAGCCCACCATATTATTTTTAAGGGGAGGGAACATGGGTCCCACTTGAACATTTCCAAGGGTGACACCCCTAGGACCCACTTGAGTATTTTCAAGGGCAGTTTATGGAGGACCCACCCCAGCAAATTCATGGCCAACAAAAGTGGGCCCCACCTGGTCAGATGTTGGTGCTATTATTTTAATGGGTCCGTACATGTTTTCCATGGATATACCCCTGAAAATACTAGCCTCCTATTTTTGGTACCATAATGCTTTCATTGGACAATCCTCCCGGTACCAACCCAATATTCATTTACAATCCCCAATTCACATTCAAACTGAGAACACATCTTACAAATCGATAAAAAATACATTGAGAAAAGAGATTGCAAAGCATTTAATAAGCATAATCATTAACATAGCATAATCAACACATTGTATCAAAATAAGGTGGAAAACCCTTTACAACACACTATTGTGTGCTTGAACATTGCTAATATAAACAAAATATACACACTATGCTATGAGTTCACAAAAATTCACATAATAAGTTACGCAAGACCCATTCACCTTGCGGATATGCTATACCTTGTAAATTCAAAAAAATCTAAACTTTCTGACACACTATAAGGCATGGTTCAGTTTGAAGGTAAATTGGCCCACCATTCGTCACCCCTTGCAATTTCTCCATTTCCAAGTGGAGCTTGATTCAATAGTGCTTGAAACGAGTCTCTCTGATTTGGTTGCATTGGAAAAGGAAGACCCTATGTATTACCAATTACCACATATATAGAGACAGCATGTTATATTTATTAGAGATTTTGCATGTACACCCTCAAAATAATTAATTTTTCAATTTAAGCATTGGGATCATTAATTGTACCTGAAAAGTAGGCAAACTCCTAGTTACACCTTGCTAAGTTCTAGAAATGTTCGGTTGAGCCTAAGTTTAACAATGCACAATGTATAATGTTATTGTACCTTTATTACCAATGCTTTGCTAGAAAACCACAACAGTGTCAGAATACGCCATATGATAATTGCAGAAATACCAAATGAGTTCATAGGTTAATGGTGGTACCTGAGTAGTAGGCAAATTCCCAATGACACCTTGCTCAGTTCCAGAACTGTTAACTTGAGCCTAAGTTTCACAATTCGAAAGGTTTAATGTTAGTATACATCCACAACAGTAGCAAATAAGCCTTACACAGCTTGCAACACTAATACATGAGTTGTAAATAATGCATATGATAGTTGCATAAATGCAAAAATGAGTCTGTTTAATGACTGGTAAGGCAAACATGCAACTGTGATGTGTAGGATGTGACTTGTTAATGCTTTAATTCAGGTTCGTTAGAACTGTGATGTGCAGGATGTGATCTTGTTAATGTTTTAAAATGCTATGGTTGAAACTGATAATTGTAGGATGTGTTTAATTTATGCATGTTGTGCTTTATCAATGTAGTGTACTTTGATTTCTAAGGATCTGTACATCTGCACAAAGTATGCATGTTGTGCTTTGTGCATTTATTTAATGAGGCTTTTGGTTGTGGATTAATCATGGAAATTGTTGGTGTGTAATAAATCAAAATTTATGCGTACAATGGGTACGCAAACAACAATATATATTTTATCCAACAATTACATGGCACTATTTTCGTTGGAATACCGACGGAAATAAGTGCAACTATCTATCAGAACCTTCTCGCCTATCTATTGCAACTATCTGTTGTCCATTCTCTCTTTGTGTGAAAACCTTGTCGCCGTTCTCAGCTTGCGAATGAAAACCCATCGCCTCTAATCCTATTTAGGTCGCCGTTCTGTGAGACCTGATAAAACCCCATCGCCATTTCTCTCTTCACGTGAACTTCCGATCACCCTCTCCCACCATCTTACCTTCTGTTGTGGTCTCATCCTCTTTGGTTACTGCATTTAGGTAGGTAACACTCACTCTATCTCCACTCTCAATCATTTCAAGAGAAAAAAAAGAGGAAATAAGGAAACAAATCTGTTTTTCTAGGACTAGAAAATAAACATTTGTGAATTTTTCCATTGTGACAGTAACTTGAATTTTTCTACTGTGACAGTAGGTTGCAATCCATGCACCAGTGAGCCATTTTAATGAATCAAACAATATAAAGTACTCATTTTAGAATACCATAACAGTATCAATGGTGAAACTACTCACTGTTTTGTGAAGAATCAAAACCTCAACCCTAGTAAAATATATACCCACCGTCATGTGAATCAAACACCAAGCCTTCATGTCACTCTCTATGTTATTGTACAGTTATTTAATGAACTTGAATTAATTTTTCAAGGTTACATCGAATGGCCACTGATAGGGGATGGATGTACAATGGCCGATCAAATACGGGAGGAACTCTTCAACCCGAATTCATGGCAGGTGTTGACGAATTCATCGCTTCTACTTTGACCTATCCTTCTGTTGTGAGTGTTGATGCAAGTGGAAATAAATGTATCCCATGTCCGTGTGAAAGATGTGACAATCTATACAACAAGGATATAGAAACCGTTCAGCTGCATCTTTATCAACATGGTTTTTGCAGTGTATATGATGTTTGGTACAAACACGGGGAGCCACATCCGAATTCAGTTAACAACCAACCTCAAAGTCCACCACCATCGAATAATGCCGATGATCGAATAAGTGACATGGTGAGGGATGCTGCTGGTCAAGAATTCAATTGGAATGAGGAGGAACCGGCTGGAGCGGCTAAGCAATTCTTCGACATGATGGCAGCATCAAAAAAACCACTATGGAAGTTTAACGCAACGGGTGAAATGAAATGCGAAAAACACACCGTATTGTCGGTTGTGTCACGTACCATGGCTGTCAAGTCTAAACACCAGATGAGCCAAAAGGCATTTAATGATGTGTTGGAAGTCATGAAGGAAACGCTTCCGCCGGGTGAAGAAATGCCCGAAAATTGGTACCAAGCGAGGCGATTGGCTGATGGATTGGGCATGGAGGCTCAGAAAATAGATGTATGCCCCAACTTTTGCATGCTATATTACAGTGAGGATAACAAGAAGAAGACACGGTGTGATGTATGTCTCGAACCAAGGTATAAGCCTCCCGGACCTAATAAAAAGGCTAAGCCTGTTGCATAAAAGCAAGTTCGCTATCTACCTATCACACCACGAATGCAAAGGATGTACATGACTGCATCATCTGCGAATAATATGAGATGGCACAAGGAAGGTGTGCGTCATAAAGCACCGATGATGGAGCACCCGGCGGATGCCGAGGCTTGGAAGTATTTTGCTGAAAAACATCCCACCTTCGCAGATGAGGTTAGAAATGCTTGGTTGGGGCTCACAACGGATGGATTCATGCCGTTCAACTCGAGTGCAGCTCCATATTCGTGTTGGCCGGTATTTGTTTTTCCGTATAACCTACCACCTGGGATGATAATGAAAGAGGAGAGCATGTTCCTCGCGCTACTCATTCCGGGACCAAAGCATCCGGGCCGGGATATTGATATATGTCTCGAACCTTTAATCGACGAATTGAACCGTTTGTGGTTAACTGGAGCATATACATGGGATGGGTATAAAAAGAGAATTTTCAAATGCATGCACAACTACTTTGGACGGTGAGTGATTACCCGGCTTATGAGATGCTATGTGGTTGGGATACAAAAGGCTGGTTGGGGTGTTTTTATTGCATGGAGAAGACAAAAGCTTTTCAACTTCAGTATGGTGGAAAAGCAACTTGGTTCGATGGTACAAGGTGCATGTTACCTCGGGATCACCCATTCCGTCGAGATAAGAAGAATTTCATAAAAGGTAGAGTCGAGAATGATCCGCCACCACCGAGATTGACGGGAGAGCAGCTGCTCGACATAGTGAGTTTGATCTCGCCTATTAAATGGGGTAAAGATGCACCATTATTTCAGATTGAGGGTTATGGTGTTACCCACCATTGGCAAAAGAAGAGTATCTTTTGGAGTTTACCCTATTGGAAAGACAATTTGTTGCAACACAATTTGGATGTGATGCATTTGGAGAAGAATTTCACTGAAAACTTGCTATACATGCTTTTAAGCATAGGTGGCAGAACCAAGGATAATGAAAAAGCAAGGAAAGATTTGGCTATATATTGTGATCGTCCCACCCAGCACCTAATCCCGGTGGATGGCCACCCGGGAAAGATGCATAAACCAAAGGCCCCCTTCGCACTCTCTCCATCTGATAAGGTGATTGTTTTAAAATGGCTCAAGGATGTAGTAAGATTTCCAGATGGCTACGCATCCAATTGGTCAAGGTTGGTTAATCTAAACACTAACACCTTTGTTGGACTTAAAAGTCATGATCTACACGTGTTCATGGAGCGCCTCCTCCCCGTCGCATTTCGAGACTTTGTCCCGGATGCTGTATGGGATGTTTTATGTGAGATTTTAGCCTTCTTTAGAGAGATTTGTGCGAAGGAAATTGATCCAAACCGTCTTGCGACATTAGAAGATGATTTCATTGTCACAATGTGCAAGGCGGAAAAAAATTTCCCACCGGGTTTCTTCAAATTCATGGAGCATCTTGCGTTGCATGTAGCATACGAGGCTAAAATGGGTGGGCTAGTATTGGCCCGTTGGATGTTTGCATGTGAAAGGTTCGTGTGGTTTGTAATTTCTTCTTATTTTACATAAATGAACACTAAACTTACCTATAGCTTCTATTTTTAAACCATAATAGTTTATCAAGGCGCTAACACTAAACAATTGTTGCATTTACAGGCGTAACAAAGAACAGCGGATGAGAGTCACAAACAAGGCACGGGTTGAGGGCTCGATCGTAGAGGCTACAATTGCCAAAGAAATTGGTACATTTTCCAAAGACTACTTTGCAGTAAATTCTAACATTGGCCAAGGAGTTGAAACAAGTAGACGTTTGGCGGGACAACTTTCAATATTCGATACTCCGACCCGTTGCATTGGCAGGAAAAGACGAAGGCCTCTCTCTAAAACAGATTTTGATGCGGCACACACTTATGTCATCCTTAATTGTCCGGAGATCTGTGAGAAGTACATGGGGTACAATCTTATAAATTTGTTTTTGATGATTTGAAAATTCTATTCTAAAACATATCAAAATCTAATATATTGACATATTCTAATATGCAGAGAGTTTGATACATGCATGCTCAACACCGGAGTAGCCGCAAGCTCGGTAGATCTCCCAAAAATTCGTCAAGAGGGCTTTGCAACTTGGTTACGTAACTCGTGAGGAAGGCGATTACTACATACGTATGGCGGGAATGAAGCCGAACAAAGAAGCTTGCTTCTACGAAGGTTGTGAAGTCGACGGGTATCGATTTCACACACAAAAGTATGGGCAAACCATGTCAACTAAAAGTAGCGGGGTTTGTATTAAAGGAGAGTGGGATTCAAACAACACACAAATCAATTACTATGGAATTCTCCAAGATGTCATTGAGCTACAATATGATGCCCACACAGTAATTCTCTTTAGGTGTGATTGGTTTGACATAATAAACGGTGTCAAGGTGGACCGCAAACATGGTATTGTTGAGGTTAAGCATACTTCTCGCCTTACAAATTACAAGCTGTTTGTGTTAGCGGCTCAAGCAACACAAGTATACTACCTACCTTATCCATCGCAAAAGGCCGAAAGACGCCAATGGTGGGTGACAATGAAAACAAGCCCCAAGTCGAGGTTTCGTTCCGAAGGAGATGATACAAACATTGAATTTTACCAAGAGGAAAGACCGGATAATCCAATTGAACCAACAATTGGGGAAGACATTGATTGGGATGGTATGATCATTCGAGAAAACGAGTTGGAGCTAGTGATAGATACGACGAACCTTCTGCCGGCAACATCAAATGAACTGCCGAGTTTGGCGAGGGACGAAAAAAACATAGAGGAGGATGAGAATGATGATGACATGGAGCAAAATGACGACATAGAGCACGATGATGGCATGGAGCAAGATGATGAAGTTGACCTAAACTCCGATGATCCCGATGAAGACTACTAATTGGTAAATCAACACACATATGTTTTATATTTTTTCATTTCACATTACTTTATACTTTATTAATCCGGTGTGCTTCATTTCCGTCGAATGCCTTTTCTAACCTTGTTCTCTTATTTTTTGTTTGTAACAAGTACATGTTGTCATTTGTCAAAGGGAGATATCATGTAATGCTGTTGTCGTTTGTCAAAAAAAATTGTATCTAAATTATATATGTTTGCACTAACAAAGACCTAATTAACATTTATGTTTTCAATCAAATGTTTCCTTCTATACAACTCAATTAAATAATGCTTGCTATTGTAATTTAATTTGGATAAACAATCAAAGGGACATCTCAAATAAACAGAAACGTTTCTGTCTCCAGGAACTAAACTTTTTCAACGGTGCTCTCATGGAAAAAAATATGATATTATTATCGTGTTATTTAGTAATCTTTTTATATAATTTAGTATTATTAATTGGAATTGTGGGTGTTTATTGTACTAGTTTTATTGTTGTGATTTTTTTTCATCATTCAAAGGGGCATCTCAAATAAACAAAAATGTTTCTGTCTCCAGGAGCTAAACATTTTCAAGGGTAGTCCCTTGGAAATATTATGTCTAACTATAAAATAATATAAACTGAATCAATAAAATATTTTCAAGGGTGTGCTCCAGCATTTCCATGGGCCTCAGCATAAAATAATATAAACTGAATCAACAAAGTATTTTCAAGGGTATTGTGCTCCAGCATTTCCATGAGTCTCACTATAAAATAATATAAACAGACTTACCAAAACATTTTCAAGGTAGTCCCTTGGAAATAATATAGGCTCTCAATAAAATATAGTATTCGTTCTGTTTAGCGGGTCATGGGTCATGCAAAAGTATTTCCAAGGGTGGATAGCAAGCATTTTCAAGGGTTGGCATCAGGGATTTCCATGCGTTACTATTTTCAATGGACTACCCTTGGAAATGGTTAGATGTGTCAGCAAACCCGATTTTATTTCCAAGGGCCCTTCCTACCTTTGAAAATACAGATGCTACCCTTGAAAAAAGCGAAAATTCTAGTAGTGGATAATTTTTGTTGGAATAATTTCCGTACTGTTAATTTAAAAGCAAATATTTTTCCCATAACAGTAAAATTATGTATGATGAGAACAATAAAATTATGTAGGTGAGAATATATGTAGAGTAATATAAAAAAAATTGTATCATCTTAAATTGTTTATAGCATCTTAGCCACATCAAATGCACTTACAATTGAGATGAATAAAGCCAAGATATATGAACACCGTCTGATCAAAATAAATAAGGAAAGAAAAGAAGATCAAACGGTTAATAAGGCGAAAATATTATTCTCACATGGCACGATTTAGTATGGCCTTTTCTTTTCTATTGATTTGTTTTAAGATTGCAAGCGAATTTTTTTTGTGTATAAACACAAAAATAAAATCATCATTAAGAATTGAAATTAAAATAATCTAAAAACAATAAGAATCGTATACAGAAAATCTGACACTATAATTGAGCTCGAAATTATAGTAACAAGATTCGTGCTAATAATTCGTTTTATTTTGTGACGGTGAATCGAACGCTGAATTATTTGGTTGACCGAACTTTGATTGAATAATTTGCGAATTTTTTCCGAATTATACAAATTATTCCCGAACTTCTTCCGAATTTTTCTAGAACATTTTTTTTATTTTTACTTCCGACTGAAATCTCTGATTTAGATAATTTTAAATTATTCCCGAATTATACTTAAATTATTTCCGAATCACGAATTTTTGATCCCGTCAAACCGAACCCAAATTATTCAATTGGCACTATCGAAATTCGACTTTCAAGATACGGTCAATCATTTTTTTAGCCAAATCAGACTATAGATAATTGTGAGTATATAGCCGGGGAACACTATCCTCTGTGGAGCTTTTAATCTAGTCTGTTCGTTTTGATCGGATGGACCAGATCAGATCTCAAAATTTGGGCCCCCTCTGATCTGGTCCGTCCGATCAAAACGAACGAACCAGATCAAAAACTCCACACAGCTCCGCAGAGGATACTCTCCCATATAGCCGGGAGAGGGGGTCCGGATCCCCTAAAGTAACCTAACTTTTGAGTTTTGAATTGGGACCGTTCGATTTGAATCCGATGCTCGAGATCGTATTGGGATTGGGATTCGTTGCTCGGAATGTGTGCCTCCACTTTGAACAGATTATTATGAATTCGAATCGAACAGTCCCGATCTAAAACTCAAAAGTTGGATTACTCCACTGGATCTGAATTCGGGAGAGGGGGTGTGTGTGTGTGGTCAAGTTTGATCATTATTTCATTTTTTCTCAATTTCAGTTCTCAAATGCTAATATTATTTTATTATTCTTTTCAGTGTTGTAAAAAACGCCTGTGACAGCCGATTAGTCGACCGATTAGTCGACCGATTAATCGGTGACGGTGGTCAAACCGTCACGCATATCCTTAAGGGAGGCATGTTTGCAGTGGAAAACGTTTAATCGGCCGTTTTACCGATTATTCCCGTTTATTCCAATTTATTTCAGTAATTTTTTTGTTCACATTGACTTCTTTTTTATGTGATAGTGTGTAATAATAAGTTTTATAAATCATGTATTGCAATTTTGTTTGTGCTTGGACATACATTCAATATTTTTTATATATGTTTTTTCTTCTTACTTACTTTAAAATTGATTAATTTTTCTTCTATTTATTTATCATATATTTTTCTTACTAATTACTGATGTAATTTTTTCAATTACTATGACATATTCATTTATGAAACTAATTTGTTATTATAAACTAAATTTAGTGATATCATGCATGTTGGAATGTTTCAGTTCTTTCGCATAATATGTTATTAGAATTTAAAAAAAGTTTAACTCTTAAATTTATTATTTCATTAAATAAATGTGCTACTGACACATGTCATGCATTAAAAAAAATAAGTGTAATGTCATGTTATAATAATGAAATTAAGTTAAATTAAGTTTATTTGATAAGTTTAATGAGTTAAATAAATTATGATATATATACATAAATTTAATAAAAACATTAAATTGTCGGCACAATTCCGATTAATCGACCGCATACCGATTAATCGCTTGGTGGTACTCCGTCTGTCCGACGACCTCATACCGTTATTTACAACACTGATTCTTTTAAACAAACATTTTTCAAGTACGGATCCATGTTGAAAAATTGAAAGTTAAATTTAGTCACATTCATTTTCAAAATTTATATACTTATACATAATTTTATATATAATTTAGAGTAAAATATTATATATACTGTAAAATTGATGTCATACTCACATAGAAATTTATATAATTGATCCCATTATGTGTTTGACCTTCATTGCTTCAATGTCTAACATTTGCTCTAATCGTAAAGACTTGATCAGGTACTGGTTATACATAATTTTTATATATAATTTAGAGTAAAATAATATGTCCTCAATTGTTGTCATCCCAAAATAGAGTCATTGACTTGGTCTTGTTATGCAACATGTTCTATGGTGGACATGGAGTGCCATGGTTGCTTGTCTTAAGAGCACATAGATTATTATAATCTTTACAGCATGCATATATGCAAGATAAGTTTCTTCTTTATATTTTTCTTTTCGTTCTTGTTGGACAAATGTGAAAAATGAAACTATTCCTGCTTCATAGTTCATTCCTTGTGCATATATGGCATGTATTGTATGGGGGGTTCTCACTCGATCTGAATTAACAAGCCATATATGCACACGCTTCAAGAAACCATTTTCTTAATGAGATGCTATTTTGACAAATTACTGTCTTACTTTAAATATCCCATCCCGATTTCATATAATAAACATTGTATTATGAGTTCTAATTTAATTGAGTTTACCAATTGTTAGATTCAATTCCAAGTGATGCGACACTATATAAGGAACTTGAAAATTTTGAAGGTCATCGGTATTTCCACTCGACGCTAAAAAATACCGTGATGAATTTTATCTTCCTTTTTTTCTTTTTCAATATCCTTTTCTAGCTGGCCTCAACTGTTGGAATCCCAAAATAGAGTTGTTGACTTGGACTTGTTTAGCAACAGGTTTTGTGGTGGACCCCGACTCTCATGGTTGCATGTCTCAATAGCAAATCGATTATTATAATCTTTAGGGCATGCATATATGCAAGATAAGTTTCTTTTTTATATTTTTCTTTCCCTTCTTGTTAGACAATTGTGAAAAATGAAACTAATCCTGCTTCCTCGTGCATATATGGCGCATATAGCTTGTCAATTCAGATCGAGCGAGAACCCCCATACAATACATGCCATATATGCACAAGTCTCAAGAGACCAATTTCTCAATGAGATGGTATTTGGACAAATTACTGTCTTTCTTTAAATATTCCTTCTCGTATAATAACATTGTATTATGAGTTCTAATTTTAATTATTTTACCAATTGTCAGGTTCAATTCAAAGCAATGGGACACTGGATAAGAAACTTGAAGATTTTGACGGTCATCGGTATTTCCACTCGACGCTGAAAAACACCGTGATGAATTTTATCTTCCTTTTTTTCTTTTTCAATATCATTTTCTTGCTGGCCTCAACTGTTGGAATCCCAAAATAGAGTCGTTGGCTTGGTTTTATTTTGCAACAGGTTTTGTGGTAAACCCGGACTGCCATGGTTGCATGTCTGAAGAGCACATAGATTATTATAATCTTTAGAGCATGCATATATGCAAGATAAGTTTCTTCTTTATATTTTTCTTTTTGTTCTTGTTAGACAACTGTGAAAAATGAAATTGTTCCCGCTTTCTAGTTCCTTCCTTGTGCATATATGACATATATTGTATGGGGGTTCTCGCTCGATCTGAATTAACAAGCCATATATGCCATGTATGCACACGTCTCAAGGGACAATTTTCTCAATAAGATGTTATTTGGACAAATTACTGTCTTTCTTTAAATATTCCTTCCAAATTTCGTATAATAACGTTGTATTTATGAGTTCTTATTTTAATGAGTTTACTAATTATCAGGTTCAATTCCAAGCGATGCGACACTATATAAGGAATTTGAAAATTTAGAAGGTCATCGGTATTTTCACTCGACGCGAAAAAACACTGTAATGAATTTTATCTTCCTTTTTTTCTTTTTCAATATCCTTTTTCTTGCTGGCCTCAACTGTTGGAATCTCAAAATAGAGTGGTTGAGTTGGTCTTGTTTTGCAATAGGTTTTGTGGTGGAACTGGACTGTCATGGTTGCATGTCTCAAGAGCACATAGATTATTATAATCTTTAAGGCATGCATATATGCAAGATAAGTTTCTTTTTTATATTTTTCTTTCCCTTCTTGTTAGAAAACTGTGAAAAATGAAACTATTCATGTTTCATACTTCCTTCCTTGTGCATATATGGCACATATAGCTTGTTAATTCAGATCGAGCGAGAACCCCCATACAATACATGCCATATATTCACACGTCTCAAGAGACCATTTTCTCAATGAGATGCTATTTGGACAAATTACTGTCTTTCTTTATATATTCCTTCTTCTAGATTTCGTATTATAACGTTGTATTATTAGTTCTAATTTTAATGAGTTTAACAATTGTCAAGGTCAATTCCAAGTGATGCGACACTGGATAAGAAACTTGAAGATTTTGACGGTCATCGGTATTTCCACTCGACGCTGAAAAACACCGTGATGAATTTTATCTTCCTTTTTTTCTTTTTCAATATCCTTTTCTTGCTGGCCTCAACTGTTGGAATCCCAAAATAGAGTCGTTGGCTTGGTCTTGTTTTGCAACAGGTTTTGTGGTAAACCCGGACTGTCATGGTTGCATGTCTCAAGAGCACATAGATTATTATAATCTTTAGAGCATGCATATATCCAAGATAAGTTTCTTCTTTATATTTTTCTTTCCGTTCTTGTTAGACAACTGTGAAAAATAAAATTGTTCCGGCTTCCTAGTTCCTTCCTTGTGCATATATAGCATGTATTATATAGGGGTTCTCGCTCGATCTGAATTAACAAGCCATATATGTCATATATTCAAGGGACCATTTTCTCAATGAGATGCTATTTGGACAAATTACTGTCTTTTTTTAAATATTCCTTCCAGATTGTCACACCAAAAAGGTATAGTACAATGTTTCAGTACAGCAAGCTGTACCTTTTAACCTTAAATACGCTCTTCGGTTCAGACTGCAAGTGCACAGTCCTATCGAATAGTATATTGTCGGGTATCGATCACAGGGACGGTTCAAATCTAAACCGGACTCTACTTAGATTAGTTAGGTACTAGAAGTGAGAAAATGTTGGTTTGGTTGTTTAAGTTTCCTAAACAGTTCAATTGCAATAATTAAATGACAGAAAATAAAGTTTGGTTTTGAATCAATGATAAAAGGCGTTTCCAGGGTTTCAGACTCATCTAAGTTCTGCCTCTCAGTCCCTAATACGGGTCGTACAGCTTCCTGTACAGGTCATATCAGGTGATACGGGCTGTACAGATTCCTGTCCGACCCGTACTGACTTCGAGTTAATGCACCAGTTACTGTTTCCTTGTGTTGTTCATTTGTGTAGGGTTCTACTGACCAGACCTAATGTTTCTAAACCTCAACTCTCGTATATTGGTTCATAAAACTTGGTATGGAGTTGCAATATTTATCCTCTTCGGATTCTAAACTTCAACTTTCGTGTTGGTACGAATTACCTAGTTGCTTGGTTGATATTCTAAAGGTATTCTCTTATCTGTCGATAAGGAAATGTTCACCTTTCGGCTATTATTTGGTTTCACCTTTCGGATCACTAAACCTACCTCATGTATTTGGTTGAGAGATTTTAAAGGGGAGAATGCGCTTTAGATGTGATCATGCATCTAGTGACAAACCAATAAAATCAAACAACTTAATCTAAGCAATTAAAATCAAACACAAATTCTAACACAAGAATCCAATAACTATCATGCAAAATAAAACATTCGATTAAATCTTAACCCTATAAACAAAGAAAACTACTCAAACATAGTTCTAAAACAAGTAAAAGAAATAATAAAAGAAACAGCCATGAAAAAACCCGAAGTACTAAGAAGATTCGTCGAAGAATCGCGTCTTTCGCTTCTCAACTTCGTCTCCAAGCTTAGCCGCCAAGTCCAAAACCTAGAATATGCTCCTCTGGTCTAGAATTATGTCCCCAGGTGCAAGAATTCCCATCTATGTACCCTCTGGACCGACCTTCCTTCTTTTCGGATTTGTTTCCAAAACAGTTCTGTTTCCGGATCTGTCTGATACGACCCATACAGGATCTTATCCGATCCATACAACTGTGTTTCTTCTACTCAGATTGTAGATATTCTCACGAGCTTTCCAAAAAGTGGTCGTACACTCAAACCGGAGTTACGAGTCAAAAGTTATGACTGTTTTAAGTTCGGATGCTGAAATTTCAGCATAATGTTGTCCGGCTCGGACAAAATGTTATCCAGGTCGGACAGAGGCTGACGCTACCCGCGTCAGGGTTGACGCTACCCTCCTCAGGAGTGATGCTACCCTCGTCAGGGGTGACGCTACCCTCGTCAGAGTCTCAGAATTCAGTAACTTCCATGATTTCGCCCGTTTTCTACAAAATAAGAATAAAAGCGTAGCAGTACCACATTCTATAGATATTCAATGAAATACGACCGATTTAATGATTTAAACACAGGTTTTGGTACAAAATACATGTCTGAATATAGATAAGTTTGCAAGATATCACAGATTTCGTATAATAACAATGTATTATGAGTTCTAATTTTAATGAGTTTACCAATTATCAGGTTCAATTCCAAGCGATGTGTCACACCCCGAGACAACCCGCCACGTATTTATACGTAAGGCGTACACACATCACATACATTATCAATAAAATTTATAAAATGCCACATCAATTTCACAAATAAAAGTCTTACAACAATAGCTAAAATAGTTCAACGGTGGTCACGACATACATGGTTACAAAAACGATAACAACCATGCATGTTGAAGTGTACCAATTTACTGGAAAATAAACAAACGAAAACAAGATAAACTTAAGTGACATTTATCCTAAACATAGATCCTTCCGCTTTCTTTTACTCATGAACTTGTCCGTAGGCCTCCTCTTCATTACCTGAAACCCATATAAATATGGAACGGGTGAGAGAACGAACTTTCTCTCAGTGCGGGATTTAGTTCCAGCCCAGAGTTTATAATACTTTTACTTTATTCTCACAAACATGAAAAGAAATATAATGCGTATGTATTTTCTAAATGCAATGCATCTTTTATCATTACTTCTACTTTCATATACTTTCACATTCAAACCTGCCTATCCAATGGGAAATCCATCCAACATTGGAAGGTCGCCACCCTACTGGGAAATCCAACCAACAGTGGAAGGTTGTCTCACTAGACGGGGAATCCACCCTACGCTAGGTCTTGACCCGCGACGGGAAATCCAAGCAACGCCACGTTAACGAGGGGTCCAGTCGAATACCAGACCCAATGTATACATCCCAATATGCAAGCATATCGGCTCCTGTTCACTTTCCTTATCCATTCATTTCACATACAATCATTTAATCACACAATTTATGCTATGCTCAACACATCCTACTTATGCAAGTCCATCGATCAAGGTATGAATCTTATCCTTTCATGCAATTTATGTTTTACTCATATTATACGAACGTTCGAAAACAACATGCATAAATCCAACTAATGTCATAATGATAAACAGTTGAATGACAACAGACAAGTAAGATAGTATTATAAAGTCTAGGAAGCCCGCACCTGTTTGCGTAGTAATTTCTTGACCGTTATCTACGTCTCTTAGTTCCTCAAGAATCGAACCTAAGAAATGAACATACCTCTAATTAATAATGTTTGAGTTCACGTGTTCTTATTTTCTAAGTTCCCTATTTATTATTATAGTCTTAACATCTAAATTTAATTTGTTTAATGCTTTGATATTATAATACTATTACGTCAAGCCAATTTAACAATTAAAAGAAGGAAAACAACCAAAACAATTTGACAATTTATGTTACGGATCATTTTAATTCACTTATTATATATCTTTGATAATTATAAATAAATAAACTAAGTCAAAAATAATTTGGATGATAAATCTAGCAACAAGTTTTCCACATGCATCACGAATTTGAGACCACATCCATTTAATATTTATTAAGAGAATAATGAGTATCTATCACAACAAGAATGAGACACCTTTCGCGAGGATAAAAAAGTAACTTTTTGCGACGGACTACTCTCATTCTTCAGCTTTTTCTTTTTGCGACGGTACTTTTCGCGAGGTAGTACCGTCATAAATTTGTTTTTTCTCTCGCAAAAAGTATCTACATTGTTGTAGTGTATAATCAAAAGGAATATATATTTTTGGTCTATTATAGAAAAATTACAACTTAATAATCAAGTATTTATCATTAAGAACGAAATTAAGATTTTTGATCGAAACTTTATTACTTGGAGTTTGCGGTTTAGAAAAGATACGCGCAGCAGTGACTGTTTTGGATGGTTCTCGCTGTTGAAGACTCCGATCGGGGTGAGGCCAGCGCTAACGGATCCGTATCTGCGAGCACTACAACTTCCGTCTTGCAGGATCCTTGAGATTCCGGACATATGGAGTGCAGGTCCCTGCGGAACTCGGCTGACTGGTTCAGCTCGGTTTTCTGGTTTAAGTATGAACAGCAGCCACGGTTTTGGCCATATCTCGGTGTTGGAAGCTCGGATCGAGATGAATCTAGCGCTCGATCGTCCGTATCTTCGATCACTACAATTCCCGTGTTGAAGTCTAGTTCATATTCTGAACGTACAGATGGTAGTTCTTCGTGGAAGCTGACTGGACGGTTTGGATCCACCAGGGGTTCGGATCTGATTTGGGGGAGAGGGGAGGGGGCAGTGGAAGCTAGGGTTTGAGGGGGGGGTTTATATACATGTGAGATTGGGGCTTCCTTCTACTTTTGGGTTGGGCTGAAATGGGCCTTTATGGGCCATAGTCAATTTGGACTAAGAACATAAATCTGTTTCTGTTGCTTTAAATTTGCATCTTCACAGATTGACAATACTGGAATTATGGATTCGGAATATGAAATTATTTTCCACATAAGTGTTGTAGGTTTTTTTGTTATGGTTCTAACGCAATTGGTTTCACTTTAATCGGAATTTCTAGTGATGAGAAAAGATAAAAAGGGTCGATGAAGGTCTGCAGTTTCTGGACAGAAATTTTTATTGACTTTACAATTTTATTGAGAATCCTATGTTCGGAATTTTTGGTAGACTTCTACATGAAGGTTGGAGATCATGAAGTTATCTTTTTAGGTATTAAATTTCATTCAAATGCTAATAATTATGAGTGATCTGTGATTATAACACTAACGGTTGTTCATCTGAAAATTTCAATTGAAGTTAATTTTGGAAGGTTGTCAAAAGAGATAGTTCATGCAGTTTTTAAATAAGGTTTTTATTAAATATCATACCTAAAATAGCGTGGCGTTACACGATGTGACACTGGCTAGGGAACTTGAAGATTTTGAAGGCCGTTGGTATTTCCACTCGATGCGGAAAAACACTGTGATGAATTTTGTCTTCTATTTTTCTTTTTCAATATCATTTTCTTACTAGCCTCAACTATTGGAATCCCAAAATAGAGTGGTTGACTTGGTCTTGTTTTGCAACAAGTTTTGTGGTGAACCCTAGATTGTCATGGTTGCATGTCTCAAGAGCACATAGATTATTATAATCTTTAGATTACCGAACTGGTACTGGTACCAATGACGTAGCATGCATGTTTTACCGAACTGGTACTGGTACAAGGACAGTATCAAACTGGAACTGGTACAGTACTGATCTGGAACTATGCTGACAGGTACTATTTATAGTATTGATTTCTAGTGGACTATGCTGAGTACAGGGTAGATCAATAGAGACAAACCTGTATGCAAGATTTAAGTGTGATTCAATCAAGATTACCGTCACTGCTCAGTACCAACATGGTAACATCCATATCTTTCTTTTTCTTTTTCCTTTATTACAATTTTGTGAAGCTAATTGAACCATGATTACATGCTGGTATTTACATGTCAATAACTGAAACTGAATTTAATCCATCTCTTTTTTTTTCTTTCTTTCACTAGGAACCATGACAGCAAGGTCGCGAAATGACATACTTGCCCTCATAGTAGACGCTGGTCGGCACCTAGAAAAACGTGAACTAGTAAATGAAATCTCGTCAGAATCAGATCCTGATGTATCAATTGTTCTTTTGGAATCGATTAAAAAGGCTCAAGAAACTAGCAATCTCAAATTCATACTAGAGGACAATGCACCTGTGGATCCTTGCCTCACTTTTAATTCTAACAATGATTGAGAATTTATGAGAACTACCGTACTTGATGCTCTAAACATCCCAATTTTAGACTCGATCACAAGCTTGACTTTGGATTTGGATTTAGAGAGGCAAGATGTTTGCTATATGGATGGATCTTGGAGGAAGCAGTGGTAGATTGTATTTTGAAGGTTTTACTTTTCCAATTTTTAGAAGCTATATATTAAATTGTATTTCTAGAGGACCTACTTGGAAAAGTTGAAGATGTATCTCAGTTGATGGGCTAGTGTATCAGGTTAAAAGGGGCATTCAGGGGATACTGATATTTACTGGTATTGGCGTAGATTGAAGGAAAATAGCATAAATGCGGTTTCTCTTGCATATATAATATGTAACTTTTTTGGTTCAATGAAAAGGATGGTCTAACTCTACGGGCATCATATGTAATATATAACTGTATGATTCGAAATTAATTTGATGATACATGTATAAAGTTCGCAACTCTTGTATGATTCAAAATTAGTTCATTATATTTAATAAAATATTAAACAAGTGAGAAATATAACAATTCAATAAAATTTGTCATATTTGTCATATGTTGAGAAATATAGCAAGCTGCCCAAAATCGTGTGCTTATAACAATTCCATAAAAAAAATTACCAAACTAGACCAATTGGAATACCCTCATGTGCTTGTGCTTATAGTAGAGACCCTTCGTATTCAAATCTGTGGAGAACTTTTCTAAAGCAGAAGGGTTCAAAATTATAATTGTTAGTTTATTTACTATAATAAAAAATGGCGTACATTATTAATAGAATAGAAAATAATATATTGTAATAAATAAAAAACAAATTCTTCTCTTAATAAGTCTCTTACTATAAAAGAACATGTTTCCATAAGATGCTTAAATCCATCAGTTGTCATTGCAACATTTAGATTCTCCTCAAAAGCAAATAATACATCCTCATTAAGAGAGAGTATAATGTAACGGCTAGTTTTATTTGTCTTGTAAGTATAAATAGGGTCACTTGTAATCAAAAAAATAATATTACAATATAGAGTAATTATAATATCCCCCACCTATCCATTCCCCAACTAACTAACTTTCTATTTTAACTATAACTACCATTTCTAACAACATTTATTTCTTTCCTCTTTCTCTCTTCTTCTTCCACCTCCATCTTCCTTTTCCACCTCCATCTCCTTCTCCCACCTCCACCTTTGTCTCCCTCTCCCACTTATGCCTCCGCCTTCCTCTCCCACCTCCGCCTTCACCTCCATTTTTCCATCGATAAGCTATTTCCCTCTCTCACCTCCCACCTTCTCTCACCTCAAAATAGTAAATACGGTAAGCTCCCTCCCTCTCATACCTCCACCTCCTCCTCCGCCTCCATTTTTTCCATCTATGCCTGCAGCTCCCGCTCCAATGGACGTTCTGCCGGAAATCATCCGTCACTCCATCCCAATCAAGCACGCCTCTGCCGGGTAGAATACTTCAACATGTATGAATGAATACTTCAACGTGTATGAATGAATACTTGAGCACACCTCTGCCGGGTCAGATCCACCACTGTCGACCATATCAAAATAATTTTGTATCTGTGCATGCAATTAATCTCTTTCATGTCTATGTTCTCTTTCTTCATAAAGTAGAGAGTTATTTGCAAAGAACAAAGCTTTATTAATGATGAATTAAGCCACTGTGTATTAAGAAATGATATAAAAAAAAATTTGAAAAAAAAAGAGGTATATGAATGAATACGTCAATGTGTATGAATGAATACTTAATATCTTAGGTATGAATATTTGCATGACAAGATATGAATACTTGTGCAACGGATAACTCGAAAGTATGTCATCATGTATCTCATTTGAAAGATAAAATTGTGTAGTAAACATTCGTGATTTTAGATTTGCAAAATTCCTTACAAATCGTCAGAAATATTTTTTAAATTGCACAGAGAAGAAAAAATCATCTCTAAAAACGTGTAAAAGATGGATGAGTGATGTGTCCAGTTTTTGTATTTACACTTGCACGACGAGGATGCATACTTTCACGATGAGATATGAATACTTGTGCAACGGACAACTTGAAAGTATGTCATCATGGATCTTATTTGAAAGATAAAATTGTGTAAAAAACATTCGTGGTTTTAAATTTGCAAAATCCTCACAGATCGTCAGAAATGTTGGTTAGATTGAATGGAGAAAAAAATCACCTCTAAAAACGTGTAAAAGATTGATGACTGATGTGTTAAGTTTTTACATTTGCACTTGCACAATGAGAATGGATACTTTCTCGATGAGAATGAATACTTGTGCAACGGACAACTCGAAAGTATGTCATCATGGATCTCATTTGAAAGATAAAATTATGTAGAAAACATTCGTGGTTTTAGATTTGCAAAATTCCTCACCGATCGTTAGAAATATTGATTACATTGAACGGAGAAAAAAAAATCACCTCTAAAAACGTGTCCAGTTATTTTTTGAAAATACTTAATATCTTAGGTATGAATACTTAATGTGTTATAGATGAATACTTAATGCATTATATATGAATACTTGCGCGCGCCAGTTGTAAAATAGTTCAAATATTAGATGGTCCCCAAATAGTAAGTGATCCCCCTAGGTAGTTAGAGCATCTACATCCGTAAAACTCTTGGAGTTTCTAAATAACTGTTAACCTATTTTTAGAAATTTTGTCTCTGAAAGTTTCTAAACCCCCACATCCCTGAAACTAAAATTAGAGTTTCTTAATTGCCACATCAACAAATAAATTACAAGAGAGAAGAATTTCAGCGAATTATTTGGCCACGTCAGAGTTTATAAAGGGTTTCTTATTAAGAAACTTTGGAGCAAAATTGCTAAATAAGAAACCCATCTGCATCCCTGAAACTGGTTTAGAAACTACCATATCAGATTAGAAACTCCAAGAGTTTCAGAGATGTAGATGCTCTTAGTAGTTATTCAAGTAGTTAATGACTAGGGGATAAATGGTAGATTGTTACGGGAGAATAGCTAGGTGCTCCCTACAATATAATATGCTTTTTTTTTTAAAAATCTCTCTTTGTCTTACAAAAAAATAACGGTAGACTGCAAGAGGAAAAATCATTTAAAACATCCTCACTTTTGGGATTTAGAACCAATGAAATCAAATCATAATACCAATTAATATCTTCGTGGACTGGTACACTCCTAAATAAATAAGTAGACCGACCGAGCTGGCCCAAGCCCAATAGGCCCAACGCGTGACGATTGCAGCAAATCTGCTTTGGTCTTCATATCGCAAGCTGCTCGATCACTGAGGCGACTTTGGTCTTCCTCGACGACATAATTAATTTCCTTCTAAAGCATCGTAAACTCCGCAGGTCACTTCGTTAGCTCCACAGAAGGCAATATTGAAGGCGATCAAGATTTGCCGTTTTGAGAGTCGCAACACTAGTTCGGCCGCTCCGCTCCGCCTCACCTCGCCTCCATCCCTTCTTGTCTGCCGGATCCATCTCGTCTCGCTTCATTCGAGCAGATGACTCTGTTTAAGAGTTTTGTCGCTCGTCGCCTCGTCTCTATTTTTCAGGTTCGACTGAGGGTTTTGTATATTCGTTTCCACCCTCGTAGTATCTACTATAACTATATATATGAATAAGGTACGCGTTTTTATGATTGTTGCTGATGACGAGATTGCAAAGAGATGTCTCCTTCCTCCTCTCTTCTTCTTCTTCTTCTTCTTCTTCTTCTTCTTCTTCTTCTTCTTTCCATTCTTCTTCTTCCATCTCTCTGAGTGGTGACTATCCTAGACCGGTTGATTCAGTTCCCGGTCCGGTTTGATTCAGTGCATTTTCGGCTGAGCGGTGACTGTCCCGGTCCGATCAGATTCAGTGCCCTTCTCTTTCTCCTCTCTAAGTGGTGACTGTCTCAGTCCGGTTTGATTCAGTGTCTCTCGGCTGTGCATTCCTCTGGGCGGCGTCGATTTTGGAAAGAATAAGACGTTTCGTCCTCAAGGAAGGACTCGATACGGCATACTCCACCAACCATGCAACTCGAAAAATTACTGTTGTGTCTATATTCCCAGAGAAGAAAGTCGGAAGGCCCACCTACTTGCTAATCGGGCGTGAATAGACCAATTTGCATTCTCTGGCTTCACATATATGTTATTTTCTGACATAGCAAATTAGATGATTTTACAAGTAGCTCAATGTATAGGTTTTCATATTTTTCTATTTTAATAAAAAAACCTCTATGTAATAGATATCTTGTATATCATTGGATTAATGCAATCGCCTACGGGCTTTCAACCAAAAAAAACAAAATTAATTTCCTTCTTCACCAAAATATTTTATCGAAATATTAGGATTGGGGATTTTAAATTATAAATTAGGTTTCGAAACCGAATTCGATCGACTAGATTAATTATAGTTGAATTAAATTAAATCAAAGTGAGTAGGTAGTTAGAATGAGTTAATTAGGTAGAGCACCTTAAAATCACCGTAATTCACAAATAATTATTGGAAAATTTTACAAAATGCCCATCCATCAAGAAAGATCAAATAAAATACCCCCTCACTAAATTTCTTGACAAAATGCCCTTGAAGGACCCAAAGTTACCCTCCCTCCCTCTCCCTCTCCCTCTCTCTCCATATTACTCCCTCTCTCTCCACGTTAATTACTCTATTAAATTTGGAAACTTTTTTTTTGGGGAAAGTGTCAAATGAAGAAGGCTGAAGGCGCCATTATTGTTATTTTTTTTCTTACCACATTTAATTTCTTAGATATCATGCATTTTTAATAACTTCAAATATTTGCATTTGACTTACTGATAAGTTATGTTTCGTTTTATTTTTAAGTTATGTTTAAATTTTAATTTATTTGAATTTCTGTCTTTTTCTTCTTTGACTGACGACTCTTGGTTTGATGATCCATCGTAATCTAGACTATTTCAAATATCATCTAATATCTCATGTACAGATTTGTAAAGTTTTATATATTCAGTATAAAATTTATTTTGTAAAATATTTTTAACATCTTAATCTTTTTAACAATTGTTGTATTGTAGTATTAATTTATTCTATAAAATATTTTGGATTAACATATTAATTTTTATAATATAGACATTTTACATATAGTTTATTCAATACAAAAAGAATAACAAATGAATATATTAAATATATACATTCTACATACAATTTATTCAGAGGAAAAAAAATCATAATGTGGCTTATACAATTATAAAAAATATATCATATCACATACTAGGAACAACTAAGTGAGATACTCATGCTTCAAAAAAACGTACTAATTATGTATATTTTTCTTAAAAATTGGTAGTTCATTCAACTTTGTCTTTCACATATATAAAATCCAAAACAATTACTAATTAATACCAACAATACGAAAGAGTACAATAAAATAAAACAAAAAATTGCTAGAAATGGCAAATCATAAATATAAACTACCGCCTTAACCTTATGTGCTTGTATCAAACTTTCGAACTTTCTGCAATAAAAAATATATATTTAAAAAGTTATAATATAAAGTGAACAACTTCATATTAAAATGATAAAGTAGTAATTAATAAACTCCAAATAATAAAAAAAATCTCACATTAGATTAATGTTTAGCATATTAAGTTGTCAGCAGTAGATGAATACTCAAGTTGTGGCACCTGCATGATCATATAATTTTATTAGTAAAAAAATTAATATTTGAAACAAATGCAATGAGAAAATGCTTATTACCTCTAGTTTTGTGAAGTTGTTGACACTTTTTTTTGTTATGACCAAGCTCCTTGCAATGCCCGCATTTACGTTTTGTTGTAACAGTTGTTTCTCTCACATCCATTGAATTATGTATACGAGTTGACTTAGGACGGCCCTTTTTTTTCCTAAGTTCGGAAGGGAGCACAGTTGGTCCTTCAATGCTTGGCCAAAATCTCTTGTCCGGTACAGGATGAAACTAGATTGAGTATGCATTTCGATACATCTCAGTGAAATACCAATCATTACAAAGTGTATGAAAGTTTGTTTTGTGCCATTGATCACCACAACAAGCCAACATATGACTGCAAGGAAGGCCGATAAGTCAAAATGCCTGACATACACAAATTGATGACCTCCCATTTATTGTTACCGAGTATTTTGAGGTTCCAGTATTAACCTCGTAATCACAGGGGCCAAACCGACATACTTGATACCCGCGGGATGCGATTTTTCGAGGGCGAATTTGGTCAATAACTTTAGGGCACAACTGGGTTGTCATCTTTCTTCCTTGCTCACTGCGCTCAACAAAATCTTGGTTTACTCTATAAAAGGTAGCAGCAACAAATGCAGTGACAGGTAGTGATCGAGTACCTCTAAGTACCGAGTTAAGGCTCTCAGGCCAATTGGTGGTCATAACACCATATCTTCTTCCACCATCAAATGCTAATGCCCAATATTCACGGTCGTCATTTATTTTCTCCTCTATCCATTTCCAAGCATTCTCACACTCAGTTTTTAATTTCTCTTTCAGTCTATTAAACTCTACAATCTCATTTACACAACCAATTATGTAAAATTTATCCAAACTACTTTATCAATAATACTTGCCTTCTTAAGGTTTGCTTTTATATGACGCAAACACCAACGATGAGCATGACCATCATCAGGAGAAAATACTCTACGAACCACCTCTTTATTACCAAAAAAACGATCAGATATGATGCAAACCTTCCTTTCACGTATAACAAAATCTCTTAATGACTGAAGAAACCACTCCCAATTATCTCCATTTTCTTTGTCACAAATAGAAAAGGCTATTGGATAAAGCCCCCCATTAGCATCAATACCTGTAGCAATTAATGCACATCCCTCGTATTTGCCATACAAATGAGTACCATCAACACTTACCACCGGCCGACACTTTTTCCAACCCTCTATCGAAGGGCCAAAAGCCCAAAAAACTCGCCTAAATTGTTGTACACATGTTCCTGTAAAGGGAGGGTTCATGGTCCAAACAGTACCTGGATTTGAAGCTTGCATCATAGATAAGTATCTTGGTAAATCAGAAAAAGACTTCTCCCAACTACCGTATATAATTCTTAACGCTCTGCTGCGTGCTTTCCATGCCAAATCGTAACTGATATCTATCTTCTAATTATCCTTAATCTTGAGTCGAATTTCCTTGACACTCATTGATTGCGATGCTCTCATTGATGGAAGTATCTTCTCACAAATTAAAGCAGATGTGCAATTTCGGTGCATACTGTTACCTATTGGAATAACACAATTATGAGACCCATTGTATTGACTAACCAAAAAGTATGTAGCTCCTTTCGGCCTGTGTGCGTGCAACCTCCAACGATAGTCACTTTGAACACAAACACAAGTATAACGGCAAGTGTCAGATTTCTTCACTTTCATTTGAACATAGTGGGTTACATGCCATTCTCCAAGTGCCCTCAATAAAGCATTTTTGTCAGAAAATATTAGTCCTTTCCACTCTCCGTTTGCATTTGCCGGGCCATGCGTGGCAAACTGACACTCGTTAGCCAAGTCTTCTATCTCGTACGTTGCCAACCAAGAATTATTAGCATTGAAAGACATCGGGTTGTTGACAAACTCACCGTCCACCTCTAGACTTTTGTTTGTTTGTATTGCAGCAGCTATGCTTGCGAGACCACCATCATGTTCAATTTCTATCTCTTCATCAACATTATCATCAGAATCAGAGCATTCTTCCTCTTCAGAATATTCGCTTTCATCACTGAACGATTCGAATGACAATGCATCAGCCATGATCCTACATGTACAAAAAATATATTAAAACAGTGCATTATCATTTCACATATTCATTATAATTTTTGTAATCAAATAAATACATATAATTTTCTCTCTATTACCATAAATTTAGATTTCTGATGTTTTGATTCCTTATACACAGAGTTATACAAAGTTACACATTAAAGAGGTTCGCAAAATATAAATTTGAGTATATTGAAGATTAACTGTGCATATAAACTCAAGTACTTATTACAATAGAGCTTATTCATTTAATTAATCCTGAAACAGCAACAATAAACTACCACACAATAGAAGTAAGCTCTCAGCAAATTAACAATTGGATTTCATGCATATTATTTTATGTCATGCTAAATAGTTAGGAATACCAGTTTATTTATTTCATTTATCATTCATCTTTTTTTTTTGTTCAACCCTAAAATTAAAAATAACTATATGTGAAAGACAGGTACGCACAACCGATGGCATGTGAAACAGTAAAATAGAAAATAGTTGAGGCTTATTTCAGTGTCTATTTTCTTAAATTTTGTTAAATAATATATTTGCAAATAAGAAACTAAAAAATTCATCCAAAATTCAACTTAAAAAATTATCTACTTAATCAAACTCAACTAAATAATTTTGATAAAAAAAAACATACAAGTTAATTCCAAGAAGATCTTATCAGCAGTTCACAACAAATAGGGCATACAAAATATATTAACCGGCTTTCTTCTGAATTGTTGTGATGAACTTTAGCCAACTGAAAAGTAAAAAAAGAAACGAAAAATTCAAACATTAATTTTCTATAAAATAAGAGGACCCATGCCATGTGATGCGCACATATATGCTCTGATCTAGTCTAAGTAGAAGTTATTCAACAATATCTTCTCACTAAACTCATGTGTGATAGGTATAACAAGGCTTAAGAAGAGAAAAGCAAATCTACCGATGGTTGTGCTATGTGCATAGGAGAGGTTCTGGAATGGAGGCGAATCAAAGAGAAGCAAAGCAAGTGCAGAGGAGATCAACACGGCGGTGCGGAGGAAAGACTATGGCCCAGTGTGGAGGAGAGGCAAGCAGTGTGGAGGAGAGCATGATGGGGAAGAGAGACAAAGAGTTTGAAAAAAATGCATGAACAGAGTATTGGGGAGGCGAACAGACAGGAAGGGTTTTTTTTTTTTTCTTAGATTTTACGGAAGGCAATTTGAAAATAGTGAAAGTAAACAGAGGGAAGGGAACAAATTTATATTAGTGGGTCCTACAAGGGCATTTTGACAAAGAATTTAAGAGGAGGGCATTTTGTTTGATTGTTTTTATAGGAATGGCAGTTTATAAATTTCCCTAATAATTATTATGCGATTATTTTCGACGTTAGATTTATAACAAGCAATTTATCTTCAAATTAAAATATTCAAAATGCAATTTATCTTTAAATCAAATTAGATTAAATTAAGTCAAGTTATGAACAACAAATTCGGATCAAGTCAATCTGACTAAACCGGGTGAGTTGGACTAACTAAATTGACGATTTTTATAAATCAAAATAATCTAGAAATTAAATTAAACACATAATTGGGGCGAGAGTTAGTATAATTTAACGTAGATTTTAATTAGTTATAATTACGTAATTTCAAATCAGGAGATCTATTTCAAGTCTGATTCGTGGGCTAATCCGGCTGACACGCAGTTCGGAGCAGACGAGGATCCCTCAGATTTCGTAGGAGTTTAGCCGCCGCGTCTTCAGCCATTTAGGTGTGGGATATCTGAATTATCTTTTTTTTTGTGGGGCGTACTCTTATCAGTCGATTCATCTGACTTGACATTCGCACCTTATTTTTAAGTAGTTGCATTAAAACTGTAGAGCATGTTTATCTTTTTCTGCACTATAGGTTGAATTGCATAAACCCTGAAAAACCCAAATTTACTGTATTTTAGGAGTAAGGTAATTAAATAATATTATATATATTATTAGTATATTAGGATATTAGATTTCCTTCTTCTCGTAGAAGACAATATATTATTATGTAGTCACACGCATGCATTGGTGAGAGCTAAGCAGAGGCTGAGTGACATCGTTTTATCTCGTAGTATGGGATACGGGACGGCCCGATAGCCACTGAGCTGAGAGATCACTTGATTTCTCAGGAGGCCTTTTAGGGATTATATTATATATATAATTTTGGAAATATATATTTTTTCGACCATTTTACCATTACGTGTGGGCCGGACTTGAGCCCACAGGCACAAAACGATTCGGGAGTGATTCCCCTCTACATTAGGAGCTACATGCCTAGATCGGCTTCCACAATTATGTGGTGGCATTGTGACATGGTGCATAAGGTCGGACTCGAGCCTTGATACACAGGGTCAAACTCGAGCCCTTGGTCCCATTGTTCTGGCCGGACAGTGGAGTTCTCTCTTGCTCATGAGAGAAGAGATTAACTTATTTTACGACATGCATTGTATGATTTCTCCTATTTTATATGTTTGGATGAAGAATCGTTTAGGTGAGATGAAACACGGAATTGAGGTATAACTGATGTTGTCATATTCAATCTATTGTTCTGACCAATTTGAATACCAAAACATGTATTTAGAACCATCAAATAGCGTCCATTACATTGAATATATATATATAATGTGGTACTGCTGCGTTTTCATTCTTATTTTGCATAGAAATTGGCAAAATCAGGGAAGTTTCTGACATTCTGAGATTTTGATGCGACCCGCATCATGGTCAACGCGAGTCGCATCACACCCTGACGCTACCACAAGACGCGAGGCGCATCAAGCAAGTCGCACTGTCAACTCATGCGAGTCACATCAGACAGGTTCCAACGCGGGTCGCATCACTGGTGATGCGACTCGCATCGATGTTTCCCATAACATGAAGCGAAGGCCCAATGACAGCCCAGCAAAGGCCCAAATTTGAAGGATCGTTTGGGGAAAACTATAAATAGACCACCCTCTGCCACTAGAGGGAAAATTCAGAAAATTCAAGAAGTTCAAACTACCTAGCTCTTTGGAGTGTCGTTCAAGAAATGGAGCTGAGGAGGGAAGATTTGAACATTCCTCCTAGATCCAGTTCTTCATTCGGTTTTATCATGATTTCTTCTCTTATCTCTTTCTTTATGATGCTTGAGTAGATCTTACTTGTTTCTAGGGTTGATGTAATCTAAAATTCTATTTGTAATGCATTGAACTTGAATTTGAGTTTTTCTTGTGTTTGATTGCCTGAGTATTATTCTTTCATTGCTTGATTGTGATTGTTTGAATGAATCTTGATGTCTACTGTTGAATGTTTCTTGCATCTCTTCTAGTACTTTGACCTTGATATTTCTTGCAATTAGATCAAGTATTTGAGATAGATCTTAGATCCGAGAGGTGAGATCATTAGTAACTGAGAGGTGAAATTTCCATCTATTGAGAGATAGTGGATACCTTTAGCAAACCAGACAATTGACTTAGGTTGAACACCAGTAAACGAGAGTTTGAGGTTGTAGATCTAAGAAGGTAAAGTTGCACATCCTTACCAGGTTCATTAAGCCAATAAACGAGAGTTGAGGTTTAGGAATATTAGGTACGGTCAACAGATCCTTACACAAGCAAATAACTCAGAAACAGGCCAAATGCTACATTCACTCGAGGACCACGCGAGTTGCATGGGAGACCACGCGGGTCGCGTCACAAGGGTCGCGTGCGAAAGCACGCGAGTCGCGTGAGGGTCCAGAGAGGTAGAGTTGAGGATGAAATCTGAAACCCTAGAAACTTCATTTTAAAATCAAAGTAAAACCAAACGTTTAATTGCTTTCCTTTTCTGTTATTGAACTTAGGAATTTAAACAAATCAAACCAATCTTTTCTCAAAATCTAGTACCTAACTGAGACAAGCAAAGGTTCAGAGTTGAACTGTACCGTCCCTGTGGATCAATACCTAATTGTACTATTGAATGAAAGTTGTGCACTTGCAACTCAATCCGAAAGCTGAATCATGGTTTAAAAGGGTATAGCTAGCTGTACCTGAAACTTTGTGTGTACGCTTGCGTGTGAACAATAACCATCTGTCAGCATGTTGGTAACTTGTGGGCAATGCTCGATGTCACTCGGCAACGTGCATCATTGCGCCTATGATTGCGGCACTTGGATTATATTGGATTAGACTTATTGGTCCTATTAGTACGGCACGGTGTGATTTCCTTATTCTGTATTATTATTATATTCGTACACATAGTACTTTGGTACTGGATTCCAATTTGATTATAATTCGCTATTGTGTTTTATTTTGGGTATTCCGCATGTTGGCATAACAAGTTAATGTCATTTAATAAAAGTATTTTTCTTTTATTAGATATTGAGATAGGATGACACATGTGCATATTACTTACATTCATGAATTGTACGTAAATATAAATTAAAAGTGCTTTAACTGTAGAGGATCATGGGATAGTTCTAGGTCACATACTGGGCGATTAGTAGCTCACCCACAAGTTGTTTCGTGGATTTTATGTACAGAGTCTGGCGATCCGCAGTAGAAGTTGTCAGGAGCTGTTCTCGATGGCCACACCGATTGATTAGCTAGGGTTAGGATTTTGATTACGTTTACGAGTCTCGTATTTCTTGTTTTGTATATACGAGCTCGATAGATCATTTATCCCCTTCTATATATTATGTTATTTTGGACTGACATGGACTGGACTATATGATATGTATATTTATTTATTTTTATGTGACTGATACTTGATGTTTTATATTACAGTTCTGCTTGTTTGTTTTTATGATTGTTAGCCTTGCGTGTTTATTGGTTAATAAACATGAGGCGAGGCTTAATCACACCTTAATCCAGAATTCCTGGTTTGGGAGTGTGACAGTTTATATGTCGTCGGATTTGACCACACCTGATTTTGTCTGCCTTCTTAAAGTATGCGCATCAGTGGTTGTTGTCCACCGCTCGCCGTAATAGGGAGCTATATGCATATTACACACCGGCTGTGCTATGGACTCATATTTTCGTCGATATAAACCATTCTATATGATCTTCATATGAAAATGTACCTGCTAACCAAATTTTATAATTTTATATATATTTGTTTGACTATTTTTTAGATAGATAGAAAATCACTTTATTTGAAAATTCTTAACCATCCAATAGCAGCGACTTTCTACCTATCTAAAAAATACAGTATAAAGAAATAAAAAAATAAAAAAATTGATCTATAAGTAAATTTTGATATGAAGATTATGATTTGGATCAAAAAATATAAAATTTGATTTACATATACATTTTGGTATGAAGTTATAATTTGAATTAACTGTTTGAATTTTAAAAATAAAAATACAGAGCATAGCACGTATTAATACGTATTAATCTGTAATATGCATATTACCTTAGCCTCACTCTTATTTTGAAGTCAAAAGACTAGTTATGTATATGCATCATATAATCAAATTGTACAGTCATTTATTACTGTGGTTGTATCGTTACAAAAACCAATATTTGCTTATTTGGTGAGAAGGGCTACTGTATATGCTGTCACCACATTGGCGAGGGAGTACGGTTTGACAGGTTAAGCAAATTAAGGTCCCAAAAGAAAAAAAAATAAATGCAACAAACATAAATAACGCCAACCATTAACTTCATTCAACTAACAACATTAAATTCATGGGGCAGATCCTCAGGCCCGAAATTTTCAAACAAGTCTACAATTCACAAGCCAATCTAAGGCACAAACAGACAAAAGAGGTTCTGACATTGTCAGAGAAAGAAGTCAATTCCCGAACCAACACCCCTTGAACTAGGGTCACATCTGGTTCGCTCTTGACTCCCTCCGTTGCCTCTTTCTCTCTCTAGTTCCATGCAGAAATTTTATCCCTCTAAACTCTGGATTATTATTACATAACTAACAAAATTAACAAAAGCCTGAGGATGAAAACTAGCAATGATTTGCCCAAGCCAATACCAGAGATAAGCAAGATGCCCTTTAAACTTAGTTTCCATGGAGGAGGCAAGTGAGAACTTGACAATACCCTGGGGATAAAAAATATCCAAAATGACCAAAATGCCCCCAATCTTTATCAAGGGTATTTTAGTCATTTTGTGATAGCACCAAGGAAACAATAATATCAGATCACTGACTAATCACTGTCAAATCCTCTCTTGCCACCTCCTTAATTACGCATACTAAAAAGCAAACTGGCCGTTATAACATGAGGACTATATATGTTAATGCAACAAATCATCTCCTAGAGCATTCTGTTAATAATTTTATGAGCAAGAGGCATGGCTTGGACATACCATTGCAAACATATCACATCAGCTATGAAGCTGACCCCGCAGGGCCCCCACCAGCAGCACTAGGCGTCAGGCCAAGCGCGGCACTGATCTGCTGCACAGTATTACAAATATGATTGTTGATGGCAGTGACACTGGTCAGGCTGATCTTGGATGACAGGTCTGCACTGACAAGGACCTGTGTACCAACAGTTAGGAGGCAACCAACAGATGGCGTGGTGTGGCTAGCCTGGTCGCCTGAGGTCAAACCAACAGTTGTACTGACAGCTGGAGAGATGACGAAGCCCGAAGGGAGGAGGGGTATGAACGAGGTATCTTCACCATTCATGACTGCTTTGACGGCATCTACCTCAACAGCAGCGTAAACAACGAGACCGCCGCCTATGAGGTGAGTACTGCTCTCTTGTATCAGAAGCCCCACATTCTGTGAGGAGTTGCTTGCTGCCTGCTGTCAATAGAATTTCATCAATAAGTAAATTATATTGGTGACTAAAACCTGTTCATAATTGCCAGACTATCAAGTTATGGGTTAAACTGAATGGGGTCAATCATATACAAATTTTATGCTGTATATGGGAGTTCAACTTTATAGTACCGATAATATTTTATTCTAAATTATATAGAAAATCATGCAAAAGTACAAATTTTTTTAAAATGTTGACCCCATTCACTATGCATAGATCCGCCTCTGTCATTGTTTGTGAATGTGTTTTAATAAGGTATAACACAAACATTTGTATATATCAAGCTGATATAACACAAACATTTGTATATATCAAGCTGATATCTTGCAGGAAGTATCAAACCCTCATTTAATATATATGGAATTAAACTCACTTTTTCTTTTTCTTAATTTTTAACCAAGGTTAAAACGAAAATAAAAAAGAAATTAATGGACACTCTCACTGGCATGTCTTCCACCAGTACATATATAAATACAGAATCAGAGAAAAACATTATCAAACCAGAGAGTACCATCTTCTGTTCCAATTAAATGTCTATGACCAAATAATAATGCAATTAAGAAAAATATAAAATATGGCAGTACTCACATTGATCCGCAAAAGTGAGACACAATTTCTGGGATGAGATCCATTTGCAATATGGGCCACCTCCTGAAGGGAGTTTCCGCTTGAAAGAATGTCAATCTACAATTAATTACAAGCAACATTTATTTTAAAAAACAGATTAATTCAAATAAATAACCTCAACCTCAGATATTTACATGATAGAAACAATAGCGCACCTCAAACAAAGACAACGGACACAACTTAAATATAATTTCATAGATGATTAATATTTTGAAGATGCGCAGAAGATATATATATCAATACACAGTAATAAAAATAGAATTGTACCTGAGAACGCCTCTGTTCATCAGTTAAGAGCTCAAACACTTGGAGATGGTTCACAGGAAGCCAGGTGGTTGAAACAGCAGTAAGAATCATACCATTTGGCTGGCCTGGATCAGTGCTTTTGCGTGTTGTTATCCGAATTGTATCCTCAGGAGATTCACTTATTGCAGTCCACGATTGGGTGGCAGAAGAGCTTACATTTGCACAAAAGGTTTTAATCATTCTCTGAGAGAGCGTCATCATGTTCTTCCTTCCTTCGAGTGATGAAATCACTGGAAAGATTAAAAATGAACAAATTATTCTTTCCTAAAAAAAAATTATTACCAAACTTGAAGTTTGTCAATACAAGAAAGGCTTTCCAAATGAACTGAATTGCAACCAAAAGTTTATTATAAAAAAAATGAAATATTTTTCTTTTTCATGAGTTAAATTTGATAGACCTTCCGCTTGAATTGTTAAAATGTATATATTTACCATAAAAAGACAATTTACTCAACCGATAACTCAGTATTCCAAAATAAAATAAAAGGAAAGATTGTTTTTGGGAAAAAATGCACAGTGATACATGTACAAATTTCACAAATTAGTGCTATACCTCCAAGTTCAGAAACATTTCTAGCCATCAGACTCGCAAGACGCTCACATTGCCGTTGCAAAACAGAAATCCAGCGCATGGCTCCAAAAGCAGATCCAATTCTCACGAATTTGCTAAATGTTGAATTGAGTGGCTTATCCTCCACTTCACAGTGCTCAACCCATGTAATCTATATAAGTAAATATATATATATACAGCAATATTAATATGTCATAATCATAGTTTTTAATGTCAAGCAGCAGGCAAATGGCAATAAACAACTCTCATTCACTCATACAAGCTAATTGTGTCATTGATCTCTTTGAGAAACATATGCCCGAACATGAACATGAAATCTAATATACTGTGTTAGAGAAAAGTAGTAGGTAATTCTGCACACCACAGGATACTCCTTTCATTAATTCTTTTTATCTCCATCGAATTACCAAATAGCAAATATAAGGTTGAGAAAACATACTCGGGCATAACCATTAGGCATATCTTGAATAATGCAACCAGAAGGGCGCCTCCGGCATTTCATGGGGGTAATCATAGCATAGTTATTGTCAAATCCATCAGCTGGAAAATCAACAATTGTCCATGTCCCTTCTTGTAAGTTTTGTTGGCAATATCGGAAAAAGAGAAGCTCACGCGCTGGCACAAGAGGAGATGGGAACTGCAGCTCAGCATGCATCTACAAATAATTGAGAAATTAATATAGAAACAATACAGTTTGCTTATGAAGAGTGATATTAAATGACCTGGAGAATCTACAAAAATGTGACTATAAAAAATTTGATACAATGACATAAGAAAATCTAAATAATATCAATACTAATACTATATATAGTAGTAGTAATAATAATAATAGCAATATACGACAAATAAGGAAGCGAAAGCAATTGCAGGTAAAAAATACCAAAATAATTGATCCGCTCGCATGTCCAGAAAGACCAGTGGTAATAACTTGCACCATCTTCGCCCGAGAAACAATAGAAGGAAACAGATCCACCCATTTGTTCTACAAGAAATCAACAGAGCAAACAATAAAATGCCAATCGACAATACTAATATTGTTCCGAAGAATATCAACGCACTAACTTACAGCATCCATAAATGCATCAACTAATGTGATGCTATTCATGATCACAACAGCACTGTCCCTTGTCGTTTCTGTGTACATAGCCACATCAGGTTGCTTCACATCGATTGGCCAATGGAAAGCCTTTTTATACTCCTGCACTTCGAATATCTGCGCAGATTCAGCACTTTCTTGAGAGACCCACAACGGGCAGTTGGTATGGCAAAGACTGGTTAACTCATTGGTAGCTGTTCCCGCAAGCTCAAGCACAAGTGGCTTATCTTGATCTGATACAACTGGGCCCATGAAGGTCGTGGTGTGGCCTAAAGTAATTGATGGGGCTGACATGATCATTTCAGGGTTGCAACCATTCATCATAGCCTGTTGGTCGAAATGCCTACGATACATGCTCATGTCAAGGTCAAGCTGAGGCAGTACGAGGGGCATGGTGGGCCCCATAGGCTGTGTCAATGGTCGGCCAGTGTACCGAGAGGCTATACATGTTAAGCGTTCAAGCTGCATCATAAACGAATTTAAATGTTTATAATTCCTCCTTAACATGAAACTAAAAGAATTACTTATCTTGTACTTGGACTTCTTGTTTTGAATAGAAATAACCAATAACTAATAATGGCTAAAATAATTAAAGAAGTGTGGTTCCAAATCCTGCCTAGTCATATTTATTGTGGAAATCCTAACCTGCATGATTGTTAATTCATTAGTTTATTACAAATCAACAAATAATATGTAAGGTAGGTTTAATTGATTTCCTAAAAAATAGTGTACCTCGTCTTTTAGCCGTGCATTCTCAATGTGTAAATGCTGCTCATCGAAAGAAACCTCTCCGAGAACAGCTGGACCACCACAATTTGGACAGGCCACATTTCTTAATGCAGCTTGAAGCCTGAAATTTTCGCTTTTCAGACTCTCATTCTCAACACGTAGTATCGCATTATCAGCGCGGTCTTGTTGTGCCTTTAACCGTTGAAGCAAACATTAGAAACTGAAACATTTCGAAAGTGCATGTACATGTGCAGTTTGGTTACATGTACATGCATACATATATGTACGATGAATTAACATATTACTACCAAGAAAGAGAAACTTACTTTCATTTGGGTTCGCCGGTTCTGGAACCAGAACTTGACCTGACGAGGTGAGAGTCCAAGATCACGGCTCAACTTCAGCCGTTGCTTGTCGTCTGGGTGGGGACACTCCTTGAACAACCTACAGATGGACATCAAATATTTAGTTCTTCAAAGCCTGTAAAAAGGGTAAAAAAAAAAATGCATCCGTCTAATATATTCTAGATCAACTTATAGATCGAAACCTGAAGCGGAAAAAATAAATAGAAAACATTTGATTTATCAAATATTGATAATAAAGCAACTTCTTTTTCCTTAAATATCCAGCTCGCCAAGTGGCCATGCATGTACGTATGTCATTAGTCTCTATATATTCTCTAACACAAAATTAATTATATAAAAAGAATGAAGTAGAAATTAAAGAGATTTTCAATATTAAAAGAAATTAAATTAATTGTTGTAGAGTTTTACGATTCCATCTCTTGAATCTGATGAGCAGTGTGTCGGTGGTAACGCTTCTTCCTCTTGTCGCCAGGTTGTGACGGCAGAGATTGCAGTGGCGGTTGGTCTTGTGACAGTACTTGGAGTTGCTGTAAATGATCTTTCTCTTCTTCCTCTCCAAAGCTACAGAAACCATCCACGTTGGCACTTCCTGACCCACCACTTTCCATCTCTTCTTCTTTTGCTGATTCTGTAGCTATTACTGACGGTAGCTCTTCCTCCTTCTGCATTATCATATATAGGAACTTCAATAAACAATTAACAAGTTGTTCACCAAAAACCCTAAAATGAAAACAAGAAGAAGAAAACATAATATAATTGTGTGATTTTCTGTGTGTGTGTGTGGAGAGGGGGTAGGGTGGTCATGGGTTTGTAAAATTCTCAGATTTATCATAAGCTAAAAATAGAGGAAAATTTTAAATTTGAAGAGGAAAAAAGGCAGTAGCAAAAAAAAGAACAAAAAGCCCTCTCCAATTTACTCGACAAAAGTTAGAGATAATTTTCGTACAAAAAAAGGAAAAGAAAAATATGAGCAACAGAAGCACAAAAAAATAATAATACTTGGAGGTGATGGAAAGTGTGTTACCAAAAAGAGAAACTTTACAAGAGCTAGAGAAAAGAAAAAAAACAATACATAAATGCAAAATCCGGCTTCATCAAGTATACTCCTCTCACTCTCACTTTGGCAACAAAATTAACTTGAAAAAAAGAAAAAAAAAATGAAAGAGATGATAACTTAATAATTTATAACCTAGCTAGCTAGCGTATAATAATATATAATACTCACTGGAAGCAAAGATGGGAAAGCATGAAACGGCATTGAGTGCAAGTATCCTAAACTGGAGCTCTGCATTTGGCTGGAGAAGAGAGAATCCGAAGAGGTCATGATCTCCGTTGTAGGCAACACCTGACAATCTCCATACATCCTTCCTTCCTGATCAAGTTCCCTGTCCTTGTTCCTAGCTAGCTATTCACAAAACACCATGTTCGATCAAGTCTTTTCTAAAATCAAGAAAAGGGGGAACAGGCAACTCTATCTGTTTGAGAGAGAAATTAAGACAATAAATTAATACCTTGTCGGTGGTTCTGCGTCTGAAGAGAAGGAGAGAGAGAGAGAGAGAGAGAGGGGGAAAGGAAGGGGGACTGGACTGGACTGGACTCCCCTCACTAGTCTACCAGAGCAGAAACCTTTCGTCTTCTTAATTTCCTCTTTCCCTCTATATATTCAGAGTGCTAGTTTCTCTCTCTATACTATTGCCATTACTGCGTAATTACTGTCTTTTTATTATTTTCACCGTGTAGAGCAGTAGAGGTAAGGAGGGAGGGGGAATCGGCTAGGGCTTTAACTCCGCTCCAGAATTCATACTAAACGCGGTGTACAGTACACCTTCTGCCCTTGCCAAGGTTAAAATTAATTTGGGTCCCACATGTCATTAATACGGTGTTTACAATACTGGGTGGACAGGACAATATATCCCCGTCCCGGGATGAGAAACCGATATACTGCCAGCGAATCCGCACCAAGTCTGACCGCCACGTGTAGGTCGCCATGTACATCGCGGGGGTTCCTCTTCCTCTTCCCTCGAAACCTATTTTTTTAGAAAAATATTTTTATAAATCGAGTCATTTTTTAATTCAGAAAGACCCGTTATACAATCCAGTGCACGTCTTTAAGCAGAGAGAAAAGTTTGGTCACTCGACGTCAGAGGAACTAAGTCAAAGCCCACAGTCTCTCTTTGCCTACGCTTCACACCATAATTTACGGATTTCAACGGAGACTAATGAAACTGTCCTGGAGGTCGATCGGACGGTTGTCCTTGATGATGACATCATGTATCCGTATCACAACCGTCGTTTTGTGGGGGTATATTTGTCGTGCTTATTTTCATTCAACTCCGGGTCCCGTGGATTTGACTTGTGCATTGACATGTCTGCCCTAATATTTTATTTTCCTAGGTGCGGATTTGTCGCACCAATCTGCGTCCCAGTTGCGCGCGCGCGCGGATGCCTCTTGATATGCATTAAACTTGCTCATCTGTACTAAAATTACGATTAAATTACATGATTTCTTCAATTAAAATCACATAATTATATATCACAATGACGCGCGGGAAGAAATTAAAACATGAAAAGAAATCATAATCGATGGCATGAATTAGATAATTAAAGAGTTTTACATGAAATTAAGCCTGTACGTACGTATACGTGGTTTTATATTATTAATTTCACGAGCAAATTTAATGGAGGGATATAGCTAGCTAGGCGAGCATATATGAAAACACACCAACAAATTTAAAGAAATAACCGCAATATGAAAAGAAGTAGAAAATTAATTAAGTTCATAATACATGAAGAAGATTCTACTAAAACTAGGTTGTGTACGTACTTATATATATGTTGTCTTCGTTCTCAAAAAAATATCTATATATCACTAGTGGAAAATATGGAATCAGGATCGGTTATATACACATATCAGTATCGGAATCCAACCGATTCTGTTGAAGGCGATACTGATACTATCAGGATCGGTTTTATATTTTTTAAAGAACCGATTCAAATAGAAACTATTAGGATCGGTTTTTTAACAAAACCGATCTTAATAGTTGTTATCTAGATCAGTTTTTGACTAAGAACTGATCCCGATACGTACTATCAAGATCGATTTTTAGATAAAAACCGATCTTGATAGTATTTTCGAATTTCTTTTTAAAAAATTACATAACAACCGATCCAGATACGTACTATCAAGATCGGTTTTTATATAAAAACTGATCTTGATAGTTTTTTCGAATTTTTTTTTTAATTAAAAATTACATATCAAGATCGGTTTTTATATAAAAACCGATCTTGATAGTACGTATCTGGATCGGTTTTTATATAAAAACCGATCTTGATAGTTTTTTCGAATTTTTTTTTAATTAAAAATTACATATCAAGATCGGTTTTTATATAAAAACCAATCTTGATAGTACGTATCTAGATCGGTTTTTATATAAAAACCGATCTTGATAGTTTTTTCGAATTTTTTTTAATTAAAAATTACATATCAAGATCGGTTTTTATATAAAAACCGATCTTGATAGTACGTATCTGGATCGGTTTTTATATAAAAACCGATCTTGATAGTTTTTTCGAATTTTTTTTTAATTAAAAATTACATATCAAGATCGGTTTTTATATAAAAACTGATCCAGATACGTACTATCAAGATCGGTTTTTATATAAAAACCAATCTTAATAGTATTTTCTATTTTTTTTTAAATTACATATCTAGATCGGTTTTTGAATAAAAACCGCTCCAGATACGTACTATCAAGATCGGTTTTTATATAAAACCGATCCTGATGTTTTATTGAAGCTAAAAAAAATATTTTTATTTATTTGACCAGCTTCCATATATATATTGCTGGCCAGCATCCTAAATTTTTTTTTTTTTTGCACAGTAAGAAGCAATAATCAATTAAATATCATATACACATTCTAAATTAATTATCATACACATCTTAAACTATTACAAAAAATTCATGTACTTCATACAAAGTTTTGTGAAGCATTACATATTATAACAAGAAATTTAAATCCAAAAAAAAATTAATTAACAAACATACAAGTGACTAATTGGGCTATTTCTTCAATTAACACACATTTATGCAATATACACATTTATGCAATTAATGTAAAGCACAACAATAAAAAAATCAATAATTACCTCTTTTGCAATCACATCACTTGAGATTAAAAAAGACCCTAAAAACAAAAACAAAGGTAACAATTAGATGGAAAAACATTTTCCAATAAAAAATACAAAAAAATGTGTTTTAAAAGTATAATAATGAGAAAATTAGATAAAGCTAATACCATGATTAAGTAACTTGAGCGAGATGTCCTCAAAACTGTAAAACAATATACAAACACCATTAATTAATTTTTGAAACAATAAAAAAAATTAAAAACTTACACAATTGAGCCGGAGTTGCGAGAGGCTCGGCTTTGAGAGGAAGAGACGGAGAGAAAGAGAGAGAGAGACACGGAGGAGAGGGAGAGACGGAGACAGAGAGAGAGACACAAAGAGTACAGAGGGAAAGACGGAGACAGAGAGAGAGACGCTAAGTTGAAAATGAGAGGCGCGAAATGAAAATAAGAAGAACCCTAAGCAGGTTATATAGGGAGTTATCATTAGGATCGGTTTTTTATAAAAAACCGATCCTAATAGTATCAGGATCGGTTTTTTATAAAAAACCGATCCTGATACTAATTTTTTTTGGCAGGACCAACTTTGAAAAAAATAGTATCAGGATCGGTTTTTTATACAAAAACCGATCCTGATACTATTAGGATCGGTTTTTTATAAAAAAACCGATCTTGATAATCTGTTTTTTTTCAAAGTCGGTTCTGCAAAAAAAAAAAAAAAAAAAAAAATCAGGGTCGGTTTTTTATAAAAAACCGATCCTGATACTATTAGGATCGATTTTTTATAAAAAACCGACCCTAATAGTATTTTTTTTTTTTTTTTTTTTTTGCAGAACCCACTTTGAAAAAAAGAATAGTATCAAGATCGGTTTTTTATAAAAAACAGATCCTGATACTATATATAAGAAAGATCACTGAGGTAAACCCCACTCATATTGATGGTCTATCAACCATCAAACGGCTACCATTTATTTTCTTTTCTGTTTGGTAATGCATGTACACAGATAAATATTAAGAAAAATGTGAAAAATATAAAATTTATTTATTTGTGTTTGTATGGCCAAATCAACTCTACTATGATCAATTTTGTACAATTTTATTATTATTAATGGCATCAAATTGTTAAATGGAATGCAGACCGTTCATTTCTGCATGATCATCCAACGGTGGGTCTGTAATTAAATGACATGTAATAATTTTTAAAATGATCAAGATATAACATGGAACATTAATAACGTAAAAGTGCCGAAGGCCCGACAACTGTAAGTTTTGATCCAACGTAAATTATTTACGGCCGTGCGATGTTGCTATATTGTTTTGCTTTGATGAACTAGTACACGAATCCCGAATTGTATCAAATTTTATAATGGTGAAATTAATATGACATTCTTTCATTTTAACGGTTCCGATCGACCAAATGCTAATATTCGTATTCGTTCCTTCACAACCCCACACAACAAGGGTTCAAGTCCTATGTATATTATTATATGGCACAAGTCATTGATGCATCATGCATGATTTTATAAAAAAATTCAATAGTCAAAATGACTTCAAAATGAAATATCAATGTCAAATAATTAATTATATTATCACATAAATTTTAATAATATAAATTACATTAATTTTCATCAAAAAAAATTTATAATTGAACCATATGCCATATACAACAACCATATATATATTCTATTAATCACCACACTAATTACATATAACACAAATGCCTAATTACATATACTTCTGCAAAAAAAAAATAGTATTAGAATTGGTTATTTGAAATAACTGATTCTAATACTATTTTTTTTTTCAAAGTTGGTTCTTTAATAAAAAATAAAAAAAAAATATCAAGATCGGTTTTTAGCAATAAAACCGATCCTGATAGTATCTGGATCGGTTTTATTGCTAAAAACCGATCCTGATAGTATCTGGATCGGTTCTGTACATAATAACCGATCCTGATAGTATCTGGATCGGTTTTATTGTTAAAAACCGATCTTGATATTTTTTTTTTTTTTTTTTTAGTAAAGAGAGCAAATTTCTTTGTAAATGTAAGGTACAGAGAATATATTCTTAAATTTTACAAAGTATAGCAAATTTTTGTGTACTTATTTCTATTTTCTAAGACAGCTCCTTGTACAAAGAATATATACTTTGGTTAGTTGCCTGGTTTGCTGTGATTTTAATATATGTCATGCTCATGCACTCACAGAGGATGAGATTAAGAATGAAAATCATACTTTATCATGGAATGTCCAATCTTAGTTGAGAGTGTAGTTCACATATTATATTGGTGTAAGTATGAATTCTGTACAGGCATAGATGAAATATAAGGATTTTAACCTTCAAAAAAAGAAATATAAGGATTTGCTACGAAGTCATATCATATTACATTTACTTGAAATAATATTTTTTTTTTGGATAAATTTCAAGTTTTCTTTAGTTTTTATAAGGCTCCTGACTAATTTGCCAAGCCATATACAACAGGTCATGGCATGTTAAAAAAGAAAATGAGCCTTCTGTAAACAAGGGTCGCAATTGCTGAAAAACATGAACAAGTATATAATATGTAGCATAGAAAGCTATGTTGTTGCTTATTTTGTTGGTAGTTTGCCAAGTAGAAGTGAGGTTGGTTTTTTTTTTTTTTTTACGGGTTGGTTCTAAAGCATATCCTTTGTAAAAAAAAAAAAAAAAAAAAAAAAAAAAAAAAAAAAAAAAAAAAAAAAAAAAAAAAATCAAGATCGGTTTTTAGCAATAAAACCGATCCTGATAGTATCTGGATCGGTTCTGTACATAATAACCGATCCTAATAGTATCAGGATCGGTTTTTAGCAATAAAACCGATCCAGATACTATCAGGATCGGTTATTATGTACAGAACCGATCCAGATGCTATTTTCTGATATATTTTAATTTGTTAGATGTATTTAAGTTATCTGGATCGGTTATTATGTATAGACCCGATCCAGATGCTATTTTCTGATATATTTCAATTAATAAGATTTATTTGAGATATTTCAATTATCAGGATCGGGTTTTATAAACAACCGACACTGATAGTTGAATTATTAAGATCGGTTATTTAGAATAACTGATCCTGATAGTATCAGGATCAGTTCTAACAAAAAACCGATCCTGATAGTTCATAAATCAGGATCGGTTGACAATAAAACCCGATCTGAATAGTTTTTAAGATCGGTTTTTTTAAATAAACCGATCCAGATACTTATTAGGATCGGGTGTCCCATATAACCGATCCAGATAGGCCGATCCTGATTTCTGTTTTTCCACTAGTGTATTGAGGGAGAGAGAAGCATGATTATATAAAAACATTTGATAAAAAAAAAAATAGTAATGATCAAATTCGGTCTAGATTTGGAGCAATCGATCGGTTGAATGGTTCAGTACATCAGACAGTTAGTTATGTATATATATGAGATCCATCAAATTCAAACGGTTCCAAATGGACATTAGACCGAAGGAGCATGATCGAGACTCATTTATTGTTACAGAGAATGGTCTCGCGAACTAAACATGCGGAACCATGCAACATGTTGATTTTACAGGTTTTAACATGCCAACCTGGTAAATTTGCAAATTTTCATAATAATAAAAAATAAATGTTGGTTATTTGGTTCATGTTTTTAGGTTAAACATGCAAAATCCAAAGCGAATCTAGAAGGACATGAATTTTTTAATACAAATTAATGCAAATGAGGTACATGAACAGTACGAAACTCGTCGTTATTTAATAGTCTGCACAATTGACTCCCCACATGTGAGCATGCACATGCTCTAATAAATTATTATAAATTATTAGATGTCATGTGATCTCTTCGAAAGGTACCAAATTTTCGAGATCATAATAAGTTCTTCAACTAAGTAATTTATCAGCATACAACTACAAGCGCGTGCCACATTATTAGATATTGATTAATTTATCACCAATTAATTAATATTTAATATGCAATTATGCATACAACATTACATCTACAAGCGCGTATATATTCATTTTATGCTTTTACTTTTGTACATTCTATTTCTCTGGCGGCCCGGATTGTGACACAAAACGGGTTATAATGACTCGCTGCAGGTATGTACGACAGAAAGCTACGCTGAATGGCTCAAGGCTCAAGCTCAACTCAACCCTCGTGGTGGGTCCAAAAGACGCGTTAACGTGTGGGGTCCATAGATCCTCCATGGTAACATAAATGTGCGACACCAACTTCCATAAAGTTCTTGCCGCACGAGATTTAAATGCTACAACTCTGGGCCCGGATATCATTGTGGAGAAGGATCTTGCGACTTGCATGCTTCATTTCCACGGATTCTCTAACTGATCGTCTCAATCTAGGCTGTACAACCAAAAGCAAATGGTCCACATTTTCTCTAGTATCATTCTGCATAAGGATAAAACTGAGTGTGTACATTTTTTTTCTACGAATTTGAGTTTAAAGTAATTTTGTTCTAAGACTGTCCATGTTAGTGAGTCTTACAGATAGCTATTTATATCAATTTTTGGTCTACTGGCGGGAAGCGGATGCTGCTCTTTACAGGATTTTGTTCTATTTTGAAAATCCAACTACTCTCAAAAATGATATTGCCCTAGCCCAACAATTCAATATATTTTAGATGGTCCAAAAAATTAAATAGACTGCTCAACAATTCAATATATTTTAGATAGTCCAACAATTTAAAACATAGTCCAACCCTAATAAATTAAATAGATACCCTTAATTTTTATTATGTTTTAACCATTTTATTATCTAATGTATTTGAACCTAATTAGTTATTTATGCCACACCCCAAATCGAAAATTTCAGATTAAGACGTGATCAATCCTCGCCTCGTGTTCATTAAATCAATAAACATGCAAGGCTAAACAAATACAATTGTAAATAAGTGCGGAATCGTGAATAATAACAATAAAAGCATAAGTCATACAATTTATAAATAAACATACACATATAACATCCATACATCCCACATCATTACATCATAACATCATAACAGCATCTAAGGAAAAGGATACATGATCTAATTAATCTGATATACAAATTAAAAACATCGAGACTCGTATATCCTAACCAAAAGCCCTATAAATAGTAAATCAAACTACGTGGTCATCGGGGACAGCTCCTGACAAATCTTGTTGCTGATCACCAGTCTCTGTACCTAAAAATCCACAAATCAACTTGTGAGTGAGCGACTAATCACTCAGTATGTGACCCAGAATTACCTCTTCAGGAATCCTCTACAGTCAAAGTACTTTTAATTATAAAACTACGTATAATTTCATAAATAAACATTCATATGCAAGTTATTTAGTGATATATAAACATAACCTAGCTTATTAATTATTAAAAGAAAATACATATAGTATGTGCAACTATACAATGATGCAATCAACCTATTGTGCCAACATGCAAAAGATTCTCAAATATAAAACACTACGAGAATATTATATTCATATCCAAATGGGAGTCCAGTACCGAAATAATGTGTGTCAACGTTAATATAATAATATAGAGATGATAATCACCCTGCGCCGTGCCAATCGGATAAAAAAGACCCAATAAGATATTGTCCAAGTATTGTGATCAGAGAGTCTAATGATACACATTGCCTAGTGACAACGTGTTAGTATGCAATAATCTAGAAGTCAATAATACGATAATTTTATCATATATATTTTGTTCATGAATTGAATGATTAAATGTCATTTTGTTGCCTTGAGTATTATTGCATTTATGAATCATTTCGAGTTCATGACTGAAATTGTGAAACTTCATAATATAGATGATATATACTTTTAAAAGTCTCTAACCGAGGTAATTAGCAGGAATACTAATTAATCGCTACAAGGTTAGTATGTGGATTAAAAGATGTTTAAGTTTTACAGACCATAGACAAGAGATGTCATTTTAATCACATAGATACATGTTCCAGGAACATGGTATTTGACAGACCCCGAATGAAACATTAAATGAAATTGTGTTCGTTTCATTAATGTTTTTATTCAGTGTTAAGTTCTAAAGTATGAGGTATTCATCTTTCCTACATAAGAGATGTATATGTGTGAGTGTTGTCTAGCGCTGTCCGTAAAAGGTAGCTATAACGGTGGCACTTAGGTATACATAACTTATGCGGAGGAAGAAATGTTCACCAAAAGTACTATTGTCCATTGTATTTCTATACGAATAATAGTATCACTGGGCCCCTTGATAGAGTAAGATTATCTGTTAGCGGTATGATTACAAGAGTAATCATATTTGGTAATCTTCTCAAGATCAAGAAAAGATTAAGTTTGCAAGGATGACACACACCTACCTTGAAACTGGTCTGATAGCTATGAGACAAAAGAATTAACACGAGTAAATAGTTTACTGGATCGTGATATTGTACAGTACATCATCATCTGTGTAATTATTTACCTAAATAAAAATAAACAAAAAATGAAAAGAAGAGAGAAAAAAAACTTACAGTTCAGAAGCTGGTCAAGGAGAGAGAATGGGGAGAGTGTGAAATAAAAATTCTGCCTTTGGTTGTGCGGTCCCATCAAAATGGGGCCGCAGGGCCAATCTGTAGCCTGAGTAAAGATGAAATTCCTCCAAAACGGGAGTTTTATTTATTATTTTAATTATGGTACATAAAAAATAATTAGAATTTTTATGAGTAGAAGGATTGGTAAAATTCTTATCAATTCACACCAGTTAGTTTTTTTTTTCTCTATAAACAAAAAATTCTCAACCAAGAAATCAAAATCCATGGAGGCATGGAGAGGTAAGATACATTCAGGCCTTGAATTTATCAGATATGAAATTTCTTTCTACCATCCATAACTATTTTTTAATTAATATGACTGGTTTAAAAAAATTATAAAAGCATGGAAAAATTCTTTTTTCTTAATTTGCTTAAAAAGATTTAGAAGTGTTTAGAGAGGTGTAGATGATACATTAAAGTCGCTGAAATGAAAATATAGACATATGTTTGTTTACAAAGGTCTAGATGATAGATTAATTTAAGAACAATAGGATGGAGGATGTATTAATCGCTTTAACTGCAGCAGGAACATTAGATTTGTTTTCCGAATCCTGATAACAATCCTCGCAGCTTCATCCCCGCAAAAAACCCTGCACATACTGCCAAAAAACAATCATGGGGGTACCGCTCAATCATTAATATTTCGCAGAAACTGTTAGTATTTAACTTGAAGCATCAAAGTATTTATCTTTAATTTGCAAAGTATTAATCCCTATGCAATGATCTCTATTTATGAAAGAATAAATCAATCCATCAGTTGTCCCCGCACAAAATTTCCTTTTTTTTTTGGATTATCCCCGCACAACTGGGGACCATTAAATAAACAATCCCCTCACCCAATGATAAAATACTTCTCAGACATAATGATAAATATTTTATGTTATATGGATAAATACTTCTCAGACATAATTGCAACTTTCAGTTAAACATCAATGATAAATACTTCTTAGACATAATGATAAATACTTTATGTTACATGGATAAATACTTCTCGGACATAATGATAAATACTTTATGTTACATGAATAAATACTTCTCAGACATAATTATAAATACTTTATGTTACATAGATAAATACTTCTCAGACATAATTGCAACTTTCAGTAAAATAACAATGATAAATACTTTTCAGACATAATGATAAATACTTTAAGTTACATGGATAAACACTTTATGTTACATGGATACATACTTCTCAGACATAATTGCAATTTTCAGTAAAATATATGCATGTCAAAGACAACGATAAATACTTCTTAGAATGAATGATAAATACTTGTCAGAAACAATGATAAATACTTTATTGAATTTTGTTCTTCAACTTGTTAAGAAGTAATGTTTAATCAAATTAAAGTATTATTATGTCAGAGATAATGATAAATACTTCTTAGACATTATGATAAATACTTGTCAGAACAATGATAAATACTTTCTTTATGTTGGTCTTTGTATTTTTTTTCATTGGAGACATTTAACCAAGAGGCATCATGTCATGGATCACATGCACACTCCTTTTTTGATATGTTGGATCTAATACCACTAAGTATGTATGAAATTTCGGTCCAAACTAGATCGTAACCAAGTATTTTGGCAACATGAGCCCAACTTTACGAATTTTGGGCCAAACCTTTATCACATGGTTACTAAGTGATAAGAACATAACTTCTATACAAACATTGTATTGGATCTTGAGGAGTATATGTTATGTGGATCACATGGGATTGCATGTGTACAAAATGCAATATGTATATATGTTGCATGAATTGAAATCTGTTATGGTTTTATATAAATTAATATATAATAATCGGCCCAACGGAAGTTTATTGTATATTTTTCATATAAATAATTTAAAATATATAACCTTATTTTTTTTAATAATTGGTTGTTAGCAATTTTTATCAACTTTAAATTACAATTTTCAGAAAAAATATATGTATGTCAAAGACAACGATAAATACTTTTCAAACATAATGATAAATACTTTTCAGAACAATGATAAATGTTTTTTTGAACTTGTCAATAAGTAATGTTTAATCAAATCAAAGTATTTATCATGTCAGGGACAATGATAAATACTTCACAGACATAATGATAAATACTTGTCAGAACAATAATAAATACTTTCTTGAACACCTGAAAATATGAACAACGAATTAAAATAACTATGCATCAAAGTATTAATACTAGGAGGAGGGTTCAAATGCACCCTATTCTTTTTCTTCATTTTCAAAGTCCGAATAGTCAATCCGAACCATTAGATGCGATCTACATATTAAGATGTGCTTGGAGACCAAATTTTATATTTTTTGGAATTTTTTTACTATTTATTAAGCCACTTTGAAAATCGCTGATCCAATGGTCCAGAAAATGTAAAATCAACGATTTTCAAAGTGGCTTAATAAATAGTAAACAAATTCCAAAAAATGTAAAATTTGGTCTCCAAGCACATCTTAATATGTAGATCGCATCTAACGGTTCGGATTGACTATTCGGACTTTGAAAACAGAGAAAATTTTTTTGAAAGATATGGTGCATTTGGGTGCACAAAAATTTGGGTGCATTTGAACCCTCCTCTAATACTAGTATGTACGAGTATTAATACTAAATGAATCCATAAATAATTGATGATTTGTGAAAAAAATACCTAATCAATTGCTCAATTAACTGATCACTATGAAAAATGACAAATCGCCAAGTAATATCATAAATCGCCTAAAAATATGATCGACTTGAAATCAAATTCAAAAATAGTATTAATCCTGAATCTAGCAAGTATTAATCCTACATGAATCTATCATACATCCACAACTGGTTGAATTCGCTCAAAAAAATCCATGGATTAAGAATTCATCGTATCCAGATAATAAAATGACATAGAAATAGATTTAAACCAGATAAATTGTTATAATTCAAAACGCACTCGCCTGAAATATGGAAGATCGTCAAAGAACAACAGAGATCGGATGAATGCTCATGCAAAAATGACGGGATGAATGATTCTCTCGCCTTTATCGCCTCCAATACACCCTACACTCGTACAATTCTGAATGGACGATCGCCTCTATCGCCTATATTGATTGCAGTCTACACTCACCTATGCCACCTTTGAATTCATCCTTCAATCGCCTCGGATTGCCGTAAAAATTGCCTCAGAGCCGAAAATGAAAATTGCGGGACGCATTAATTTTGAATTTTGAAAATGGAAAATGCGGAGATGCAATAAGAGAACAATGATAATATATATGAGAGGATGAAGATGCTTTAATTCAAAATTTAGTGCGAAGATTAGAATTTCTTGTGGGGCCCACATCAGACAGTTATGACAGTTAATCCTATATAAGATTCTACGGGAAAAAAAGAGGGACAGAGGTGAGAGGCTCCTTATAATTATTCTTGTTTTCCAAAAGTTCAGCATGAGACAGAGAGAGGGGTAAAATAAAATAAAATAAAATAAAATAATGCTTCTGCCCAAGTTAAAGGGCTAATTCAGAAAAATTCTTTGACGGTCACGGTCACGGTCACGAATCCTTTTGTTTTTGCAACTATCTATCTAACTCTAACAAGTAACAAATAAAAAAAATGAAAAATAGTGGTATTACCACCGATTTCATAGAAATCAAGCATACCTGATATGGTACCTAAAATAGGTACCAAAATCAAATATGAAAAGTCTTACATCAAGTCACCATCAACAAACATAAAAGCATACAAGGAGAGATAGTACCACATCAAAAGCTAAAATGGAAGCAAAATGAATACTAAGCAAAAATTCTCAAAAAGCAATCATATCCTAGGAGATTAGTAATCCAATAGATCCTCATCCGACAGGTCGTCTCCAGACATATGAGTGGACTCCTCTTCCTCCTCCAGTATCTGATCTGGAAGGTCATTAACATCACATGGAAGCATTAGACTTAATTTTAAGTATGAATTGTCAGAGCCAGATTTACACCAAAAAGTAGCTAAAGAGATTATCTTAAACCCTAATGATTTAGCAGAAATGGGAGTAGTATTATCATTAAAAATAACTCTATTTCTTTCTAACCAGACATTCCATAAGATAGCTCCCCTTAACAATTCTACAAGGAGTCTATCCTTTAAGGGAATCGAAGCATCAAGTAACCATAAATCATCTAAAGAATTACAGGTAAAGGAGAATGAATTGTATGTGGCAATCCAATTCCATATCAAGCGTACATATGAACAATGTATAAATAAATGGTCAGCGCTCTCATGTTGGTCACAAAATGCACAAGTAAGATTTCTTGGCCAACCTTTTTTTGCCAAGTTAACCTTAGTAAGAATTTTTTCACGTCGGACGAGCCAAAGAAAGATTTTGATTTTTAAAGGGATGTGAGATTTCCAAATGGTATCATATTCAGAATTTGGAATACCACCATATTCTAACCATTTATAAAAAGAATGAACAGTGAAATGATCATCTTGTGACCATCGCCATATTAATCTATCTTCCAAATGAGAAGACAAAGTAAAATGTTGAAACTTGTGGTGCAAGGTAATCAATTCATCCCTATAAATACCAGTTATTTGCCTTTGAAAAGACAGACCTAAATGAGAAGTAGAAAATGCCTTAGCTACAGAAATAAACCTATCAGTAACAATAGAAAAAAGGTTTGGAAATTGATTTTTTAAGGCATGTTCACTACACACTCTATCTAACCAAAAAGAAGTTGTTTTACCGTTACCTATTTCTTTATTTAGTCCTAAATTGATAACCACATGATCTTTTAGGATTGATCGCCAAAAAGGTGAACAAAGAGAAGGAATAGTTCTAGTTCCATATTTACTAAGCAAAATATTTTTCCATCTACCAGAAACAGAATTATCTAGAAACTGATACCACCATTTAGCCAGAAGGGCTTTATTCATAAGCTTAAGGTCTAAAACCCCCAAGCCTCCCTGATCTTTACTTTTGCACACAATTCTCCATGAGACTAAAGAGTATTTTCTTCTAGTAGAGTTACCTCCATGCCATAAGAATTTACGTCTAATTTTATCTATTTTATGTCTAATTTTAGCAGGTAATCTATATATGGATAACCAATATAAGGGAATAGCAGAAATAACAGAATTTAAAAGAGTTACTCTACCTCCTAAAGATAGTAAAGAGCCTTTCCACCCTTGCAATCTTTTTTCAATCTTATCAATCAGCAGTTGCCAATTGATATCAGTTAGAGATTTATTATTAATAGGAACACCTAAGTAAGTAAGAGGTAAAGAGGAGATCTTACACCTCAAAATTGAAGCGAGTTCATCAGTTTTAGTATCTAATAAGTTAAGAGGATACATCTCGCTTTTATCATAATTAATTTTCAAACCAGAAACATTCTCAAAAGCAACCAATAGCCATCTAATATGTGTTAAAACTACTTTATCAGCCTTAAGGAAAAGAAGAGTATCATCTGCAAAATGTAAATTCATAACATTTCCGAAATTTGAAAAGTTTCCCAAACCATCGACAAATCCTCCTCTATTAGCTTGTTGAAGGATTTTGTTTAAAGCATCAGTGACAAGTATAAAAAGAAAAGGGGATAGGGGATCTCCCTGTCGTACCCCTCTTTGGCAAGAAAAATATGGGCCTAAAGTACCATTTAAATTTACACATGTTCGGCTACCTTCTAAAATCAATTTGATCCAAGTAGTAAATTTTTTCCCAAAGCCCCTTGCATGTAATATTTCAAGTAATAACTCCCAATTAACATGGTCAAAAGCTTTTTCAAAATCAAGTTTGAATAGAACACCTTTTTGCTTCTTAATTTTCACTTGATGAAGAACCTCATGTGCACATACTACATTATCCAAAATTAATCTACCTTTAATGTAAGCAGTTTGAGAAGAGTCTATTAAAGAATCCATAACTAAAGCTAATCTATCAGCTAATAATTTGGTGATTAGCTTAAAACTACAATTAATTAGACTAATAGGCCTAAAGTTTCTAACTGTGGTAGCATCCTCCTTTTTAGGGATCAAACAGATGGAAGCAAGGTTAAACTTGGAAATATCCAAATTATTATTATAAAATGCTGTGAATATCCGAAGTAAATCATCTTTAAGAATATCCCAAAACGATTGATAGAACTGAAAGGACATACCGTCAGGCCCAGGAGCCTTAGAGGGATTACATGCAAAAACAACCCGTTTAATTTCCTCTAAAGAAAAAGGTGCTTGTAAAAAAAGACATTGATCAGCAGTTAAATTTTCAGATGGAGCCCACAAATTGTCTTGTAAGGATAGTAATCTTGGAGTAGAGGACCCCATAAGGCTTTTATAAAAGTCAGTAACATGACGTAAAATTATAGATTGATCAAAGCACATAGAACCATCAATTTCTAAACTACCGATAGTGTTTTTCTTTTTCCTATTTGATGTCACGACATGAAAAAATTTAGTATTAAGATCCCCTTCCAAAAACTATTTTAATCTAGACCGTTGTTGCCAGTATTGTTCTTCATCTAAATAGAGCTTATATAAATCATGTTGACAAGATTTCCAGTCTTCAAGGTCGTTCTCAGTAAGACAATTATCTTCTAATTGATTTTCAAAATAACCTAGTCTAGAAAGCAAAGTAGATTTGATTCTCTTCTTTTCACCTCTAACATTAGAGCTCCATCCTCTTAATTTTTGTCGTAAAGATTGCATTTTAAATTTCCAACTGTTACCTAGATCAGATGATAAAGGATTATTAAGCCAACACGAAGATACTAAGTCATAAAAACCCTCATGAGCAAGCCAGGATTTATCAAATTTAATAGACTTAGAGCGGGGAGTAACAATTGCCTGAGTGTCTAAAATTAAAGGAATATGATCTGAGTAGGCTCTAGGTAGTGAGGTGAGTTTTGAAAGATTAAAGTGTGTGTTCCAAGAAGTGGAACAAAAACATCTATCTAAGAGTGCCTGTGAAGAAGAATTAAGGGATCGTGCCCATGTAAACTTTTTATCAGATAACGATAATTCCATTAAGTCATTGGTCCTAATAAAAGAATTAAATCGACTACTAATTACATGATTATAACTATTACCAGATCTTTCAGATCTTCGTCTAATCATATTAAAATCGCCTAAAATTAAGAAAGCATCAATACCTAAAGAGCATAGATCATTCAATTCAAGAAGAAAAACTCTTCGAGAAGCAGTGGTTAAAGGACCATAAACAGTTATAAAGCACCATTCAAAGTTATCAGTCTTATTTCTAACATGTACCGTAATGGAATAATCCTTAACATAAGAAGAGATTAAAGTAAATAAAGAGTCATTGAATCCTAAAAGTAAACCTCCCGAAGCTCCCTCAGAAGGCTTAACTATCCAGTTATTGATTGTATGACTAAGAGTTCTCAAAGATCTATCATGAAATAATTCTTTCTTAGTTTCTTGTATATTTACAAAGTCTATATGATTATCACTAATTAAATCCCTAAGGTACCGTCTTTTAGCAGCTAGGCCTAAGCCTCTAGCATTCCAATTGAGGAACTTAACCATTAGAAATAGTAAGAGCCCCAATTTGATTAGACTCAGGAATATCATTGATTCCTAAGTCTTGAGAACCTGTAATATCTGATGAAACAGAAGAAACAACAATCTGGCCAATAGGAGCACTCTCAGATAAAACTTGTCACACCTCAAATCCACGGGTGCGACAGCCTGCCGCGTATATTTATCAAGTGTCACATATACACGCAAGGCAGTGGATCTTTTATATGCATTACCAATATCCTCATTTGCTGCATCCGTGAAATAAACCTGAAAATAATCGGGAGGGTGGGGGTGAGAATAAATCCTCAGTGCGAAATTTGCCACAGTTTAGATTATTGGACTTGCAATCAAACTCTATATTCAAAAATGAAACCCAAACAATAACAATGCAAACAGATATATATATAATCATAAATAACATAATGCCAGTGCTCGACAACAATTTATCAACCTGAAACACAGTTCACGGAATTTCCAAGATGAATTTCAAACACAACATATATTTAGCTTAACTCGATCAATTAGGGCTTGTAGCAATTGCAGATGTTCTTTCGAGCTGAACCCTTTATCAAACCCACATCTGTAGAGTTACTGACACCTACAGATGGCCAACCGCTGGACCCTTTATCTGACACCCATCTGCAATCGCTTGGCTTAACAGTTTATTAAGGTCTGGTTCGAATCATATAAAGAAAATCCTCTTTGGAATCATTCCAATAGTCGTAATATTCATTGACCTTCCAAATGCATTAACACGTAGGAGAATGCCACCGAGCCACAGACGTTACACATGTCACCCACGATTTCCAATCACATCTCATAACATAATCACCCTCCCTCGTCCCAACCGGTACTGGGAACATCGAGGGCCGTTCACCTAAGGCCATTAGGATCCTGGGAATCCAAGTCAGCATACAGCCCGACTTGACAAATTCATTGGATCAAAGTGCTTAACTTCGTAAATCCATTCACATACATATCCAAATCGTGGTGACTTTCAATCAAATCAGATCATAATAGATCGACACAACCTACAACCATACCAGCATGCAAATCACTCAAGTCACATCAATTCGAGTTTAATTTGATTGGGCTATGCAAATGCTTTACACAATTCAATGATGCAATCAATGATATTCAACATGACAAACGAATAACAGTTTAATTCATGAAAATAAAGTATCAAACAAGTCCAAGAATCCCACACCTTATTATGACGAGCGTACCGCTTAATTAAGGATCGGACGTCTCGAATTGCCTCGCAACGTCTTGCTCGATCGAGCCTACACCTATATTATACGTATACTTAATTTAAATCATTGTTCGACGATTTATCTGCTTCCTTGAGTGATATTATTTTCTTTATACTTTCCTCAACGAAATTCATATATTTTTGGTGTCAATCTTTTTTATTCCTCTTTATTACTTAACATTTATACAATCTCACATAAATTCATACATATGGTCATAACAAGCTATTTCAAAGCCTATCTACCAACATTTCAATTTAAGACCTCTTTACAATTATTTCAATTCACATATGGCCGACCATGTATATAAATTTCACCAATTTTACACTTTGTCTCATTTGACGTATCAATTATTTTATTCCAATTCAATTCAATTAAAGGCCCATAATTTAGCAAAGGTTTAAGCCTCTAATTAACAATTCACAATTTACTCCAAGTCTATTTATAACATTTTAACGCATTATCATGCTTTTAATTAATAACATTACTTTTAACTAATACTATCTTTTATAATTAATTAATTTGCCACTATTAATAATTTAGATATAGGCCCAACAAAAATCAGAGCCCAATTTATTTATTTTGCTATAAGGTCCCTGCCAGTTCAATATTCTGGCATACACACAAAAAAATCAGCACCATACCAGTAGTATACTGGGCTGGTACCACTAGTACCAGCACTTCGCAAGTCAACACAACAGCAATACAACCAAGCACAAGCAAGACCAGCAAAACAGAAAAACAAGGCAACAGGTCAGAGAGCACGGCAACACAGCCACGTGCATTGGCTTGCCGGGAAAATCAACAACCCGAGCAAGCAATCTCAACATATCAAAGATCCGATACAACAGCAATTGAGCGTTCAAAAAGTCACTTAAAAATTACCCAATTTAGGTGTCTCTCTTAACAAGCCGGTTTCAAGGTGTCACGCTTTGCCTTTGGCAACGGTCCAATCAGCAAGCAAAGAGGAAGGAAATGCTTCCTAGCACCAAAATAGCACCAAGGCAGCACCAAGCCGACACCAGCACCACAACGAGCAAGCATCGGGGCAGCACCACGCCAACACCAAGACAGCACCAAACCAACACCAGCACAGCACCAAGAGAGCACCGGGACAGCACCAAGCCGAACCCTATTTTCTAGGGTTTCATGGGAGGGAAGGAGAGGCGGGAAAGAGTGAGAGGGGGCGGGGGTTCTAGCGGGTCTGGTGGGTCGGACCGAGAAGGAAAGAGAGAGAGATGGGGCGGCGGGCTGGCCGTGGCAGTGGCGGAAGGGGAGGGGGCGAAGCCCCTGTTTTTGGCGTGTAAGAGAGGAGAGGGAGCGGGGGCTGGGGCTCTCACGGACGGAGAGGAAGAGAGGAGAGAAAGGGGGCGGGTTTGGTGGGTTCGCCGGCGACGGGAGAGGGGAGGGGGCGGAGCCTCTCTGACTTTGGCGGAGAGGAGAGGGAAGGGGGGGGCGGGCTGTGGGGGGGCGCTGATTTGGGGGGGGGGGTCTCACGGGTAGAGAGGGAGAGGAGAGAAATAGAGAGGGGTTTTATTAAATTGACTGCTTCAATATTCGTGCTAGATGAGATGAGGGGTTGATATAATTCCAAAATTTAATTTACAACATTTAAGATCCGTGTTAGATTTAATCGGATGGTCCTAATAATTCAGCATTTCATTATGGTTTCATTTAATTGGTTTAAAATCTGTTTTTCCTATAAATTCGAATCGAAAGTTCATAATATTTTTGTAATTATATTTGTACATATAATTTGTGTATTTATCTCTCAATTTAAGATTCGAATAATTCGATCTCTTTTTATATAATTATATATATTCAATTAGTTCCCTAAAAATTCTAAATGAACGAGTTTTATAATTTATATAATTTATTCGTACGAATAATTTCGTATAATTATACTCTTATTTGGAATTCAATTACTTATTTATAAATACGAATCTAATTAAATCAATTTCTTCTTTTCTAAAAATTCAAAGGAATTGTAACGGATTTTCTAAGTTTCTAATTTACCGAATAATTATAATTTACTATATAGTGTTATATTTTATTTTATTTCTAAATCTCTAAATTTTATTATATATAATTTCATACATTATTTATATTTCGAAATTTTAGTTTCGTTTTAGTCGGTCAGAAAATTTCTGAATGATCGTTAAGTTAATTAAACTTCTTTTATTTAAGCCAAATATTCGATTTAGAAATTTAATCATGTTTTAAAATTTCGGAATGTAACAAAACTGACATAAAGTTAGATTTAGATAAAGACCGCAAAGCACGAACTATTTGTATACTATCATCTAAAGTATCACCTAATTTAAAGCCACTAAGATCATACAATTTTACTAAATCCAAGTCAGATAAAGAAGAGTAAGGGAATTGATCAATCAAAAATTGAGTACCTGTGGTAGCCTTGGCATACTTGGTAGAGGATGAAGAAGCTCCACTTCCAACTGTAGCTTCATTCGCACCGGCTAGATGGTTGAGTTTGACACGGAGACTGTTTCTAGGTTCTTCCATAGAGGACACTGCATGCTGCTTCCCTTTGCGCTTCCTTTCCTTGTCATTTTTGATAGCCACCTCGCGAGGATCAGTAGGAACAGGAGGCAATGGAGGTGGAGGAGGTAGCTCATATGGAGAAGCCCATGGATCACTTTGATTGGACTCACTATCAGGCAGTGAATGTAGCAAAGCGAATCTATTAGAATCCGCAGAAGGCATGGCTGGTGGGGGAGGCAAAGTGGCTCCAGAAGGTGGAATGGGAGGAGGTAAAGGAATAGTAGCAGGGTGGGGTATGGGGGGTAGGGGAGGAGGAGGAGGAAGAGGAAGTGGAGGGGGAATGTAGTAAGCGGAGGAGGTGGAGGAGGGGCTGGAATAGGAGGTGCAGTGGGGGGTAAAGGGTGAGGTTGAGGGCCTGGCCGTTCTTTCCAAAAACGACGATGTGGGACCGAAGTCGGCCGGCCATCTCCTTCAACAACAAATTGTACCCAATAATAACGGAGAACACCATCTGGGCCTTTGAAGTAAAGCTTGCGACGAGGAATGTCCGATCGATCAGAAACCCTAATTTTCAACCTCAAATACTTCATATTTTCACTAGCTTGCGTCAAAGGGTCGACTTTGATAATAAATCCCCCAATCTCACTTATTAACCGCTCAAACTCAGATCCATGTGACAGAGATGAAGGAAGACCATAGATCTTAATCCAGCAAGTAAAGGGTTCCCAACCACCATCGTACTTAACTGGATCAAAAGCCTCCAAAAGAAAGACTATATCCCCAAGAAGGATTCTACCCTCAGCAATAGCCAGCTGCCTCCAAGTCTGATCAGGTGGATGTAAGAAGAAGCAATCCTCACTCAAAGGAATAGCTTTCCACTGAAAATCCTTCACGGGAAATAGAGAAGATAAGGAAGAAACAATGAAAGCAGCACCTTTGTGATAAGAATCTTTGATGACTATTCCTTGACTTAAAATTTCAGCATGTTCCCGGATTGATTGAGTGCAGGAAAAGCGCATAACAGGGAAGAAGTTGCCTTGTGTTTTCATTGCTGGTGTGAGAGGAGGGCGAGAAGAGGAAGGAAGCATTGTAATGGCTCTGCAAGTGTGTGAACGGTGACCCAGACGGTTGCAAGCAAAACACACAATTGCGTTGTGATAGGATTTAGCTAAGTGGCCAGAATCTCCACAGCGAAAACACACTAATGTACCTTTTTTAGAGAGAGAATGAAGGGATTGAAATTTAGAGTGAAGACGCGCAACACCCACAGAAACCCTAGGTTGATTGAGGTGGCGGAATGGAACTGATTTGGAGGAGGAATGCGAGAAGGTGGTAGCCACAGCCGGATCGAGAGAAGCAGCGGTAAGAAAAGACCTAGAAGGTGCTGCCGGTGGTACCGTCGGATCTAGAGAGGGAGCATCGGGTGGAGGAGAGGGAGGAAGTGCTGGCGGCGGCCTAGGTGCAGGGGCGGAGAGGGGGGAAGTGCTGACCGGAGATGGTGGTGATCGGAGATGGTCACTGGATGGAGGCAGAGGAATCAGCGCCGAAGAATGGCGCAAGGAAGGGGCTTCTATCGGACCAGAAGAAAACGGATCCAAGGCGCCGCCAATGAAATGTGTTTTTCTAGAGGGTGAAACGATTGCTTGTAGCGGAGGAAATGGCGTAGACTTCGTGCAGCGGGTAGAGGACTCCAAGAGACGGGCATGCTCCATGAACTGCAACATGGAAGACTCCATGGCAGCCAATACAGAAGATATAGAATCCATAGAATGATGGCTGAGGCCCAAGACTCCAAATCTTGAAATTCCGGTGAAAGCCCAAGAAGGCTGCTGCGTTATTTCTTCTTTTGTTTTAACGACTTAGACAGAATTATTGATCTAACACAAAATTGTAACTGGGTCTCATTTTATTCGGAAGAGTCGCATGTTTAATTTTTACATAAGAGAAATCTGGCAAAAACCTAACAAGTAACAAATAACAATAATATCAAGTGGATCCAGAAATTGGAAGAGGAGAAAATGGCTTCCTTCCTGGCTTCGTCTCACCTCATTCTACTCGCGCGAAAACCTACTCGCAATCCTCGCCTACTGCCTCTCTCCAAATCACTCTCCCTTGCAAATTCAAACAACCTCAACGCCTTCTCTCTCGCCTCCTACTCCGGCGGAAGTGGCGGCGTCTCCGACGAATGGGGCGAGAAGTCCACTTGGGAGCCTGCTGGGCCTCCGAGCTCAGATCCTCCAAAGGAGGATGACGAGTGGGGCCGGGAAAGAGACTCTGGCTCTGGGAAGAAAAGGGTTCGTTTTTTTTTTTTAATACTAAATGGATTTTACTATTATGAAATCAAGCATTGTACTAAAATTATGGCTAAGAATTGTTGTGGTGTGGTGTAAGTCTAACAGATAGAAATAACTGATGAGTGGGGGGAGAAGACTGAGCTAGAACCTGAACCTGCATCCGATTCAGATCCACCTAAGGATGAGGATGAGTGGGGTAATGGTAATGATAATGGTAGCATCCCTTCCAAATCAGAATCAGAATCAGAATCAGAATCAGAATCAGAAGATGCACCTTCCAAATCAGAATCAGAAGATGACACTGCAGACAAACTCACAGACCTCAAGCACTGCATTGTCGATAGTATCTATGGAACAGAGCTAGGATATCGCGGATCACCTGAGGATAGAGCTGACATTTTGGAGCTCGTCAGCCAATTGGAGGCTGCAAACCCTAATCCAAACCCTCTACACAAACCCCACCTCCTCGACGGCAATTGGATCCTCCTGTCAGTCACTTTCAACTTTTTTATTTGGCCTTTTTGCATATTGCATTAACACAATTAAGTGTGTTTCTGATAGTTTTGAGTGAACAGGTACACGTCATTCTCAGAGCTTTTACCTCTTTTAGCTGTCGGCTCAACTCCATTTTTGAGAGTGAAGAAGATATCGCAAGAAATCAACTCAAGTACAAAAACTATAATTAATGCCACCACACTCACTAGCCCTGTTGCATCTTTTTCTTTTAGTGCTTCAGCTTCCTTTGAAGTTCGAACTCCTTCCCGTATCCAGGTAACTTTCTTTTAAAATAGGTACATACATCTTTATTGTAGTCAGAATGATAACGCTATACATAGGAAATCAATTTTCATGGGTTTGGTCTGTATGAAAATACCTCTTTTAAATGACTACAGAGTTTCGACTCTCCGGATTATCTTTTTCTCACACATTTTTCAGATTATCTTTTTCTCGCACATATTTGCTATTTAAACTGCCTTTGCACAGTATCATTAATAATCATAATTTCTTTAAAGAAACTATTAGGAATTTAAGATTTGGGTCTACAATATAAGCAAAGGAAAGCCAATTCTTTCTGCTCATGTTAATAAAGGTCTTGGTTGCAAATACAATCGTAGTTTTAGACTTTTAGAGTTTTAGTTTCTTTAAAAGTTCAAGCGTTCTAGTTTGTTTTGTAATGCAGCAATCTTGAATTGAACCACGATCCAGATGAATGTGATTCAATAACCCATCTTTTACTATAAATACGAAGCAGTCCTCCATCTTCAGTAAAAATAAAAAATGTACAAAACAATTCTGTTTTATTTTGGTTTGTTATATTTGATTTTGTCAAGTTTCTTAAAGAAGCTTGAATGAGATTTTAAAGAGACATGGGTATGTTTACTTTTCTATTATAGGTCCAATTTAAGGAGGGAACGTTACAGCCGCCTGAAATTAAACCGGCCATAGATTTACCAGATGAAATCGGGATATTTGGTCAGAGGATCAGTCTGGAACCTGTTCGACAAGCTTTGAACCCAGTGCAAAATGTGTTTTTGAATATTGCAAGTGTACTTTCTGGGCAGCCCCCTCTAAAGGTTCCAATTCCAAGTGGAAACAGAGCTGAGTCATGGCTTTTGACAACATATCTCGATGAAGAGTTGAGGATTTCAAGGGGAGATGGTGGTCTTTTTGTCCTTGCTAAAGAAGGGAGCCCGTTGCTTGTTGGTCTGATATGATTAAAGTTTTGAAATCTCTACTGTATAAGTGAGATTGTATTGTATATATTATATAAAGTTTAAAGTTGCTTCTTCAATTGATGCGATACAATTTTACTGCTCATTAGAGATTGCTCGTGTTTTATTTTATTCCCGAAATTAGGGGCTATGCTATGCTGCAATTTTAATTAATTATTATTCTCGTTACTTGGTTGGGCAACCAGGCACTTGGATTTGCAGGTCTCCATAAAAACAATGTAAAATGTATGATTTCACCGGTCTACCTTGGTTTTTATCCCACTACGCGCACCAATCCAGTTTGGTGTGCGTATCCAGTCTGCGTTGGTGGTAGGAAATGAAATCTGGTCATTAGAGTAGCAATCAATTAATTTTGAATCCAGTTTGGTGTGCGTATCTAGCTTGCGTTGGTGGTAGGAAATGAAATCTGGTCATTAGAGTAGTAATCAATTAATTTTGAATCCAGTTTGGTGTGCGTATTCAGTCCGCGTTGGTGGTAGGAAATGAAATCTGACCATTAGAGTAGTAATCAATTAATTTTGAATCCAGTTTGGTGTGCGTATTCAGTCCGCGTTGGTGGTAGGAAATGAAATCTGACCATTAGAGTAGTAATCAATTAATTTTGAATCCAGTTTGGTGTGCGTATTCAGTCCACGTTGGTAGTAGGAAATGAAATCTGGCCATTAGAGTAGTAATCAATTACTTTTGATTTTTTGGGGTGCCAACTAAATTTTTTTTCGGAAGAAAGACTGAAGAGGATTTACTTGAGCAAAAAGGGGAAAATTTTGAGAGAGAAGTGGAGAGAAATGAGAGAGGGGGTGAGTTGTTTTTAAAAACTTTAATTTTGTTCATCTTTAATTTGGAGTCTAGAGGCTGAAGCATCGTTTCCTTTGCAGTCTCCTTGAGAGTATCACTTGGCGATAAAAAAGACGATATTTTGAGAGTCGGCAAAGCTTCTCTACTCTCTGCCCTCCGCCCTCCCCTCTTCCATTCTGTCTGGTCCACTTCACCTTACTCAATCCGAGCAGTGCTTCCATTAATGGATCTCTCGTCTCGACTTACCAGATTCGGATAGAGGTGCTGTAAATTTGTTCCACCTCGTCTGTAGTATCTACTATTTATATACCTAAATAAGGTACATGTTATGGTTGATGGCAGTGATGTGTTTGTAGTAATGTGATCTTCTTCCTTCTTTTCTTCTCTCTTCCTTCTTCTTTTCGTCCTCCTCTGCTTCGACCTTTCTTTGTTCTCGCCGTATCATCAGGCACAAATCTCATCTGAGCATGAAGGCTCTCCTGGATTCCCCTGTCTTGCCTTGATTTCGACAACACTGTTTTGTGCTAACGACAAGAAATTATGCAGGCTCACAGTCTACCAATCTGAGCACAAACAAAAAAAATCTTGCAGACTCAATATATATCTAACGATCTGAGCGCATAAATCTCTGGTTCTACTTTTATTTTCTGATTTTTCTTGTCTACTTTTGTAAAGAAATTCAGTTGTAATGTTTAATGTACTAGTACAAATGCTGTATGTACTGGTACAAAAAAATACCTACAGGTTTTAAAACAAAAAAGAAAAGAAAAAGAAATTGGAATCTATAGATGAAGTCGGGGTTTTTTTTTTTTTTTGGGTCCTTTTACATATTCTTATTGAGCCCATGAATAAGTGAAGAAAAAAGAGGAGAGCATAATTTCTATTTATAAATTTTAATAATTGATCCTAAAAAAAATTTGAGTTAAACATTTTTATCGATAACATATAATTATTAGAATTTTCATTTATAATATAGAAAAATAATAAGTTATTAAGTCAAATATAAAAAATTTGTAAAACAAAAATAAATATATGTAAGATAGAGTAGGGCATTGTTTTTGTTATGCTTAAATGAAAACAGAAACCTCCAGTCCCCCGTCGCAATTGCATCCTCTGGAAGGCGCGGGAGAGTATCCTGCATCTTTGATATCACTTTTATTAGTGAAGGAACCTTACCTTGGGCATGGAGATGGAGATGGAGATGGAGATAGAGATGGAGGGTAAAGGACGAGAAGAAGAGGAGCTGAGTGAAGGAAGCTCACAGATAGTATTTGCTCGGCTTAAAGCCTTCTCCATCCACCTCCTCGATCTGCTACAAAACCCTAAAACAAAAAGAGGAGAGAGTAAAGCCTCCACCTCCACCTCCTTCGATAGATCGCTGTCCGAGATGGCTTCTTTTCTCCGCTCCACTCCTGCCCCCGCCTTGCAATCCTGCTTCCAGTTTGCCCTCTTCACCCCCCCCCCCCCCCCCCCCCCCCCCCCTTTTAATTTTACCATCGACTTACTTGCTCATATCTCAATTTGCATTTTTATTAACTTTCTTTCTCTGGTTTCAATTCAATTTTACAGCTATACATTGTTTCCATTACTTCTCCTGCTGGATGCAGCTGTGAGCTGTAGGAATGCTAAAATCATAAACACTGGTGACCAAAGTAAAATTAGTGACCTGCAAGTAAGCGATGGCATAGCTGAAGGTGTCTTAATGTGTATTGAAGCACTTTTGACCAAATGCCATCTCACTTCTGTCAATCAGGTGCTTATTATTTAATTCAAATGCATTCACCTTTTTAGTCTTACTACTTCAACAACCATCACTGCCGACTTACTTGTATAGCCCCATACCAGACCAATCTTTGTCAGTAAACAACTCATTTCTAATGAAATCGCTAAAGATGGTTATGACTTAATCATCAATTTGTTAAATTTATATAGATGGTTATGATTCTAAAGAAGTTGACCTCTGGTGCCATGCTGTCACATACCGATGCGTCAGAGGAGTTCCGTATTGGCATCATAAGATCTTTCAAGGCCATGCTTTTAAGGATGCAACCCTGCTCTGACTTCAGCTGTTTATGCAAAAAGTCAGTTATACCACATACAGCTGTGGAAATTACACGTTTCAATTTTAACCATGCAAATAACAAGTTGTATGGCAGCACAGATTCTCAGGAGTGTCTTCTTGCATTTCTTCAGTCTCCTGATGCTTCTGCTGTTGTTGGCCACTGGCTTTCCCTTCTTCTCCAGGTAATTTCTTTTTTCTTGTTCAGAGTCTCCTCTTTGTCCTTTGTCTTTGCAGAGAGCGATTGTTTAATATATTTCTGTTTAGACAGCAGAGGTGGAGGCATCCAGGGGCCATCGTGGTAGCTTGGAACTTAGAAAAGAAGCTTTTCTTTCACTGCGCATTCTTATTGCCAAGGTAACTTGAAATTCAAACCCCCCTTTCTTGCAGGATTTTAAAACAGTATCATAGTAAGTTAGTTAAATAAGAGGCAATCAATAAGAGGCTGATGGAACATTATCCACTCTCTGTGGAATAGTGACTATTGGTTGGTCCACCAGAAGAAAAGTGGTGTTATTGACATATCATTTCTAGGATTCCTGCAATTTTGTGGATCTTAGTATCAGCTAAACACATTTTGGTATTAAGAAGAGAATATAAGCTCATTGAAATGAGAAAGTTGCTTTTCAAACTTCTTTAAGTTGATGTTTTCTGCCAGGTTGGCACAGCCGATGCTCTTGCATTTTTCCTGCCTGGTATAGTTAGCCGTGTTTCAAAAGCTTTATATGTCTCTAAGAACATGATAAGTGGTGCCTCTCGAAGCTCCGTTTCTCTAGAACAAGCTATACTTGGTTTGACTGAGTCGTTGATAATAGTCCTATCTGACAAGGAAAGCATCGATGAACTTGGTCCATCACGCGCCGATGTAGGTACATCTCCTGAATCTGTTCTGGATCTGCTTCGACATATGCCAACTTCTCTGCAAAACCAAAGTAAAGAGAAAGGTGCGCGTCCGGTGCATCAGCCAATTAAGGAGGACATGAGAGGTTCAACAAATTTTGTTGTTAAGAGAACGGCAGAGTGGATCCAGGAGACTGCTGCTAATGTTGATAAAATGCTATCAGCTACTTTTCCTCATGTAAGTTTAATTACCTTGGTTATTTATGGTTAGCAGTAGGTTGGACGATAATGCATGTAAAGATCAGTAATAGGGAATGTAAAAAACCAAGTCAAAAGTTTTCTCCCCGTGTCCTTGGATTATTTTTATTGCAGCCACTGTTGCGTGCTTTTTATGTTTTGTTTGTCTACTATTTTTTATTTTGTTTGTAGAATCCTTAGGGGTGCATGTGTTTTAATTGTGTTTTTTATTTTTTTGGTGTGTGGGTGTGGGTTGTGGGTTGTGGGGGGGAATGTTTTGAGAAAACTTTGGTATGTTTTGTATTATCCAATTTATGTTTTATTTGTCATCTCTAATTTTCTGGTTTGCTTTATGTATCGACAGTTGTGTGCACATCAGTCGGAGAAGGTTAGAAAAACACTTGTGGATGCCATTAGAGGGCTTTTGTCTTTCTGTAGCATAGCTCTCAGCTGTAGCAAGCTATTGCTTTTGGTGAGCATAATAACTCTTTAATATCATCTGAATATATGGTCAGAAGAATTTTTCATAATTGTTTTTCTGGGTTATCTGTGGCATTACAGGATTGTTTGTGTGTGCTGGCATGTGATGATTCAGTTACTATCTCAGACGCTGCACGGGACTCGCTCGAGTCTTTGTTCAGTGGTGAGAGTTTTTTAACGGAACAAGAGATTTCTGATATCTTTACAAGGTGTGTGTGCCTCATTGTTCTTCTCAAAATCAAAGGTTGCGTAGAAAGATCATTTTTCATCTATTTTGTTGAATACAGGCTTGTGGAGAAGCTGCCAAAAGTTGTACTTGGGAGTGACGAAACAGCCGCTGTTTCACATGCAAGGAAACTTCTTGCCTTGCTGTTTTATGCAGGTCCTGATTTTCTGGTGAACCACCTTATTAGTTCTCCTGTAAGTTTATTTATATTTTTATTATTTAATCCTTGTTTGGACCTTTTGTTTCTAATAATTAAAAGTTACGTCTCATTGTGGTGATAATATTAATTTATTTTTAACTTGGAATTTCAGACCAACGCCGTTCGTTTTTTTCATTGTGTAGGCCTGTCAATGAGCCCTAATACACAATTCTTGGGCTCATTTGATAGGCTCATGGTTACAAAGCCTCTCTCAGCTGGATATCTCCTCTCTGTTGCAGAGTTAAAAGTTGGGCCCCGCTTTAACATGGCTGCGGATAATAACCATGGATTTGAGAGTGCACCAGTAACTGAAGTCAATTCCTATTTGCATAGTTGTAGAGATGTTAACAATACATCTTATGAACTCCCTCATGTACCGCCATGGTTTATCAGCCCAAATAGCGAGAAGTTATACCATGCGCTTGCTGGTATACTTAGACTTGTTGGTCTATCAACTAATGTTTGTCCTCCAGGTTTGTCCTCTGCAGCACATGAATGCATACATAAAATGCTTGCACACACATATATACATATAGTGAATTTCCTGCGTGCCTTGCAAATGTCTGATGTACGCCTCTGCAAAATGAAAAGCGCCTCTACAAACTATGTGAAGTCTGTCATATGCTAGTATCAGAATATATCCATATCTTTCCCAATAAATAGATTATAAGGGCCTAAAAATGGGAATTCTATGAAGAAGTGTGGAGAGAGGAATTGTATACAAGTTATTTCCTGATTTGTGGGTTACATGAGATATGTTATGGTCTTGTAGGGGTGTGCATTAAATTTTCATGTAATATTGTATAGTTCATGTAAGCTAATGATTAAACTATAACTTCTATAATGAAATATTGTTTTTCGTTTTAACCATTTTCAGGTCAAAGCAGTAGTACAAAATTGTCAAATCTAATGGATATCTTACTCGACCAATTCAGAAAATTAGTCTCTGAACTTCGTACCAAAGACTTCAACCAAGAGGAGTTTCATAGAAGTAGCTTAGGTCAAGTAGTGCGTGAAACAAGTGCGTCAGTTTGCATGCTTAATGAAATGATATATGGTGTATCAGACCAAGCATTTGATTCATCTTCTGGATTCTTGCATAAAGCTAAAGTAAAAGGACTAAGAGGTTGGAGTTTGAAAGAAAGGAAGGATGGTAGAGATTGGATCATACAGTGCATAGGGAGTGTGCTCCATGAATACATGGCCCAAGAAGTGTGGGATCTTCCTGTCAGTGAGGGAGGCGAACTACATCTTCCCTTGCATTTATTTCGTGATGTTAAGGCACTTCACCAGGTCATATACTTAATTAACATTGTACCTGCTTTTGCATAATTAACCTGTAAATGTTAAAACTTTTGCAGATGTCCTTCCAATGTTGGCATTTGCTTTTCTATACAGTTAATGGATTCTTTCTAATTTTGTGAAATGCCCTGTCTTTCCACTTGAGGACATATGTGCAGCATCTTTGCAAAACAAATCAGGGAAAGAGATTCTCCTTTTTTGTTTTCTTGCATGTGACATGTGTGTTTTGGGGTGGGGGGCTGGATATATTTTTATTTTAGAGGGTATCCATAAAATTGCACCCTGTTGTATCCCGGCCGTCTCATTGTTATGTTCTGCAGGTTATAATAGAGGGCATAGGAGTATTTGGCAAGATTTTAGGGAAAGCTTTTGCCCAAAGTGGGTTTGTGCATTCATCTATGTATTTACTTTTGCGTAAGCTAATCTCTTCAAGCAGTGAGATTAGAATAACTTCTGATGCTGTCTTACGGTGTCTTTCTGTCTACAGTGGCTACACGTCTGTGAGTTTATACTTATTTTTCTTCTTCATTTTTTGTGTCGAGGCTTTATGAAAGGATTGCAACTTAAGTTGCTGGAAAAAAATGCCTTTCAAAATCCTGCTGCAGGGTTTGTAAAATCCAGCTCTAACTCTTGCAATTGTTTCTGGGTCTTTAGAGCTGGATTTCACACCTTAATGAAGCATAATTTCATCCACTAACTTTAATTGAAAACTAAATAAGCCGGCAACAATAAGAGCATTAAAAGAAAGAAATTATCTTGAAAATTGCAAGATCAAACTGATATCCATCTGGTAAACACCAAGCTTGAACGTGCATCAGCTTTTTCCTATTAAAATCTTGTGTGATTATCTTCAGATGAAAGGATATAGAGCTCCTGATAAGTTTGTGTTGTTGGTGCAGGTAGGGGAGTTTGTCGTCTCCAATGCAGATTACATAGTGGATTCTCTCTGTAGGGAGTTGCGTCACTTGGATGTAAACCCACATGTACCTGATGTTCTTTCTTCTATGTTGTCTTATATTGGTGCTGCTCATGATATTCTTCCCCTATTGGAAGAGCCAGTATGCCTTCTTTTCCCTTCTCTATTTTTTCTTCTGTGTTTTAATGGCATATGGTATTTAAATTAATTCTGGTTGGTCCTACCAACAATTGGATTTGGTGAAAACTTTCAATTCATTCAAGTTCCTCTTATGGTCTTTGAACTTAAATTGAGTTGCATTTGCATTAGAAGTTGTTGTTCCTTGATACTGTTTTTTTTTTTAAAGTAATGGTTATTGTGAGCTGAAAAGAATTTTGAGTCATAATCCTCCTATCATAAGTTTTGCTATCAGTTTCTATTATTACTTTTTTTTTTTAATTTGTTCTGTAAAATCAGATGAGAGCTGTTTCTCTAGAGCTGGAGGTACTTGGTAGGAATAAGCATCCTCACTTAACTGTCCCATTTCTGAAGGTAACTACTAATTCAATTATGTACATTCTATTTTATCTATTGAGCTTCTATATATATTGCTTTACCCAAGGTACAAATATTCATATCTTGGTTTTAATTTTTCCTGAAAGGATACTAGCATGGCAACAAATAATTTGATAAACTAAGTTGTGACAGTAATGAATGTGGAATTTGAAACCTTCCCCATTTCATGAAGGAAAGAGATTTCCTTGCTTAACGATTTACCCCATCCAAGCTTATGTCTCTGGTGACTTTCATTTTAATAGTTAATTTTGATTCTGAAATGCTAGTATTTTTCAGGCTGTCAATGAGATTGCCAAGGCTTGTATGTGTGAGGCCCTTGAATTGCCTAAGAAAGCAGAGACCTTTTTGGAGACTTTGAATACAAAAGTTTGTGCTATTGAGAACTTGACAATGGACAGTCATGTGAAATTTGGTATTTATCTTTCTTTAGGTCCTCTCTATCTTGATTTTGAATTTTTGTAAACATACCTTGATAGACCATTGGATATCAGACAATTGTATTTTTCTATTGCATCTCAACCTATGTTGTATCAGAAAAGGCTGATGGTTACGAGAAAGAACATACTACCTTGGAATATTGGGAAGATAATATGTGCAATATGAATGAAACAAGGAGGTACAGACGAATTGTTGGATCTTTAGCTGGTTCTTGTTTATTAGCTGCTATCCCTCTTCTATCTTCTCTCTGGGAACCAGCATGTCTTGTTTCCTTAGATATTGTTGAGGTACTAAATCATGGACACAATCTAATTCTTTTTCTTACTAAATCAGGTATTAGATCTTGTTTATTAGGTGCTATTATCTACTTTTACTTTGGGATTCATATTAATTTAATGATTTTAGTACCAAAATTGCATGGTCTTGGCAAGTTCTTAGTACTCAGGAGATGTTTGTATTTGGTTTCATGGTTTAGGGTTTAGTTCCACAAACTCTAGTATCCCCCCCAATCCAGTATATACAGAAATGTTCAGGAATATCTACTCGGTCACCCAGTGGTCACTAAATAGGCTGGACTGGGCTTGGAAAAAACATGTATTATCCTTTATTTAAAAGGATCTCTGTTTCTGCTAACTGTGGTGATTTATTTGTGCAGAATGCGGTTGCATCGATTGCTAATGTGGAGGCTGCTTTCAAACATGAGAAAAAAACAAAAGCAGGGATTCTGAAGGCAATTGATCTCTTATCACTGAATGAACTGGAGGATAGAGAGGAGGATGAGTCTGATGAAAATAGATTGCTCCCAGCCATGAATAAGCTCTGGCCTTACTTAATCATCTGCCTCAAAAATAAACTTTCAGTGGTAAGTGTTGTATTTGGGTAGTGTGTGTGTGTGGAGAGAGAGGAGGTTGGTGGAGGAATGTGGTACAGCTTGTTCAATTCTAGGCATATTATTTTCAGTTTACTCTCTTCTCATATATCATCCTATTTTATTTTCAAATTCTGAAATCTTTGTTTTTTTTTTTTTGTAGGCTGTGGTCAAGAAATGCACACAAGTGCTAAGTAAATCAGTTGAAATATCTGGTGGAGACTTCTTTGTACGCCGGTTCCATACAGATGGGCCTACAATCTGGAAATTATTAACCCTGTCTCCTTTTCATAGAAAACCGAACTCATCAAATGCCAACAAAAGCCTAATTCTCCTGCCGTACAGGGCCCACCCTATCTCTGAAGAACCAATGGCAGAGATATCCAGTCAGAAGATCCAAGTTGCAGTTTTAGACATGATCGCTGATTTATCGTCTAACAAGAGAAGTGCAGTAGCTTTAGAATCAGTGGTGAAACGGGTGGCTGGGTTGGTGGTCGGTATTGCTTGCAGTAGCATGACTGGTTTGAGGAAAAGTGCATTGAAAGCATTGGTAGGCCTTTCAAATATGGATTCAGATCTTGTATGGCTGTTAGTGGCTGATGTGTACTACAGCTTGAATAGGAAGAATGTGGTTTTGCCTTTGCAACCAGAGCCAGGGTTGTGTGGGATTAGCGAGCTTCTACCTCCCCCAGCGACATCCAGCGAGTATTTACATGTACAATATGGTGGAGAGAATGTTGGGTTTGATGTGGACCCCCAAGCTATTGAACTTGTATTTAAGACACTGCAAGAGTGAATAGTAGAGGTGGCTAGGCTAGGCTAGGCTCGCTCATTGTACATGAAAGATAGCACGCACAACTTTCTTTTCTTAGATTATGTTTATCCTCCTTTCACTTGTAATGAATTCCCAACTTTTAAGATTCTAGTTTAAGCTTGTAGCTATAATATAATTGTTTTTAGGAAGCTGATAATTGTACCCCAAACAAATTTCCCGTGCGCGTCCTCCAATTTTCTAAAATGTCGGCGACAAAACAAACAGGTTTTACTTCATACAGCACAATAACAGTATGAATCTTTTTTTATTGTATAACCTTTTGCTGCATGAAGCGAAAAATATTCGGTTAAAAAAGTTAACAAAAGCAGTGTCAAATGCAGTAAAATAATTGTATAATTTAAACATGTAAAAGAAAGAGTTTAATCAACTACGTTATAGTGTTTAACTTTCATTGTAAATGAGTTAAATAATTTTTTTTTTAAAAAAGATGAATTCCCCAACGCGTCCCGGAGCACAAATTTACATCTCTAAATTTGAACCAATACCTGAGCGTGTCCCCCACCAAAATGATTACAGCTCTGAATTTTATGTTAGTCAAAACTACTAGTTCTAAGTATGCAAACCTCTATTAAATAATAATGAAACTACTAGTTCGAAACAACCATTGTTAGCAGCCTCATCAATTATTTTATGTTAGTCAAAACCCCAACAATGACAATTTCTAAGCATGCAGACCTCTATTAAATAACAATGAAACTACTACTTCGAAACAATCATAAAATTAGAACTTGTCCCAACAATGCCAATTTATAAGTATGTAAAACTTTATTAAATAACAATGAAACTACTACTTCGAAATAACAATTGTTAGCAGACTTATAAATTATTTTATATTGTCAAAATTACAACTTTTCCCAACAATAACAATTTATAAGCATGTAAACATCTATTAAATAACATTTAAACTACTACTTCGAAACAATCATTCTTAGCAGCCTCATCAATTATTTTATGTTAGTCAAAACCCCAACAATGACAATTTCTAAGCATGCAGACCTCTGTTAAATAACAATGAAACTACTACTTCGAAACAATCATAAAATTAGAACTTGTCTCAACAATGCCAATTTATAAGCATGTAAAACTCTATTAAATAACAATGAAACTACTACTTCGAAACGATTATTGTTAGCAGACTCATCAATTATTTCAAAACTAAAAATAATTGCATTATCAAAAAATATTATATACAACTGTTCACAAATAAAACATTATTCACAAATTAGAATCAAATAGGGAAAAAAATAGTCCACAAAATTAACAAATTTTCACACATCTTTCAATTCCCACTTAACTCATTTTTGTTAGAAGTCAAAATTTTATATAAAATAACATCGCTCAACAATGGAAAGCACGAAGAGGAAGAAAACAGAGAGAGAAGAAATGAAGCAAAACAGAAACAAAATGAAGCTTCAAAATAGAGACTCTTTTTTTAGTTGTTAAATATCAAAAGCTGTTAATTTGCATCATTAAATTTTTTACTTATCATTAAAATTAGAACCAATCCCCGAGCTAATCATTAAAACTTGTACTTTAAAGTACTTATAACTAGTTTAACTAGTTAAAGTACTTAAGTAGTTAGCAAATGATTAGAGGACCGTTAACAAGCTGGGGGACTAGCTCGGGAATTGGTGATTACAACTGCTCCTAACAAACTGTCCACAAAATTAAAACACAGTACAAAAGCATACAAAGCTAACGTTGAAAACAATCAAATTAATACCGCGATGCGTTAATTAATGACAAATTAATAAATTATCATTATTAGCAGACAATCAAACTCAGTTAAACCAGTTCAGGGACGGGCTCGGATTTAGTGGCTTGGGCTACTAGAACATTTCTCTTGTTTTTATCATAGTTCAGCCCATGTGAAATATTAGTTGGGCCATTTTCTTAAGTTGAGCCCATACAAAATTACGTCTCGTTTCCTTTCTGAATTCATTCTAGAGCCCGGCTAGTATAACATTAGTGGCATTTCAGCTTATATAACATTAATTTCAAAACCTATTGAATCGACTTCAAATAGTGAATCTAAACCATTCAAATCAATATACTTCATTAGTTGTGCGTTCATACAAAATTTATAGTTTTTTGAATTTCTTTAGTATGAAGTCGAGCGGTCAAATGTGTGAGTTTTAATATTAATTTTAATATATTTATTTTTCAATATTTTTTACTGCTTGATTTGATACTAAAGTAACTCGAAAATATAAAATATGTGCATATAAACGCATTACTCATAAAGTAAATCGGTTTGAACAGTTTGAATTAGTTATTTGAAGTTTATTCAATCAATTTTAAAATTAATATCATATGACACCGATGTTATACTAGCCGGACTCTTAATTCAGGTTGAATTGTTCCTCTATCTCAGAGTTCGGATCCCCTAAGAGCATCTACATCCCTGAAACTCTTGGAGTTTCTAATATGATGTGGCAGTTTCTAAACTAGTTTTAGGGATGCAGATGAGTTTCTTAATAAGAAACCGTTTATAAACTCTGACGTGGCCAAATAATTCACTGAAATTCTTTTCTCTAGTAATTTATTTGCTTATGTGAAAATTAAGAAATTCTAATTTTAGTTTCAGGGATGTGAGGGTTTAGAAACTTTACAAAATTTTTAAAAATTAGTTAACAGTTATTTAGAAACTCCAAGAATTTCAGGGATGTAGATGCTCTAATGTAACTCAATTTTTGGGTTGAGCATCTCAAAAGGCGCTGCCCTTTTTTTTCGCTTGCTCAACACATATAGCGTACAATTTGACTCCAACTTTGAGATGAAAAATCATTCTCCCGCCAATCAAATTCGGAGCTTCTCCAACTAATCTCTATTTACAATTTGACGATTCTATTCTTCTCCGCTTTCCTCCGCTCTTCCCACAGGTAACCAAACTGGTACAATTTTTCTCCCGATTTTTTTAAAAATACCCATTAAAAAAATTAATTTAATAAAAATAACCAGATCTGAACATAAATTTTAAAACTACCCAGATCGCGGATCTTTTCCGCGCTCCAGAATTTTTATTCCGGGCTGCGGAAAAAATTCGCGCCCCGAAAAAAAAAAAAATTAATTTTTTATTCCGAGCGTGGATATTATCCGCGGGCCGGATTTTAATTTTTTTTTTATTTTTTTTTTATTAGAGTTTGGAGGAAAAAAAATTATTTTTTTGGTCCAACTTTGCATCTCTGGTTAACATATCAAAACACCTTCAAAAATCATGAAAATTTACCGACATGCATTCTTGACTTCATAGAACAAGACTGTGAAGTTTCATACAAAATCTCAAAATAGACCATGAGATAATGAAACATAACAAAACTGAAAACTGAAACATAATAAAACATATACTAAGAAAATAATAAAACTGAACATAACAAATCAAAACTCAAACATAACAAAACTGAACTCTCTCTGAAGTAGTGCTTCTGAACCCAAATTTGCATCTCTGATTAACATATCAAAACACCTTTGGCTTAGAAGCACTCTTTCAGCAATTCGGGCAATTTTTGAGAGCCGATATCTCACGGTCTGTTTTGAGATTTTGTATCAAACTTTACAATATTGTTCTATGAAATCAAGAATACATGTCGGTAAATTTTCATGATTTTTGAAGGTGCTTTGATATGTTAATCAGGGGTGCAAATTTGGGCTCAGAAGCACTCCTTCAGCAGTTCGGGCAATTTTTGAGAGCCGATATCTCACGATCTGTTTTGAGCTTTTGTATGAACCTTCACAGTGTTATTTTATGAAGTCAAGAATGCATGTCGGTAAATTTTCATGATTTTTGAAGGTGTTTTGGTATGTTAATCAGAGGTGCAAAGTTGGGGTCAGAAGCACTCGTTCAGCAGTATGGGCAATTTTTGAGAGCCGATATCTCACGATCTGTTTTGAGATTTTGTATGAAACTTCACAGTGTTATTTTATGAAGTCAAGAATGCATGTCGGTAAATTTTCATGATTTTTGAAGGTGTTTTGGTATGTTAATCAGAGGTGCAAAGTTGGGGTCAGAAACACTCCTTCAGCAGTTCGGGCAATTTTTGAGAGCCGATATCTCACAATCTGTTTTGAGATTTTGTATGAAACTTTACAGTCTTATTCTATGAAGTCAAGAATGTATGTCGGTAAATTTTCATGATTTTTGAAGGTGTTTTGATATGTTAACCAGAGGTGAAAAGTTGGACCAAAAAAATAACTTTTTTTTCCTCCAAACTCTTTAAAAAAAAAAAAAAAAAAAATTAAAAATCCGGCCCGCGGATAATATCCGCGCTCGGAATAAAATTTTTTTTTTTTTTTTTTTTCGGGGCGCGAATTTTTTCCGCGGCCGGAATAAAAATTCCGGAGCGCGGAAAAAATCCGCGATCTGGGTAGTTTTAAAATTTCTGTTCAGATCTAGCTATTTTTATTAAATTAATTTTTTTAATGGGTATTTTTAAAAAAATCGGATTTTTCTCCGCTAATTTGGGATTGAATAATGGGTAGTGGGGTGTGATGAAGTTTAAATAATAAAATCATAGCAGAATGAAACTCAGAGACAAAACAATGAGTTTCTAAATATCTAAATAATAAGATTTGGAATGTCAAATTCGGCTGTGATTTGCAAATCAATAAAAGCTTATTTTATTGTTGTAAAAACAAAATATTATAATACATAATGGGGTTTTTATTTCAAATGCTTGGTCAGAAGCATTATTTGCATTGGTTTTTGATACGGATCAAGTCCCGGAGAACGAGACCGTAAGGGTTTGGTGGTTTCGGCAGCTCGACTCGTCCCAACTCCGAAGAGCTTGGTTCGAGTCTCGCGATGGGAACTTAGGGGAATTATCGAGGTACTCGCACTCTAACCTGTTGGTACCTTTAATTGTCCAAAAGTTCAGCCCCTAATACCTCGGGATTTGGGGTTTATATAGATTATTCTCTGACAATCATTCCGCGTTGTCAGAATTGTCAGAGTCTGCATATTGTCCTTCGTGGCGTCCCTGCGGACGTCCACAGGGTGATCCAGCCGAAGAGGCCTTTCGATCGGGTCAGTTTTGGGCTCGTCTTGCTTTGTTTGGGACTGCCCTGGACGGGCCTCGGGCCTTGGTTATGTCGAGCAGGCTTGACTGGAAATGAGGGTCTTATTCTTAGTCCCGGCCTGGCCCATTCCGGGATCCGAGACCGGGTTATTCATGACCCAAATCTATTCTTCTAAGGCCTTGTTTACATGGGCCTATCATTAGCCCCCTAAGCCGAGATGCGCTCGAGTAAGGAGCATTCGAGCGAGAAGCATTTTGGCTTGAAAATGTCATCTGTATCGACGTTGTATACCTGTGGGAGACTAAGTTCTTTGCAATTCATCAGAAAAAGCGGATCATAAGATAGCATAATTTATAATAAGTTTCCGGTACATCTCGTGACATGATTTATAATAGATTTTACGATGTTACATGCGATATTATAACTAAGCGAGACTGTTGTTCGTTGTCTTGCGAGACCGTTGTGTGTGTCCTTTAGTCGGAATCAGAATGCCACAGTTGCGGGCGCTTCTTTGGGTATGTTTCTCGTCTGTATTTCTCGATAGCGCACGCTGGACATGTAAAATACTTAAACCTCCAGTCTTCGTGTGTTTTTGGTGGATAGTCTGAGATGCAGGGTGGGTGAAATGCTTCTATACACTCCATGCATGTGAACATCTGGTGTCGCTTGCCGAATTTTTGGCACTTCGGGCAAAAGTCAATCTTCACTTGTAGGCGATGCGTGTCGCTGGCTATTTTCATGTGTCTCGCTTGTGATGGAGTTGGATCGTTGTTCATGTTTTAAGATTAGATATTTGATAGAGGGGAATGAGAGGGTCCTATCCCACCGTGTGGCTTGTTATATATAGCTGTTTGTTAGCACTATGGGTGTCGGTCGTTACGTCGAGCCCCTTTGTGCAATCGGTCATTCAAATTTTTTTTTTTTTTTTTTTTTGCGAAACGATCAGCGTAAAATTCTGCAATACATGTCGTTTTTGTCGTTTGGTTATTTGATATTACTTTATCGAGAATATGGGTACTTGGTCAGTGAGTCGATCAAATGTCGTCTGGTGAAATTAAATTAAATAATGCGAGTAGCGAGTTGACTGGACATGTAAATAATGCGAAACAATATCAATTCATAGGCAAAAATAATAAAACTCATCGGGAAACAGTCATTGAAACATTAATGCAAAGTAAGGAAAACTAAAGTGGGAAACTAGAAAGGCTTGCGACGAAATGTTTCTGGTGTCGGTGTGGATCGGTTAGGCGGGAAGGGCACATCTTGTTAAGCCGGGATCTTGTAGTCAGGTTCCATCTCGGAGTCTGTGTCTTCGTAATGGTCATCCTGTTCGATGGCGGCCTTGGACCTGTAAGTGAAATTATAGCCGGGGTCTATTTTAGGGTCGGGTTTGCATTGTGGGCAGAGCCAGAAACTAAAGTATGGATCTTTGCGGCCGTCTCGTTCGGGCTCATCGGCACACCAAGTGTGGTACCAATACCCGCACTTGCGGCACCTGACCATATCATCCTTGTGGCCGAAATTGTTGCATGTGATGCAGTGTCGGATAGAGACGGTTTCGTCCTCCGTCTCATCGTCGGTTGGCGGCTGATAGTCATCTCGGAGGAGATCGTCGAAGTGGTGGTCATCGAGGGTTTTTCTAGGTGTGGGAGGCCTGGCAGCTTCTTCCGCTAAGACCCGATCAACGAAGTCGCCAATTTTGGTCTCGTTATTGTGCATGAACCAGTAGATTTCCGAGGCGGAGAACCGTCGGGCGAGGTGGTGCCATTCCTCCGGGGTGAACGTGCGCATGGGGTTTACTTGTTGTGGTACGGGTGGTTTACTGGATTCACCTTTGACGAGACGGGGTTTTTTGCTTTTGTAAGCGATACGCTTGAAATATCTGGGAGGCATGTTTGTATTGTTTCTGGTCGGCCCTTTGTATGATGTTTGTGGGTGTATTTATAGCAAAAAATTACTGGCACTGGTGGGCCCCAGATGATTGCAAGGTGGTGGGGATGGTGTTATGATAATGATGCGACGGGTCTCGTGTTAGTAAAGGATAACAGGCTTGAAACAACGCTTTCAAGTGTCTGGGCAATATGCATTATATTTACCTTAATCAAAAACATGGACAATGGTACTTTCGAAATATGTTCCACACGCAAGTTAACGAAAAAATTCATCAGATACGAAAAAGTACGAGATACATGCTACTAAGTTCACAAACAATGAATCATAACAGACAATTTTGTGGTGTGGCCAGATATGGCACATTGCAAGTTACTCGTTGAAGTCGTCCTCATCGGAAAACTCGTCAGAGCTAGTGTCGTCATGATCTCCAGTGTAGGGGTCGTCCGCTTCCATGGCGGGATCAGTGGGATTGGTGTCGTCGGAACTGTCGCTGTCACTGCTGAGAGGGTAGGATTCCCCGAGACTAGGGTCTCCGTCCTCAGCATCCGCTTCAGGAAACAAGAAAGCCGGGACGGTAATGGTGTAATCAAGGCGGATGACATCTTTTGCTGCGGCTGTTGAGTTATTCCCGTCGTTGGTGTTATCCTCGTCAGCATCGTAGAGGGAAAAGTCATCCATGTGAGACCAAATGTCGAGGAGTTTTTTGTCGATGGGGTCATCGGATAGCAACAGCGTCGCGATGTCTTCGGCAGGGGCTTCCTTGAGTAGTCGCTGGAGTTGTGACTGGGGAATGGTATTTAGAATGTCGAGTATCTCGACGCTGGTTGACCTGGGCGTCGCGTTTGGCGGCGACATCAGAGGGAGGTCCGAACGCGACTCTGTGGGTGGTGGATGGGAGTGGATATCGAGAATGTTGCTAGCGTTGGTAGGGGGTTGTAGCTTGGTATCGTCAGATGTTGTATTATTCGTCATTGGTGTAGGGGAGGCCATGGTGAAAATGTGACGGGTTGCTTGTACTATCGGGGGGTGCTAAACTTGTATGCGTGGATCAGCAGTTTCAAAAATGGGAAGTTGACTGTTGTATTTATAAGATACGGCGCCATAAATGCTACTAACTACTAGTAAGGATGCATTAATGACATTGAACGGGATGTACATCTGGGATGATCGAGATCAATAACGAATTGCGTGAGGGGGGTATTCATGATTCATGGTTGCTACTTGTAAAAGAAAACTTCGCAGGTAATCATAGAATAAGTAATGAAAAATATTCCTTACAATCGACACTAAACATAATTAACATGCATCATGGTGCGGGATTTTAAACAAGTCCTATTCTAAAAAGAGGTGTTGCTGCTTGGCGCAGGCAGGGCACATGTAACTGCGGAAGCGGCGGTCTTGGTTGCTTTTGGGAAGGCGCCGAGAGACACACTTGGGGTGGAAGCTTTCTTCGCAGCCGTCACAGGCGAACATGCGTGATGTGTGGTCACGGATGCCGCAAGCGGGGCAGAGGTCCAGGGCCAAACCGTCAGTCGACGTGTCGGGTACTCCTGAAGGCAAGACAGTTGTTGAAGAAAACTGGCCGCGGGAAATAGCGCCGCATCGAAGTTTAAAAAATTGGTGCATGGCCTCTGTCGCCAAGGCTGTCTTGGTGGAATCATTAGATGTTAGACACCGAAGTGTCGTTTGGTTTGGCATTGTTCCGGTCTGGCTTGGCTTGGTCGGGTCCATAGTTCGTGCGCCAGTCTTGCCACGTGACGGTAAAAACTCGGTATATATATATATGTCTGTCTCAGAATACGTGATCGGACACGACGGTTGGAGATCGTCTTGCTGAAGTCTACGATTTTTCACGCATCGTTGAAAGGGCGTATGGAGAGGCGACGTATGGGAAGGACTTGGCTACGTGGCACCGACATAGTGTCTACGCCAGATTACGGGCGCCTATATAAGCACGGTCGATACGGTAACGCCGTATCGCATTTTCATTTACCGTATTTGGAAAAAGTAACTTGAGACTTGCTTAAAGAAAGTTCCGCTTCCGAAGTCAACAGTACATTCGTCGACGGAAAAAGGTAAAGATTCATCTCGGGGAAAGTTACCATCTCGTAAGAACTTATGTATGAATTGTAGTTGAATCATTATACTTTATGAGATGGTGTCTCGTATATACATATCTAAGAATGCATAGTCAGACCAGCACACATGAGTAAGGCTTCGACATGCGCTTTGTGTTGGCAGTCTTTTGTGGTCCTAAATAGCAACTGACATATGAAACGTTTCGTAGGTTGTCTGGGATGTCGGGGGAAAAACCTGTAGAAAGAGTAACGAACCAAATGCCGGACGTAGGTGAGGTTGCAGGTACCGCAGGGGCTGTCGATGTGGTGGATGTCTTAACATGTCCTCTGGAAGATATTAATTGGAGCTTGGTGGAGTCTGAGTTTGAACTTCCTAACATTGTCTCTCCTCTTCAACTCAGGTTTGAACAAATTCTTGATACGATGTCGAGAGGAGACGTAAGGGATCCGTTATCCCCATCTAACCCTCAATATTATACATCTGGCGATGACAGGACTCCTTCAGAGGACGCGGTGTCGGGATCACATTTGGGTGGGCAAGAGCAAGGGCCTTCGGCGTCGAGCCCTTTGTCACGAGAAGGGGAACCACAAAGCGAGGTGGTCTCTCCCATGAAGGATGGCGCGCAGGGGAAAAAACGGAAGGGTTCAAACTTGACTATCCAAGCGGAGAAACGTAAGCGGAAGAAGGTGATAAAAGATGAAGACCTCGTTTTGCGAGCGCCGGATACGGTGTATGACTTGGGCGAGAAAAGATTGTGGCCACATATCAGTGAAACGAAGTCGTATTGTCCAAAGAAACAACCATCATATTGGGAGGACACATTTTACACGGAGTTAGTGTCGGAGGGCAATCGAGACGAAATTCCTATTGACCGTTTGGGGCTTGTGAAATCTATCGAGACGGATCGTGCACATGATTGGTCAAAAGGCTTATGCCTGTATTGGCAAATGCCGAAATGCGGATTCAAGCTCCCCTTGTCTGCCTTCTTGGCATCATTTTTGGAGACTGTGAACCTGACGCTGGCCCAAATTACAGCGTCCGGGTGGTGCTATTTGTCCAGCTTTGACAGAATTTTCTCAGATTTCGGAGATGTTTTCGAGGGTTATCGGCCGACAGTGGCATTGTTTTCGAAGTTTTTTAACTTGTGTAGATCGAAGGACTGGTTAAATGTCAAGAAGAAAACAGAATATACGTTGTTCGATATTGAGAACACCCCTTCGCTGAAGAAAATTACGGACTGAAACAGAGGTTGGGTTTATGTGTCGGGTTACCGGGACATCCCTTCATTGAAGGATCTGCGCGTCACGTGGCTATGCTTGGAAGCCGACAAATATCCCAATTTATCAGGCTATAAATTGAGCGCAGCGGATGAGTTAGCAGCGGAGAGATTATTACATTTGATTGGTATATTTTCGCCTCCTTTCCCATTATATTCCATTTGACGTACCCTTACTCGTGTTATGTTTGTATTCTTTGCAGGAGAAAGACGCATCATGCCGTTCAGCTACAAAGGTACAAAGGCTGCTAGTGAGCCGATTGCCTTGATCGAAAAAATGATGCCGACGGCGAAGCCAAAACCTACGAAGTCGGATCAGGGAGTACCGGAGACATCAGATGCCGAGAGGACGCGAAAGAAACCGAAAATCGGCGCGGTGGAGAAAGCAAGTAAAGACATACCAACAGGGGCCGACGAAGTAGTGTCGGCGGAAAAAGCCGAGACGATCTTACTCGTTGGTGGAGCTCCTGTTCGTCCCGAGAATGAAGGGATTCCGTCAGATGTGGTGATGACGGATGCTCATACCGAGATAATCCCCATCTTGGCATCTGTGGGAGAACAGAGGTTGTCGGTTGCCGACATCCCTCCGGAGGCCAAGGGGAAGAATGTACCGACGAGTGTCATGTCGCTGGAGCAGAGTGCACAAGATACGAATGTGCGCGTGATCGAGCAAGGGGATGCGCAGGCAGGGACTTTCAAGTTTCAGTGTGACGCAGTGGATGAGGATGCGAGGGTGTTCGCCGAGCCTTCCAAAGGTATTATTTGGAAATCTCCCTTTCCTGGGAACGACCCGGATACTTTTGCGGCCTATCTTCCGCATGCTGCTGCGGGTATGTGTGCAGAAGAAAGGAATGTTGAATGGGACTTGATGGCTCAGGAATTGGGCAACTTGGTTTGTTCCGACTTCCTCATAAAAGACTTCGAGGAGGACCATCACGCAGCTTTGAATAAAGTGTGTGGGCATTTGTTGTATGCCCTGTGTGGTCTGTCTCGTGCCCGCTATCAGTCCAATAAATCAACGACCAGGAGGGAAATCAAGAAGGCCACTGCGGCGAAAGAAAAAGAGTTGGAGGGCCAGCTAGAGGAATATGTGTTAAACCATGGCAAACTGAAGGTGACAGAGTTAAAGAAGGAGAGGGATGAGTACAGCCAAGACTTGCGAAGCGCGATGGTGAAGATTCACGAGCTGGAAGCGGAATTGGGTGCCAAAGAGGTTGATGTCGCTTCCCTGACAGGCGATTTAGGGGATGCGAATGTCAAAGTTATGGCATTGACGGAAGAGGTATCTCGACTGGAAAAAGAGAAGAAAGCTTTGGCTGAGAATAACAGCGACTTGTCTAAAAATGTGGCGGCGATGCGGGCCGAGGCATCCCAAGCGAAAGAGGAGTCTGCCCGAATGAAGGAGGAAATGGTGCGTATAGAGGAGGCGTCGGGGAAGTTGTTGAACCGATTTTTAGGTAGCGAAGCATTTAAACATGCCGCATTCTTGTCAATGAAAAACGCGTTGAAATCCTTCGTGTATGGCCAACTGAAGACTATCGGTAACTACTACCCCTTTACTCCCGCGCAATTTGGTTTTACTGCTCTTAGGAAAGGCGAGAAGGGTGTTCCCATGGGGATGTCGTGCTATCGGTGGGATGAGAAAGACGACGTACTATGGGACTCGCACGGTAAGGTGCCGCCGAATGACGCAGAATTAGCCAACGGCAAGATGGTTGATGTGCTTCCGCATGCCTGGCAGTACGTGGCCCCATGGCCCGAGGATGTAAACGTGATGAATCCGGATTACACATTTTATCCGAAACCAGTGAAAGAGCAGGTAGCTGGGGAGGGTGACGCCGCAGTGGTGGTAGACAAGTCGTCGTCGAGTACAAGTACTGCATCAAGCGATACTGCGGATTCCGAGAAGAGTGGTGATGGAGATGACGGAGGTGCCGGGAATACCGGGGGTGCTGCCACTGAATGAGGTGAGTCGATTGCATTTTTACTGTACTGGATGATTATAATGTGCTGTGTATAACAGAAATTCTCTTCGATTGACAGATATGGAGTCGCGGAGATGGTGTCGGATAATGAGAAATGCTGCCTGATGCGACATCGTAGAAAATAATGTTTTTACAGTAATGTGTTGTAAGTGTTGATGTTAACAGCAAGCCCTCCATGCGTGAGGGTAAAACAGAGAATTTGTACCTTGTAAGTGGGTGATTTGTCGGGGAATGTTCCTCGTCCACCCTTTGAACAGATGTCACCTTTGTAGTTAAGTTCGACTGTATTTTAATGTCGATCTCTGTTCTTTTTTTTTTTTTTTTTTTTTTTTTTTTTGGCGCTTCATATAATCTTTTTGGTTAATGTAAGCCATTCGTATTTCGAAGGACTTGGGCAGATATTCATAGGTCCGACAGAGGCATGCGTTGCCTACAGGCTTTCGTTTGTTCCTCTGTCGACACTTTATTTGGTGGTAATCGTAAATGCATACAACTTCGTGTGAACCACCCATAACACCTCGTCGCGTCTTTCGAAAAGGCGTGCGTTGTTCTCGAGACTCATGGTATGAGCCTTGAGAATATGCGTATTGCCTGATGTGAATACATTGGTACGTAAGGCTATTCATGATCCTGCGGGATATTCGTTCACCTTTATTCATCCATTCATCCAACAATACGTAGTTATAACAAATATTCATGAAGTAATGAATTTCCTTCGCTCCCAATTCCTTGGCCAACTTAAGCCCTGCTATCATAGCTTCATACTCTGCCGTGTTATTAGTGACGGGGAAAAGGAAATGCATAGCGTAGTTCAGGGTCTCACCCATGGGTCCTGTTAAGGAAATACCCGCTCCGGCACCTTGGATGGAAGCGGCACCATCAACATAAATAGTCCATTTTCCGTCGGTCGGGTCCGGGGTGCCGGAGTATTCTGCTATGAAGTCGGCGAAAATTTGCGATTTGATAGCTGTCTGTGGGAGAAACGAAATGTCAAACTCAGATAACTCCAGGGCCCAGGACAACAGTCGGCCAGAGGAATCGAAATTAGTGAAAGCCTTTTTGAGCGGAATGCTAGTGTAGACTTTGATGGGATGTGACTGAAAATACGGGCGCAACTTTCTAGCTGCCAACACCAACGCGTATGCAGCCTTCTCCAATTGGGAGTACCTGGTTTCGGCGTCCCGAAGGACGTGCGAGACAAAATAAATTGGTCGTTGTTCGCTCTTTTCTTCACGAACGAGGGCTGCACTGACCGCGTGGCAGGTAGTAGCAATATAGAGCACCAGTGTTTCCCCATCGGCAGGTCGGCTGAGGCAAGGAGGTTTGGCGAGATACTGTTTCACTTGTTCGAAGGCAGCGGCACACTCTTGTGTCCACTCGAAACGGGCCGACTTGCGCATAGCTTTGAAGAAAGGGAAACAGAAATCGCCTAGTCTTGCTATTAACCTGTTCAGAGCGACTAGCCGTCCCGTGAGGGTTTGCAATTCCTTCAAGTTCTTTGGGGGTGTCATGTCTAGAATCGCTTGGGACTTAGAGGGGTGGATTTCTATTCCCCTTAGGGAAACCATGAACCCCAGAAACTTGCCCCCAGTAAGACCGAAGAAGCTCTTTTTTGGATTCAACTTCATACGAGCCCTGTTTAGAGTGTCGAAAGTCTCCTTCAAATCCTCGACATGTCCCGCGTCAGTCATACTTTTGACTAGGAGGTCATCCATGTATGCTTCGAGGTTGCGCCCAAGTTGTGGTTTGCAGACAGTATTGATCATCCGTTGGAATGTGGCCCCGGCATTTTTCAGTCCGAATGACATGACCCTGTAACAATAAAGACCAAAGTTAGTAATAAACGAAGTCTTCTCCTCATCAGCCTCATGCATCATTATCTGATTGTATCCAGAGAAGGCGTCCATAAAACTGAGGTACGCGTGTCCCGAAGTGGAGTCCACCAGTTGGTCGATTTTCGGCATGGGGAAAGGGTCCATCGGGCAGGCCTTGTTGAGATCCGTGTAGTCGATGCACATCCGCCAATCGCCATTAGATTTTTTGACCAGTACAGGATTGGCAGTCCACTCGGGGTGTTGGACGGGACGGATGAAACCTGCCTCCAGCAGTTTCTCCACTTCCCGTTGGACAGCCATCCTCCGTTCAGGACCCATGTTCCGTTTCTTTTGTCGGACGGGCTTGGCATCGTCCCTGATGCATAGCCTATGCTCGGCGATGTCTCGCGGGATACCTGACATGTCGGCTGGGGACCAAGCGAAGATGGAGAGGTTCAAACGAAGGAACTCGAGTAAGGCGTCTCTTGCCTTGCCCGTGATTGCTTTGCCAACATTCAACAACTTGCCGGGCACGACTTCTACCTGATCAACTTCATCCACGGGTTCCGCAGATCGTGGAGGGCTCTGGTCCTTGGGGTCTAAGACTAACACAGTGCCGGGTGGCATGAATTCGTTCTTTTGGCCCTTGCCCTTATGTTTACTTGCACTGCCTCTATCGACTTGATGCACGGTACCGCCTATTTCACGGATGGAGGTCATGTAGCATTCTCGTGCAACGTCCTATTGCCCGCACTCTTCACCAACTCCAGTCGGTGTATGGAACTTTACTTTTAGATGTGGGGAGGACACTATCGCGCCAATCTTATTCAGGGTACTTCGCCCGATAATGGCGTTATATGTTGATGGGGCATTGACGACAAGAAAGTCGACCAGCACCTCTACGGTTCTTGGAGGAGTACCGAAGATGACCTTGAACTGCGCGATACCGCGCGGTTGTAAGGTATCGCCCGTAAATCCCACTAGGGGAGAAACGCCCCCTTGTAGGTCCATCATTTTACCCCCCATTTGTTTGAACGTGGACCAGTACAAAATATCCGCCGAACTTCCTGTATCAATCAAGATGCGTTTTACCCGGTGTATTCCTATCTTGAGCGATAGGACGATCGAATCCTCGTGAGGCCACGTCACGTGTTTCATGTCCTTTTCTGAGAAAGAGATGACCTCGTCATGTCGAGGTCGTTTCCGGTCTATGTCTTGCTCGACCGTCATGACTGTCGGAAATGGTTTGACACCATGATGAGCTTTTGGCTTGTAAGCGGTATCTCTGTGCCCCCCGCTAATAACATGTATCACGGGACTACGCGACGGGCTTTGCTGTCGCTGTTCCGTACGATGGTTATCACGGGTGTTCGGTAACGGATGCCTTGGCCCTGCGTAATCGTCCCGGTAAGGAATCTTCTTTCGGTAGTCTTGTCCCGTACCGTCATACCTTCTTTTGTATTGCTGAAAAAACCTCGGATCCAGAAATTCGGGCAATTTTCCTTCCCTAGCTAGACGCTCCAGGATATCTCGCAACTGCTGACAGTCTTCTGTGGAATGCCCGTGGAATCCATGGAACAGACACTTCGTGTTGCTGTTTTTTACCTCAAAAATGGCCTTTGGCAAAGGGCGAGGCATGCGGAATCTCTCGAGAGCGATATGGTATAGCTCGGGTGCGGTGGTGTTAAACTTCGCGTAATTAGTGTAGTGTTGCCGGTATTCATTGTTACGCGGTCGGATTTCTTGCTTATCACGATTGTTCCGTCGAGGATCATCTGGTTGCCGAAGAAGATCAAGCTTGTTTGAAAAGGTGTTCTTCTGTCGGCCTTCCCCACGGTTGCTCTGTAAACCAATGTGCCGCCCTTGCCAGCTGTTCGCTTCTCAGAGTGTGCTTACTGTTCGCACAGAATATATGCTACAAAGTTTCAGTATAGCAAGCTATACCTTTTAAACCTTTGTTATACTCTGTCAAATCAAATAGCAAGTGCACTATCCTATCGATGAGTATGCTCAGGTATCGATCCACAAGGACGGAAGAAAATGACCGGACTCGTCTTAAAATTACTTGAGATTCTAGAAGTGAGAAAAATTGGTTTGATTTAATCCTAACAATTCTACTGATTTATGACAAGTTTAAAAGACAATAAAAAGAATTAAAGTTGTTTTCAAATGATAAAAAGGCGTTTCCAGGGTTCAGATTTCATTTCTGTTCAGCCCCGAGGCATACGGCCCGTATGGGAATCCATACGGCCCGTAGGGGACCCCGAGTTAATGCTGCAGCTACTGTTTTCTGTGTTGATACTAATGTTTAGGGTTTCTATCGACCAGATCTAGATACCTAACCTCAACTTTCGCATTTTGGCCTAGTACCCGATTACCGGACTCAAATACTTCCCTCTTAGATGCGTTAAACCTCAACTTTCGCATTTTGGCCTAATTTATCTAAGTTACTTGTTGGTTTACTAAAAGTATCCAAGGACTTTCGCCTCAAGGAAAGTTTCACCTTTCGGGTACTCCTTGGTTTAACCCTACTTCATATACTTTATTCGGTTGGATTAAATGTCATAGACTTGGCTCCTAACACTTAGATGTGCGCATTCATCTAACGGGATGACTAATCAATTCAAGCAAGCACAAATAAAGCAATCAAAATACTACTCAACAAAGTAAAAACAAAGCATTCAACACAAAATCCAAGTAGCATGCAAACAAAACCAAACTAGAAACTACATCTTAACCCTAGAAACAAAGTAAATTAGCTACTCATGTTCATAAGATAACACAAATAACAAAAAATAAAAGAGTTCATGACAAAACAGTGGAGAAATCCGAAGATCCGTTGCAAACTCGCGTTTTTCACTTCTCTTCCTCTCCTCCTCCTCTTGTCTTTTGCTCCAAGAAAGCTTGTCCAAGTTCCAGTAGTGAATCTCCCTTTTTTTGGTGAGGAAATATCTCATTTAATGCCCCAGATCGCGTCTCCAGAGGCTTCCTTTTCGGCCTCCTTAAATTAAGCTGATTTCAGATTCCAGCTGGATTTTCTGAATCTGCGCACTACGGGCCGTAGGGGACCCCGTACGGGCCGTATGGGACCCCGTACGGGCCGTAGGGGACCCCGTACGGGCCGTATGCCTGTGCTTTGTCTTGGAGACTTTGTGCCTCTGTTGTGGAACCTTCTGTGCAGTTGGGCAGATCTTGTACGGGCCGTACAAAATGTCATACGGGCCGTACGAAAAGTAGTCAGATCCAGTTTTTCGCCCTCTTTCCTGCAAAATACCAAACAAAGCATAGCAGTACCACATTTCATCGAAATATAAGTAAAAAGTCCACATTTATAGGCTTTAAAGCACAGGTTTCAGTGTAAATCAGGGCTGTAATTTAGATATAATATGGAGATATCAAATTCCCCCAAGCTTGAACTTTGCTTGTCCTCAAGCAAAAATCCCAACATGGGTATAGGGTTGGTCTTTGGATTACCTAAATGCAGATAAATTCCTAAATGTGAAAATTTACATGAACTGCTCTTATCAAGAACCATGAGAATCTTTTTGGATACAATTTGGATTTTCCTTGATCAATTTTGATTCACCCCACTAATCGATTAATCAAACTTCAAATTCTGAAATGTTTCAATATTTGCAAAGCTAATTACCCGAATTGATCAATATTTCATTCTTTCACTGAAACTATGCCCTCGTTTGTGGTGATTTTTCTTCTTTTAGCCCCCCCCAAGCTTGGAACAAGCTTAGGTCAGAAAGTCGCGGACTTCGTGTGTTGATGTATGCAAAAGTTATTTTCTTTTCTAAATTTGGGAGACGAGCTCAAAGGCGCCCAATAGGACTTATTGCCAGTACTCTTATTTTCTCCATCTTTTCATTTATTTCATCACTTTTTTTTTATTATTTTTATTTTCGCATACACCATGAATACACACATCTAATGGTATTTATTCATACCAATGGATATCCCAATCTTTCTTTATTTAAAACTCATTTCCCTATTTAAAAGGCACAGTTCAGCTTCAAAAATGGCTTTTCGATACAATTCAAGTTTTCATCTTTTCAAGTTTTCAAAACATCTCTTCCTAATCAGTTCTTTGATCAATTATGGGGTTAGTTCTAAATTTTTTCAAGGTCATCCCAAACACAACCAAAACTTTTCACAAAAGTCCCTAATTCAAGTAATAACGCAAATTTATCACCTAAAAATATAAATTTTTGAAAAATAAACAAAAAAATAAACATGACCTAAAAAAAATAAACATGACCTAAATGCATATACAGTTTTCTTCTATTCCACCCCCCCAAGCTTGAATGAAGCATTGTCCTCAATGCTTGAATTCACACAAGAAAAAGTAAATAGAAGAAAATATGGAAACTAACCAGACATGGAGTGAGGGAAGAGGCAGGGGCGCCTCACCGATTGGTGGAAAGTGGGTCGGGTGGATCTGGGCGAAGTGCCCACTTCTGATGTGTACGGACTGTGTGGATACATGTGGTTGGTTGCGTGCTTGTCAGCTTCTCGATCAAGTCCCCGATCACAGTTTGCTGAGCTTTCATTACAATACCTCGAATCACCATTTGCTGAGCTTTCAAATCCTCCAAGAGTCTGAGGTTGCGAGCCGGGTCGAGGTCTGCATTTAAAATCACATGACAAGATTTATTTGGGTCTGCGAACTCATACCTGAGGTTAGCTGGAACAGGCTTGAGCTCAGGAATCGGCGGCTCTGTTCGGGCTTTGACGCGGTCCGCGTCAGGTGCACTCAGCCCGCGTGCAGACCTCGCGTCAGCTTCATCCGACCCGCATTCTCTGTTTTCCAAGTCTTCGGACTGTGGCACGCGGCCCGTGTGGGATTCATCCGGTCCGTATTGCTTACGAGATTGTTCCTTGGCCAATTGATCGACTACATCAAGCCAGCAGCATGTTTCTGTTTCGGAGGGGCACTTCGTAGCTCGGTTGAGGTTGAACTGGACTTTCTCATCTCCAATTCGCAGAGTCAAAGTCCCCTTCTCCACGTCAATGAGTGTTCGAGCTGTCTTCAAAAATGGCCTTCCCAGAATGATGGGGATTTCCTTGTCCTCCTCCATCTCCATGACAACGAAATCAACCGGTACATAAAACTTGCCGACCAGAACCGGCACATCCTCCACTACGCCAAGTGGTACCCTGACAGAAGAATCAGCAAGTTGCAGAGTCATGCGCGTGGGTTTGAGCTCGCCTACTCCCATGCGCTCAAAGATGGTGCGTGGCATGAGACTCACGCTGGCCCCTAAGTCACATAGTGCTCGCTTGATGGTAGCCTTCCCAATTTCGCAAGGAATGGAGAATTTTCCAGGATCTTCCAGTTTGGGTGGGAGCTCGTTACTCAAGATTGCGCTGCACTGCTCTGTGAGTTTCACTGTCTCATGCCCCTCCAAGCTTCGCTTGTTCGTGAGGATGTCCTTGAGAAACTTGCCATATGTTGATATTTGGGTCAAGGCATCGGTGAATGGAATGGTGATGTGTAGTTGCTTGAGCATTTGAAAGAACTTGGCGAATTGACTGTCGGGTCTGCACTCAACTAGCCTCTGAGGAAAAGGAACAGGTGGCCGGTAAGGCGGTGGTTTCTCAGTCACCTTCTTTTTCTGTCTGTCAGCTTCATTCTGTACGGGCCGTACGGGATTGGTACGGACCGTATGGTCTGTCTTCTCATTCACAATTTCAATCGGATCAGGTTCTGACTGCTCGAAAATCACAGGGGGTGTCAATACGGGCCGTATGGGATTCATACGGGCCGTAGGGTCGGCTTCTGGCTCGACATGCATGGCTGGTCCATGGTACTGTGTCCCACTTCGCAAGGTTATGGATTTTACTTCCCATCTGGGGTTGATTTCTGGTTGGCCTGGTAGCATTCCAGGTTGTGGTGGTGCGGTTTGGCCCCCATTTTGAGGTTTGTTTTGGGCAGCCAAATTAGCCAACTGAGCACTGATCGCTTGCATTTGCTCAAAGAGCATTTGATTCATCTTTCCCTGCTCATGCATGAAATCACTCACAGCGGGAGCGATATACGGCTCGGGAGGACCGGATTGAAATGATCGGTTGTTCGAGTTGGGAAAAGAAGCATTCTGGAAGAAGTTACGGTTGTTGTTGTTGCTGCCAGAAGGGTTGTTGTTGAGGTATGTGGGATTGTTTTGCTTCCACCTCCAATTCTGTTGTTCAATCGGGTCCTTGGAATAGGTTCGGCTGAAAGGAGGTTTTGGGAAGTAAGAGGGCTCATTGTTAAGAATAGGATCCTCAGGGACAGTTAAACTCAATTCTAGACTTTCACAAATCCAAGTTAGGTACTAGAAGTTTGAAGAATTGGGTTTGATTTGTTTATGTTTCCTAATTTCAAAAGACAATTCAATTAAAGGTAAATGAAAGCGATTAAAAGATTTAGTTTTGAATCAATTATAAAAGGTGTTCTTAGGGTTTCAGACTTCATCTCAAACTTTTCCTTCTCTGGACCTATCATACAACTCGCATCATCTCTGATGCGACCTGTGTAATGCGACTCGCATCATCTCTGATGCGGGTCGCATGGCCCTCGAGCAGAGCTGACATGAGTTCGTATCTAAGTTGATTTCTTGTGCGAGGCTTCAACCTGTGGCTCTCGCCTACTGGTATCTATCCTAAATTGATTGTCTGGTTAACTAGAAGTATCTATAACCTCTCGATAATAGAAATTTTACCTCTCGGTTACTATTGATCTTAGATCTACTTCAAGTGCTCAATTACAATTGCAAGATACATCAAGGCCTAATTACTAGAAGAGATGCTATAGACATCTAACAGTAGACAATCAAGAATCAATCAAGAAATCACAATCAAGCAAACGATGAATACTCAAACAACAATCACACAAGTTCAACATTAGATCAAAACATCATTCAACTCAAAGAAAAGGTTTGGAGATTACATCTTAACCCTAAGAACTAGAGATCTACTCAAGCATAACAAAAGTAAACATGAAAGAGAGAGAGAATAAGCAAATCATGATGGAGCTCGAAGATCCAAAGTAGATTGGAGAGGATCTTGAAATCTTCCCTTCTCTTCTTCTTCAATCAAGCTCCAATCTCCTTCTTCTCTCTTGATCTTCGCTCTTTTTGTGTTCTGGAATGTAGAGGGGGAAAAAGCTCTCTAATTTCTGGCTTAGGACCTCTTTATATAGGCATTAGATCTGACTTGGAGCTTATCAGGTCGAATTTGAATTGGGCGGCAACAGTTGATGCGACTCGCATCAACTGGATGCGACTCGCATCAGATGGTCTTCAAGAGAGAGCAGTGAGGGTCGCATCGCAGGTCACTTTGGGCTTGGATGCGACTCGCACCAGGTGAATGCGACTCGCATCAGAGCTTTCTGAAGTCTGCCTTTTGCTTGATTTCACCTGATTCCTGCAAAGTAGGAACCAAAACATAGCAGTACCACATTCTAGGGATATTCAATGTAAAAGGTGCTATTTGTTGGTTCAAAATATCATTTTCTGTATGGAAACAAGTCAATATAATAGGTCTAATAATGTGACATCACCAGCCATTACTAAGTTGTCGGGGCGACCGAGACCTTGATTGTATCGTGTCTCGGACATCGTTTTCTGCTCTAATATACCCTTCTGCTAGTTTCAGGAATTCGCCGAGGGTGTGTATCTCTTTGAGGTGAGCGTCATGTCTCAACGTTCCGACCCCGCCTCGTCGGAGTCCCTTTCGCAAAGCTGCGATGGCAACCTCTTCATTCAAATCATGTACCAGTGGCCCGCTCGTAGGCCCTGGCATCCAGGGTGAGATGGCCAGTGGAGAGAGTGAGGCCTGCGGTGGAGATACCCAGCCGATCAGCGATCAGGGTGACATAGGCGCCAATGCGGACAGCGCCACCCACCTTCGTGTTGCGCTGGAGATCCACCCAGTGACGGACCATGAACAACATCAGGTCCGGTCGCACCAACTCAGCCTCAGGACGGAGCATGTGGTCCATAAGGCAAAGGTCCTCCTCATTGACTCGGGCTGCAGTCTCCCCGCGTGCGAAGATAGAGCAGCCGATGGTGCGCTGGATGCACCGCAGTTCCGGGTGAGAGATGGCAATGCTGCGGTACTGGGCACTGGTGGCACTCATCATCCCAGAGATCAGACGCCAGAAATGAGCCTTGTCGAACCCCACGCGATGGTCAAGGAAATCTGTATCTGGGTCGCTGTCAAATCCGAACCACTCACGAAGTCGGACCAGAGTGAGCCGGTGCGTCTGGTTGAGCATCTGGAACTTGATGTAGTAGTTGCCATGCACATCTTGACGCAGCTTGAGAGAGGAGAGGAACTCGAGGGTAAGCTCGGTGTAGCAGTTACGCTCGATTGCCCAGAAGGCGGGAGTGAACCCGATCCTTCCAGTGAGACGAAGGAATTCCTCGCGAACCCCAAAGGCATCCAAAGTGTCGAAATCGACTCGGCGCGTGTTCTCATAAGTGCGCTGCCTGAGGTAGAGAAAGCGTTCCAGCATACCATGACTGGAGAGAGTGAAGTGAGGGGCTGGGTAGTCTGCTGCTCGGGGGGTTTCCCTACCCGAGATGGGGTCAGAGTCATCAGAGTTGTACTCTATAGTGCCCAACCCAGCCCCTGCTTGTGCGGGAGAAGGGTGATAGGAAGACTGAGAAGAATGAGAAGAAGAAGAGTGAGAGGATTTACCACTGGTGCGAGCTGAACTGGCGCCTAGCTGAGACCAGTCGTGGTCCTCAGACTCTAAATGAGAGGGAGTAGGGTCCGGTATCCCCTGTTGGATACGGAGATCCCTCTGTCGGCGGAGCTCGGCTTGACGTCGCTCAAAGTTATGCTTGGTGCGACGCTCGTTGAATGTGGGAAAATCTGGTGCATCTGACATGGCTGTGATGCGAGTCGCACTGTTGTTGATGCGAGTCGCCTTGAGGTGATGCGAGTCGCACTGAGTAGCGATGCGAGTCGCACTGGCTGGTATCTGGCGGCAGAGGCGATCTAGCAGAGGCGGAAGAAGAGAGAATGAGAGGGTTGTGATCGTGGTGAAGAGGGCAATGGAGAAAAGGGAAGTGATAAGGAGGTTTCGGCAGGGAGAGATGGAGATGGGTGTGATCGATGGAGAGGAGGTGAAGGCCGGCGGGTAGAGAAGGGAGAGGCTAGGGTTTTGGGTTGAGGGTTCGGTTGAGGCTCGCACGGAGTTGATTCGAGTCGCAACGAAGAAGAACAAGAAGAAGGAGAGGTGGGGTTCGCTGGGCAGAGGAAGAAGAAAGGAACAGGGGGTGCGGGTGAGGGTTATATGGTGAGACTCGCGTCGTTTGGGCGCACCCTTTTGATGCTGCGTCGGTTCGCATTGATGCGAGTCGCATCATGTGGGATGCGAGTCGTATCGAGTGATGCAAGTCGCATCGGAGATGATGCGAGTCGCATCAAGTGGAAATGGGCAGTCCAAAACAGTAAAAATAACTAACAAATCTAACTAAAACTAAAAGTAAACTAAAAAGGCTTGGGTTGCCTCCCAAGAAGCGCTTGTTTCAGGTCTCAAGCTCGACCTTCGTTGTGCTAATCCTTTGATGAGATGGGATCGGAGAGGTCCTGAACAACCCACTCCTGATAGTCATGATCTGCTACATAGTGCTTGAGACGCTGACCGTTCACTTTGAAATTCCCACATGCGTCATTCCCAATTTCAATTGCGCCGAAATGGTGCACCTTTCGTACCACAAATGGACTCGACCATCTGGTTTTCAATTTTCCAGGAAAGAGTCGCAACCTGGAATTGAACAAGAGGACCAGATCGCCTTCCTTGAAGTCGCGAGACATGATGCGCTTGTCATGAATTCGTTTGGTTTTGTCTTTGTAGATCCTCGCATTCTCGTATGAGTGCTGACGCATTTCTTCCAATTCGTGCAAATCGAGGATACGCTTCTCTCCAGCTGCTAACAAGTCCATGTTGATAGCTTGAGTGGCCCAGAACGCTTTGTGCTCAATCTCAACTGGCAGATAACAAGGCTTTCCATACACCAGCTTGAAAGGGCTCATCCCAATCGGTGTTTTGAATGCTGTACGGTAGGCCCAGAGTGCGTCACTCAATTTCAAAGACCAATCCTTCCTTGTTCTTGCCACGGTCTTCTCCAAGATAGATTTGATTTCCCTGTTGGAGATTTCAGCTTGGCCGTTCGACTGAGGATGGTAAGAGGTGGAGACCTTGTGCGTCACTCCATGTCGCTGCAGGAGATTGTTGAATTGACGGTTTATGAAATGCTTCCCTCCATCGCTGATGACAGCTCTTGGCACTCCAAAGCGAGGAAAGATGACATCATTGAATAATCGCTTCACCGCGTCTGAGTCAGCTCTTCGACAGGCCACTGCCTCGACCCATTTTGAAACGTAGTCAACCGCAACTAGAATGTACTCATTTCCACATGAAGCTGGAAATGGTCCCATGAAATCTATGCCCCACACGTCGAAGACTTCGACCTCAAGAATGGAGTTTAGAGGCATCTCATTGCGATTAGTGATGTTCTCAGTGCGCTGACACTTGTCACATGACATCACCAAGGTTTTCGCATCTTGAAAGAGAGATGGCCAGAAGAAACCACATTGTAAAACCTTGGCGGCCGTTTTGGAGAACGAGGCATGTCCGCCATAGGCGGATGAATGGCAGTGCTCGAGAATGGAACGTGTCTCTTCATGTGGTACACAGCGTCGGAGGATGCTGTCGATCCCTAACTTGAAAAGAAAGGGATCGTCCCAGAAATAGAATTTTGCGTCAGATTTTAGCTTTTTCCTCTGCTGGTAAGTCATGGCGTTTGGTAGGATCTCAGAGGCAAGATAATTGGCCATGTCTGCATACCAAGGGTCTGGATACCTACTCAAGCGAGTCGCATTGACTCCCATGCGAGTCTCGTCGTGAAGGATGCGAGTCGCATCAAGGTGAGCCAGAGTTGAAGTGGAGAAGAGCTGCTCGTCGGGGAAGGAATCATCAATTGGCAAGTCGGCAGAACTCTCGTCATCCAAGTGAAGTCTGGAAAGATGGTCAGCTACTGTGTTCTCGACTCCTTTCTTGTCTCTGATCTCAAGATCGAATTCTTGCAGGAGAAGAATCCATCTTATCAGTCGAGGCTTCGCGTCCTGCTTTTTCAACAAGTACCTGAGCGCGGCATGGTCGGTGTAAATGATGATCTTTGAACCAACCAGATACGACCTGAACTTGTCAAGAGCAAACACAACAGCAAGAAGTTCTTTCTCGGTAGTCGTGTAATTCATCTGGGCAGGGTCTAGCACCTTGCTAGCGTAGTAGATGGCACACGGCATCGTTCCTTTCCTCTGCCCAAGAACAGCTCCTACTGCGTAGTCGCTCGCATCGCACATGATCTCAAAGGGAAGAGACCAGTCAGGTGGTTGCAGGATAGGTGCTGAGATGAGAGCTTCCTTCAAGCTGCGAAAAGATTTGACGCATTCTTCAGTGAAGACAAAGTCAGACTCTTTGATGAGCAGATTGGTCAATGGCTTAGCAATCTTGGAAAAATCCTTGATGAATCGACGGTAGAATCCAGCATGTCCAAGAAAGCTTCGAACTCCTTTGACGCTCATTGGAATCTCTAGTTTCTCGATCACCTCGATCTTGGCTTTGTCGACTTCTATGCCATTTGAGGTCACGACATGTCCAAGGACGACTCCTGACTGGACCATGAAGTGGCATTTCTCCCAGTTCAGAATGAGATGGACTTCCTCACATCTCTGCAAGATCTTGCACAGGTTGGTCAGACAAGTATCGAAGCATGTTCCATACACCGAGAAGTCATCCATGAAAATTTCAACCTCTTTCTCAATGAAGTCTGAAAAGATGGCCATCATGGCTCTTTGAAAGGTTGCCGGTGCATTGCACAGACCAAATGGCATCCTACGGTACGCGTACGTACCGTAGGGACAGGTAAAAGTGGTCATTTCTTGGTCTTGCGGGTGAATCGGTATCTGGAAGAAACCAGAGTAACCATCCAGATAGCAGAAATAGGAGTGATCTGCAAGTCGTTCGAGGAGTTGGTCAACGAATGGCAGAGGGAAATGGTCCTTGCGTGTGGCTGCATTCAGCTTCCTGTAGTCGATGCACATGCGATGTCCCATCACCACATGGGTTTGGACCAGTTCGTTCTTCTCATTTCTTACCACCGTTGCCCCTCCTTTCTTTGGCACCACGTGGACTGGGCTCACCCACCTACTGTCAGAGATAGGGTATATAATACCGGCGTCCAAAAGCTTGAAAATTTCTTTCTTGACTACCTCTTTCAGGTTCGGATTGAGCCGTCTTTGGTGCTCAACAGATGGCTTGTGATCATCCTCCAAGAAGATTCGGTGTGAGCAGATGGACGGGCTGATCCCCTTCAAGTCGTTGATCGAATACCCAATCGCCCCTCGATGAAGTCTCAATTTCTCCAAAAGCTTGGCGGTTTGTTCGGGATTCAATTCGGCGTTTACTATAACGGGGAGAGATTGATCTGGTCCAAGGTACTCATACCTGAGGTTGGCTGGTAGAGGCTTGAGCTCAAGAGTGGGTTTCTCTGCCTGGGCTTTGATGCGAGTCGCATCATGCTCTAAGCGGGTCGCATCATGCTCCAAGCGGGTCGCATGAGTTTGATGCAGGTTGCGTCCATGTTCTCCCAGTTCAGCTGCTTTCACATCTGCTCCACATGCTTTTGAATTTCCCGTTTCACCTTGCATTCCAGAAAGAAATTCGAAGTGTTCGTTCATACTCTCATTGGTCCGCTCAAGAAGGTAGTCTTCTACCAAATCTGTTAGGCATTCTTCGAGCACATCTACTCGGAAACAAGATTCGATTGAAGGATACCTCATGGCGCGGTCGATTTGAAAACACATTTTCTCTCCTCCGAAGTTCAAGGTCAGCGTTCCTTGAGAAACATCAATGATTGCGCCTGCTGTTCTGAGGAAAGGACGTCCAAGAATGATGGGGACTTCTTTGTCCTCTTCCATTTCCATGACCACAAAGTCGACAGGTACAAAGTACTTACCAACTTGCACTGGTACGTCCTCCACAATGCCAAGTGGTAACCGTACCGAGGAGTCAGCTAGTTGTAACGTCATTCACGTGGGTCTGAGCTCACCTACCCCCATTCGCTCGTAGATCGTGCGTGGCATGAGACTCACGCTTGCTCCTAGATCGCAGAGAGCTTTCCTGATTGTCGCCTTTCCTATGATGCAAGGAATGGAGAACTTACCTGGATCGTCCAATTTGGGAGGTAGGTCGTTCTTCAGAATGGCACTGCATTGTTCTGTCAACTTCACCGTTTCATTTCCCCCCAAGCTTCGCTTATTGGATAGAATATCCTTCAGGAACTTGGCATAGGAGGGCATTTGAGTCAAGGCATCGGTGAACGGGATCGTGATTTGCAGGCCTTTGATCACCTCAGTGAATTTCGCGAATTGTGCGTTCAACTTGTTCTCAGCTAATCGTCGGGGAAAGGGCACAGGTGGTCTGTAATGTGCCAATTTCTCAACTCCCTTCCCTTTCTCTTTGTCAGACTTGTCAGACTCTCTTGATGCGGGTCGCACTGTACTATTGTGGGTCGCATCCATAGGTTCTTCTGGTGTCGATGCGAGTCACACTGTAGTGGTGCCGGTCGCATCAGTGGTGGTGCCAGTCGCATCAATGGTGGTGCCAGTCGCATCAGTTAGAATCTGATCAGTTGGGAAAGCTGGTTCATCGTACTGGGTCCCACTCCTCAGTGTGATCGCCTTAGCTTCTCCTCTGGGGTTTGGTTCTGGCTGCGCTGGCAGTTTGCCAGGTTGAGGTTGGCTAGAAGTGACGATATGACTCAGTTGCTCCAACAATTTGCTTTGGGTGGCCATTTGAGTTGCCATCGATTGCATTTGTTCCCACATCATCTGGTTCATCTTCCCTTGCTCGTGTGTGAAGTTCGTCGCATAGGGAGGCACATATGGTCTGGAAGGGCCAGCTTGAGGTGCTCGGTTGTTCTGATTGGGGAAGGAGGTGTTTTGGTAGAAGTTTCTGTTGTTGCCTCCTCCAGAAGAATTGTTCCAGTTGTTGCCAGATGATGGATTGATGAAGGAGTTATTGTTGTTGGTGGGGTTGGTGAAAGGGGGCCTGGGAGCATTGTTGAAAGGCGCAGGGTTGTTGTGATTCCTATTCCAATTCTGTTGTTCCATTGGATCCTTGGAGTAGGATCGGTTGAAGGGAGGTTTTGGAAAAAAGGAAGGTTCATTGTTGATGGAGTTGACCTGCTCGCTCTCCTCTTCAGCTTGCACCAATGGACATTGCTCGTAAGCATGTCTCTCATCACCACACATGACGCATGTTTGAGGTTGCTGTTCAACTGCTTTGACGCTAAGCTTGTCCATCGCTCTCTGCATGGCGTCCATCTTAGCGGTGAGAGTCGTGATGTGATCTACCTCGTACTTGCCACCTCCTTGGCTACCTCCTTGGCCTCCTCTTCGTCTTGAGTTGTCACGGCCAGACCATTGCTGGTTCTGCGTCATGTTGTCTATCAATTTCATAGCCTCTAAAGGCTCCCTTGACATCAGCGCTCCTCCAGCAACAGCGTCGACGTAAGCACGAGTGCTCTCGTTCAAGCTGTCATAAAACGTTTGGATCAAGAGCCAGTCTGGTATACCGTGGTGTGGACAAGAGTACTGCAGTTCTCTAAACCTTTCCCATGCCTCATTCAGGGGTTCATCAAAAATTTGACTAAAGCTGGTCAGGTCATGTCTTATCTTGGCAGTTCGTTTATGAGGGAAAAATCTGGTCAGAAACAATTTGGACAATTCCCTCCAAGTCAAAACTGAGTCCCTAGGTAAAGATCCTAACCATTTCTTTGCTTTGTCCCTAAGAGTGAAAGGAAATAGAGCAAGCTTGGTGTAATCAGCATTCTCACCGTTGGTTTTGATGGTCGTGATGCACTCGAGGAATGTTTGGAGATGGGAGTGCGGGTCCTCGTGATCGAGTCCATGAAAGGTGTTTTGCTGCACCATGTTGACAACTCCCGGATTGAAGTTGGGTTGTTGTCCTGGAATGCGTGGCAGCCGGATTGCACCTCGCACATCTCCAGCCCTTGGCACATTGAACTCTCGCAAGGTCCTTGGCATGAAGACATCCATGTCGTCGTCAGACTGGTCAGTCAAATCTTCTCGTTCTCTATTTCTTTCTGCATCCCTGTCCTCCCTGCTCGGATGTTCTGACATTGTCTCTATGATGCGAGTCGCCTCAGTTGTGATGCGAGTCGCGTCAACCTCTATGCGGGTCGCTTCAGTTGAGGTCTGAGCAGGAACTGTGTCTTCTGGAGGTGTTTCGTCAAAGAGTGGTCCTCTGCTCCTCAGTTGGTAAGTCAGCTTGTATTTACCTGCAGGAGGGGGGATGAAAGCCAGTTTTTAGTAATAAAGAAGTAAAGCAAAAGAAAAGATACAAACTAAAATCTAGATTAACTAAGAAAAGTGTAAATCTAGAAAGGAATTGATAGCCGTCCCCGGCAACGGCGCCAAAAACTTGTTCGCTTCTCAGAGTGTGCTTACAAAGTTTCAGGTACAACAAGTTGTACCAGTTTAAACCTTGAATTTACTCTTGTCTAAGGTTGCAAGTGCACAACCCTATCCGTGTAGTAAAATAAGGTATCGATCCTCAGGGACAGTTAAACTCAATTCTAGACTTTCACAAATCCAAGTTAGGTACTAGAAGTTTGAAGAATTGGGTTTGATTTGTTTATGTTTCCTAATTTCAAAAGACAATTCAATTAAAGGTAAATGAAAGCGATTAAAAGATTTGGTTTTGAATCAATTATAAAAGGTGTTCTTAGGGTTTCAGACTTCATCTCAAACTTTTCCTTCTCTGGACCTATCATACAACTCGCATCATCTCTGATGCGACCTGTGTAATGCGACTCGCATCATCTCTGATGCGGGTCGCATGGCCCTTGAGCAGAGCTGACATGAGTTCGTATCTAAGTTGATTTCTTGTGCGAGGCTTCAACCTGTGGCTCTCGCCTACTGGTATCTATCCTAAATTGATTGTCTGGTTAACTAGAAGTATCTATAACCTCTCGATAATAGAAATTTCACCTCTCGGTTACTATTGATCTTAGATCTACTTCAAGTGCTCAATTACAATTGCAAGATACATCAAGGCCTAATTACTAGAAGAGATGCTATAGACATCTAACAGTAGACAATCAAGAATCAATCAAGAAATCACAATCAAGCAAACGATGAATACTCAAACAACAATCACACAAGTTCAACATTAGATCAAAACATCATTCAACTCAAAGAAAAGGTTTGGAGATTACATCTTAACCCTAAGAACTAGAGATCTACTCAAGCATAACAAAAGTAAACATGAAAGAGAGAGAGAATAAGCAAATCATGATGGAGCTCGAAGATCCAAAGTAGATTGGAGAGGATCTTGAAATCTTCCCTTCTCTTCTTCTTCAATCAAGCTCCAATCTCCTTCTTCTCTCTTGATCTTCGCTCTTTTTGTGTTCTGGAATGTAGAGGGGGAAAAAGCTCTCTAATTTCTGGCTTAGGACCTCTTTATATAGGCATTAGATCTGACTTGGAGCTTATCAGGTCGAATTTGAATTGGGCGGCAACAGTTGATGCGACTCGCATCAACTGGATGCGACTCGCATCAGATGGTCTTCAAGAGAGAGCAGTGAGGGTCGCATCGCAGGTCACTTTGGGCTTGGATGCGACTCGCACCAGGTGAATGCGACTCGCATCAGAGCTTTCTGAAGTCTGCCTTTTGCTTGATTTCACCTGATTCCTGCAAAGTAGGAACCAAAACATAGCAGTACCACATTCTAGGGATATTCAATGTAAAAGGTGCTATTTGTTGGTTCAAAATATCATTTTCTGTATGGAAACAAGTCAATATAATAGGTCTAATAATGTGACATCACCAGCCATTACTAAGTTGTCGGGGCGACCGAGACCTTGATTGTATCGTGTCTCGGACATCGTTTTCTGCTCTAATATACCCTTCTACTAGTTTCAGGAATTCGCCGAGGGTGTGTATCTCTTTGAGGTGAGCGTCATGTCTCAACGTTCCGACCCCGCCTCGTCGGAGTCCCTTTCGCAAAGCTGCGATGGCAATCTCTTCATTCAAATCATGTACCTTCCTGGAAGCATGCATGAACCATTCCAAAAATTTGCCGGTTCCTTCTTTCGGCCCTTGTTCTATGTCAAACAGCATTTCACAAGTGACTCTGGGCTGGCGGACTGCCAAGTACCTAGTCAGGAAGGCTTTGACCAAATCGTCAAACCTGTTGATGGATTTGCGTGGTAGTCGCATGTACCACTCCCAAGCTTCGCCTTCCAGACATGTAGTAAAAACGCGACACATTATTGAGTCCGAAGCCCCTTGGAGGCGAAGTCGCTCTCGGAAGCCGAAAATGAAGCTTTGCGGATCTTGAGAGTCCCCACTCCCCCGGAAGGAAGGAAGGTGATTGGGGTACTTGAAGTCAACCATTGACTCGGCATACACTCCAGGTGCTAAGGGGCCATCTTCCTCATTCATAGTATAGGTATACCGTCCCGACTTCTTCAATTCATATTCCTCGAGCTTAGCTGCCACTCGTACCTGGATCATCTCCTCTACTTGCGTCAAACTCAGCCTTCCAGCTGGGCTCCCGGACTTGCGTTTCTCTTGTCGTCCGTGTTTATCACGATATCTCCCTTTTTCTTGGGAATTCTGTCGCTTTCGCCTGTTATTCTCGAGACGTTCCCGCCTGTCCCTATCTTTGGGGGGCGAACGTTCCTTGTTCCTTCAGGGAGATATTTCGGCATCGTGATGAGAGGCTTCCCTTCGCAGGGAATGTGGTCGACGATCTCGCCTATCGACAGCGTCCTCATTTGGAGGGGACCGCTGGCGTCTATCTTCCTCATCCCGCTGGATTCCAGCATTATTCCCCGCGTTCTCTCTTCTGTTGCCTCCCGCTGATGCTGGCCCTGTCCCTTCGGGATTGTCCATGAGGTGTTCTGGCTGCGATCGTTCTGCGTGCCCTGTTTCTCGAGCAGTGGAACTTTCGCCGCTCCCTTCAGTTCTGACATTATAGAATTCTTCATCCAGGTTACGGATCGGGATACTGGGACCTGTTCTGTCGCGGTCCGGGTTGTTAAGTTGGAGACCTAGATGAGAGACAGTTGGGCGGACTGGTGCTATGGGTTCCCGTTGTCCAGCTGGTGAGGGATGTGGAAAGTAAGCAAGGGCGGGAGCAGAGTATTGGCCTTGCATTGTCGGATGGGTCTGGTATGCGTAATGGGTGTGCGGGTGGGTAAGGTGCGCATAAGCGTATGATGGGGGATATGAAAATATTTGTGGAGCATAGGAATACGAGAACATCTGGCTGTATGGGTCCAATGACGGTTGTTGTCCTCCTTGGGGGGTGTAAAGAGGTGGTAGTTGCCCTCCCGGCAGAGGTGGGACGAATGGTCTCGGGTTGACCGAGACATCGGTGTTAGGCGGGACGATATTCCCTCCTCTTGTCGGTGGGGCAATAGGTCTCGAATTGTTCGAAACCTCGGCGAAAGGCCGGGTACTGTTGCCCAGCTGCGGATTAGGAAGAGTTTCGGGAGGGTCTAAAGGCATTCCTAAAGGTAATGTCCCTAGGTCTCCTCCCGTCCCTTCTTGCGTCATCTAAAACTCAGGAGGTGAAGCTTATCTGGCCCCACGGTGGTTGATACGGATCAAGTCCCGGAGAACGAGACCGTAAGGGTTTGGTGGTTTCGGCAGCTCGACTCGTCCCAACCCCGAAGAGCTTGGTTCGAGTCTCGCGATGGGAACTTAGGGGAATTATCGAGGTACTCGCACTCTAACCTGTTGGTACCTTTAATTGTCCAAAAGTTCAGCCCCTAATATCAGTTTTTATTTCAGATTCTTGGTCAGAAGCATTATTTGGAATGTCAAATTCTGCCTTTTATTTTTATTTCGCATAATGTCGATAAAATGATAGATGTTTCGCTTGCATGGTTAAGCTAGTTAGTGTCATTTGCTGGTTTTGTAAAATGAGAACTTGAGAAGGGCTTATTTGCAACTTTTAGGCATTTGGTTGCTTCTGATAAGGTAGAATCGACCATGCATTTATTCATTAAATGTGTACATGCAGCAAGAGTGTGGGCTAGAGTTAATTCCATATTGGATATATCTATTATGTATGAGAAGGAAACTGTGCAGGAAACTTTTGCTGCATCTCGACACAGAGCAATTCGAGCAGGGTTCTTTACAAAAGCATGGCAGGTGGTTCATGAAGAGACCAAATGAGAAGGAGCTTACTGAGCATGTGGTTCATGAAGCACTGATGTGGAGTAATTATTGTTAGAGTTACAGTTTAATTTTTCGAAGCTGTGATGTAATAGTTGAACACAATTTACTTTCCTGTACAATTGACAGCCACTATCAAATATATGAAAAAAGAAAAGAAAAGATAAGGGCTCATCTGCTACCAGTACATGGATGGTCATAGATAGTTTGGTTGCTTTGGGCATTTGATTTTTCTCAAGTGAAATCCATAAAACTTAAGTGTAATCCATAATTGTGGTATGCATTAGTATATTTCTGTTCATGTGAGTAATGGAATTGACTGGTTAAAATGTGTTGGATTAGTTACAAGGACAGATACTAAGCAATTTAAGAGAGTAATCAAACTACAGTTTATGTGCCTATTCTTATATGAATTCAAATATTCAATACAATAACAGCAACAATAACAACAACCACCAAGCCTTTAATTCCAAACAAGTTGGAGTAAACTAGAAATGAAACTCAATCACAATCATAAAATAAAGATAAGTAGTAATAAAATAAAAATAATAAAAGTGAAAGTGAAAATGAAAGTGATAGTAATAATACTAATATTAACTATATTCTACCTAATCGTAGGGGTCAAAGTCCTAAGTTTACATCATTGACTCCAAATTCCTACACTTAGGATCTATAGTATTATCCCTAAATAATCCCTAACCAGCACTAGGTCATGGTTCTGATACGTGGATCGCTAGCTTTCACGCGCTTCTGTTCGAAGCCCACTCCTTAGCTATATTCTACTCCTTCAAGTCCCTTTTTACTGCTTCGTCCCATGTCAATTGTGGCCGACCTCTGCCTCTCCTTGTGTTTTCGATACGCCTTATAATTCCAGTACACACCGGTGCTTCAGGAGGCCTCCTTTGGAGATGTCCAAACCATCTCAAACGATTTGGATGATAACTCTTCAATCGGTGCTACCCTAAGTCTATCATGTATATCATCATTTCTGATGCGGTACCGTTTTATATGACCACAACTCCATCGCAACATACGCATCTTTGCTACACTTATCTTCTGAACATGTTGTCTTTTAGTAGCCCAACATTCTACACCATATAACATCGCAGGTCTGATAGCCATCATGTAGAAATTGCCTTTGAGCTTTTGTCAGACTTTTCTGTCACATAGGATGTCAGATGCCTGTCGCCATTTGACCCACCCCGCTCGAATCCTATGGCTAACTTCTTCATCAATCTCACCATCCCTCTGCAACATCAAACCCTAATATCGAAAAGTGTCATTCCTAGGCACTACTTGTTCATCCAAAGTGACATCTCCATCATCTGACCTGACACCACTGAACTCGCACCTCATATACTCGATTTTAGTCTTACTAAGTCTAAAACCCTTCGATTCTAGAGTATGTCTCCACAACTCTAGTTGCCCATCAACTCCTATCCTACTCTCGTTGATTAGCACCACATCATCAGCAAAGAGCATACACCAAGGGATCTCTCCTTGTATGTCCCTTGTAACTTCGTCTATCACTAGGGCAAAAATGTAGGGGCTCAAAGCTGACTCTTGATGTAATCTTATCTTAAGAAGAAAGTCATTGGTTTCGCTATTGCATGCTCTGATACTAGTCACAACGTCATTGTACATATCCTTGATGAGGGTAACGTACTTTGTTGGAACTTTCTTCTTTTCAAGAGCCCACCACATGACATTCCTAGTACTTTGTCGTACGCCTTCTCCAAGTCGATAAATATCATGTGTAGGTCCTTCCTCTGCTCGCTATATCTCTCCATAAGTTGTCTCGTCAAGAAATCGCCTCTGTGGTCGACCTCCCAAGCATAAAACCAAATTGGTTCTTCGTAATGCTTATCATTTTTCTTAAGCGATGTTTGGTGACTCTCTCCCAAAGCTTCATTGTATGACTCATAAGTTTAATCCCTCTGTAATTTGTACAACTTTGAATATCTCCCTTATTCTTGAAGATTGGTACTAATATGTTTCTCCTCTACTTGTCAGGCATCTTGTTTGATCTGAAAATGCTATTGAACAACTTAGTTAGCCAAGCTACTCCTACGTCTCCAAGGCACCTCCACGCTGTTAGTTTGTAATAATATAGAAGTTAATAATATGATAATTTATCATAAAGCTTTGTTCATGAATTGAATGTTTAATTATATATCATTTTGTTGCCTTGAATATTATTGAATTATGGATCATTTCGAGTTCATGACTGGAATTGTGAAACTCCATAATAAAGATGATATATATTCTTAAGAAGTCACTAACCGAGGTAATTAGCAGGAACACTAATTAACCGTTACTAGGTTAGTATGTGGATTAAAAGTGTTAGATATGTGTTCTAAAAGTTATCTTATGTTGATCACTTTTACATGTTATGTTAATGAATTGGATGCTACATGCATTTTGTTCCATGAAATTTATGTTTATCTATAGAAGTGTTCAAGAAGATGCTCTTGGTCTTGAACCATAGAACTCTATATGATGACAAACATAAATCTCTAAAATGTTCACAGACTTGGTTATTAGCATGGAACACTAATATACCATGATAAATTTGTCATGCTGATTAAAGTACATTGTAGTTCTATAAATGTTGATAAAGGCTTATCGTTTAATAACATGAGTATATGAAAGGTTTCATATATTGAACAGACCTAATGAATGAAAATATTATATGGGTTATGTTAGTGTCATTAATATTTTCATTGTGTCTCAGAATTCTAAGATATGAGATGTATTTATTTTTCACATGAGAAATATATAATGTAATTAGTATTAAAAGATGCTTATCATAAGTGGTGATAAAAATATTAGTTCCTTGTATATAACTTGTGCGGGAGAAAGTTATATGTCAATAGTATCATTGCCCCTCATTTATAATGAGTGATGATATTTTGTGGGCCCCTTGGTAAAGTAGAATTATAATGCATGCAATATAACTGAAGTGCAGTTATATATTTATATAATTTACTTAAGAGACCAAGAAACGAATATAATACAAAGATGACACGGTCCGACTTTGTATATTATTCATAATATCATGTGGCAAGGAATAGACACAAGTAATGTTATTTGTAACGTTACTTTAAAGGATCATGTATTGTAAAAAGGATATTTTACATCTATGTTATTTGGGTAACTATAATGTATAGCTAAAATACCGCTTATAGTTTATGGTAATAAAATATTTTATGTCATTGCCAACATAACACAGATCCTCCATATAGGTCACACCAACTGAACGAGAAACAAGAAGGATATTTTATTTATATGATGTATATTGTTTCATATGACATGAAATAATATATATGTGATAAATAAATATCATGACTGCTTAGAACGAGGATAAATTTATGAGAAATGTGCATGTATATTATTTGGTATAATATGGTGCATATTTTATAGTATAATATACATGACACATAATTAATAATGTGCAAAACATTGTTATAACATAAGTTTATTAAAACCCAAAATGAATATGAGTTGATGCTGGTACTGTAGCGCGCACTGTAGCAGTTACTGTAGTGCGCACTGTAGCAGCGGCTAGGGTTGTATCTTTTATTAAAGAGAATTATACTAGGAAGATTACACAATGGAAACCCTAGTATATTTGTATATAAGGAGGTAAAGAAGGTATTTAAAAAGTAAGCAAGCAAGAAATTTTCTAAAAAATTTATTTCCTTCTCTTCCTCTCCCTCCTAGCCGCCATTCCTATTCCTCTCATATTATTGGTTTCTCTAATAAGAAATTATTAGAAGAACAAGAAGGGTTATTAACTAGGTTCTAAGCTTAGATTAGATTAAGATCTCTAACAAGGTATTTCTAATCCTTGTTTAGTTCAAGGTGAACACTAGGAGGCCGTTTCGACAAACGAAGGTATCCAAGAGATCTAGAAGAGAATTCGACTTCTCTCTATTTACCAAATTGACATTTGGTAGAGGTATATCCAAATCACTTTTAGTAAATAGATTTGTGATTAATGAATGAGTAGATATCCATTTGCATACATTTGAATTGCTTTAATATAATTAGCATAATAAAGTAGATCCGTAGATGCTTGTAAGAAGGTTAAAAATTTTGAATTTATTGCCTTGCCGCATCATGAAATCCTTCAATTGGTATCAGAGCCAGGTTATTTATTATGCTAATTAGAATATTTTAATTATGTGATTTAATCCATAAGTGCCTAGTTAATCTATCTCTTGCAATATGGTGCAGTTTTATTTTCATGTTTGAAGTCCTTTTGATTTAAATTGCTAAAAGAATTTTTGGTATGTTATTTTTGGTAGTTCTAAAATTCTAATGTTTATTTAGGATGTTTAGAACAGAAAGAAAATATAAATCTAGGGTTTTATTCGGATTTATATAGCAATACAAAATTAACAAAAAAACGGAACAGCAGAAAAATTCCAGCAAGCAGTTCCAGATTTGTCTGAAATTAAAATCATTATTCCTGGAGTTTGGCTACACAGAATATTTAGTTCTTTATATCAAATTAAAGGTCTTTGAGTCTAGTTTTCAGAAAGTATAATTTCGCTTCACAAAAATATTTTATATTTTTCGGAAAAATTAAAAAGGCAGAGACTGCGCAGCAGCTCTTGCTCACTGCTTGGATGGGTGGCATTTTGCTACTTTGCTTCAAATTATTTTTGCAAATTCTACTTTACTAGATCTCATTAATATGATATAAAAGTGGTGAAAAATCGATCTGATTAGAGTGTTGGCCACTACTGAAGGTAACTATATGAGATTGTCTCTTTATAAATAAGGTATTAGCTAACATGAGGTCTAGGTATAACCTTACAATTTACGCAAGCTTGTTTGTCATCTCTCCTAGTAAGGACAAAATCGATCTGATTAGAGTGCTGGCCACTACTGAAGGTAACTATATGGGGCTGTTCGGCTGGACAGGATTAAGCCCCCTTAAGGCTAAAGGAGCCTCATTTAGCTTCCTTAGCCGCTTAGTCCTGCTGAACACCGGTTCCTTAGCACGGATTAAGCTTACCTCATTTAGCCTTCTTTTGCCCGGATCTTAATCCGCTGCCTATTCCTTAAGGCAACTTGCCCCCTCCTTTAGCTTCCTTAATCCGTTGACCATTCTTTTAACTTACCAAACACCGGTTCCTTAAGCTTCCTTAGGACTTAATCCTAAGATTAAGGGGTGTTGCCAAACAGCCCCTATGAGATTGTCTTTTTCTAAAGAAGGTATTAGCTAACATGAGGTCATAAGCTATGGCGAAATTCAAGATCTCTTCTCCTTCTTGGTTCTTATCGCCATATCCAAAACCTCCATCCACCCTCTCAAATCCCCCACTAGTTGTACCAACATGGCCGTTAAAATCTCCTCCTATGAAAAGTTTCTCACTACTAGACACACCTCTGACCATGCTATCAAGGTCTTCCCAAAATCCCCTCTTGGCAGCCTCACTTAGACCTACTTGTGGGGCATACGCACTAATGGCGTTCAAAACCTTATCGCCAACTACCAACTTAACTAGAATGATCCTATCCCCTTGTCTCCTAACGTCGACAACTCTGTTCTTGAGGCTCTTATCAATTAAGATGCCCACCCCATTCTTGTTTCGTTCTTTTCATGTGTACCATAGTTTGAAGCTTGTATCCTCCACCTCCTTCGCCTTCTGGCCCGTCCATTTAGTCTCCTGAACGCATAAGATATTCACGTCTCCTAGTCGCAGCATCAACTATCTCTCTTAGCTTATCTGTTAAGGACCCTACATTCCAACTACCTAAACAAATCCTACTTTCCTCGGCTAGCTTCCTTGCCTCTCGCACCTGTCGAGTAAGGTGCGAAGACTCTTGCTCATTTACCACTACATCCGGGCGCCGATGTAGTGCGCCACTAATGAGGTGACGACCCGGCCCTTGCTCATTTAACACCACACTCGAGTTCCGATATGGCACATCGCTAAGAGGGTTACGCCCTAACAAAATATCTATGAGTTTCATTTCATAAGAGAATGTTTTTTTTTTTTTTTACTGCTGGCTCACCAAGCCTATCACGAACCCTCCTCCTTTATTCTGACTTGGAACAGACTGTGTAGAAACTACACCGGCGGAGTTTATGAATTCAATGATATACTAATTTTTTTGTTTGTTTGTTAATAATTAGGGTCGAAAATACAATATTTGTAGGATTAGATGTAAGGACCAATAATTCTATATAATACTATCTACTAATAGTTACTGGGAAATGCTACATTATTGAGGATTCAAATCTGCTTCTTTTCTTAAGAAAAGGAGCACCCTTCTATTCCTCCATCTGAACCGTTCAAAATTGATCCAACGGCTTTGATTATATCTAATTTGTTTTAATATATTATATTGATATAAAAGAAAAAGTAATCGAAGCCGTTGGATCAATTTTGAACGGTTCAGATGAAGGAATAGGAGGGTGCTCCTTTTTGAATCCCATTATTGATATCATATTTCTTGGGAAATGCTACATTTTTTTTTTTTTTTCACTTGCTCAAGGCGATTCCGTCTCACAGCACTGCCACTGCACAGCCACCCCTAAACCTAAATCGCACCACTCAGGCAATAATCTCCTCTCCACTCAGTCATCTCTCTCTCTCTCAATCTCACATCCATGGCGGCGCCCACCGTCACCGTTGAGCTTGGCGCCAAGGGATTCTCTCTCTCCGCCGCCACGATATACTCCATCGCCAACTCACTTTCCCATGTCCAGATCGACTCTTCAGCTCTCGATAAACTTAAACCCTCTTCTTCTTCTTCCTTCTCTCTACCCCAGACCCTAGATTCAAACCCTAACCCTACATTCCTCCCTCCCTCCCTCGCTCGTGCTTCCATTGCTGTCTTCTTGAACAAGCTTCTCTCCTCAGACTCCTCAGTCCGCCGATCCCTCCCTCTACTACTCCAACAAACCCTTGCACTCTCCTCCGGATTCGATCAACTCGATTTCTCTTCTCCACCTGCTCTTCTTCATTCCCTCTGCACCATAACCAACACTGACATTAATTCCATTTCAGTTTCTTATGAAGAAATTGGCTTTTTCCAGACCTCCTCATCCCTCCTAATTGCCACTGCTGCCATCTTGGACTGCTGTGCTACCGCTCTCATTAGAGTTTCTGATGCCGTTGCAGCTTTGTCGTGTGAGGCGGCCAGGGCTGACTTGGCAGCATTTGATTTGCCAGTGTCAGGCGATGGGTTCTCCAGGAAAGATGAGACTGATGTGGCAGCTGACATCAAGATGCTTCTCTTTGGATCTAAACTTGCCGGAAAGAATGGTTCCGCTGTATTTTTACAAATTCCTTCTTCTTTTGGTCTTTTTAGAGAGGCTGTTAGGTTGCTTCATGCATGTACACGCATAGAATTGAATTCATCAGTTAAATTAAGGAAACCTGCACAGAATGATAATTGTGGGAATGAGGCATCTGTGGTTGATTTGGTTTGGTTTCTTGTAAAACCTATCAAAACCATGGCTCAGACTAGTTTCAAGAGAGCTAAATTGAATATTGAATCGATTACAGATGAAAGGATTCTATCAGAAGTTGAATCCTTGTTTAACCAACAGTGTGTTGGTTTTGATGGGTTCAAAGAGAGCTTCGATTCAGTACTTGTTAACTATATGAAAGGGAATGATAGTGTTGCCTTTTTGCAAGGAGTGTATGATCTTTTGGTTAAGTTTAGATCGATTCTTGCTTGGGAGGCAGCATTGGCTCTCTTCTCCATTGAAATTGATGATTCTATAGAGAAAAATCGTGATGCATTGGTAAATGCACAGCCAAATGGAGAGAATGCGAAGGGGGATAAGAAGGGAGAGAAGAAAAAGAAGAAAAAGACCTTGGGGAAGGGCACTTCTGCTATTTTGCAACTTCTCACTGACCATGTTGCTAATGGAAAGGAGGCTTCACGTGACAAAGTTGCAGTTTTGGCCGAGTGGGCCCGTGATCTCTCAGCATATTTTGACCCAATGGATAGCCGGCTTGAGATTTTGGTGGCCAAAGTAAAAGAAATTGTTGAGACCAATGAAGTTAGGAGACTTCCCAAAATTCCAAAGGTTAGATTCACATATTTATTTTATGGTTTTGAAGGTTAGCAGGCGAATCGGCCACTAAAAACTTGTATTGATGAAAAAAACTTTACAATTTATGTATATAGAGATTTGCATATTATTTCTTTCTCGGAAAGAATGAATAAAATTGATTTTCATGAAAATTTCTGTAAATATTATAGGCAATAGTCTGTAGAGGTTCTTATGCTATTTTGATTTCTTTTTAATTATGCATAAATGGTAACTTCAGTATTCGTTTAGTACACTCTTTACAGAGATTAAATTAACTGTGTTATATATCCATATGCACCAATTTGAGTCAGTGTTGTTACTAACTGTATCTTGAAGGACTTTGTGATGTGTCACAAGCAAAATTTAAACAATCATTTAGGGCCTCTTTTCTTGCATGGTTTTCCCAAATCCTTGTAATTATTTTTGTTTTGAAATATCTGACATAATTTTCATCAAATATTTTAAAACAAAACAGTACCCAAATAACTGTATTCGAGGGCCTCATCTCTGGACTCCAAATGGAAAAAAAAAATAGTGGCCACAACAATTGCAGACTTTAGTCTGGTTTTCGGCATTTCCCATGGCTTCCTATAACTTCTAAATAATTTGCTGCACCATCTTTAGCATATTTCAATCACAGCTCTCAATAAAGACACTAAGCTGAAAATTTGCATTATCAAACAGGCCGTTAACTTTCACAAAAATCTTTGCTCTTAATTTTGTGTTATCTGGGGTTACTAGATTTGAATACTGTTCCATCTCCTTTTATGGGTGTGTAGGGGACCCGTGATTTTGCTGGAGAACAAATGGCGATTAGAGAACAGGCCTTTGCTATTATTGCGTCAGTGTTCAAAATGCATGGAGCAGAGGCACTGGATACACCTGTTTTTGAATTGAAAGAAACACTAATGGGTAAATATGGGGAAGATTCAAAATTGATTTACGACCTTGCTGACCAGGTTGGTGCATTCTATATTCTTAATTTTCTTATGAAACATTTTTTAAATTTAGCTGTAGTAACCTTCTCCTCTGCTGTTGGTTATCAGTTCTCATGACAATTTCTTATGCACCATTTCAAGATGCCTTCTATACTTTTCTGTTACGTCCAGTTATCCATCATCTGCCAGCGTTTTTTTCTTAAAAATAAATATAGAAGGAAACAATAATAAAATGAGTGCAACTGGTATTATATACTATTTGAGCTTTCTTATGTCTTTTATTGGCAATAACTAGTAAATTTGTTTACAGGGCGGTGAGTTGTGCTCTTTGCGATATGATTTGACAGTACCATTTGCACGGCACCTTGCAATGAACAACCTAAGTTCGATGACACGGTATCAGATAGCTAAGGTGTACCGAAGGGACAACCCATCAAAGGGTCGATATCGCGAGTTTTACCAGTGTGACTTTGATATTGCGGGGCAGTATGAGCCAATGTTGGCTGATTTTGAGGTTATTGTAGTTCTAACCCAATTACTTGACAGGCTCGACATCGGTACCTATGAGGTAAGTTAACTTCCCTATACAACTCAATTTTAACAGTCTATGCATCAGTTACATGAGATTTCTATGGTGATTTTTGGCAAAAGTTGAGCAAGTGAGACCTTGTGCTGTATCTGCTGTATCTTTCCATACAGCAAAGTATTATAATCTAAATTCAAATAAGGGCCGATAGTTATTTTAGCACTTTCAAAACAAAAGTTAGCTGTTAATCGTTGCTTGTAATTTCAGATAAAGTTCAACCACAGGAAGTTATTGGACGGGATGTTGGATATCTGTGGTGTACCTGCTGAAAAATTCAGAACTGTGTGCTCCAGCATTGACAAGCTAGACAAGCTAACTTTTGAGCAAGTCAAGAAGGAACTGGTACGCACAATTGCTTTGTAGTTGGTACATACTATGTTGGATTGACCCTGATTTAATTTGTACCAAATACTAATATTTTCTAAATTGTATAAAAATGTTGGAACCTAGGTGGACGAGAAAGGGCTATCTGCTGAGACTGCCGACAAAATAGGAGCAATTGTCAAAAAGCGTGGATCCCCATTTGAAATTCTGTCAGAACTGAAAGCAGAAGGGAGTAAATTTTTGGAGAATAGTGGATCAGTAATTGCACTAGGTGAATTGGATATTTTGTTTCGGGCTCTAAAAGAGGCAAACTGCCTTGACAATCTGGTTTTTGATCTGAGCCTTGCCAGAGGGCTTGACTATTATACCGGGGTTATATACGAGGCTGTCTTCAAGGGTACCACTCAGGTATTTTACTCATTTATTGTATTAACTAATCAATTGTGTACCTATGGTAGGACTGTGTTTTCAAGGATTGTGTCACTACTAACCTGCAAAAACATGAAATTTATGGTGCCCTTGCTGTTCAAAACTTCTTTTTGATGTAATCCAAGTTTTACAGTGTGGATGGGTTATTTTCTGTTTTGATTTGCATCATTTTTCTTTACCGGAATATAGGTTGGTTCAATTGCGGCCGGAGGACGATATGATAATTTGGTAGGCATGTTCAGTGGAAAACAGGTACCAGCAGTAGGTGTTAGCCTTGGAATTGAACGAGTTTTTGCTATTAAGGAACAGCAGGCCAAGGACAGGAACCAGGTAAATATCTTTGGTCATAACCCTGATAGCAGTTTGTTTGCTATTGTTATAGAGAATAGCCTGTCCAACAGCTTTTTAAGGAAGCTTTTCCTCCTGGGGAAGAATAATCTCTCAGCATTAGCTAGGAAATAAATAGAATATTATTCATATCCCCATTCTTTGTTTTTTGCTGGATCAGTGCTGTTCCTTTTTAACTTTTCCTATAATTTATAAAGTTGCTTGCTATCAGAATCCATACTTCCCATTAATAAGAGAAGAGAGACCGTTGCAAAAAAAACCGAAAGACCAAAAAACCAAAAAACAAAAAACAACAAAGCCTGCCCTTCTTTCTTGAGGTCAACAAAAATACAAAAGCAAGTGTTTTGAGATAAAAAGCATAACCTAGTGAGAGAAGATCAGCTAGACTCAATTGCTCATGGTCAGTATAAATGAAATTGTAACCTGGTAATCAGGCAATGCAGGACAGTTATATCGTCAAAGAGCCAAAGGCCTTACATAATTTAAGTTAGTATGGTTGTAAGTTAGTTAACTATGAGTCCCAACTCACCCTAATATTTTGATAGGTTGTACGAGCAACGGAAACACAAGTGTTGGTATCCATTTTGGGTAAAGACGTGATCTCAGCTGCAAAGCTGGTGGGACCTTTATGGAATGCAAATATTAGTGCTAAAATGAAGGTTTCAAAGAGGGTGATGGATCATATAACATTTGCAAAGCAAAAGGGAATCCCGTGGATGGTCCTTGTTGGTGAATCAGAAATAGCAAGTGGTGTGGTCAAGTTGAAGAATATTGAGTTGAACGAAGAAATTACAGTATCTAGAGAAGATTATGTTGAAGAGCTACAGAAAAGGCTCTAATGGTGCTTGGGAAGAAGTGGTATTTCTTGGTAAGGTTTTTGTTCATAAGTACCTGTTGAAAATTAGTCTACGATTGATAGAAACTGATGGATGTTGCCTGTCAGATCTAATTGTGCTTGTTATAGTTGAGTGTTTTTTATAATAGTCTGTTTCTTGTAAGATTAATTTTGACCCAGCAAAGCTAAAGAATTGGAAAGCACATGATTATTTTTCTTCTTATTTCTGCAATGCAAATTGGTGATCTCTGTGTTATAGCTTTGGCATTGTTCTCGAGAATTTTTGCTGCATTATTAATACCCAAACAAAATCTCCAAATAAGTCTTCCAAGTAATTAATATCTAACTTCTATTTTCAACACTAATATTTAAGCATTTAAAGCTCTGTTTATAAGCATTCACGAAACATGTAAACCTCTATATATAGGTATTTAACTCCTAACTACTTTTGTCTTCAAGTTAAAAAAAAAAAGATTCATTTCATCACTTTTTTTTATCATTCTCGTTTATTTCCTTGACAATTCGTAATGAATTTTGCGGATTTAAAAATATAAATGTTTTATACTTGATTTTATTTTTCAAATGAGATTCATAAAGAAATACTTTTGAATTTTTTTTAAAAAAAAATTGTTATTTTTATTTTTTGTAAATAAAGTCAACAAGTACTTTACATTCTAAAGCTTTTAAACCTCAGCCTACAACTTTTTTAAATTAACTCATGCTACAGTCAAGCATTAAACCTCATATCAAACATATAAATTTCTTAAATTTTTTACAGCTGATACTTTTAACCATGACGACATTCTAGAAAGTCTGTAGCATCTTTTAGAGTGAATATTTTAAATCATTTAAACATCTAATGCTTACTATTTAACCTGCTACGTTCAAGCATTTAAGCGTCAAATCTAGGTTAATTTTTTATTTTTTACGGCTTGCACTTTTAACAACAACGACCTTTTAGAAGGTCGGTATGCTTCTTGAAACACAACTTCTGAACCATTTAAACTACTGCTTCCAAACGTTTGAACATCAAATCTATTTTTTTTTATTTACAACTGACACTTTTGACGACGAAGACCTTCTAGAAAGTCAGTGTGTCTCTTGGAACGCAACTTCTCAATTAAACCTCTTATACAATTAACATTTTAAACAAGGTTTGAGTGTGGTTTCCATTTGATTAAAACATTCTCCATTATTTTTGCTAGAGAACAACTATTCAAACCTATAGTATCACTCGTTTAAAGTAGTACACTCGAACATTTAAAACACACAATCAAGCTTTCAAAACTACATGAAACAAAAACACCAAATAAAAATAAACAACATATAAAGCATCTGTTCATTCCATCAAGTAAAATTTAATTACACGAACAAAATTAAAACATTTAAAGCTACAAAAGACCTAATTGTTAAATGAAACAGTAAAGCATTTGTACCACCCACCAGGTAAAAATTAACAACATATATCATCTCCTTATGATCAATAAGGACAAACATATTTTTAGTTTGCTCAGCTCACTCGAACAAGTAGAAAAGAAAAGAAAAGAAAAAAAGAAAAAGATAACTTATTATAAGTAGAGGCTTGAGTAGACAAAGAAATTTAAACATAGGCCATGATGCAGTTAATAGCTCGCTTGCATATTCCAGTCAAATTCACTCAAAGATATATGATCAATCTCACTCAAATATGACTGCGGAGTAGGTCTGATGTATGTTGGATTCTCTTTTCCGTAGCGCCCTTCTTCCATCATATACTGCAAGTGTCATTTCAAAAACAATTAACTGCAAAGCAACATATTTCCTTCTTAGTTAATATTTTGATATGAAAAAAAAGAGGCTGGAATCTGGGTGAGGTAACAATAAAAATTAAGTTGGAAAAATCTAGGTCAGAACATGCAGCTAGCACAGCCCACATTCGGATGCAGCTGAAAATAGGTTCCACATTATTAAGTTGTTTAATTTGTTCTATTGGCATATTTGGAGCTTAATTGAAGATTTGGGAAAAATTAAGGCTTAATTTGGCACAGTTGTTTTGTTCTATTGGTAATTTGGCATCCGGATCGGATGTGCCCTATGCATGCTTATTAAATTACACTCGATCGGTATTTTACAATTTTGTTGGATACAAATGAAATTCTCCATTGGGTCTACACAAATGGAGAATTTGCTCCATATGGCATTGACGAGAGTCGATCAGCCCTCAGAAAGAGAAGAACAAGAGCGATGACATCACACTCATCTCTGTAACTTTCCCTTCTAAACGTCTGACAAGTGACAACCCTTTCTTTTTACCAGAAAAATTCAAAAGTCGCCCTGTTTCCATGCTTAACTATTTGCATGACATATCACTCTGAACTGAACAGAATCTATAATCATCCCCATCCGTCTTAGCATTGTTTCCAAATGTCGCCGCCTTTGATCTATCTCTTCACTGACCTGAGTGCATTTTACAACTCAAAATTCTTCAACAACCAGTGTGGAGTGTGGTAAAATGGTAAGGTGATAGTATCCTGCTAGCTGTGTTATGCATATTCCTGTGCTCTTGTATTGCACTCATCAGTTTTAGCAACAACTAATATCCAATTTGCACTCATGTCATTAGAGCATTAATTTCTTAGAAATTAACTAGATCTTCAATTTATTTACAGTGAGATCTAACCTTTAAACCTCAATGGCCAACCATTCAAAATAAAATAATGAAGCATTTAAATCTAATGATCAACTAAATAAAAAATGAAATATACAACGATTTAACCTCAACAATGACACTTCAAATCTCTAGAATAATAAGCATATAAACCTATCGATCCTTTAAGTTGAGTTACCTCAGCATTTAAACATATCGATCCATTATAGTACTCCACAAATTTGGCGTCGTCTCGTGCGAACCTTGCAACCAATGTTTATAAAATACTGAAAGAAAGTACTTAAATGAAAGAAAATACTTAAATTTTAGAATGTACAATTACAATACTGCTATAAGGTGGAATGTTAATACTTGAAGCAACAAATTGCCAGAGGTAATTGTTTACTGTTTAAGAAAGGAATGAAATGAAGAAAGGGGAGCTCCAATTCTCACAAACTTACAGGAACACCAGGATTGATTCCTGAAGCAACCATCTGACCTTATCACCAATGTGATGCTATTGATATGGTGTGCAAAGTAAGAACATATTTTGTTAATTTGGGCAAATTTCACCAGAGTTGGTTTTTAAAATTGAAGTTCAATACTTCATGCGTAGTAAATAAGTATCATATCTACAGGCGATTTGAAAGGAGAAAACTAACTTGTGATTGCAATTTGCGACTATGAGAGTGTAGAAAGAGGATGCGATGGTGCGACGGAATACGAATTGGAAATGAAGATGGGTTTCAACGTTTCTTTAAGCTTCTCACTCACCGGAGAAGAGTGAAAGGTAAGATCTGTCTCTACGTCATGATCTGATCTGTCTTCAAGCTTCTCACTAATCGATTTGTCTGTAGGTCATGATCAGGTCAATTATTGCGCGAGTTGTCTCATCCAAGACGTCATCGGAGCTATAACAAACAAACGCTAAACTCGGAGCGCTTGAAAGGAGTTTAGCATCACCTCTGTCTCTGATCTCTCTCGTTCTCTCTCATTCACTCTGTCGAGTTCTCTGCCTCCGGTCTCTCTCGCTCTCTTTCTCGTTCTCTCTCTATCGGATTGAATGGGAGAGAAGAAAAAGGATCGATGTGTTTTGGCGGGGGTGGAGATGATCCAATAGGAGAGAAGCAAAGAATCCATCGGAGCTGATTAGGTTTTGACTGTTTTTCCATTTTGGAGCTGGACATTGGAGTAGGAGGCACCACCAGGAGAGGACTCTCATTCCATGGAGTCTCTGGCTTGAATTGCTTTGCAGTTATTATTATGTTTTGTAATATATTAGAACTTAGGCCTTTTGGAACTCAGTGTTATTTTGCAACATTTTGCGCACTTATGCCAGTAGTTATGTTTTCAAATATTTTGGACAATGGTTGTAATGTTTGAATGGTTTCTTTAATGAAACGGGCGTAAAGCCTTTTACCAAAAAATGTTGGAGTAGGAGGAAAACCGATCGGATTGGGGCTTAGGCGGAGCGCTTGGACAGAGTGCTTAGGTGGAAACAGAGGAAGGGATTGGGATTGAGAAAATAACAGCGGAGATGGGAAAAAAGAGGGAGGAAAGAGATGGGAAGCGGAAAGGAGAAATGGAAAAACATCGGCCGTTATTCGTGATAAAAAATGGAAAGGTATCGGTTGTTATTAGCAATAAAAAATGGAAAGTTTTTGGTTGGGGGATTGTCCAGGTTTGATGGCTCGGGGTATTGCTGTTAAAATAATGGAGATATGAAAAGAAAAAAAATAACCCTGGGGGATAGCTTATAATCCCCTGTTCATTACCATTTAGATGATGTTGAAGTGCCACAGAAGATCTGGAGTATATCAGAATGGAAAGTGGTGCACAATATTTGAAAGGCAAGCTGGTGCGCAATATTTGGAAGGAGATTAATCTTTGCTGTATACGATTATTATTTGTTGCATTATAATATTATGTAAACATAGAATTAGTTAAGCTAAGTTTGGAAAGTAGAATAAGGCAGATTGTTGCCTTCCTACGCATGACTCCTCTATATATTGATATATCTCCTGTAAGCAATGTACACAAGAATTATTATTTCATTAAAATAAAATTGGGAGGGAAGGGAGTTTCATGGGAGAGCTGTATTCTTTATCTTTATTCCGTTAAATTAACAGATGATTCCTTTTTGTCCTTCCCTTTTGGGAATTCTTTTCTCAAGGACATAACATTGGCCTTTTGCTCAAAAATTTTGAAGGACTGGCTGCAAACGTAGAGCCATAAAAGAAAAACTTCTTATATTATACTGTAGTTAGTTTGGGTGCAAATGCCAATACTTTATAAGATGATCTCTTGCTTACAGCACCATGACGCTCCAATAAAGAAGCAAGAAATGATTGGTGAGGAGTCGGTATAATCCTTTATGTCGTATAAATAAAACATATAATAATAAAGTCACCTACAATTTGACTCTTTTCACATCCTTCTTTAACCTGACTACTACTTGACATGCAAAGTAACCTACCTGTGACTCTCGTCAACAATCTTTGAAAATGTATTACAGAGTATCCCAACTATATCTAGATACATTTCTACATCATCACTAGTCAACATATGAAGACTCTATGTTCACATCATACAAATATTCTAATAGTAAGGGAGAAGCTGGCTCAATTTGAAAATCATCAATGCACAAACCATTTCCCTCCTTTAGACCGGTATCATCCCTCCTGAGTAAGCTTTCTTGGTTCTCATCTTGTGGTTCACACAACCCGAGTTCAATCTCGAGGCTTTCTAACCAGTCTGTTGTTTCATTAGTTGCTGTAGTATTTTTCTCAACAGCAAGGGATTCCCCGTGATCGTCTTCTTCAATCATACTCCAAAGTTCGGGTTCAATTGTCATTTCAGGAATCTCCAAAAATTCATATCCATTCTCTTCCCTGCGACAATTCTCAACTGTTGCAAATGAAAGCGATGAAGAGCAGCTTGACAAAGCAGATGAATTAGATTTAGGTTGCACTTCTAAGTCACTTTTATCATCTTTGCGCTCCATCTGTACCTCAGTTGTGTCGGTAGTTGGGTCTTTGTCGTTCTCTCTGTTTTGAACTTGTAATTGATTAGAATTACAGTAAGATCCGTTTAAGAAAAAATTTGGTTTATCTGTTGCCTTGTGCTCTCCTTCCTCCTCTTCTCTTGATCTTAATTTCTTCTTCAAGTATGTATTCCAGACATTTTTGATCTCATTGTCAGTTCTACCAGGCAGGTGTGAAGCAATTTTTGACCATCTGATGAAAAACTTGAGTTAAAAAAAAAATACCAGAATTCTAATAACGGCAAGAAAATAATGGGCCAAATGTAAGCTATACAAATTGTGATTACTTGTTTCCAAGCAAGGCATGAAGCTTTATGATGGTCTCCTCTTCTTCTTCGGTGAAGTGCCCACGTTTGATATCAGGACGAAGATAATTAATCCACCTCAGTCGACAGCTCTTCCCGCACCTAAGCAACCCTAATATAAACCAAAAGAAAAAAGATGTACTATTTATACTAGATAAATCTGTTTTTTTAATTGCCAAATGTTGGTATCCAATAAAAAACATGAAGAAAATTCTCTAATATGAAAACAATGTGCATTAATAATACCCATATTACTCTATTATTCCTTGTTTAATCACACTAGACAGGAGAAGTGAGATAAACATTGATATTAAAGAAAGCTTTAAAAGGAAAAAAAAATGATGAAACGGAGTACCGGCTTTCTTAGGCAGGGCACGCCAATTTGCATGCCCATACCTTTGAATGTGAGCAATTAGCCTCAGGTCTTCCTCAGGGCTCCATGTACCCTTGTTTAGTCCAACCTTGTCACAACACGGTGCTCGACCCTTGCCCATAGCCAACCCTCAACACTAAATTTTAACACTTTTAGAGCTTAAACTCAAAATTGTAGATAGATAGAAGAGCCAGTGACTTCATACATGTATGTGTGTGTTATATATAATACTAGGACAAAAAGGAGGCAGTTTTGTGAAAGTGATGTTTTTGCCAAGATTTGGGTGTCTTAACAACTCCCAACTTCAACAAGATTTGTTGACAAATGGCTCACAGACATAAAGCAAATACTCTTTTTTTTTTTTTTTATTATTGTAAGGCTTCTGATTATTTGCGTATGTCGTATAAAAACAAGAAACAGAGGTCTCATTTGTATATTTTCAAAATCTTGACTTGGACTTGTCATGCTTTTGTAACCAATAATTACGGAAGCAAGCTCCCAAACTTGCTAACATCAGGAGAAAATTGACATCAAAATAAAACTACCAAAAGAGATGGACGTAGAAAACCTAATTTACTTAGTCTGTGTCAATTTGACAATTTACTTCTTCTTCTTTTGTTGAGAAAAGGGATCTCAAGAGGCCACCTGTTTCCAATTAAATGATAAAAATTAAAACCCAAACTTCTTCAGTTTTTGTTTTTATCCCCCTAAACCGATACAATCACAACACACCTCACCAAAATGCAAGAACCCTAGCTAAAATTATATTGTTATTCTAATTCCTGTTCAGTTCGAACGTTCCATGGCCTTGCTCCTATTTATTTTCATTTCTTTTGGGGAATCCCAATGGTAAAATTGTTTAGTTTTTTTAAAAGATAAAACCAAACTTGAATTCCAATTTCAATCCCCCAATGTCGGCAACCAACTTTATCTCTCAAACAAATTAAGGCAGACAAGGTAGTGCAAACACTGTACAATTAACATAGTATAGAACTAGAGTGTTAATCAAGTTTGTCTCCCGATCACTGCTAATCGATAAAGATGTGTCTGTTTCTAGTGATATATGATTATGACCTCTACGAGTATAGAACTGGTATGTCATCTTCACAAATATCCTAAGAATGTTCTCGACTAAAGTATGTGTAATGTACGTAGAAGAAGAAATCCCTCTGATGTGTTAAATTCTATCCCTAGCCTGTTACATCACATGACGCCGTAACAAATTAGAAAAAAGAATTGAATACAGATTCTCCTTCTCTCCCAAGAACACATGCAGGGTGTCAGGGGCGGACGCAGGATTTTTGTCAGGGCGGGGCAATAATCGGATGCAAATAGCTTATCGGGTTCAAATCCAATAGCTTATCGGGTACAATTCAACATAACAAAAAAAAATACCAATCAATATAATAAAAATCTAAAATTACTTGAAAAAAATCAACAATTCAACATTTATAGGGAATTTTGGTTCAACTAATTTTCGCTATTTGGGATCAGCGCCTATTTGGGCTATGCTAATTTGTTTCGCTCAGAGTTTATATGGGCTCCGTTCCGTCTATTAGAATTCCAGAATGGGCTATGGGGGGCAATTTGAATTCCAGGGAGGGGCAAAGGTCCGAAAAGCAGATTTTTAGCACTATTTTTGAAAATCCAGCGGAGGGCAGCTGACCCCCCCTGTGCTACAGTGGATCCGCCCCTGCAGGGTGTACTGTACAAAAAATCAGTGAAATTCTCAAGCTGATATCAAGAGGCCATAATCAAGGTAAAAATCAAAAGTTGAATAAGAGCTACTTTTAATGAAGCTTGGCAGAGCTTGTATTGATGTGCAGGTACAAAAAATCGGTGAAATATTAGTCGCTGAAACATGCCAGAGACCCGTTGGGGACAAGTTGGGGCTGGTTATCATTTTACTATCAGAAGCTCAAGGAAACTTTGAATCAGCTTTGAGAGTACACATCATTAGTAACTTTAAAAAATAAACTTTTTGTTGTTTCAAAAAAATAAATAATAAATAAACCTGCTTAAGCAAAGTTGTACATCTCTTGTGCTTCTAATGTGCCAGCCACCACTCTAATTGCTACAAGGAAACCCGACGTGGAATAACAGAATCCACACAAACGGTTAAATCCAGATTTGCTATATTGCATTGGAGGTGTCACTCTTAGTAAAAACCCCTCAAACAAGAAATCAAGAAAGATACAGGATAGCCACATAAGCAAAAACTCGGGTCAAATTTTGGTTATGGTACCTACATTTTTTGTGTTTTTTATTATTTGAAATGTTCTGTGCTGGGTCCATAGTTTGGTCTGATTTTGCATCTTTCAAGTTATAGAAGTCTTGACCTTATCTGATAAACTGATACAACAAAAGGTTAAACAAAGCTAACCTGATAACATGATGACCTAATTTGAAGGAACCCGACTTATGTTAGTGCAGTTGAAGGTTATTTGGAATTTACACTTGACAGTCGATTTAATGTGGCGGGTCCAAGTCGAGATTGGTGCCTCTAATGGCCAGGTTCCATGAAGTGTTTGTTTATAAAGGTGAAATGCACTTCTTTAATAATGAAAATAGAATAGGCAAAGGACAATTAATGAAAAAGAGTGTCTCTGTTTCGCTTGGGTGAAATGATTCAAAGTTGATAAAATGGATATACCAGCCACAGATATCAGGTGATTTCAAAATCTTGCTAGTGATATCAAACGTGGATAGATCGCAGTATCATTTCTCTTTTTTTTATAAGATGCTTTATTTTTGTATCTTGATAATTTTGTCTTAATATTCAAAGGGGGTAGCTTTCACAAAATATAAAATATAGGAAATGGTTAGCACAATTTATATATATATACACATGATGCCTATGCTGTGGCCACCGGTGTGTGTCTTTTTGTATACGTGCAAATCCCTGTCATCTTTTTTTAATTGTGCTTGTGACTTGTGAGCGTGGCACTAAGCAGGGTGTCAGCATGATGAAAGTTTTGTTATTTTGCTTAAAATTATCAACATAAATAAATATGCTGGATTGACTTTAACTTTAAATCCAAGTATGAGGGATTTTGTTGAATAGCATTTTTAATTTAGTCAAATTGAATGATGTAACTGATCTATAATCCTATATAAGTTATCTTATGTTATATTATATATCAAAAAAATTGGTCCATAAAGCAAAAAAAAGATGTTTAAGTTGTCAAATCATTTTTAAATCAGTGAGAGAGAAAATATTTGATACAGTACATCCCGACTATTTACATTAATTGATCTATATATAATCGGTAGATTCAAGACAGATTTCATTGGGCTTCATTAATTGCAGCCCAAATTATAGCTTTGTAATCCTAAAACAATTTTAATTGCTCCAAATTAAAATGGATAGTTTAAATTAGCTGGAAGAAATATAGTATAGACTAGTATACACCTCGTTGAACCTCTCACTGGTTGGTGCGTGGTGAGTGGTGAGTAAAACATCATTGGAGTCTTTCTCAGCACAAAAGATTTGCAAATTATGATGTAACTGGCACTATATTAATCATCTGTTACATCTCTATCTGATTTTGAATGTTTTCTTTTCTTATACTAGAAATTGATAGATAGTCTGGTACATCATATCTCCGCTATGCTATTGCACTTATTAAGTATGATACTTATTTGTTGTTATCATTCGAATTAGCTCCTTCAATTAACTGCAAGTTGGTATTAAAGGATCTGCTACTGCCACTCTGCCAGTACCAGTATGAAATCACCTGTCATTCTTTTCACACAATTATTCAAGTACCAATAATAACTTCCTTCACCTTCACATGTATGATGTATCTATCTTATTCTTATCTAAGTTGTACCATCTTAATAAAAAATTGCAAATAGTTCCAATATTACGTAAAGTTATCAAAAAGAACATAATTAAGTAGAAAAAAAAAAAAAAACAACTAACTCTAATAAAGTGTTTTTTGTCCTCTATAGCTTTGAAACAGCCCCAACAAACTAAAACAAAGAATAGAAAAGAATAGAATTACACATACATACATACATGCCAAAAGAGTTTTGAGTGAGCAAGAGCAAGAGCAAGCAAGTCACGGCCAGGAGTTATCAAAGGCAGCGGCGGTAATTGCACGTGCAAACTCATGGAAGTTGATCTGACCGTCTCCATCGGTATCGGCCTCCTTAATCATACCAGTAAGCTCTTCAGCGGTTAGCGCATGTCCTAATTTTGCCATAGAGTGTGCCAGCTCAGCAGCAGTTATATACCCATTGCCTGATCGCCTCATAGTATTATTGTATTGTATTGTATTTTATTGAACAATTAAAATTAATTAATAAGCAAATTAACAATTGATATAAAGATTAAATAAGTTCAAATAAAATAACCCTCATTTGATTACCATCTCGATCAAACATGTGAAAGAGGTGTTTCAATTGATCCTGGGAGTAGGGGCAATTGTTGGAAAGGAGGTCAGGTGAGACTAATGCGACGAATTCAGAGAACTCAACAAGGCCATTTGAATTTATGTCAGCTCGTTGGATGAGGGCATCCAGTTGGTCTTGAGTCGGCTTCAGGCCAAGAGATCGAAGAAGTGATCTAAGCTCGAGTTGTGTGAGGCTGCCATCGTTGTTTCGGTCGTATGATCTAAATATTTCTCGCAATTGAACGACTTGCTCTTCATCTAGGCTTGATTGTTGGTCTTCGACGTTGCCGTTGCCGTTGCTGGTACTCATCATGTCTAATTTGGTTATTGTTTTGAGATGGAATATTAATTATCAATCAAATTGGGAGAGGGAAGAGGGAAGAGGGAAGAGGGAAGACTCCAGGCTAGTTACGATCGAATAATATCAAATTGGGAGAAATGGCAGTGTCTGTCGGACGGAGGAGGAATTAATCGGTCGGCATCAGCGATTCCCTTTTCGTTTGAATAAATTAAGCTTAATTTCCAAGGAGAAAGAAAGTGTGTTTTGTGTTTTGTGTTTTGTTTCAATTTCAATCTCAAATTCTCAATCAATCAAAGCCCTCCCTGACCAAATGGCCTGCAAGCGCAATCCTGCAAGCCCAATTTATTAATTTATTTCCTACGTGCAGGTGCAGGTGCAGGTGCAGGTGCAGCGTGCGACTAATTTTTTTCTCGTGTGTTGGAATTAGATCTGTGACAGTGACCCTTTATATTTGGAATTCATTTCTTTTTCGAACTTAAATGAAAAAAAAAAACGATACTTTTTGTTGTCATGTATTATTCATTTTTGTTATTTTTTAACTTTAATCATGCCTGTTGGCCTTTTACCCCCAAAAGTGGCCAAAAGGCATTTCGTATTTTCTTTAATCTTTTAAAAGGGACAACGATTTTGATAACTTTTGTAAGTGATATTAACTTTTCTTTTTACTTTCTGCCCAAAGCGTGAAAGGTCACAAAATCTGCTCACGTTCAATGTTAATGGAATGCTCATTATTAAAGCTCTCTTTAAACGTTAAATTAGCGACGACGGATACTGGATAGATATTAATTATCTAAATTTGTGGCGACTTATCAGAACCGTTGGTTTCTGAATTGCGGATGGACAATACGATACGATACGACCCCGCCACCCATTCCATTCCATTCCATTCCATGGCTATTGTCTCATTGTCTCTCACAACTCCTCCTCCTCTATCTACTCTCCTCCCCCAACCCAACCCAAACCCCTCTCTCTTCTAAAAATGCAGCGCCTGTCAATCGGGTCCCCGTCCAGAGTACACGTCATCGCCAGAGAGGTGGCTCCCACAGCACCGGAGGAGGAGATAAGACCAGAGAAACCAATCCGACAGAGCTATACAACGAAAGAGAGGTTGGTGCATGTCATACCTGTGCTCACCCTGCTGTGCGTGCTAGTTCTCTACCTCTCTTCACACGATCTGTCCTCCAATGCTGCTCTAGTTTCTACTACTACAGATACAGCGAGCTTTGGTGATGCATCGCGTTTTATACACTCCAACTCCAATTGTACATAGGGCTCTCTTAATTAATTACCTTAAATATTCTAAGTAATTAATTCTATAATCTATATGTATATATATATATATATATATATGGAATTTCTTTCTGATTATTGTTTAATTTACTGTGGCAGTGCCAGTGGCAGTGATTACTGAAATGGGGAGGTATGAAGGTGAAGCGGCAGGTGCGATCGTCAATCACCGTCCATTGAAGGGGAATACAAAACTTGGTATCCGAAAACTGGGATCCGTTAAGGAACAAGGATCCGCATGCAGGTGAGTCAATAACTACTGATCAGTAGCCGCTGGATGTGCTAGCGGCTGATGTATGACTATGAATCTATGATGATGATGAATCAAACGAGTGAGTGAGTGAGTGAGGAAGCAGATTAATCTAATTTAAGTTCCTTCCCTTTGAATGTTGAATGTTGAATGTTGAATGTGACCGTTACAGGAGTGGAGTTCCTTCTCCTTTATTGTTTTTGTTTTTATTTTTGTTTTTATTTTTATTATTATTATTTTTATTTTAATTGACAAGTGGAGAGGAGAGGAGTGGAGTGGTGTCAACTTGTCATTCTCGGAGAGTGTACTGTACTGTACTAGCTTTAATGTCCGAATGCATTGAGGAGTGTGGAGCCTTGCAAGGTACGAGCAATGAGCTGGATCCAACTCCAACTTGGAGGACTCTGCCTTTTCCCACTTCATATATGTTATGGCGGTTACTGCTGTAGTTGTTCCTGCAATCACCCAGTTTATCACACAGAGAGAATCTCCAATTTCTGAATCAATTCATCAACTGGCATCCCAATAATTTAATAGAATATAAAAACCATGGCAATTGTATTTGTATTCAATTCATCAGCCTTCATCACAATTATGACTGTGTTTTGCATTTTGATGCCATGCCACTAGGAATATTTGGACATGTAAAGGGAAGTTTTGGTGGATATTTGTGAATAGATTTTATAGCAATCTTTTTTCATTTTCTTTTTGAGGGAAGATTGATTGATTGATTGTATAGCAATCAGCGACAAATTATTTGCCACAGCCACAGCCACAGCCACAGATGATGAAATAAAATAAATAGAAGACAGCAGCATCCATCCCGTGAATCCCCTGCTGCTGCTGCTGACAAGTGATAAAAGATCCTATTCCTATCCACTTCTCTTTCTTAAATCCCAATTTTAAGATGCCATGGCCCATCAGAGTTGAGACTGGATCCATTTTAGGTTTAGTGGGCCGGAGTTATATAATAATGCATGCTCATGCTCATGCTCTCCTATTACTTTTAAAGGCAAGGGCATGAATAAGAATAATAGTGGATAAATAAATTTAAATCCTTTAACAAACTACTCCATCTATGATGCAAACAAATAGAAATAGAAATAGAAATAGAAATAGAAATAGGAAATAGGTGGGGTTGGCAACCCGGTAACTTACAAAATATTGATTTGCAAAGAACAAATATGAGACATAAACTGCTCGTAGGTTAGCAAAATAATACAAAGAATCAAAATGCCCACCCAACAACAGTTTTGCTTAATTATTCCATCTCAGAAATTTGAAGTTTTCTTCTGTCCTTGGAGTCTTTCTTCATCTCTTTTGGCGAAATTACTACCTAGAAAGTAGTAATTTCTATTAGGGATAAATTGATTGAACAAAGCTTATATTATTTGGTGTTCATATATAGGAAAATGTTTCACTTGCCCGCATAAAAGAAAGGTAACTGTCAATCAAGGTAAACTCCCTAAATACTTTTTATATGTATGATAATTCTATTAAATTTGATTGATTCATGAAAGCAACAGTAACAGTGATCAACCAAAAACCTACTACAGGCCTGGCCTGGCCTGGTACATATAACACACACCAGTAGGCAGTAGCAGCCTGCACCAGAACCAGTACATATAACACACACCAGTAGGCAGTAGCAGCCTGCACCAGAACCAGAACCAGATTGCTGAAGTAGAAAAATAGAAGAAGCATACCAGATCGATAGAAGAAATAAGGTTTGGATTGAGGCTGTGTAAACTTCCAACTATCATCTTCCAAGGATTTGACAACTTTGTCCAAATCTTCCATTACTTCTGATCTTAAAGCTGCAATTAATACAACCACATCACATCACATCACATAAAAGGATTAGAAGGGGGGGAGGGAGTTGGATGAAGAAAAGAAAAGCAAAGACGAACCAGAGAGATTTTCTTCCTTGCGATCAATAGCTGCGATGGCTTCAAGATTGTAGTGGAAAGTGACGGAGTCGTCGGCCGCCACTCCACCCGGGGTGCTTCCGCCTGTGGCCCCCACGCTCGTGGCCGACACCGTCGATCTCGCCGGAGAACTCATTCCAATCTTTGTTTGTGCTGTGCGTGCCTTATGAGTTAGTTGTGTTTAGAATTTAGATTAGAGTGCTCACACAAATCCAATCCCGCTAATCATAATTTATTTATTTCTTTCTTTCTTTGTGCTGTGCGTGCCTTAGTATAGTATAGTATAGTATAGTATAGAAGCCTATTTTATACAGAGTGAGTCAGCCTTTCTAAAAAAGGCCCATAAATTTCCCCAATTTATATCATTCGGGCTTTAAGCCCTTTTCTATTCTAGGCCCGGCCCGTATTATTTTATTTTGCACTTTAAGCCCTTTTCTATTCTCCACCATCGTCAATCAGAATTGGGAGGCGAGGAGGCTGCGAGAGAGAAGAGGGAAGCGAGCGAGAGCGAGAGCGAGAGCGAGAGCGAAGATGGTGCGAAAGTCGAAGGTGGAGTTCGATGAGGCGGCGCCGGATATCGACCTTTCAAATCCCTATGGAGACCCTGTGGCGATGCTTGACTACCGTGAGTACCTTGTGCGCGAGAAATGGATCCAGATCGAGACCGCCAAGATCCTGCGCGATCGCCTACGCTGGTGCTACCGCGTCGAGGGCATTAACCATCACCAAAAGTGTGCCCACCTCGTCGAGCAGTACCTCGATGCTACACGTGGTGTCGGCTGGGGCAAGGAATCTCGTCCCATGGAACTCCACGGTTTGTTTGTTGATTCATTTCTGCTTCTAAATCAGTAGTTTATCAGACCGACCTTATTTATCAAATTTTGTTTGGTTGTTATTGCATTCATCTTCCTGAAGTCTGAACTGATCTGATTTGGTCTGTTGATTGATTGCAGGTCCTAAGAAGGAGGTGGATGCTGAGTAGGTCTCATTCAGTTGATGCTTCTCAGGTTGATGGGATGGTTTCCTTAATTCAAATGCTATATTTCTATTTTGTTTCCTCGTTTTGTCTAGTTTCTTTTCTAATTGGGTTTTATATATTTGTTTTAGGTATGTTTTATTTAGTGAAGGTTTATTTAACAGAATATATAGCCTAACATACATAGCTTGTAGTTTTCATTGACCTCTTTAAGAAAAATAAGAGGGCCATTGATTTTGAGCTTGTGTAGGCTAATGCTAACCCTTGCATCAATAACAACATGAAATAGCTTACTACTTTTTCAATCACAGTTCATCAAACCAATTCTATCCTTCCAATATGGCTTTCATATCAATTAAAGCTTCAATATTACAATCACTGTGCTTGCTCTCCTGCAGTATGTTCTTTATGTACTTTATTTTATCCATCTTAAATTTTTTACTTGTAGTGGTTTTCTGTTTTATTGTGGGAACATCTGTTTGTGTAAATATTGTATACTCTTATAAGAGGTGATAAAAATTGTCATAACTGTCAGCGGTTATTACAACGGCGGAAAAATTATTACCATGGAATTGTGTTTTGTATTGTTATGTTCTCAATTTTCCTAAATGATATTGAAGATTGAGCAGTTATAGTAGTTCAACTAATTTTTGTATCCTAAAGCAACTGATGACTATTTTAGAATGAAGAGTCCAGCATCTTCAACATAAAAAAACAAAGAGATTGATTGCTTTTGTTTTACTCTCAATTTCAGATGGATCAAGCAATGGAATTGGGGATGATACTTCATTGAAGTGGATTAATCAGTTGCATCTCTTCAAAAAAAAAAAAAAAATTTTGTTTTCTTCTGTATCATTTTGCAGAAGCTTGTTCTCTGGAACAGTTAATAATGTATGGTCCAGAAGTACAGTTATTCTCTAGAACCAAGTATTTCCTTTCTTTGTTTGAAACAGAAATCAATGTCACTCTGGTTATGAATTTTACTTTCCATGTGTTACAAAATTTAACTGACTGATCAAGGGAGATAGTTTCATGTGTTGCTGAATTTTGCCAACCAAGGAATGTGGTATAGCTTCATGTGTTACACACAGTTTTCAGCTCCCAGACCTTTAATGAAAGGCGTTTGATAAAACATTGTAGCAATTCTCTATCCCTTCAGAAGCAAAAGGTATACTGCGCGTACAAAGAGGAAAAAAAAAAAAAAGCACCCCCAACCAACTTGGTTGGCTTTCTTAATAACTGTCGATCCGAATAGAGAAGTCCCAGTCGATCAAAAGTAAGTTGAGGTTTCGCAAAATTAATCTTAACATACGTTGAAGACGTTCCACCGTTTGTTTCAAATGAAATATTAGTGGTCTAAGCATTATGGGGAAACAAACAAAAAGCATACTACTAAAATTGCTTCGATTGCACCGTGTTCAAAATTTTCTTAGAAATGACAAATATTCTGAATGAACAAAACTGTTTATTGAACCTTGCAAAAGTACTCATCGAAAACATCAATGCAACAGAAACATGTATATACTGTCTAAATCTATTGCGACCCCCCTCCCCCCCACCTGATAAAAACACAGTAAAATTTGACTTGACCAGAAATACCTACACAGCCTGTCCTAATCATAAATCATCCCCCCGCCCAATTAATATGAAAACTCAACATCACAAGTGCTCTAGAACCCGACCTTAGATGAACTGACTCAACATCCCCCAGAGGGTCTAGAGCTCCGACTGACCAGGAATCCAAGCCAACTAAACCCAGATCACAGAGCTGCATGTCCCAAAACTAGAATTACTGACCAGGAATCCAAGCCAACTAAACCCAGATCGCAGAGCTGCATGTCCCAAAACTAGAATGAACGGAAATAATAAAATTTCCCAAGGATGAACCAGACAGTTTAGAGATAACAACCCAAGGTTCAACTGATCCAAACAGCAAGTGACCTTAAAGACCCAAACGAACAGGCCAAACCATGGGAAACACCAGTCTCCCTCCCCAAAGAAACCCAATTGCCAATTCTAACCTATTTATCCAGAAAGGGGGGCAGAGAACAGAGAAAATCTAAGCCACAAACCCAAGTTTACATAGTAAATTCCACAAAGACAAGGTAGTAAAATTACTATTGAGTTACAACAAAAAAATAACCCAAAATTATAGCATTCCTAGCATATTTATATTCAGGCCTGGCGATCCGAAGAGAGGAGTCCCATTTGTTCGGTCAAGTTCTCCATATTCTGACAACTACTGTCATTTTCATCCCACAACCTCTGTTGCATCTGGTTCACCTCCATTCTGGTCGAATCAACCTCTTCTGTCTCTCCAGAAATCGGCGAGTCCAAAAACTGCTCCCAAAATGAGTCAATAATCCCAGGAAGCCTATCATCATCTTCAGTATACATCAGCTCATCGGTATCAATAAGGACAGCATCATCAGACTCCTCGGGTATTGGGTTCAGGAAGTTTCCCTCCGGACCTGGCATCACAAACTCATCTCCATTGCCTATCCCAACCTCAGGCACTATATCTTGTAAATTAGGAAACTCTGGCAAACTGGGTGATTGGATCTTAACAGGTGATTGGATCTCAGGAGCACCAGTGGCAGAGGGAGGACAGATGGCAGAGAATGCTGAGCTTGCAGTCATGCATGGGACCTCTGAGAGAGTCACACCTGAAACTCGGTTAGGGCTAGGGCCAGCAGTATCAAAAGCAGAGTTCTCCAAGAGAAACCCAGAACTGTCAGGGTTGTTGGGGAAGTTCCCGACTCGACTGGTTGTTGGGTTTGTAGTGTCCATGCTCATAATTTTCATAAGCATGGCCTTGGCAGCCTCATTGATTAGAGGCTGGTATTTTATTATCTGGCCATCACTGCTGGTTGTGCCACTTTCATTGGCACCCCCTTGTTTTGGGAGACGACGTTTTTTACTGCTAGCTGTGATCCGACGGCTGGGATCATTTTGTTGCACAAATTGTGCAAGGAAGCCTGGGCTCTGCATGGCCTTAGCTAGGAATGACATCATCTGCTGCTGACGTTGCTCCATACCCTGTGTACACATTGGTGAAAGAGTAAGTAGGCATTAGCTCCTTAGTGCTAAATATTAAGCTACAATCATAAATTTATGCACTGAATATTAGCACTAATCAAATGCCTATGCATGCAGTGCGGGGATACAATAAATAGATAGATAGCACTGAAGTTTTAAGTGGTAAAAAAAAAATTAAATTTATATCACCAATTACATTTTAACACAGAAGTAATAAAAAAGTTAAAAGAGATGATAAGATAGGTGGAGAATGGAGTTTAACATAAAAAAGGATTCAAGGTATGTGAGTTTGGAGGCTAAATGGTTGTACAGGACGCATGTGTGATTAACAAGATAATAGATGCTGTAAATCCATCGAATATTATATATATTTCATAGTCCATGTTTGCTAAGGGAAGATAGACTAGACCAGCCTCTTCGAATCTGATAATTGCTCCTACTAGAAGGTAATTAACCTTGAGCTGTCAGACAGATCTCAATTTCATCATATTTCTCCTTTTTTTTTTGAAAGTATTAATTTTTTTGTGAGACTTCAAACAACGATTAAAGCTATAATCACAAGGCTTAATATTAAAGCTCCAAAAAATGGGGTTAAACGGAACTTTGTTAAAAGTCAAATACCTACAATGACAAAGTATGAACATCTTAGTAGTATTGTACCCACCATTTCGGAACATACACTGGTCTATATCAAATTCCATTTGTTGCTGGTTAACAAAGGTCATATGAGCTTAATACAGTTCTAAAAATATTCACCAATATACGATACTGGTCAGGTAGGGTATGAGTAAAAAAAGTACGCACTTGAAGTCGTTTCCCTAGGGTTTGGAGCTGGTGGTCAGTGGACTGCTGCTGCTGCCTGAGGCGAACGAGCTCTTGCATGAGGACGTTTTTGTCCCTCTTGAGGCGCTCAATTTCCTCTTCTAAACCAAACTTGCCGACCTCGACACAAGAGGCGACACTAGGGTTTTGGGGTGGGGTTTGATGGTGCTGGGGTTGATTGGGGGTGGAGGCAGTGTTGGAAGGATGAGATGATTTTCTCCTGGTGATGGTTTTTAAAAGGTGCTTCTGGCCGCGTAAGAAACCCTCGTTGGCAAATTCCCATCTATCAGGGTCAATCTTTCTAAATCCCTACACAAACAACCAAGAAAGAAATCCCCAACACTTTTTATTGAAATGAATTTGAATTAACCCAGTTTGCAGGCAGGTTTGGGAATCTGAAAAAAGTATTTAATAGAATTGAGAAAGAGAGAATTGAATTGAATTGAATTGATACATAGGTATTGAGCTGGCGAACGAAGGAGGAGAAGTTATTATGCTTGAAATATTTAGGCAAAAGATCTCTTGCGAACTCGGGCGTGTTCCACACTACAAAGCTGTTATTACCCGCTCCCCAAGAAACAACTGCATCTGTCGATGGATCGTCTACCATCTCGTACGTCTTGCTCAAAAATGGGGGCGGACCCGCCGCCAACGCCGCCGGAGAAGGAGCAACTCCATTCCCTCCCGACGAACTACCGGAGCTTGGAGTCGGAGATGGCCCGTTGGGATCCATGCGAGCGATCAGAGAGAAAGAGAGAGAGAGAGATTAGGGTTTTGATTTCAAAGTGACTATTGATCCAGGAAGAGATGGGACCATCGGAATCGGAGGAGGAGAGGAGAAGAGAAGAGAAGAGAAGAGAGAAGGACGATACGATGTACGGCTCTACCTAAGCACTAGCACTAGCACTAGGGATTTTTTTTTTCTTTTGGGAACCCATTCCTCCAATTCTCATTTATATCTCTCCAGTCATTTTCAGAAACGGATAACTCCTCTCCCTAATAGACGTCGGATGTCAATCCAAGTCACATGCCTGCATCTCAAATATCTCATCCACATTGTCCTACTGGAGTTCACTATCAATATCATATTAAAAAACCAATACAAAAATTTCAAAAAACATAAAATATTATCTCCAACCATATTTTAATATAGATATTATAATAAACTTTAAAAATAAAAATAAAAAATACGAGCGACGATAAGATACGAAAGAGATAAGGCATTTTAACCTAACTCGCTTTTTTTTTTTGAACAAGAAGAAGAAACTATTATAAAATAAAGATGAACAAGTATAAAGAAGAATAAATAAGATAAAGAGAAAAAAGATGACAATCTCTTTATTCATACATTTCTCATATGTGTATAATACAAGATTACAAAGGCTCTATTTATAGGCCACAAATTGTGAATGAAAAACCATTTAAATTAATTACAATAATAAATGAGAAAATAAATTCCAATAGTAGTGGGGGTGGTGAAGAATGAATGTTGGGAGTTATGGACATCCACATTAATAATTTATTCATAACATTCTCCATTTGATGTCCATTACCTAAGAATATGGCTCATTAAAACCTTACTAGGAAAAATCCTGTGGGATAAAACCTAGTGAAGGAAAAAGAGTACAATATTCTTCTAAATATGCAACTACAGCCTTACTAGGAAAACCCAGTGGGAAAAACCATAGTTAAGGAAAATATAGTGCATATTAACTCCCCCTCATGATAGCATCAATCAAGATCTTTAAATCAGCAAACTCCAGTATTACGAACTAGTTTTTCGAATATTGCAGTAGGGAGCGCCTTAGTGAATAAATCTGCTTGATTTTTCACTTCAATGGATTTGCTGAATATTAATAACATTATTCTTTTGGAGATCACTAGTTTTTCGAATATTGCAGTAGGGAGCGCCTTAGTGAATAAATCTGCTTGATTTTTCACTTCAATGGATTTGCTGAATATTAATAACATTATTCTTTTGGAGATCATGTGTGAAAAAGAATTTTGGTGAAATATGTTTTGTTTTATCTCCTTTAATGTATCATTCTTTTCATTGAGCAATACATACAATATTATATTCATATATGATCTTCAGGATCATTTCTCTAAAAGACAATCTACATGTCTGACGAATGTGTTGAATCACAGATCTTAACCAAACACATACTTGACTTGCTTTTGTATATTGCTAAATTTTCTCATAGGTAGCGAAATATATGTTTAATTATATGCCAATATCTTCGCGTGGGAGAAGAACTATATCTTACTAATAAATTTACTATAAATGATATATCATGTATTGTATGCCCATCAAGATAAGTGCTCATATTGCACTGAGATATGGTACTTCGGGACCAAATAGTTCTTCATCATTTTCTCGAGGTCTAAATGATCTTTATTCACATATAATGATCTTACAACCATCGAAATGCTTAATGAATGTTATTTATCCATATAAAATTATTTTAGCACTGTTGCAATATAATTTTCTTGATGCATAAAATATCATTTTTAAATGTTCAATTTGCAATCCAATGCAAAATTTTATTCTTCCAAGATCTTTCATCTCAAATTCTTCCTTTAAATAATTTATTCTTTTGGAAGCTCTTTAGGAGTTCCAATGATACTTAGATCATCAACATAAACTACAATTATAATAAAATCATTTATATATCTTTTCATGAAAATACATGGACAGGTCGTATCATTCTTATATCCATGTTTCAATAAATATTCACTTAAACGATTATAGCATATGCGTCCATATTGCTTTAATGGATATAAAGATTTATTCAATTTAACTGAATAATGTTCTCGAGAACCTAAATTACATGATTCAGGCATCTTAAATCTTTCAGAGATTTTCATATAAATATCATTATCAAGAGAGCCATTTAAATAGGCTGTAACAATATCCATTAGGTGCAAATTAAGTTCTTCATGGACTGCCACACTAATTATATATCAAAAAGTTGTTGCATCTACCACAGGTGAGTATATCTCAAAATTTCACATTTCTCATTTTATTTTCTCATAAATATTCATTTATATCCTACTGATTTTATACCTTGAGGTACAAGGACTACAGGTCCAAAAACTTTTCATTTTTCAAGAGAGTTTAACTCTACCTCAATTGCATCTTTCTATTTTGGCCAATCATTTCTTTGTCGACATTCTGTAATAGTCTTCTAGTCATGATCCTCAATATTTATTATGTTTAGCGCTATATTATATACAAAAATATTATTGATATCAATTTCATCTTGGTTCCATCTTATTTCATTTATGATATAATTTATCGAGATCTCTTTATTTTCATGAATTTCATATACTTGAGTTTCTGCTGGAACTCCAATATTATTTATAAATTTGATTCTCTTCTGGAGCTTTACCTGAAATTATCATATCCTCGATTTGATCATTTTCATTCTTTGCTCCTTTTTTTCGAGGATTTTTTTTTTATATTTGGAACCGATTGATCTTCCACGCTTCATGCGTGTTCTAATTAGTCTGTCCAACAGGGACATCGACTTTAATTGGAGCATTAGCAGCTGGTACATGTGATTTGGTCACTTTCTTTGAGTCTGTAATTGTGTCTAGCAATTTATTCGCTAATATTTGCAAATGAATTATCATTTGAATATTTAGTTCACAGAGCACTAGGAGTATCTAGAAATTATTTGGGTCTTAACATTCAATTTCAGAGTTAATATTGTGCCTTATAATTTGACAATTTTAACATATAGTGAATCCATTTATTTTTAAATTATCACAAAAATAACCTTAATCACAAACTATAGTAAAAATAATAATTTTTAACCTGATTTTTTTTATCAAACTATTTAGATGGAAAAATTATTTTTAAGGAGTGCATTGATAATTTTAAATTTTTATTAAAAAATTAAAATTAAATAAAAATAATAACTATTTTTTAATAATTTAAGTATTTGATTGAGCATTTCTAAGATTTCGATGAGCACAATAACTTTTCACAATTTCAATAAAATAACAATTTTTTTAAAGTATTTCAAACTAAGAAATTTATATTAAATTGGCAGTTTTGACTTTTTGGTAGATATCCTCTCGGAAGTAATTTTTTTTTTTTTTTTTTTTTTTGCGTAATGGGTTTTGGAGCAAGAAATTTATATTAAATTGGCAGGAGAGAAGATAACCGCGCGCCATGTGAACGACGCTCGCAAGCCTTGTTGAACAGCTCGGATGTACGTACGTTCGGAGAAAGAAAAAACAAAAAAATGAGAAAAATCGCCTGATCTGATCAGCATATATAAGAAGAAGAACAAGCAGCAGCTTAAGCAACGACACCAGATATTAAATCTCCCACTAGTTTTTATTACGAATCAACATAACATATTCTTCATCACTCCATAAACACAACCAAATTTCATGTTACCAGCATATAAACATAAACATGATTCAGCTAATCACTGCACATTTTGCCAAATGAAGTTGCCACAATTCAAGCCAATCGAGGGCCACTAGAGGAAGAATCAGAGAAATTTGCAAGTCCCTGAAGCATTCGAAGGATCTCTGACGAGTCCTCCAAGTAATACTTGGCCTTGCTGGGTTTCTGGCCCACAGTACAGGCAAAAACCTCTGCCACCGGGGACAGAACAGGCCCTGTTGCTGCTGCCTGGTTTATAACCTCAAACATGTCCTCGTCAGACCTGTCATCGCCTATGCAGAGAACAAAGTCAGCTCTGATGCTTTTCTCTTGCAACTCTGACAGGATACGCACTGCCACCAGGCCTTTCGTTACACCCTGAAACAAATTAAGATGTCTGTTTAGCTTTGCTAGAAATGTGCTTTCCTTTTGGATATATTGACACATACGTCGACAAAAATTTCATATATGCGCCGGCAATATGACAAGTATCTCAAGTTACCCCTGAAAACATCTAGGATACACCAGAGGTAGAGCCGGAAAATTGAGATCGGAAGGGTTGAAAAATCTTATGTAGTGTAATTTTCATTTATGAGAAGGGCCAAAAATTTTAGTTCTAGCAAAAATTACAGTCTGAAGGACAAAAATGCAAATTTTCAATTTACAGGAGAGCATGGCCCCCCTCTGCTCCCCCTCCCTCTGGCCCTGGTTACCACCGACATTCCTGTTTTCTTATTTTTAACTGATACTTCAGTATGGTTTATTTGTAGTTTGCACTGAGGGCTTTTTTCGTTTTTGATAGGATATAAATGATAGTTCTTTCATATTATCCTTTCTTTATTGCAATCAAGATAGTCACCATTTTTTCCCAAATGTTGAAGGACTTTATTGATTTCTCAAGCTGGATGCTTCATCATTCTATAATTCAATCAATCACTAAAACAGGGACGATGCTTTCTAGAACTTGCCCTTTTCGGTGCAATACCATAAGCTAGCAGTATAATAATATATTAACATGGAATGGCTTGACCACAACTAAAGCAATGCACTAAGAAATCTCAATACTATACACGTGTACTGGTACCTGAACTTGTGTGATTCATATAACATGCACCACCATAACAGTCAAAATGGTAAGTGGCAGGTCTGTGACTGCATGTACTTGACAGGAAGGAAAAATAGACTGACCTGAGGCTTGACCTCGACATAATGGTGGCCGGTTTTAACAGTAACGGGCTCGTTCGAGAGAACGCTCTCCAAATGCGACAAAAGCTCCTTGGCCTGACATGATCCAAAATCCGGATCTGCATACTGGTACTGCCACACGAGTGCGCTCTCTGTGGCATGTATGGACGCTCCATCAGTTGTCTCTGTGTAAAGTTTCATGATTGGCTCAGCTATCTGTTTCCACTCAAAATCAGTAAGTGGTACAGTGGTTTCCCATTCCGATTCTTTATTTTTCCTGAAAAAAGATTTACAAGCTTCCAAAAATTATCACCTGATACATTTGAACAATTGATCATTAATGATTTAGTTTCAGTTCATGTACTGCTGTAATTTCCTGTATTAAAACATGTTTATTTGAATTAATATATAATAAGTTTGTTGCTTGGCCTTGTATTGCTTATTTCTGCTCTCTGGTAGATACCAGCACCTGCCTAATGGGGCAATCCCTGCTCTTCTTTTGGTTCCAATCTAATTCCTGTATAATGGCTCATGGGCGATGGATGATAGTGCTACGTACATGTAGCAGGTAACAGCTAATGCATACAAAATTATATTTTTGTTTCAATTTACTTAATTATCGGATGAATGTTCTATTCTGCTAAGTTCATTTAGTTAGGACATCAAGCCTTTTCATAGTACAAGTCACAGCTAATACTGGAAAATACTAATCAGTATGCGTAGTGACCTGACGTTGATACTCAGCTATAAAACAAAGTACCTTATGAAGTAGCCATGCTCTGCTGCTATGACAAGCCTCTCATCAAAGGAGAACCAGCGGCTCATGGTTTCCTTATTTATCCCACTGACAAGGTAAACGGTGTTTTGTGGGTCCTGGCACAAGCTAGTAATGACTCTTAAACTCTCCTCTGTGGGCCCTCTTTCGATAGAAAACTGGGGCATCAGTGCCCCATCATAATCCAATAAAATCATACGGTTTCTTGACCTTTTATAAGCTGACAAGATATGCTCCACCGATAGCTTTCTAAAATTCGGGTCAAGAGCTACAATCCGATAACTCAACCCGAACCCAACACTCCAGCATCTCCTCTTGCCGTGGTCCTTACATGCCCTCTCCAAATCATTCACAAAACTGTTCGCCCAATAAGACACATCATGAGTGCTCACGTATCGGTAATTCTTTTCGTGCCTAAGTTGTCTTTCCATATCACCCATATAGAGTGCAGAATGCATAGCCTCCGAAACAGATTCGATATTCCATGGGTTTACCCGGATTGCTCCGCTAAGAGAAGGGGAGCACCCGATAAACTCTGACACCACCAACACACTCTTCTTTGGGCTGAATGGGTCTCGGGCCAAAACCTGATCCAGGCTGCTATTACCATGCCTGGATATTGTGTACTCATAAGGTATCAAATTCATACCATCTCGTACTGCTGTAACCAAACAACAATCAGCTACAAGGTAAAAAGCTACTCTCTCATAAAACTGAAGTGGGTTGTCAATAAGCACAACTGGGTCATATCCTGGCAATCTGTATTTCTTATTTATCCTTTCTGCAGTTGAATAAGTCTCTGCTTGTACCTCTTGCACGTCTCGGCCACGGCCTCTTGCTGGGTTTGCTATCTGTACAAGTACCACTTTTCCTATCCAGTCGGCATGCTGCTCCAGCAATTGCTCCATTGCTAAAAGCTTTAAACTAATCCCTTTAAAGATATCCATATCATCAACACCCAACAAAACAACAAGGTTTTTGAAGCGTTCAGAGAGCTCAGCGACCCGCAACCCGGTTACATCATGATCCATTACCTGTTTCAACTGCTCCATGTGGATCCCAACTGGTAAAATCTTAATATTGACAGTACGCCCATAATATTCAACACCGATATAACCCCTTTTTGACTGGTATGTCACACCTAGTAAGCGGCTGCAACAGGACAGAAAATGCCGGGCATAGTCAAAAGTGTGAAACCCGATAAGGTCTGCATTGAGTAGAGCACGCAAAATCTCATCTCTTACAGGAAGTGTGCGGTAAATCTCGGATGAAGGAAAAGGACTGTGTAAGAAGAACCCTAATTTGAGCCGGTTGAACCTTTTTCTCAAGAAGGTTGGCAAAACCATTAAATGGTAATCATGTACCCATACAAAATCCTCATCAGGGTTTATCACCTCCATGACCTTATCAGCAAATATTTTGTTCACAGAAACATATGCCTGCCACAAAGACTGGTCGAATCGACCGCCTAATTCAGGAGAAAGAGGTAGCATGTAGTGAAATAACGGCCATAAATGCTGTTTGCAAAAACCATGGTAAAATTTCGAAAAAAGGTCTGCCGGTAGAAAAGCCGGTACGCAATTAAATGTCTCCAGTAATATTTGTGCCACCTCATCTTGTTCTGTCATGTCAATTTCTTCTCTTAAACAGCCGATATAAGTAAGATCTAGATTGTCATCTACGCCATCTTTCAGTTGTAAAAGGAGAGAATCTTCATCCCAGGTGAAGTACCATCCTTTATCATCGGTACGGCGGTGGGCCCGTATTGGTAGTTGATTGCTTACTATGATAAGCTTTTCTCTTTGGACTGATGAGGGTGCATCAGAACCCGCGCTGCTGATAGGGTTTTCTTCTTCTAACTCAGAGATTATACCAGCTGCCGTCATGACTCGGTTTAAACGCCTGCTGACATTGCCCGTAACAGTATTGGTACTGGTTTTAGGTGAATCACAGGAGATGAGGTCTAGTAAGTTTGAATAGGATCTTGAGACCATTTTTTTTTTATAAAGTGTGCAAAGAATAGACTACCCTGCATTTCAAATATAGAAAAGAAAAATTAAATTCAAGTGATATAATGAAGAATAATTCAAAATTAAAGCAAGTCAATACCTGGCAGTGGCAGTAATAAAATTCAAGTGAGAAAAAGATTATTTACTAATCTGTGGGTCCTCTGCAGGAATGGACAGACAGACAGATTGATAAATGATAATCAATCATACTAATAGACAAAAACAATAGAGTAAGTTTTAAGTAAGTTATTATAATTGAAGATATATATATTTTTAGGAGGGGCATTTATGACCATCTGGGGTTATTTTAGACATTTATTTATTTTTCTTTGGAAATAATTGGTGATGAGAAGAAAATGACATTTGATATTGTCCATAGCCGTAGTTTGGGAAGGGGGACAAACATTACATTTTGTTTGGCTATGCAAGAGCCAACAAATTAATTAAACTAGAAACCAAAAATAGAGTAGAGGTAACAATTTAATGAGACCACATTCCATGCATGCATGAAGAAATAAGCACTAAACAAACACTTGACTAAATCTCAAAATCTAAAAAGGAGGGGCTTTCTTTCTACCTCACTAAGAAGATTAAGATAAGCACCGCACCGCACCGCACCGCGCCACGAAGAAGGGAAATTACCTTTTTCTCTTTCGTCCTCCTTGTTTTTGAATGGGAGGCGGAGGCGGAGGCGTCGAATTCAAAGAAAGATCGCCACAAAAATTAAGAGGGAGGAGGTTGGGAGAAGCGAATCAAAGAGTAAAAAACAGAGAGCGAGCGATATGAAGTTGGGACCTTGGAACTCGCAATCCGTCGCAATCGATCAGCATCTCTTTCTCTTCTATTATATTATTTCTATTATATATAATTCAGTGTAGTTTTGTTTTCTCTTTTCTCTATGGCTCTATGCTTTTCTCTTCTCTCTGATTCCAAGTCTCCGTCAGTATCATTTGGTACAGACAAAAGAAAGCTGGAGAGAGAAATCAAATCTTTTGCTGCCTTTGAATGTGTGTGGACTGTCGATGGAGGATGGCACTACAACTACAACTACATGTTATCCATTTCTCCATAATACATATGCACTTAAATATGTAACGGGTCAAACCACCACATATACTGACCCTCTTTCGATAAAATACCTACGTATACTTTACAGGAGATGAATAAGAGAATCTCGTCACCTGTATATCTTATTGCATTATTTTTGTGAAGCGGGCTGTTTCCCAAATAATTTTACTACTCACTATATCACACATCTACATAAAAAAGTTGCAGAAATTTTGGATTGCAAGGACAGAGATACTCGCACTCATAGATTAGTGGGACATAGGCGTCAATTCTTGGTTGTACTCGGCGCACAACACAACACAACACAACACAACACAACACAGCACAGCATTTTGAAATTAATAGATAGACTAGTATCATACCCGTGCGTTGCAACGGGGACATATTATAAGAAACTAATATATCAATGAAAATAATAATTATCTAAAAATTAAAACACATGTTAATAGAACATTTATATGATTATGTATTTTTAATTAACTTTAATCGTGATCTCTGATAACAATTTAGAACACACACACATTGATATATTCTATATCGGAAATATATTCTAAATTGCCCACACCAATATGTATATAAACAAAGAAAGAGAAATAAGGAAATAAAAAAAAATGATTTCCATTGTGATCCGTATAGAAACGAAGAAGTAAGGAAACAATAAATAAGAAAATGGAAGGTGGAGTCTTCTCAATTGAAGATGAGAAATATGGAAACAAAAAAAAAGAAACGGATAAATATATCGCTAAATTTCAGAATTTATTTAATTTTAATTGTAACGTATCGTGTGGCAGCATATGTGGTGGGTATGTTTTTAACTAAATTTAGACTTCTATATATAAAACAGATACATTTAATCAAAAGAAGACAAAAATATGTAATTGGAGAGCTGAGATCAAATCCGAAGTTTCATCTCTCAAACGTAGTCGTTGGCGGATCGGACACCCAACGTGCTTAATAATATAATAGAGATATGTTTTTGACTCATGCGGCCAGCATATGCGGTCGTGGTCTCGTGGAGTGGAGTTGGTGTGCCACCGTAAATATATAGCACATAATTAAGCAGTGCAGTGCAGAGCAAAATTATCTTCAAGTTATCGCAAGTGCGCAAAATCAAACAAATGGCATGCATGTGACAACTTGTTCAAGTGCTACAAGTTCACTTCTCTCAGTTAAAGTTTAAAAAGCGGACTTCAAATATCTCATATCTTTCGTGTCTCATGTTCTTCATTTTCATTTCTAAAGTTTAAACAGTCGATCCGATTCGTTCGACGTGATCTTCATCAAATATAATTGGAGACCACATTTTATTATTTTTATTATTTTTTTGAATTTTTTTTCACTATATTTTCAAATAGATACAAAATTATTGTTTCTAGATAGTCCAAAAATAGTGATTTTGCACTAATTTAAAAAATAGCTTAAAAAAAGTATCAAATTTGGTCTCCATGTACATCTAAATTTGGATATCATGTTGAATGACTCAAATCACTGTTTGGACTTCATAAACGAAGAAAAAAAATGTGAGACACGATTAGAACTAAAAGACAATCTATTTGAATTTTTGAACGCTTCTCAAGTTTAAAATAGAGTGAGTCTATGGTACTATGCATATTACGATTTGGCACTGTGCTACGGCTCTATATTCGAGTTTTCAAATTCTAACGGTCGATCTGAACCGTTCATCTTGTTCTCCATATTAATATGTGTTTGGAGACCAAATTTTACATTTTTTTGAAATTTATTTACTATTTTTTTAGATTTATTGAAAATCACTGTTTTTGGATGGTCCAGAATTTTCAGATCAAGTGATTTTCCAAATATCTAAAAAAATAGTACAAAAATTTCAAAAAATGTAAAATTTGGTCTCCAAACACATATTAATATGGAGAACAAGATGAACGGTTCGGATTTGAAAACTCGAATATAGAGCCGTAGCACGGTAACAACCCGTGATATGCATAGTACCATAGACTCACTCTTAAAATAATGACAAACTTGTACTTGAACTATTTGGCTCTTATTTTCTAGAATACGGACATTAATTGGTTTCGGTAAAATAAACGAAGCATTTCGATACGTCATACAAGTTATTAATATTAAAAAAAAAATTACAAGATCAAGATAAACATTCAGAGTTTGTTCGGCCTCCAATTGGATATGGGTATGGGCATAGAAATTGAATTGAAAAGTACTGCTTTCGTGAAAAAAAAAATTCAGATAACGCACCCGAACAGAGCCTCAATGCAAAAAAATAAAATTACTTTTGAGCCTCCAAAGTTTTCAATGACGAGGCATTATAAAATTTAGAGAAAAAGTAACTTCCCCTGGGCTACAGTCTCCCGAAAATCCTCGCGTATAAAAGTCTTTCCTTTTTAGCTTAGTTCCGACGCGCTTTCAACTGCCATAATTTCAAGTACAATATGTATGTTCACAGGATAATATGTGTATGTTTACAGGATAATATGTGTATGTTTACAGGATAATATGTGTATGTTCACAGGATACTATGTGTATGTTCACAGAAGGTGGTCTCCAACAGCTGTCACGCGTTTTCAACAGCTGTTACGCGTTTTTAACAGTTTTCACGCGTTTTCATCTGGGACCACGCAGTTTCATCTGCAGAACATCCATTGAACTTGTTTATAGGATTATTTTCATAGTATTATAGGATTTAATGAACTTGTTTATAAAATTAGTGTAAAAAGTTCGGAGATTTTCAGAAGACTGAGGACCGGGAACTGTTAGCTGCTTCCTAAAATTTAATAATAATATAGAGGACCACCAATAATTTGGAACTTTTTTCCTGCCATCTCGTCCCTGTAAGCAATCATTCCATGAAAAAGAGAGCAATAAAATTAACCCAAACAAATCATGACATGTAACAATTTTATAGTTGTGATATATTTTACTATGATGATTTCAAATTTATACGATTCAAAGAGTACCTTTTCGGTCCAAATCAACAACCACGATTCGTTGGTGTGTGCTTGAAAAAGGAGAATCAAAATATGATGTTGTTTTCTATTATTTTTTATTTTCTTACGATAGCATCGGCATTAGAACATATTGTGTAGCCGTGTAGATTAATATTAGTCAAGATTACGATGGAACTATTAATATAAGTGGGGAGATTAAGGGTCTCAAATCATTGATTCTAAAAGAGAACGGGTTCGCATATTACGTGCATTGTTGGGCCCATCAATTGCAACGAACTCTTGTTGCGGTAGCCAGACATCATCAAAAGATTGGAGAATTATTTATCAAGATTTCTAATATTATCAATGTTGTTCGCGGATCTTGTAAAAGAGATGAACTATTATGTAAGAAGCGGAAAATTGAAATCGTGAAAGCTCTTTCAAATTATGAGATTGTAACCGGAAGAGATTTGAACCAAGAAATGACTCTAGCACCGTGGCACGTGCAGGTGATACCGTGATACTCGATGGGTTCTCATTTGAGGACTTTAAATATTTTGCTAACACTATTTTCAGTCATTCTTTTTTTTCGTTTTCTTTTGGATTCTTACATGACCGGTAGGTCTACAAATTATCACCACTATTTCCTAACAAATCTAATCCTTCTAACCTACCCCGATTAGCCAAGTTATGAGGGATATGCATCTCATTCCTTTCTCTGCTATAGTAAATAAATTTGAGATTATATCCACTTGACTTTGGATTTGCCAAGCTTTCTAGACTTCTGGAAACGATCTCCAATCATGGATTTGGGATTGCCTATGAGCCAATGAATCAACAACTTCTTTAGAGCCTGAGCATACCATTCCTTCAGAGAAGTCGTTAGCTAACAACAGGTTGTAGCCTTCCAAAACTGCCATTGCCTCAACTTGAGAAGCATTCAGTGCCAAAACCGATCTAGATACCCAAGCAATAGTGTCTGTTCCAAAACAGAGATGAGCTCATATTCTAGCTTTGTTATCAGTAGACCATGAGCCGTCTACATAACAAATTGGAATAGCCAAGTCACTTGGATTAGGTAGGTTATGCGGTATGTGAATAGGTTGCAGGTTGGAACTCAAAATTTCACTGCACTGGTTGAGTGTTAGGTTGTAGTAGATGTTGCATGCTTGGATGTTTGGTTGCTTGCCTTCAAACACATCTTCGTTTCTCACTCTCCAAATGGCCCAAGCTATCCAAACAAATTGCTGGACTTCCATTTCAAATAGAGATTCCGTGATTAATTTCTAGATTTGACCAAACGAACCTTGGAGAGCATATGATCTCAAATTCAGGGAAGAACCACACCAAGCTGTCCTTGGGAAATCACAACCAAACAGTGCATGTTCTACTGTTTCAGCATTCCTTCTGCACAACTGACAATCAACTGGTACCGCCTGTATTCTAGCCCCTAAGACCCCTTTAACTGGTAGAGCATTGTTGATGCATCTCCAGATGAAGAGTTTTAGTTTTGGCATCAACCCCTTTGCCTTCCATAGCCCCATCCATATCTTTTTGTCACTGACTATGCCCTCATCCCTCCTAATCATTTGATACGCCTTTTTAATTGAAAATTTACCATCTTTAGAGAATGCAAAAAGAAGGGTATCTGGTACCTCTCTATGAATTGGTACAGTCAAGGAAATGTGGAGGGCAAGCTGAAAACCGAAGATAGATTGTAACAATTGGAAGTCCCATGAGTTGGATTGAGTGCAGATTAAAGCACTGACCTTCAATCTTCTTTGCATGTCAGAAGAATGCAGAAGAGCTTCCCATCCTTGGAACCATGGGTGGCAGTATACTGATATAGAGTCCCCTGATCCGACCTTCCAGCAAAGGTGCTGCTGCAATAGGGACTTAACACCAACTATATTCCTCCATAATATAGTGCACTGATAGGTACGTTTGGATAGCCAGAAACCTATGCGAGGGAAGTACTTCGCTCGTAACACCTCAGCCTCATTCACTACCAGAGGCAATTTTCCATGCTAGCTTCATCACTAAGGACTTGTTCATTTCCTTCAAACTCCTTAATCCCAGACCCCCCCCCCTCATTCCCTTGGGCTTAGACACCTTTTCCCATACCACGTAAGCAAAATGGTTTTTTTCCGCATCACCCCCCCAAAAGAAATTCCGAATAATTACTGTTAGTTTGACCAGTACCTTGGGTGGAATTAACACAGTACCCATCGAAATCCCTCCTCTTGATCCGATGTTGCGTGTGCTTATGAACCCGAGGTCAATTTTTTAGGCGATTAAGCAAAAATAGCAAAAATTCCACAAAAATAAAATAAAAATCAGCGACGATAGTGAATCAATGGCAATTGCAAGAGAGTTGAGCCTCTCGCGTAGTGAAGCTTTGGAGGCAATTCCGAAGCAATGTTCGTATTCCCCTTTGAAAAATCCATCTGGGCCACTAGCTGAGCTGGATCAAGTCTTCCAGACCTTCTTTGAAGCTTTGACGTCAGCCATGGTGTCAATCCTTGGGTCAGGTCACAGCTCAATCTCTGAGGCATACAAACAAGACTTGCTAATACCACTGCGGTATGAGAATAAAGCAATACCGATGCAAGGTAAAAATTGGTGTAAAAAAGATGATCAAAATCGACTTAGCAGATTCGATATTATTAGCATAAAACTTGCAAAACTCAAAGCATCTTCTTCTCCATCTCGCCCGCTGTGCTTTAAGTGTGGAGATCCAGGTCACATTGCCAATCAGTGCCATAATGAGACCCTTTGCTTTGTGTGTAATCGATTCGGTCATAGCTCAATGGAGTGTGGATCGATGACTGCACACACACCAGTCTCCCCTCAACCAGCATAGATGCAGTATCATCAAGCTTAATCTTGGACAAACCAGCAGTCCATACCGGTTTCGTACAAGATACCGGTTACGGAGTCAATCAAGAGGTTGGAGACAGAGTTAACAACTATAAAGCATGAGTTAGTGTTGCTGAAAAAGAGAAGAGATGCAATGGAGATAAACATAGCAGGTATCAATACTCAATTTCATAGAATTTAGATTCATTTAGCAGAGATTGAACAAGGGCCAAAACCATATTTCCAGCCATCTAAAAAAGGATATGATAACGATAATGGGATTGGGAAAGGGAACAGCACAGATGATGCGATGACCATTGGGATTGATCCAAGTGCTGATAAATTGGTTATTGGGGTAGAGAAATAACAATCTGATGTGCATCCAATAGATTCCCCAACCAAAACTATTGAGACTCACACTTCTGAAAAACCTGCTAGTAAAGGTACGAGTAAGGACTGCCGTATAGTTTCTCAAGTGATTGCAACACAAAATTTGAAGCCTACTCCTCTACAAACATCAATTCTATCAACCTTTTCTCAAACCCAAGCTGATTCTGGCATTTCCCCTGCTAAAAGAGTTGATGGGGATGTCAGTAAAGAAACTCTAGTATCAGTAACCCCGGTGGATCAGGGTTCTTGGATAAGTCAGGTTGCTAGAACTAAATTCAAGAAAACCGAATCTGGTTCCAGAGAGCTGAACCCAGTGACACGTAGTAAAGAGAAGAGAAGTGTCCACTTCAAATGGGTATAAAAAAAAGGCCCCGAGAGAGAAGCGAATGAGAGGTTGATGCCTGTGAAGATAGAGGTAACACTGGTGCCAAAAAATTGAGAGGCAAATGTTTTCTGAGTTTTACTTTTTGTTGAGATGGTGAAATAGATATACTGTTGTAGAGGTGAGTTAGAAATGATAGATATTAGATATACTGTGGTTATTAGAGGTGAGTTCTTTCCTGCATAGGTAAAATGATTGGGCAAGATTTTAGTGTTTTGGCATAGAAGTTAGGCGCAACAGAAAAATCTAGTATAGAGGGAGTTTTGTTTGTTTTTGCTTTTTTTCTTTAACATGTTGTAATTAAATGTTTTAGTCAATGAAACGGGCATTATTTGCCTTTTTTCAAAAAAAAAAAAACATAGTACCCATCGCATATACATGGAGACTTTCAAGGACTGATTTAATTAAGATTAGCCTCCCTGCATGTGACAGGAAACGAGCCTTCCATGTGTTTAGGCGCTGCTGAAATTTTTCCACCAAGTAATCAAACAAACCATCTCCAGTGACTTTAACCGGGCAACCCAAATGTTTTTCAGCATCAGAGGCCTCTTGTACCCCAAATTTGCTCAACAACAAACTCTTGTTCATCTGAGTTGAGTTGTGAGAGAACCAGACCTTCGATTTGTTGCAATTGTCCTTCAAACCTGACAAAGAGAAAAAATTTGTTAAGGTGTCGTGGAACTTCTCCACCTCCTCAGCCGACGATGAGCCCATCAGAATTAGATCATCGGCGAACATTGAACATGCCATCCTTGGAGCAGTTATGGCCAATTGTAACCCTCTGATAGCATATGTTTCCATTGCATGGTTTAGCTAGTGAGCTAGCGGATCCATGGTTATGATAAATAAGTAGGGGGACATCGAACAACCCTGCCTCAACCCTCTTGTTGGATTAAAAAAGCCATCGCTCCTCCTGTTAAATTGTATTGTGAACTTAGCCGACTTTACACATGCTTGGACGCAATTGCAAAATCTTGGAGGGAAACCATAAATCGGCAGGAGCTTGAAAAGATATTCCCAACGCACCATATCAAACGTTTTTTCCAAATCATCCTTTAAGGCAAATTGGGGAAGACCTTGCCTCTAATTTTGGAAGGAGTGGATAATTTCCCTCAACAGCACCACATTTTCTGAGATTTCTCTGTTGGGAATGAAGGCAGTTTGGGATTGGTCGATGATCAGATTCATCCAAGGTTGCATTTTGAGAGTGAGAAGCTTTGAAATCACTTTGTATAGAAAGTTACAAACACTAATGGGTCTGTATTTAGTCACTATTGTTGGGGCTAGAACTTTGGGAATTAGGACAAGTGTTGAATGAGACACAGATTCCTTCATTCTCCCTAACTCGAAGAAGGAAATAACCTCCTTAAACACCACCGGGCCAAAATAGTCCCAATTTTCCTGAACCAACGCCGCAGTGATACCATCCAGGCTGGGAGATTTCGTGGCCCAAGCCCAAACACGGCCCTTTTGATTTCCTCAGTGGTGGGGATCAGATCAAGGCTTTGAGCCTGTTCAAACGGGATGCTCTTTATTTTATTCCCTACTGCTTATGGGATTTGGGCTGGACTTAGAGCCGGTTGGTCTTGTGTGTAAATCCGCTTGAAGTGAGTGACAAATTCAGCATGAATTTAAGTCATTCTAGATGTACTTGAGGTTGTACAAAAGGAAGAAAATACAATTACCAAAAAGCTGATGGTGGTACATATCATTTATCTATGCAAACTTTTGAGTTTGTATTTTTTTTGTTATCTCATGAGGCAAATAATAAACATCACAAATGATCTATCGCAAATCTTGCAACGCAAAGATCAAGATATGTTGAATGCTATGTATTTGGTGAATTATGCAAAATCTAGGTTACAAGATATGAGAGATAATGGTTGGGATCTATTATTTCAAGAAGTGTGTACATTTTGTGACAAACATGGTATTATAGTTCCAAATATAGAGAATTTATATGTAGTGAACCCACAATGTTCAACAAACTTAACTAATCTGCATTATTATCGTGTTGATTTGTTTTACATGGTTATTGATATGCAATTGCTAGAGCTTGGTGAAAGATTCACGGAAATCAATACCGAACTTCTTATTTGTATGTCATGCTTAGATCTGAAGAACTCTTTTTTCATCATATAACAAAGATAGGTTGCTTCAATTTGCTCAATTTTATCTCATTGATTTCAACCAATACGATCTATTAACCCTAGAGAGTCAATTGGAGAATTAGCACTTAGATATGAAAGATGATAGAGATTTTGAGCTAAAGAGTTTAAGTGAACTTTCTCAAAAAATGGTGGAAACGGACAAGTACAATGTTTATCTTTTGGTTTAAGAATTAGTGAAATTGGCATTGATATTGCCGATGGTGACCACTAGTGTTGAAAGGATATTTTCGGCAATGAATTTCTTGAAAAATAACTTAAGAAGTACCATAGGAGATCAATGGATGAATGATTTGTTAGTTACTTACATTGAGGAGTTATTTATGCGTGTCAATGATGAAATAATTATGCAAATATTCTAATCTATGAAGACCCGTAAAGGAAAACTCTCTCCATTGACTTAATTATATAGTATCTAGTTTTTTTTTAATATGTAAAAAAAATACTATTTGTATTGTTTTTGTTATGAAAAAAAAATACTATTTTGTTGGTTTTTTGTCATGTTTAATTAGTAGTTTGATTAGTTGATTATTTAAATATTATAGAGTAAATTGTGTTATAATATTGTTTTTGTTATCATGTTTTATCTGGTACCTGATTATTTAATGGGTTTGGACTCGATTATATATTTAAACCTGATTTAATAATTTCTTACCTTACCCTGATCAAAATTCTGCATCCGCCCCTGCATGTAAGTGTAGTATGCAATCGTACAATTCTACGTGTAGCAACTAACAAATGAAAATTGATTATAATATTGAAGAATTTACGACAAAGTTATGAAAATTTATATGATGTAATTATCAGAAATTTTTATCCATAACGTAAAAAAAATTAAAAAAAATCCATACATAACATTACTTTCAAAAATCTTCGAATTATAACTCAACTGCTAACATTATAAACGGTACCATTTCTCTCGTGGCATTGTCAGCAATAGGAGATTTTTTTTAACTTCTCAAATCTAATTAAAAATTGTTACCATGCATGGTTAATAATTTAATAATATTTGAATTTTTTTGTCAACTTTATAACTTTTTGTAATATCGGTACTCAATTTTAGAATGTTGATTATTGTAAAATAAAATTTCTAATGAATAATTAACTGGTCGTAGAATTAGAAGCTTCAATTGAAGTTTTAAGGTCCTAAATGATGTATTTTTGTAGGGTAATTATGGCTCTTTTAGCTTCCTCAGCTTATGCTTAGAACACTACATTATTAGTCTCTTCGCGATCTTTCTGAATTGAGATAAAATGTTCAAATTGGTGTCTTCTACAATAAATTATAGTTGTTTAAAGTTTGAAAATAATGCATTGATGTTTCATTACAAAAATATCGATAATGTTTTATATCCGGATTAATTATGACAACAGTGCATATTTCATTGCAAAAGTACCGATGTTGAATGAAGTGCTAATGTAAATTACACTCTTATTGGTCCGAGTCAAAATTCTATCAGAAAAATGATATCGTTGTTAATGTCAGCAGTTGGGTAATGATTCGAGATATTTTAAAAGTGATGCTAGCTAGATTTGAATTGTTTTTTTTTTTTTTTTTTTTTTTTTTTTTTTTTTTTTTTTTTTTGCGTTGTGGATAAACTACCTCAGTTTATACGATAATTGACGGTTCATAATAAATTTTATATATGAATTCGAAGAAGAGGCGCACATCAACATCAAGAATAGAGGTGAAATAATAAATAGTGAGAGCTAGAGACGTAACAAGCCCTTCCACTAAACTAAAGAAGGCTGTGTGACGAAGATAGAGAAGATTAATTGCATCTCTTGATCTCACACTCAATTAAACAAACATGAGAATCTGGCTCATCGGTTAATTTGCCTCATAAGTCTTCATTTTAAAATTGGTCCGATTATATATTCTTAAGATCAAGTACCTAAAATTCTTCAATGAATTTAATCTTATATATATAATAGTTTGACTTTGACACACACACACACACACACACATATATATAATTCAGTATAAAAAAAGTTTTTTTTTTTTTTTTTAAGTGTCCTATAATTTCAAAGCGCCTATATATCTTCAACATTAAATGTACTGGCTAGTTTACTGTGATTAAAAAATGAACGAAAAAAGAAGAAAATTCTGATGCAGACTGCAGCACAGTGAGCACACACACTTGGCCGCTGGGCGCTGGCTGCCTTCTCTTCTCAGTAGGTTAGCAGGGTCTCTCTATCCAGCTGTCCATTTACGTGAGGCAAGTGGCACTCCCCCTGCTCTGCCACGTGTAGAGCTACACTCCGTTTGTATCCATTATATTAGTGACAAAAAATGTGATCTTATTAGTGTGGAAAAAACGTGCCGTGCCCTCACTAACACGTTGTGATTTTGGTTTTGTACCGTGATCAAGTGAACAGTGACTCGTATCGTGACCAAAATGTCAAGGGGTGGTCATCGCACGCGAGTCATGCTGTGACTATTCGCGTGCCGTGTTCAAACGTAACTGATCACGTTTCTCACTTTTAACTATTTTTTCATAATTGAAGTTAGTTTATTCAAGATTTACCATTTGATTAAGACCTAACGGTCCTAATTATACGTGACTCGCATGATTACATGCTATGCTGTGACCGGATCTTTGGCATGATGTGCCGTGACCAAAATGTCAAGGGGTGATCGCGGCATGCAACACGCAAGTCACGGCACAAAACAATAATACGTGCTGTGCCGTTTCTTAACGAAACCGACTCCGCTGTGCCATTTTTCCCACTCTAGACCTGATCGTAAGATAACTAATATCGTTTCCTGTTGTAATTTGATTACGTCATATTTTATCAAAAAAAAATATCACGTAAATGTGTAACATGTGAGGCTTAATTTTTAGGAGCCTGATAATTTTATCTCAAACAAAATCCTCAAACGTGTCATTAAGTAGTTTAACAAAAAAAAAACTTTTAATATTGTCTAACTTATAGTTCTAACATTAATATCCAAACATTTAAAACTCTATTTATAACATTTTAAAATGTTACTCGCAAACATTTAAACCTCTATCTGAAATTATTAAAATTCTAAATTTAGGTAGATTTAACTTCTAACTACTTTTGTCTTTAAGTCAAAAGAGGAAAGATTCATTTTACATACTTTTTTTTTTCCCTCTAATCATTCTCGTCCATTTTTCTGACAATCCGTGATGAATTTTGCGAATCTAAAAATATGAACTTTTACTTGATTTTCTTTTTCAAATGAGATCCATGAAGAATAATTTTCGAGTTATATTTGTATCGTCTTTTTTTACCTCTTTAAATCTCTGTGACTTTTAGTTTTTTTTTTTATTTCGCCTCAAAATAATTTAAACCTTTGTTTACAAGCCCTCAAATCTTTCATATAAATCTCAACAGTAACACTGCATGTACAAAGCATATAAATCTCATGTACAAAGCCTTGAAAATTTTAATGGTTATAGACTAAGATTTAAAAACTTGAAAATTTAAAGTGCCTATGAGTTCTACTTTACAAAAAACAAATGACATCAAAATTACTCAAAAGTATCTCTTCATTGATCTTATTTGAAAGATAAAATCGAATAGAAAACGTTCGTATTTTTATATTCGTAAAATTCATCACAAGTTGTCGGGAAAATGAATTAGAATGATCAGAGAAAAAATAAATAAAAAAAGAGTGAGTGAAAATAATTTTTTCTTTTTGGCTTGAAGACCAAAGTAGTTAAAACTATTTAGAAATGCTTTCAGATAAATATTTAAATGTTTGTGAGTAACATTTTAAAAGGTTATGAATATGTGTTTAAATGTTTGGATATTAGCGCTGAAAATAGTAGTTAGACAACATTGGAAGGTTTTATGTTAAATTACTTGAGGGATGCGCTCGAGTATGATGGCTCGGGGACTAGAACATTTATGTAATTTTTAAGATACACTAAAATTGAAAAGTAATTTTTTTTGAGAAAATTTTAAATTTGACAAAATACTTAAGCTATGTGAAATTATGACTTAAAAACTTAGACAAGTTTAAAAAAAGTAGGCAAAAGGAACACTAAAGAGTTGAGATTAAGCTACACTAAGGAGAATCTGTTCAGTAAGCTTAAAACTATTTAGAGCACTAAGGAGCTCTGAGGAAGCCTAAGCTGAGCTTGCCCAACATCATCGATAGGAATGCTAAAACTTAAAATGCACAACATATTATTGGTGAAAATTTAACCCATACTCTTCGCAATTATAAAATAAACTTTAACCACCAATCTATAAGTTGACATGTGATATTTTACGAGGGGACTATATAAAAAGTTATAAAATATTAAAATTCAATTAAAATTGTATATATATAATTAAAATTATAAAATTATAAAGTGGCTTAAGACCTGTACAAGTAAATGTACATCTTTATATGTGTGATTTACTATCAAAGTGATACATGAACGTTACACGAATAAACAAACTATACAATATATGAGTGACGGATAGGTAATGTTACATGCCGTGACGAACCTGTTCTGATCAGGGACCCTTCTCCTTGTCGAGGCCTATTCAGACCATTTATGGAATTATGGATATTTAAGATGTAAAACGATGAATAAGAATCTGTCATAAGCCCAACTTGGTGATATGCAATTCAGCAATTGCAATCCTCTGAAAACCTTTAAAATTTTAAAACGCAGCCCATTAGTGATCTATAGCCTAGCCTGATCGATTATTCGATGTCCAGTGAACTTTTATTTGATCTATAGCCTGCTTGGATAGGATAGATAAGACATAAGATAAGAATGTCTATGGTAATTACAAATTCTATTGGATTTTTCCTATCCTTGCCTTCATTACAAGATTTATTTCTGTTTATTTGTTAAATCATAATGCCGCGTTTCATCCATGTGAAGGTTGATGAGGGGTCCCTTAAATTTAACAACAAAAACAACTTGATTCATAATCAATATAGGGTTGCAAACAGTACTTATTTATTGCTGGAATCAGCATTTAAATTATTTATTACTTGTACAGACAAGAGGACCAGAACGTAAAAGGTAAAAGGTAAAAGGTAAAAGGTAAAAGGTAAAAGGAATAAATAGGCACGCATCACTTATTTATTGCTGGAATATCAAGAAGAATAAAAGGTGTTTCCACTTTGCACTTCGCATCTGATTCCTAAATATGTAGTACTGTTATGTTATAACCAATTCAGAAAACAATATCTGATTATCTCTAAAAAGAATGGATACCAGCCAAGAGAAAAAAGGTACCGTACAACCATGGAGATTGAGATTGGAGAGAGATCAGAGAATCAATATAACAGTAAACAAGAAAAGGATTGGTATCTCCATCTCTAGGATGGGTACACATTCAATTCAATTCACAAACTATTGGCTGTTAAGTGGCTGTGGATTTGTGGCAGTAGCGATAGATAGATAGATAGATAGATAGATAGATAGAGCTCTATACCATGTAATTAATACCTCACCTCACCTCACCTCACCTCTCAAAGCATCAGAGAGAAACACAAAATGCACATTTCCTCCTCTCATTAAGGAAGTTTTTAACAAGTAACATGCAACATTGTTGACCAATGCAAGGTGCCAGCTTCTAACATCTAATCACAAAACCAACCCAAAAAGACTGCTAGAAATCAACACACAATAACAAGCCGGCAAAAAGAACTTCTTTGTAAATAGATTCCCTTGATTGATATAAAAAGTAAAAGGAGAAACAAGAAAACTGGTCTCTAGACCCATACCCCCCCCCACCACCCCTACCAATTCATACAATTTAATTCATACAAGAGTAGAGTAGAGTAGAGTAGAGTGTTCATATATATACCTATCAGTTAGAGCATCCACTTCAATTCAATCTTGCAACAATCCCCATTACGCCACTTCAATTTTATGGTTATTGGACTCTTCATTTTGTTCATCCTCTTTGTGCACAATCTCAGAAAAGAAATCAGTTAACACGCTCTCATAGCTTGGCATCTTAGCATACCCTGGGAAATAATTGATATCAATTATAAGATAGCGAGTCCCAACTCGAGTATCTCTAATCATGTCAAAGTTAAACAGGCTCAATCCCAATGCCTTTCTTAATCCACTAGCAATCTCTGTCACAAAACTGATAGGAGGCATCTCAGCTTCATCCAGCCGGGTCAGCTCCTCCTGCGCACCACGTATTTGCCCTTTGGCGGTCAAGTTAGAGATCTGAGAGAAAGATACTGACCCTTCTGCCGGGCATTGTAGAAGGGTTTCCTTTGACACATCTGGTAAAGATCGGCGCTTTACACAAGTGACATGCGTCCCCACAACATACACCTTAAAAATGACCCCACCATGGTTAACAAATTCTTGAAGGACCAATGGCGGTTTGAGTTTGTGCAAACCGTCTCTCGTAAAGACAAGGGACATCTTGTGGGACCGGGCAGTGCCATCAGCCACCAATGGTTTTGCTATTATTGGAAAGCGGAGGGCCTCAACCAAACCTGAATCTGCCAAGGAGCCTGAGTCGTACACCACGACTTGGGAGGGTATACCAAATGTGTCACCTGAGGCGGAGGCGGAAGTAGAGGTGTCCAGCTCAGAGACTACTTGAAGCATTGAGATTCGGTTGTGCAGCCTCTCAATTGCATCAGGACGGTCGATAATAGGAATCTGTGGATGGACAGCTGAGAAGGCATCTAGGTTAGATCGCCATTCATCACCAGAGAGTTTGTGGAGCACACAATGGAAAGGACCTTGGGATAAAAGAGGTTTTGCTGGATCGATGGCTATGAGGTCGATGCCTCGAGAACGAGCGAGAGAAATGAGCGAGGGTTGGATGAAACTCTCTTGCTTCTTGGGTGCTAAGGCGTAGCCGATGGAGAACCTTCCAGAAGGACTTTTCTCTGTCTCCATCTCCATCGCAAATTGAAGAAACCCTCTTAATTTGTCGATTTGTTGTCCGATTGGGGGTTGGTTGAGAATTTTAATTAGTAGAGGAGGAATTAGTAACGAGTCAGTAGAAGAAAAGAATTAATGGAATCGGTATCGGTAGAAGATTTACCCAAGAAGAAGAAGAAGAAGAATTACATGAGACATGCAACATGCGATGCGAGGGGGATCGAGAGAGAGAGAGAGAGGTGAGGAGGAGGAGAAAAAAAGAGAGAAAAAGATAAGGGTCATCTTTTCTTTATAGGGAAGCCTTCCAATCTCATTTTTGGGTCTGGGTCTGGGATCACCCACCGCCACCGGTTATTTGTTTTTGCGACCAAAACGAACATAATCCACTTCCAAGTTCCAACAAATGAAGGCTGACAGTGGGACCCATATGGCCATAATTTTAATTTTAAGTTTCGGTGTTTTTAACATATGATAGGACAGGCCTAACTAACTCATCTGCAGAGAGAGAGAGAGAGAGAGAGAGAGAGAGAGAGAGAGTGGATACTGGATAGGGTCGGGTCGGGTCGGCTTTAGGATAACAAAACAAAACAAAACAAAACAGGGGAAAGGAAGGAAGGAAGAGCGGTGGACCAATTCTAATTCTGAGGCGATTATCTTCTCCATCTAAATCTAATCCCACCAAAATCATCTACCAGAAGGAAGGCGATTATCTTTTTCCTTAATTCACTTGAAAATTATGGATAATCGTTAAAATTGGAAAAAAGAGGAAAGTGTGCTGCGGTTGGATTGGGATGCGCTCTGACTCTGACGATAGGCGGATTAAGTGCGACAGTGTGAGATATATGCGTCGAGTGAGAATCGCTCAAGCAGAAGGTGGCCCAGAAGACACCCCAAGGCCCAAGGGTGAGACATGCATAGTCAGTCTACTTGGTGGTGGAAAATCTAATCTAGCTCCGTGGATCGTGATAGGATTTAGAGTTATCGATCAGAATCTTACCTTTTGGTCTTTTTTATTCCTTGTGTTATTATATATATATATATCATCTCATCTCCAATGGTTGCAATTTAATTAATTTTCCAAGTGCATGCGAGTTGCAAATGGAATGACATGATAAGATTCCTTCTTTTGACTTTAGAATCTGCCAGCTGCAACTGCAACTGCAAGCCAGGAATAGGTTCCTTCATGCATGCATCTTCTTAATATAATATAATATAATATAAAAGGCCATGAGTGCGTTTAGAACTGCTTCAATCAAGATTTCACCATCTTAATTAATTAATAGCCCATATCAAATCGGTCCATATTTAGGCTTAATTAATTTGCAGCCTTATGGAAATGTATGCATGGTGCTTTTTGGGCTTTGCTGCCAGCTGAAAACCCATTGTCTGAACTCTGAACGGTTATACTTATATTATATGTATGATGCTCTCTATTTCACCATATTAATTATTCGAATATACAAGGAAATAAAAGCATCATCACACCAATACATATATGCATGCGAGATTAAATATGAGTAACTACTGATGCCAGCTTTCTGGTACCCAGTACCGACTACTTTTACTTTATTATGACACCACCAAATACAAAAAAGGACTAAGCTTGATATGAAGGAGCAATGACATAATCAACGGACACAACTGCTCTCTCCTGGGGATCTCTCCGCCGAGCCGCAGAAAAGAAAAAAAAAAAGAAAAAGAAAGAAAGAAAGGGCGATCTGTTCCACGAAGCTGGTTTGAGAGTCGGCCAGCTCCACCACGCCTCTCCACCCCGCCCCTCCACCCACCTCTCTTTGTCTGTTCAGTTCAACTTGCTGCATTTCAATTGAGCGGATATATTCGTTCAAAAATTCCGCCGCTTGTTGTATTTTCCGTTCGTCTCGACTTTTCAGATTCGACTGAGGGTTTGTGAATTCATTCTGCTCCGTAGTATCTACTATATCTATATATGAATAAGGTATGTATTTTGGTTGTTACCGATGACGAGAACGCGACGAGTTGTCTTCTTTCTTCTCTCTTTCTTCTTCTTCTTCCTCCTCTATCAATGATGACTGCCATGATCTGGTTGATTCAGTTTCCGATCTGGTTTGATTCAGTGTCATCTCGGTTGAGTGGTGACTGTCCTGGTTTGGTTTGATTCAGTGCCCTCTTCTTTCCTCCTCTTGAGTGGTGACTGTCCCGATCTGGTTTGATTCAGTGCCATCTCGGTTGAGTGGTGACTGTCCTGGTTTGGTTTGATTCAGTGCCCTCTTCTTTCCTCCTCTTGAATGGTGACTGTCCCGATCTGGTTTGATTCAGTGCCATCTCGGTTGAGTGGTGACTGTCCTGGTTTGGTTTGATTCAGTGCCCTCTTCTTTCCTCCTCTTGAGTGGTGACTGTCCCGATCTGGTTTGATTCAACTGTGAACTCCTCTAGGCGGCGTCAAATTCGAAAAGAAGATGTTTCGTCATCTAGAAAGAGTTTGATGCGGCATAGTCCGCAGGATATGCAACTCGAAGAAATTACTGCTGTGTCTACATTCTCAGAGAAGAAAATCAGAAGGCCCGCCTACTTGTTATTCAGACACAAATAGATCAATTCGCATTCTCTGACTTCACGTATATTTTATTTTCCGACATAGCAAATTAGATGATTGTACAGGTAGTTCAATGTATAAGTTTTAATGCTTCTTAATTTTAACAAAAAAAAACCTATGTAATAGCTACTTTGTAAATCATTTGATCAATGCAATCGCCTATCAGCTTTCAACCAAAAAAAAATACAAAAAAGACTTAATTGATTCATGAATGATAAATTCTTTGAACGATCTTTTCCATATCACATGCTCTAATAATCGCTCAGCTTTTATTTTATTTTTTCGTTGGTCCCTATTACCTCCATTTCTCCAAATATATTTAGCATTGCATTTTATATAATTGTGGACCTAAGGAAAAATATTAATTTAATTAATAATTAATAACTATAAACGTACATCCCATAGACGACAATACAGAACAGTTATCTCTAAATACTTTTAGCAATACCTTTTGTGTCATTGTGGAGCTACGAAATAATATATTTAATACGTAAACCCAAAATCTATATATACGACTAAGTAAAAAAAGAAGAAGAAAAAATAGAAAAAAGATATTGCCATCAATAATTGAGTCATGATTTGGATGGAGTTCCTTCATCATTGGTTAACTGATGCACAGTCAAGTTTATGTCAAAAGAAAATTAGACAGATAGTTAACCTCTCTCTGTCACAGTGTCACTTACTAAAATTATTATTATTTTATTTTGCTTCAAACTCATCTGGAAGATATTACTCATTTTTTGTTAGATAACCTATTATAGCTAGTCCATAATTTTTCGATTGTTTGTTTTACTAATTTGATTGATTCCCATAGAAATTAAGGAGCAATTAACAAAGAAGACAAAATGAGCATGCACCTCCAGTCAAAACTGTCCTAGTCAAATTAAGTAGCACCAATTAATCCTGACGCCAGCACACAGCCATCAACGGTGCAAATTAACCAATCTGACATCACACACCTCTCTCTCATTCAGGTGGCACCTAGCTCTCTGTTAAATAAAAGACTTGGAAGGCTTGTTGCTCTCAACCAAAGTACTCTGAAAAGGAAACACTGATCTCAGCCTTGGTCTTACTTATTTACAGTCCACTTGGTGGACTCTTGGCTCCTTTCATAGTATTCACAGCCCTTCAATTATATTCATTGTATATCAGGATTTGTTATCTAACGGTGGACTTGAATCAGGGGTTGGGGTTGGGGTTGAGGTTGTGCTGTCCGATTCCGATTCCGATTCCGATTCCTCCTCTGTTTCCCACAGGAAGTGTGCGTATGAACCCAGCACATAGCTGCATGTATATATATATGTTTTTCTCCAGCATTAGACTTTCACCAAATATTTTGTTGGTATAATTTACACCGTACGTCAACTTCATTTTTCTTTTCACAAGTTAATTAACTAGCTCTCTTCAAAAACAAATAAATAGTAGATATAATTCTGTTCAGATTAATTAGTTTGTAATGAACTGCAATAGTTAGCTAACCAGTCATTAGGAGAGGCGTTAACTGCTCTTTCCATGTACACCTCTGCTCTGTCCTTCTCCCTCTCCTTTTCCCAAATTAGCGTCCCGTAAAGGGCCATCACCTCTCCATTTTCATCTCCAGTGCCGCTAGTACCACCGCCTGCCACTATGGCTCTCTCATAGCACTCCTTTGCCCCTTCCACGTCCCCTTCCACCTGTAAATACAACTTCATTCATTATATTATATTATATATATTTAGTTAATTGAATTTTGTATGTATAAGTAGCTAGCACGTATATATATATGTACGTACCTCGTGCAAGAATTTGCCATAGTTTGTGAGTAGAAGCGAGTTTTCCGGGTCCAATCTTAGCATCTCTCTGTAATACTCTCTCATCCGCTGCTTCTCTCCCTCCATCTTCTTCTCTGGTACGGGTACCACCATCTCTGTGTCAGACTTCGTTCTTCTTAGAACAATACCGGGCCTGTTTCCAACCCGATCCCTCTCACCCGACCCGACATGAACCGCCATGCTGATGCACCTCCTCTGAGAGAAACTTATTCGAGTGCCTCTTGTCGGGTACTGGAGAGAACTGGATCGGATAAGATATTTGGTTTCCATTTCCTTGTACTGGTGAGTTGGTGGGGAAGAAGCGATAGAAATCATGAGATTGCTCTGGAATCTGGATGCTGCGCTGTTGTTTATGTTTATGTTTATGTAATTATATAGGCAGCGTGATTTTTCTTCTCACTAGTGGGCTCTAACGCTATGTGATGTGGGGTCCACCACCACCACCAGGATAACTTTTTTTTTTTTTTTTTGTTTTATTCAACTTTTTTATTAACAAGCGCAAAAGGGGAGAAAAAGGAAAGAGAAAAAGAAACACCGTGTGTAATTGTGGAGCAGCGGCACGTAGTAAGTAGCCACGTGACGATGGTATGGAAGTGGTGGTGGATAGGGGTGCAAACGGGTCGGATATTACCCGTCCGATTCCGGATCCGTATCCGAATTTTTGCGTATTCGGATACGGATTTTTTTTATGCGGATTCGGATACGGATACGGGTTGAGTTTCGGAATCGGATACGGATAATTATCCGGATCCGGATATTTTAATTTTTAGAATATCTGGATAGGAATATGCTAGCATGATATGCATAGCATAGAACCCCTCCATGCAACAGCTTGGATTTCGAGTTTTCAAAATCCTAATGGTCGATCCGAACCGTTCATCTTGTTCTCCATATTAATATGTGTTTGAAGACCAAATTTTACATTTTTTGGAATTTGTTTACTATTTCTTTAGATTTATTGAAAATCGCTGTTTTCAGCAAATCTGGACCATAAAAAAATAGCAATTTTCAATAAATCTAAAGAAATAGTAAAAAAAAATTCCAAAAAATGTAAAATTTGGTCTCCAAACACATATTAATATGGAGAACAAAATGAACGGTTCGGATCGACCATTAGGATTTTGAAAACTCAAAATCCGAGCCGTTGCATGAAGGGGTTCTATGCTATGCATAGCATGCTAGCATATTCCATCCGGATATGTTAAGATTTGAGAAAAAAAATTTGTGTCTATTTATCTTTTGTATTGTATAGTTATGTTGGTGAATTTTAGTTAATCAGATATATATTTTGTAATGGTGTAACAAGTTAATTAGATATATATTTTGAATTAGAAATCCGAATTATATCCGTATCTGTATTCGTATCCGAAAATATCCGATCCGTATCTGTATCCGTTTAATATCCGATCCGTATCCGTATCCGGTTACTATCCGATCCGTATCCGAAAAAAAATACGGATACGGATATGAATTGAGCACTATCCGATCCGTTTGCACCCCTAGTGGTGGAGCTCTGTGTAGGGTACCACGTCGGATGGAGTGGGCTCCACCAATTTGCTACTTTGTTTGTGAAGTTGGTCCATTGTTTTATGTCTCAACAGTCAACAGTTGTTCAATTTTGATAAGAAAAAAGAAAAAAGAAAACGAATATTATTGACCCTGATTTTATTTCAATCTTTTTTTGCGCTTGAAAAAACGTTAATTTACGGAATTAACGTGGACATGGACGAACTCAATGAAATAATTTAGCAATTAAACTCGACTATAATTTTATGCAAAAATGAAATTGAGAAATAACAGATTGACTTGTATTTTTGACAATCATAAAAAACTTAAAATACAATAGATCATGTGTTAGCCACAAATTAAAGTTGTATGCTAATTGCGTTGGTGATAGATATGTTAAAGAAAATGTTCATTGATCAATTTAATTAGTACGATAATTAATATCTAAAATTGAAAATATGGCCGTATGACCGGCATGGCATGCTTGCACTTAGACTTCACTGAAATTAATTAAATCATCCAGCATTCCAGCACGTAGCAATAACAAAGTAATAAGTGTATCAAAATGGGGACCTAGCTCTGGCTAGCTTGTAGCGGATTTCTAGATCTGCTCCAAATTAATTATACCATTATCTATTCTATTCTATTCTATTCTATTCTATCTACATATGATAGGAGACGCAATTGCTGACTTCTTTGACTATCTATCTTATATTCTTATCATCCATCAAATACAAATACAAATACAATAAATCATTTCATTCTCATTCTCATTCTCATGGTGGGCTCCGTTTTCAGACAAGCTTAATTCATGACTTATCTGAAAATAAGACGCAACTGTTGATCGATCATCCCTCGATCTTCAGTTGCCTCTTTTTTTTTCTGTCATCTTAAATGTCATTTTCAGCAAATAGAGATATATTTTTTTTAATCATTTAATTAGCATTGTCGATTATGTCATTTCAACAACTACAAAAGATATTTTGTTTGTGCATTCTGAAATCGACCAAGTGAAAATACAAATTCAGACCATTGAATTTTGTACCCATTTTAATAAATAATAAAAAATTCAAAAAAATATCAAATTTGATCTAGAAACACATTTTATTGTAGAGATCATATTGAACGGTTTGAATTAATGATTTAAATTTTGAAAATATAAAAAATAATTGTGATAACTCAAAATTGTGGTAGTCAGATCCCTCCTTGTATAACTATTTAGTTATATATATTTCCTAATAAAAAATCTCAGTTCAAATGTAAGGTAAGTTTTGATTGAATCATTGAAGTAATTTCGGATTAAATGTTCCGATCATTGTTCTGTTCTCTGACAGCTGTAAAATTACTGCCGTATAAAGACAAGACAAGTAAGCTTTTTAGATAGGAATAGCCGAATAGCCGAATAGGATAGGGTTGGAGTTTGAAACTTCAAAATATCTCAAGTCTCATCATATAAAAATAAAACTAGATTTCCTTTTTAAATTATCTCTCTGTAACTGTAAGAGTTATATTTTAGTAATTAAATTAGATACAATATTTTCCAGTAGCAGGTTTGAAATATGATTGATAAAATTAAAAAAAAAAAAAAAATTATCTTTATCTAAAACACTTTATTTAATTTATATGCAGTATTTTATTAAAAATTAAGTCATTTGATCTGCATCAAGTTTTGTGCGTATATATAATCTGAAGAAATTGTAAAATTGTTATGAGAAATAGATCTGATTGCGGGTCAAATAACTCTGACTTGATATCGAATGGAATTGATATGAAACCGCGCGTCTCCGATTTTGAAGTGAAATAATAGTTAAGTGGTGAAGGCAGAAGGTGAGAAGGAACATGTCCATTTCATTAAAAAGGAAAGCATGTGGATGTGATGATTTTTAGCAATTGTGATTTCGATTCGATCGGTTAAACCAAAAACAGGCTACTGCAAGACACAGCACACAGCACACAGCACACAGGGATATGGATCCATAGTATTGTGATTCTCTTTCTACTTTCTAGCTAGCACTATCGATTGCGATTGTACGGAACAGACAACAAAACCTTCTAACAAATTGGCAAATTGCCTTCTTGTGTCCTGCCTTTATTTCCTTTTTTTGTCCTCTCTTTGTCTTAGCTACATGCCTACATTACATACATGGCAAGTTCTCACAGTCTCCTCAAAGATTTAGAAATCGATTTACTTAGCTCATAGCTAATTTCACCGATTCCCTTATTAGGAAAAAAAAAATGAAAAAGAAAAAAAGAACAACTATTAGTTACTGGTAGCATTGAACTAAATTTTATATAGACCTGTTATTTACTATTTCCTTTTTGAAATAGTCGAAGGATCCCACCTGCTCTATTAAAAAACAAGAATAAAATCCGCTGTTGTTCTCTTTCCGTAAACAGTAATCCTGCTATCCCTACTTTTTCGAATTCAACCGTTCAAGTTTTTTCGGAAACAAATCTCAAAGCAACTTTTTTCAAAAAATTTATGTGCACGCATCTCGAAACAATTTAATGACTGAATTTGAAAAAACAAGAATAACAGGAACACTGTTTATGCACGAGAATAACAGCAGATTTTGATCCTAAAAGACAACCATAACAGTACAAATTCTACACGAGAATAACAGCAGATTTTGATCCTAAAAGACAACCATAGCAGTACAAATTCTCCGATACCAACATGCTGATAACGATAACCATGCTTTAAAAAAAAAAAAAAAAAATTTCGAGTTACAATATTACTCTAAAAGCTAGTTTTTTTTACCATAGCAATTAGCAAATCTCATATCGAATCTCACAACCTTTGACCAATTCATTAAAAAACAAAGAAGATAAGCTGATAATGAACCGACCACCAAGCCGGAAAGAGAAGAGCATCAATCTCTTTTCGAAGGTGTAATTTAAAATAACTATCATCGTCTCTCTTAATTTAAGGCGAAAAATTGGCTAAGTCCGGATATCCACTCACTGGAATTAATTTGTTTTTCCAATTATCTCGTAATGGCAACTTCAAATAATATGAAGATATCCAGTCACAGTAGAATTTTCTTCTCCCATTATCTCGATCGTGATATCAACTTCAAATAATATGAAGAAATCCACTCACAGATAGAGGTGTCAACGGGTACCATAAGGATTAGGTGGAAGAATTTTCATACTCGTACCTTTTATATATTTTCCTTACATAAATAACGTGTTATTCTAATATAATAATTATTTTTAATATTTACTAAATAAAACATTTAAAACACATTCATTTCACACATATATACGTGTTTTAAAGGTCTAAACATTAATTGAATTTGTTTTTTTTTTAAGGTCAGCTAGCAAGAAGCCAGCTGACAATATATTGATAAAAAAATTATTTACATATCCAAGTGGGTTTTTCTAATATAATTCCTACACGTTAAATAGTAAATAACATTAATAGAATTTGTTGGAATTTATTTACATCTTTTAATGTTAATTAATTAGTGTAACACGACTACCAAGAGTAGTTGAAGAATAGATATTCATTGTTTTTTTAATATATATAATATACTTTTTTTTTTTATAATTACTTGATCGGGTAATGGTTGGAGTAGGCTTTACCCGTAACCTTATCCATTTAGATAACAAAAAAAATATTTACCCGTACCCGGTAAGTTTATGAAAAAAAAATCTTATCTGTATCCGTCTTATCGAATATGGTACAGGAGGGTGCCATTGACAAACCTAGTCACAGTAGAATTTGATTCCCCAATTATTTCCAAATTGGGGAAAAACATAAAATAAAACAGAACATGAAATTGTCCAATATGGATTCAATCAACAGTATTAACTATTAATAGATGTGCATGTGCACCCCTTCCCCTTCCCCTTCCCATTTTTTTTTGTTTTTTTTGTTTTCCAAATTCCAAATTCCAAATTCCAAATTGCAAATCCCATCAGGAGTGTGATGGCTTATCACTTGAGAGTTGAGAAATAAAAGCATCCAATAAGCAGCCGCAAGGAGGTGAATTGAGACAATCTAACTTATGGACCTAACTATTCTAAATACTAAACCAATGGGTAATAGCCAGCTTAATACACTACAGACTACACAATGCAGGTGGGCCCCACCCGAAAGCAACTCCAAATAAATAAGCCAGCTCAGAACTCAGAAGGCATTGTTAATTCAATCAATATCAATATCAATATCGAATGTGTATAAATAAACATTGTAAAATCAATCAATATCGAATGTGTATCTTTCAATATTTTGCCGTTTTGCTTTATTACACCACTTTTCAACAGAAAAAAAAAAGAAAAAAAAAGTTGATTATAGTGGTTCGATATAATATAATAAAAATAAATATTGATTTTGAACTTGTTTGATAACAAATTTAATAAATTGAATATTGATAATTGAGATCATTGTACAATCGAATTCTCTTTATTGGTTTTTAAAAAATAACAATAATATTAATTAGTGTCTTTAAGAATTATATATCTTTCAAAATAACTATCTAAACTTTTTATAGTATACTGACGTCGTATGACCTGTTAGATGTCCGTATATATATATATGTGTTTGTGTGTGTGTGTTCCCCAGAGCAGAGCAGATGATGATCTAGATGAACCAATCGAACCGGGACAATGACCCCGGCCCGGCCAGCCACTGGACCGAGTCTGTCTATATATAGATACGTAGCATCTGTTGCCATCGTTCTATTCATATTCATATTCATATTCATTTTCATTTTCATTTTCATTTTGCTGCTGTGAAGCGAATTTACCAAAGTGGTTTTTTTATTTGCCTTAATTGTTCTTCAGAAAAGAAGAAATTAATAAGAAAACTTGTGGGCTTGGTTTTCTCGTGGGTCATATCTTAGTCTTAGAAATTCTTTTCTCGGACATAATAATGATATTGAGAGCTAGAGCTATCTTAACTTCACGCAATGGACGATTAATTAATAAAGGAAATATATACATATATAATTGTATATAATTGATATGTTGTGTGACATCAAAATAGTTTGTTACTTTTTTTACTCAGTCGGAACAAATCACAAATCTTATAACATAAAGTATTATTTCAAGTAGTGAATGAAGGTGAAGGGTCTATTAATTTTCATCAAAATAAAGAACAATACGTAGAAGACGTTCATACATAATAATTTGAAATAAAAATAATTAAAATAAAAAGAGGTCCGATAATTAGCACAAACAAAAGGAAGCTGTGTTTGTGCGCTCTTGGAAAATATTAATTCTAGATCTAGAATTACAGACAGAGAACTCTGTTTTGAATTTTTTTTGAAAAAATAGTAAAAAAACTTTCAAAAAATGTAAAATTTGGTCTCCAAATACATATTAATATGGAAAACATGTTGAGCACTTTAGATCAACCATTTGAACATTGAAAATACAAAAATAACTTATAAACATATGCTTTCATATGCTTGTGAAAATGAGGAGGGTTCAAATGCCTCCATGTTTTTGTGCCTCCATCTCTCTCCATCATTTTCAAAGTTCAAACAGTCGATCCGAACCGCTCAACCTAACCTCCATACTAAAATATGTTTGGAGACCAAATTTTATATTTTTAGGAATCTTTTTACTATTTTCTTAGATAGGTACAAAATCAGTAAATTTGAACCATCTAAAAACAGTATTTTTTTACTTATCCAAAAAAATAGTAAAAAAATTCCTAAAAATATAAAATTTGGTCTCCAAACATATTTTAGTATGGAGATTAGGTTGAGCGGTTCGGATCGACTGTTTGAACTTTGAAAATGATGGAGAGAGATAGAGGCATGATAGAGGCACAAAAACATGGAGGCATTTGAACCCTCCTTTGTGAAAATAGAGTAGCCAACTTCGCCAATCATATTGATTATTATGTATGATTCAAGAATAATTTTTCAGTGCTCCACACACGCAAGTAAGATAAAAGTCTGACCCAACTAAAATTAATAGGTGTCTAAACGATCTCATTTTGTGAATAAAAATTTTCACAAAGGGGGTTGACATTATTGTAAATTTGTAATCTCAATTTGTAAATTTGTAATGTCATTATTGTAAATTTGCACCGTTAGAGATGCAACTTCTCTTTTTATTTCAATCGTTTAGATAGCCAATATAAATTTAAAGATTTGAATAGCGTGTCGTTTTATTAGTTTTTTTTTTTTTTTTGGCTGAAAACTCCTAGGCAGTTTCATTGATAGAAAAAAGTTACAAAGTATCTGTTAGATAAGATTAGATAGTCCGTTTATGTGAAAAACATACAGTTAAACAAAACAAAAAACGCAAAGGATATCAGCATCCTGTGTACACAAATGATCATGAGTGGATTGACTAGATCTATTAGTATAATTTTCCTGTCCGCATGTAAATAGGACCGGTTTTTTTATTTATATCCATAAAATAATTTAAATTATAAAAAATAACCAAAATGTTGATGAAATTGCAAAATTACCCAAACCGGTTAACTGTTAACCGAATTCAAATCAAATTTGCGGTTAACTGTTAACCGGACCCGTTGAAATAGTCTGGTTAACCATTAACCGGAAATTTGATTTGAGTCCGGTTAATGGTTAACCGGTTTTGTTATTTCCAGTTAGCGGTTTAGCGGAAAGATGGTCCGGTTAACCATTAACCGGGTTTTTTTTTTTTCTGCGTGGGGAGCGACAGGCTGGGGTGTTGACGCGTGGCAGCCGCATGCTGAGGCGTGGACGCGTGGCAGGCGTACTGTAGACCCGTGGCTTGCATCCGGATTTTGAGAGGGTTTTAGAATCACAGCAGATTTATTTCGTAGAAGAAGAGCGCCATTGTAGAAGAAGAGAAGCAAGCTGTGGGTAGTAGAAGAAGAGCATCATTGTATCAGGTTTTTATTTTTTTTATTTAAAGAATATTAAAATAGTTTATAATGTTGATTAGGATAGTTTAGAATATTAATTAGATTGTTTAGAATTATTGGAAATATTATTTAGATTGTTTAGAATTATTTGGAATATTGTTTAAGATTTTTTAGATTGTTTAGAACTGGTTTAGATTGTTTTGAAATATTGTTTAGATTGTTTAAAGTGGTGCCCGGATATTGTTTAGATTGTTTAGATTGTTTTGAAATATTATTTAGATTGTTTAGAAATGGTTTAGTTCAATTTAGAAAATTTCAAAACGGTTAAGAAAAATTTAAAATAGTAGCCCGAATAATTTAGAAAGTTGCAAAATAGTGTAGAATAATTTAGAAAAGTTTCAAAATAGTGTAGAATAATTTAGGAAGTTCCAAAATAGTGTAGAATAATTTCGAAAATTTTAAAGTTGTGCCCGGATAATTTAGAAAGTTCCAAAATAGTGTATAATAATTTAGAAAATTTTAAAATGATGCCCGAATAATTTAGAACGTTTTAAAATGGTTTAGAGTAATTTGCAAAATTATAAAATGGTGAAAATTAATTTAGGAAGTTGTGAATGGTGAAAAATAATTTAGGAAGTTGTAAAATTCTAAAATGGTGAAAAATAGTGTAGAATAATTTAGAAAGTTTTAAGATGGTGCTCGGATAATTTAGAAAGTTCCAAAATAGTTTAGAGTAATTTGTAAAATTCTAAAATGGTTAAGAATAATGTTGAAAACTCCAAAATGATGTCTGAATAATTAGAAAGTTCGAAAATGGTGTAAAATAATTTAGACAATGCGAAATTGTTGCTCGAATAATTTAGAAAATTTCAAAATGGTGTAAAATAATTTATAAAATTACAAATTGGTTCTGAAACGGTTTAGAATGATTTAGGTAATCTAAATTGGTTTCTAAATTATTCTAGCCCATTTTGAATATTCCTAACTTATTATGCACAATTTTGCAATATCCTTAACTATTTTCGAATTTTATAAAATATTCTAAACCATTTTGGAATGTTCGAAAAAATTATAAATTATTTGGACAATATCCTGAACCAGTTGAAATGAACTAATTAATTATATTATAAATTATAATTAAAATTTTAAAAAAAATTATTTTTAGTCTGAACAATATATGTACCGAAATTTTTATAAATATCCAAATTAATTAATAAATTACGGATTCTAACTTTTTTAGTACAAATAACAACAAAATTAATTACAAATTAATTCTAAAAATAAATTCTAAACATTCCAAACAAATAAATTCTAAACAATATTCCAAAATAATATTCCGAAAAACTCTAAATAATCTAAACAATATTTAAAATAATTCTAAACAATCTAAATAATATTTCAAAAAATTCTAAACAATCTAATCAAAAATTTAAACTATTCTAATAAATATTATAAACTAATTTAATATTTTCTTTCAAAAAAAAAAAACCTGATACGAGCCCTTCTTTTCTTCTCTTCTCTTCTCTGCTTCCAGTTTTTCAGTTTTCAGCTTCCCTTCACTCAGCCAAACCACAGCTTAAATAAACCTTAGCCCCCCCTCTTTCCGGTTCTCTGTTAACCGTGATAAACATTTCCGGTTATCGGCTAACCTATCCAAAATCCGGTTAACCAATAACCGGTTCCATTACACTTTTCCGGTTATTGGTTAACCGGTTTCATTTCACCGTTCCGGTCAACCGTAACCCGGAAAGAAAAGTTAATACCGGTTATCCAACAACCGGTTCGGGTATTTTACGAGATTTTTCAAAAAACGGGGTAAATTCGTTAATTTATTATTTAATTTGGATATTTATAAAAAAAAACGGTAAATAGGATATTCGATCGGTTTCAATTATATATGTTAGACTGCTATGAAATGATTGAAGAATACACGCCGTCTGTATTTCGAATTGATGATACTGATTTACTATTTTCGTTGCGTACGTACTATAGAAAGTGTGCTGATGAATACTGTAGCACATGCAAAGGTGCAAATACGTACTGAGGAGACATAATTTTATCTTTTACAATAAAAGTTATTAGTAATAATTTTTGTAAATTTTAAAATTTTTTAACAAAAAAAAAAAAAAAATAGTTCACAGGAAAGGCCGAACACTTTAATTTCCCAACACATATATACCACCGCTTCTGAGCATATGCCAAATTAAAGGATAATTATTCATCAAATTTAAATTGATAAAAAAATATTCATTATGAAGTTGAGAGCACCACTTGTATGAAAAACATCAATTATATTTGAGTTTGAGCACATGACTTTGGGCCCCATAGTGTCCCTTTTCTCTCTCTAGAAAATCGACTGATTCTAGAAGTCTCTAGCAGCAAAAAAGAAGAGAATATATATTCTCATACTAAAATTAGAACATGGGCTGGCTCTGGCTGACTGGCTCACATGGAAACAAGAAATTAAGTGGATCATTCATCCGTCAAACCCCCTCCGTCCCTATTCACGACTCACGAGTCACGAGTCACGACTAAATGGGTTGAAGTTGAATAATCTCATGCTAACACGGGCTACTTGTCTCTTGTGGGCCGCAATAATGCGGTATATGCATGGGTCCCAATTACCAGTCTCAGTATGCATTAATTCTGCTGCTCAATAATATAATATAATATAATATAATATAATATGAGACAAGTTGATCGATTCGGGAAGGGAGGCAAAAGGGAAAAAATAAAGAAAAATAATATGAAATAATAATCTATCTCTTAATTAGATCCTGTTTGCATTTATTTATTTATTTATTTATTTTATTTACTAGTTTTATTACTACTCGATCCCTCATCAACAAGTTAACTAAACTAATGTTACCTCCTGACCATGCCAGACAAACAGGCTTGCTTCTACTACAAATTAAACTATATATACATATATTTTATATAGCAATTACATCAGCTGCCATGCATAAAATTAATTAGGTGATCATCATATGCGCGCATATCAAGATGCTGCAACCAACGGTTGAAATGGCGTTGACGTCATAGATTCATCAGTATTTGTGTCTTCATCGTTTTCGTCTCCAACTTCCCAGAGAAATTTGGCATAGGCTGCAAGCACCATACTGCAATTAATATGCATGCATCATTTCATGTCAAAACAGTAGTCAGTCATATCAGTAATATATATAATTAATGGAGCTAGATGAATGCATGAGTTGCATTATGTTCAGATTAATTAATTCTAAGCAGAGAACGAAAGTATATTATATATATATATATGTACCAGTCGTGAGGCGAAACCTCAGTAGCTTTGTGCAAGTAGGCCCCAGCCCTCTCTTTCTCTCTGTAATTCTCCCATACCAGCATACCATACAGCATCAGTAACTCCCCATCTCCAGGCCATGGGTTCACCAGTATCGCTCGTCCATAGCACTCCTCAGCCCCCTTCACATTTCCTTCAACCTTTTTTTTTTTTTTTTTTTTTTTTTTTAATTAATAATAATTAAACAAAACAAAATCACATTTGAAATTAATTAATTAATTAATTAATTAGGAAGAAATTTTTAATAATCAATCTTTTAACTAGCAGTAGTGTAGCTACCTCTTGCAAAAACTTGCCATAGTTTCTGAGCAGCAGAGGATTTCCAGGGTCTGATCTTAACAACTCCTGATATCGATCATGGAACCGTCGGTTCTCGCTCTGATCTCCACTGCCTTGGCCTCCCTTACTGCCGTTGGTGAAGTTACTGTTACCCCCGTTTCCCATCCCACTCCCAAAGGACTCTCTCGCTTCGAATTCTTCTTCTTCCAGTTCCAGTTCCAGGGGTTCTTCTTTGGTGACCATACCTTGGACAGTCAATGCTTGCCTCTTCAGCTCCGTCGTCATAGCATCTTTCTCATCTTCCTCCAGGGGTAACGGCAACAACGGCATCCTTGCGGATCCTGATTGAAACAGATCCGTTTCTGATCTGGCTCGCCTGAGCTCCATACTGATACTGTCTCTAAGGCCCAGATGGACCTTCACAGGACGCGGCGAGGCCAATTTCCCCAAACTGGTGCTCCGACGGAATTGGAATGATCCCGATAGGGAGTGCAACGAAGTGGATCGGACGAGATTGAGATTGAGATTGGATACCTCCATTTGTTTTTCTGTTTAGTTCTGTAACTGAGGTGAGGTGGATTGGTGGCTTGGTGCAGTGATGATTTCAACCTGGCCGGCTGGCCCTTATATTATATATATATATATAACTATATAAGAAGAAGTCAAAGACTTGGCACTTACTTTCTTTCTTTCTGTGGGCCCTTCCTTATTATATGATATGGTTTAAACTTTAATTAGATTTAGATAGACACGTACGGTTTGGTATCCTCGATCGACCTCGATGATTTCCGTTTCAAGTCACGAGAAAGACCGCACCAAATTACCAAAAATTGCCATCTGGAAGAGGTTCACATGTACATGGGGAAACAATAGGCGCCGGACTCCGGTAATCTGGTGTGGAGGTTACACGTGGCGGCCCAATGCACGTGATATATATATATATAATTATATAGTCATGACTCATGCATGAGAAGAGCGGGCGCAACGGCGCAGGTGGTGCCACGTCGGTGGGGTACGTCTTTTTTTTTTTTTTTTGAGGAAAAGCCCGTAGGCGTAGGCATATTTGATTGAAATTAAAATTGTTCAGTACAATATAGGAAATTAAAATATTACAAGCAAGATAATATTGCAACATGCTGCTAAGGTGCTGTTCTATAACAGTGAGGAAAAATGGAGGGTCTAATGCTTGTCGCGATGGGCTAGCATTGATGTTTAGTCTTCTCGTTGGAACTCACCTAAATCCAATGATTAGAGATGCATATATATATGTATACAAAAAATATATCTGTCCGTCCAACTCATTCGCCTAATAATCCAACTCGTTTTTATTGATTACTTCAATTTAGATTCAACTGTGATTTTGCCTTAATTAATTTATAATCCTATTCTTAATCCAACCGCCGGTATCCAATATTGTATTATCGAGTGTTTTAAATAGTGCGCTATAACAGCGCAATAGTTTTTTCGAACCTTAAACGCTAAGTTATGAGATAAATTAATTTGCATTATTTCAGCTACAACTGTTATATCGGTAATAGCAGTCCACTGTAGCATGTAGTATGTAGAGCAAATAGCGCATGCTATGCTACATAGACTTTTATTTTTAAGATCAAAATAAAAAAAAATAAAAAATTTAAGGACCATTTTTTCAAGGCCCAAATTACTTTTGCTTCTAAATAAAAAATATAGATAGTTTATGACATGATACATAGATTATTTCGAATAAAAATAATAATAAATAGATTATTTTGAATTTAAAACCTAAATAGTTAATGATATTACTATGGATATTTTGAATAGATTTTGCACTGATTTAATATGAATATCATAATTTGTTAATCAATTTGGTGATAAGAATTATATTATATAATTTTTGAAAAAAAATTGCTATGTTGAATAGTTTTCGCTATAACTATGCTATTCGTGATAGTTTTCTTTTTAACCTTTTCGTGCTGACGCGATAATCACTATTTAAAACCTTAATATTATATAATCATTTAATATTTAAATCTCCGGCCGATTGATCAACATTGAATTACTACTCAAACATGGCAACTTATTATTTTGATTGATTGCTGCGTATTATAATTTTTAAAAATAATTAATTAATTGCTGCATATATATTATGTTGAACACTTCTTTCTATATATTATTTCAAAATTCAGTACAACTAGAAAACTTTGTCTGTCACAATTTTTTGTTTCACAAAATCCCAAAATCTCATTGTTTTATATTTATAGTTAAAATTTTAAAAACAAAATGTCCATTTCAAATAACTAATATTGTTCTATAATATTATGATGGATACTTTGACATAAAATTTTATTTGAGTTCATATCATATTCAATCTAAATGGTTAAAAAATTAACAAATCTAGTTAACTATGGTAGATTAATTCTAATTCGTTTACTTTTTTTGACATTTTGATCTAATATAAAATTAATTATAAAAATTGTACAATTTCATGGAGATACGAGAATGAGCCTTTAGTCTAATGGTAAAGACAATGTCTTCTGTTTTAAAAGTCGCAGGTTCGAAATTCATATGAAAAATCTCTATGGATATTAAATAATTATGCGGCTTGACCTCCAATCTTTATTAAAAAAAATTATGAGGATAAATTTCTAGTAAACATAATTATATTAATAGTTTGGATTTAATATTTTTAAAATATAAATAAAAAATTAAAATTTGTAAATATAGTTATGATATAAAAAAATTGAAAGGATTAAGACCCTTATCATGGCATATACTTGTATGAAAATCTCTATGGATAAATAGCGGCACAGCTTGTTGTTATAACTGATGGGTGAATTCATTCTAACTCAATTGACGTAAAGATGAACGACACCAATTATATTTTTTGGTGTCAAGTAGTCGAGATGTATGTTGATAGACCTAAATTATATACATATCCAATCTAATTTTTATCACGAAATAACGTCAAATATCTTGTATTTTGAATATAAAAAGAATAAAATACATCTAGAATCAAGTTACTGTGTTTGTTTGGTTTTAATTTGCAGGAAATGAATAAAACCGAAGAAAAATGCTCAGTGCGGACGCACGGATTGCGATACAGCCGCACTAAGTACTTGCATGAATTTTTGGACGTGGGCCAATTTTTAAAAGGTATAATGAGCTATGCATCAAAATCCGTGCGGACGCACGGATATCAATGCAGCCGCACTCTGGTCGCACAGAAAAATTCCGAGCCCAGTGCAGGTGGCCTGGCCGCACTGGAGCAGCACGCAGAATTGGAGCCATAACTTTTGACTCGTAACTCTATTTTGGACATATAACCACTTTTTAGAAAGCTAGTGAGAAGATCTAAAACTTGAGAAGCATAGTGTGAATGCACTTTGATCGTAGACAGCCTAAAAATGCGTTTTTGACGCGGTTTTCTATTTTCATAACTGCTGGCCATGTTTCAAGGGCTAAAATTAGACATAACAAATCTGTAAAACATGTAATGATAGCATTCACTAACCCCACATTCTAGCTTCTAAATTGGGCATGGTCTTTAGCTATAAGGGGGGGGGGGGGGGGGGGGGTCATTCTCCATTCAATGCATCTCTTCGCAAAGATCAATCTCATCTCTCAAAATCTCTTCTACCAATCCTTAGCGTAAAATTCTACAATCAAGAAAGCAATTCAAGGAGGAGGAAGAAGAAGATTTCAAGAAGAAGGCAAAAATAAGAGTCCTTCTTCTAGAGAAGGGCGTAATATATTTCTCTATTTAATTTCTCTTTGTTTTAGCCAATCTTTTGTAATGAATTCTTTGTTGAATACTTGCATCTCCATGAGAGGCTAGTTTTCTCTCTAGGGGTTTAGTTCAATGCATGAACTTGTTTAATTCTATCTTATTCGGTTATATTGATTTTATGATGATTGTTTGATTTAATGTTAATTTCTGTGAATTATTCTTTATGAACTTAATTAGTACTTGACTTATAGTTCACCTGGTTAGGTTTAGTGAATTAATGTAGCTTGAAATCATGGTATGTCTTGTCTTTCCGCTTTAGTTTATTAAATTCTAGCATTGGTCAAGGTAAGGAGAGTACTAATTGAAATCATAAACATACACCTTAGGATTTGGATTAGAAGCGAACGTACTTTGATATCTAAACCGGATTTCCAGAAATTAAGGTTAGGATTTGGTAAAGTATTAAATTGAAGTCAAAACCTAATTAGGACACCTTAGAAAAAATATTGATATATACTTTGGAGCATGTGACTTAAATATCCCTCTAGGTAGTGACAGCCCTAGAATTCAAGGAACATTAATCCATCCACCCAAAGTATTTGTATCAATATTTGTTCCAAAGGCTAACACAAATTATAAATCATTTTTAAGCTTTCTTAGAGTAAATATTGATGTTTGTTTTGGAGCATGTATATTAAATATCCCGCTAGGCATGGTAAAACTCCTAGAGATATTGAGGAACATTAAACCATCCACCCAAAATAATTGTATCAATATTTATTCCAAGGAAGACATAAGTTAGAAACCTCGTCATAATCAAACATGAATTTAATCAAACGAATAAATATAATTAGCAAGGGATTGTAGACCAAATGCCTATAGATCTTCCCAATTCTTGAAAGCAACCAAGATTCTATTTTACTTTCCTTTTTTTACTTTTATTATTTTAAACCTCTTCTTCCTTGGGTATTGAACCCAAACTTAGGATTGTTAGAAGAAAACCTTCCCAATCAACCTGCATAAGTCTGAAACGAATCAATAGAGTTAAAGACTAGTATTTCCCAATTTCTCTGTGGATCGATACCCAAAGTACTACAATGATAGGTTGTGCGCTTGCAACTAACATTTCTTTGAGTATTTAGGTTTATAAATTTAAAAGTCTAAAGAGTATAAAAATAAGCATAAAATCCTATACTTAAAATACTCAACATATGTCAATGGAAGGAATTGAATGAAGCATCTCACGGGGGTTCCTGCACCTCTGGAGGCGACACATCCTGGATTCTGAAAGTGGGAAGTAGATAATGTAGTCGTCAAAGGGTGCCTCATAAACTCTCTTGAGCCACGACTGCGAAGTAAGTACATGTGACGCCCTATCGCAAGAGAGATATGGCAAGCACTAGCAAACACCTTCTATGATGAAAGTGATGAGGCACAAGTGTTCGCCCTAAATCGACAGGTCTCACATGTCAAACAAGACTGTAAAACTGTAGAAGAATTCTATGATGAACTGCATGGTTTGTGGCAAGAAATTAATTTCCGCAGTCCAAATACGATGGTATGTGCCTGTGACATAGAAATGTTTAATAATTTCATTCAAAAGACGTATACACATTTCTTAATGGACTTCATGCACACATTTCTTATTGGACTTGATGATTGCCTTGATAACATTCGAGCACAAGTTCGACAAATGAGTCCCTTTCCATCTCTTGAGCAAGCCTATGCTCATGTCAGACATGAAGCAAATCGCCAAGGCATAATGGTCAAAAGTGAACAACAGACGGTGCAAAACTCGGCTACCATGGCCACACGTGGTTACAGACCTCGCAAGGTAAACAATAATACCGACAAGTATCTAATTATAGAGATTAATTAAAACTTAAGTGTAGTCATTGTGGCGGCATGAAGCATCTTCATGAGCAAGGTTTTGTTGGATATGCAAGCCCATGCTCATGTCAGACGTGAAGCAAATCGCCAAGGCATAATGGTGAAAAGTGGACAACAGATGGTGCAAAAATTGGCTGCCATGGCCACACGTGGTTATAGACCTCGTGAGGTAAACAATAACACCGACAAGTTTTCTAATTATAGAGATAAATCAAAACTTAAGTGTAGTCATTGTGGCGGCTGATGAGCGTAAATTAGGTACACTTTTACCTAGGGTTTTGTGTCGATAAGTTGACCAATTTCCATGCATTTAGTTTAGTTTAATTTAATTTAGTTTAGAATTACATCAAGATTCAAGTTACTGCCCAAGTATGTTTAAATTACAGGAAATAGAGCAAATTATAAATCTTTTCGCAAGCTTTCCGAAAAGTATTAGAACACTGAAAAACAGAGTTAGGGATAATGAGTTATGCCCATTTGAAGTTCTGTTTACAGCCCAAACAGAGGCTCTGTGCGGCCTGGCCACCCCTGCCCGCACTCTTGGCCACATAATCCAAATTCAGAAATTCCAGCTTTCGACACCCTTTCGTATTTTGACCATATCTTGGTTATACAAACTCCATTTTAGGCAAATAAAAGCTTGCTGAAAAGAGGACAACGAGATCTACAATTATAGGTAGGTTAGAAATCAGAATATCTAATGTGCAAGTCACAAGAATCTTTTTAGAAGAAATCAGCTGGAATCTATTGTCATATCTCATGAGATCTTGATTGATTCACCTTTCATAATTGGTTGCTTCTTCCTTAAGTCACAAAATAGCTATAAATGAAGGGGATGCAGCAGGAGGAAGAGCATCTCCCCTTTGGGGAAAGCCATCTTTCATACCACAATTCTCTCCATTGAAACCGGAACCTCCTTCTCCATCCATCTCATCTCTCAAGTGAATCAAAGGCGCGAAGGATTGAAGAGCTTGGCGGATCTCGGGGAGCTTACAAGGAAGAATTGAGGCATAACTTGGGAATTGGTCTATTCTATTTCTCTTGTTATTATCCTAATTTTACTTGTATGGATTTCTTGTTTTCTATCGTGGATGTTATTGTTTTTGCACCCATGAGAGGCTAATTTCCTATCTAAGGGCTTAGGTTGTAGCATAAACTTGTGTTAGTTTATTTACTTGGATGTTCTCTTTATGATGATTGTTTTGGCTTGATATTTGGTTTTATTTATATATTTGTCATGCATGATTTGTGTTTTGGTAATCGAACCTTGTTAGGGTAGTGACAACATTTTAGCATTAAGAGTGTATGATAAAGAAGAAACACTTTCATTGTACACAAATAATCTTAGGGTTTAGATAAAGTTGACTGGATTCATATCTATTCCCAGAATCATAGAACCAAATACGGTACCAAGTAATAGTAGTAGATGATTCATGTTAAATAACCCAATTAGGTGGATGAGAGCCCTAATTAAGAGGTACATTAGCAGGATAATCATGAATTGTGAAAGGTAGTTGTAGGATTTAATAGGCCAACCTAGTTGGAATTCCCATCAAGACATGACATGAATTTAGATAACTCCAAAAGTAAATAGATTGACCAAGTGATTGTAGACCAAAAGCCCTTAGATCTCGTTATCTTGTTTTGCAAACACCTTTTCATTTGCATTTGATCTAATTTCTTGTTACAAACCAAATGTTTTGGGTATTGAACCCACACTTAGTTACTTTGAAACAAATCCCCCCTTTTTATTACTTGCAATTTATTTAGTTTTAATTTAGTTAAAGTGAAAATTACAATTGCCTTAGTCTTTAGTTCGATACCTATATTACTACAAGGATAGATTGTGCGCTTGCAATTTAATCTACTTTGTGTTTTTAGGTTTATAAATTTAAAGCATTTGCGTGATTATTTGTTCAAAATAAATACACCTAAATTTCAGCGGCATGAGGCATCTTTGTGAGCAAGGTTTTGTTGGATATGCAAGCCTATGCTCATGTCAGACGTGAAGCAAATCGCTAAGGCATAATGGTGAAAGTGGACAACAGACGGTGTAAAACTCGGCTGCCATGGCCACACGTGGTTACAGACCTTGCGAGGTAAACAATAATACCGACAAGTTTTCTAATTAAAGAGATAAATCAAAACTTAAGTGTAGTCATTGTGGAGGCATGAGGCATCTTTGTAAGCAAGATTTTGTTGGATATCCCGAGTGGTGGAAAAATACGAAAAAGGGTGCAAAATGAAGTGAATAGAGGCCGAGCAAGCATGGCAACAACTAGAGGAAATAAGCCAGAACCAGTTCATTTGACCGAAGTGAATGGCAGTAGAGACTCTGGTGAATCAATATAGGCAGCTAGCAACCTTACAGCAGTGGTGGTACAAACTGGCCATTGCATCATAGATGAAACTTCAGTTACATGTAAAGGTGTAGATACCTTGGTACAAGGTGAGAAGCATAATCCCTTTTCTAATTCAAAATTTGGCAAGGTACTTCAACTCAGTAAATCTCATAAGAGCTATGCCATGGACTCTCAAGATTGAATTATTGATTCTGGTACGACAGACCATATGACACATGAGGAGAGATACATTATTATCCATAAAAGAGTACAAAAAATGGTATAATAAATGTTAATAGAGGTGTAAATCCTGTAACTGGCGTTTTTGATATCAAAATTTCACCACAATTGACTCTTACCAACACATTATGTAGGGAATTGGTGCTAACCTTTGATTAGGCTTAAGCTGCGGAAAGACCGTAAAATAAAATTTTTACTTCTAACTCAAGCCAAGGATTAAAAGAGGTATGTTGGAAAGACTAGTGAAAGTTCTTTTTCCAGTCTTTCATGGATAAAGCCTTTTTAATCCTTTAAAGATCTACTCCTTGATTGTTTTCTAAAAATTAAATCTATTTAACAATTAAATAAATTAATATAACATTTATACCTCGTTTCCAAATTCTAATTGGAATGAAAACCGACTCGTCTTGGAGCACCAAACGTCTAATGCCTCTATAAGTTATCCACCAAGACTAACCAGAGAGTAGTTTATTTCTTTTGCTAGAAATACTATAAACCGCGATATTATGCAAAAATACTATTCATGGGAAACGTAAAAGCACTATTCATGATCCGCAAGATATACTGATTCACAAATATGCAAAAACAGAAATACCGCAATCTTCGCAAAAATACTATTCACGGATCTCACAAAAACACTAATCAATAACCTGCAAGATTTATGTTGATTACGTATAACTGTCTTTTCTAACTGAAACACTATTTGGTAGAATGCATTATGATCATCCAATTTACACAGATGATGATGTACTGTTCAATATTACGATATAGTAAACTATTTACTTGTGTTAATTCTTTTGTCTCATAGCTATCAGATCAATTTCAAAGTAGGTGCGTGTCATTCTTGCAAACTTAATATTTTCTTAATCTTGACCAGATTATTAAATATGATTACTCTTATAATCACACCGCTAGCAAATAACCTTACTCTATCAAGGGGTCCAATGATACTATTACTTGTATAGAAATACGAGGGACAATAGTACTTTTAGTAAACATCTCTTCCTCCGCATAAATTATGAATACCGAAGTGCCACCGTTATAGCTACTTTTTTACGGATAGCATTAGAAAACACTCACACATATACATCTCTTATGTAGGAAAGATGATACCTCATACTTTAGAAGTTAACACTGAAAGTATTTGGTGCTGACCATTGCAACAGTACATGGACCGTTACAACGGTAGGGTAGTTTGAGCTGGTTTAAAATGTAACGGTTGAGGACCGTTATAACGGTCTCCACAACGGAAGTCCCTGTCTCAACTTTCAGCTAGAGCCACTTGATTTCGATTTAATTCGGCACAGTCATTTTTGCGAATTAATTTATTCCGTTACAACAGTCCCTGGACCATTGCAACGATAGGCCTCACTTAGGTCAGTCTCAAGCTTATTTTACCAATTTTACAGATTAATTGTCCTTAATCTTGAGTAATGCTTTTGCTATCCAATATCTTGTGCTCAATAACCACATTCTCGATGTTATATTGCAGTTCATTAATTCATCCTCGATGTGTATTAATTGAATCTTCAATTGTCATGAACTTGCATATGTCTCAAGAAGAAAAACTATAAAATGCAATTATGTATGTTTTGCAAATCTAGTTAAATGAGCAAGTCGAGAGCTCCAACGGCCAACAATCTCCCACTTTTTATGATTTGCAAAACATGCATATCAAGTGAGTGCATATATTAGTTATTCCCACAAAGTTCAAAAAATTTGAAAATTTTATTTTTCTCTTGTTTTTGTGTTTGTGTTTAGTGTGTCATGGAATACCAATATAGCATGAACTTGTAATATTTCTCCTCCTTTTTGGAAATGGTCAAAAGGGTTAAAAATAAAACATAGTTATGCTCAAAACGAAGAGATGACTCCCTTTCAATTCATGCACTCCTCCTTAATTTGATAAAATTGTAAATTAAGGCCTATGAATAAAAATATTAATAGAATATTGAAATTAAAACATGTAAAATTTGCACTAAGTTTGAATTTTGAAGTGTATGTAGTGCAACATATGATAATTTGATTCTTTTTAGTCATGAAATTGTTGAAATTAAAATAAATGAAACTTGATCATATAAATCTTCTAAAATAAGAGAATATTGAGGTTAAAATATCGATCAAGTGTATTAGTCTCTTACTTGAGGCAAAATATTGAAATTATAGCGTGAGCTTTTAATGAATATTGAAATTTAGGAATATATAAATTGATTATTTTGGTGATTTTTCTAATTGATATAATTTTGAAATGGAATAAATGATCAATAGGTTGTGCCTCTAAATTAGACAGAAATATTGAAATTATATTGTTGGATTTGATCATATTTTTGTCCTTTTATTTAGACAATTTTTAATTATGATTAACTAAATGTGCCTCTAAAATAGGCGGAAATATTGAAATTAAAACTATTTTATTTTGATCATTTTATTCTTCTATAAATAAGGTATATTGAATTTTGAGAATGATCAAATAATCATGATGATCACTAAAAGATGCATTTCAACGGAAAATATAGAAATTTTAATTATGCCATAGGATATATCATTTAAAGAACATAAAGTTTAAAAAAAAAATCAAAATACGCATAGATAGATAAATCAATCTCTCATAAACTCCAATGGACTAGTTCTTTTCGGGTTTAGGCTCCACTTCAATTTCTTTCTCCTCGTTTGGATTTTTGGCATCCTTCTTGTTGATCTATTCATTTGGCTTCCTCTTATGTTTGTCTCACACCTCACAAATGCACTTGCAATCGACGCATACGAATAAATTAAACCTCGGGTTGGTGGGATGGACTAACTTGATGAGAACACAACGAGGGTGGAATGGTTTGTTGCAGTCATTGCATGTAAACATGTTCCATGCCGTGCCATTCTTGTCACATACAAGACATATGTAGTACTCGATGGGAAAATCGGCATCAGACTCAAGGTTGGGAAGAATTGCATAAAATGAATACTCATTTTGAGAGTCTTGAGACCAATTGGAAGACATGTTTTATGTGTATTATATGATGAGGAGGAGAATAGTATGGTGCAAGATAATTGTATGAGTTTGATGTCCAAAGATTTGCCCTAAATAGGAGAGAGAGACAATTCAATTAGGGTTACACATCTTTGTTCATATGGCAACTTAATGTTGCTTGAGAAATAAGGAATGCTAATAATTTTGGCAATATAATTGTAATTTTGGACAGAATATCAATTAATCAGAAATTGGAAGGTTTAGAGAGAGAAACATACAAAAAAAAAACTTGAAGGAAATATGCTTAAATTTTGGTCTGTCGTTAGAGACCGTTGCAATGGTTGCTGGACCATTGTAACCGTAGAGATCACAGTAATATCTGGATATATTTTGGAAATAAATTTGAAAATTTTATATTTACAATTTTTATTTATATACCATAAATTAATCTTCTAAGAATAACATTCCTAATTTATACCAAAGTTCATTATGTTGTTGAGCACTTAGAGATTTTGTAAATATATTGACAATTTAATTTTTAGTGTCAGCATGAATAAGTTCTACATCCCCCTTTTCAATATGATATATCGACAATTTGATTTTTAGTGTCAGCATGAATAAGTTCTACATCTTCCTTTTCAATATGATCTCTAAAGAAGTGATGTCTAATTTCTATGTGTTTCGTTTTTGAATGGAGAACAAGATTTTTCGATATTTGAATTGTGCTTGTATTATCACACATGATTGGAACTTTACATAAATTGATTTCATAATCTTTTAATGTTTGCATCATCTATAGTAATTGTGTGCAACAATTTCTGACCGCGACATACTCGGCTTTCATGGTGAAAAGTGTGACAGGCATTTGCTTCCGACTTGACCAAGATACTAATGATCTGCAAAAAAATTGATAAGTCCCGCTTGTACTCTTCCTATCCACTCTATCACTGACGAAATCGGCATCCGTGTAACCTATGAGGTCTAGACTGGTATGTTTACCATACCATAATCCTAAATTCAATGTACCTTTAACATATTTAAATATTCTTTAAACGATTTTGTTATGTGACTCTTTAGGATTAGCTTGAATCTAGCACATAAACATACGACATGCATGATATCGGACCTACTAGCCATTAAATAAAGTAAACTACCAATCATACCTCGATATTTAGTGATATCCACAGGGTGACCACTCGGGTCCGAATCGAGCTTTACCGATGTGGCCATGGGAGTTGGACTTGGCTTGCTATCCGATATTTCAAATTTCTTTATCAACTCTTTTGCATACTTAGTTTGATTTATGAAAGTTTCTTCCTCGAGCTGCTTAATTTGTAGTCCCAAAAAAAACTTGAGTTCACCAATCATACTCATCTCAAAATCGTTATGCATTAACTTTGAAAACTCATCGGCAAGCATCGCATTAGTTGAACCAAAAATAATATCTACATAGATTTGGACTATCAACATTTATTTCTCATCCTTTTTGGTAAACAAGGTTGTGTTATTTCTACCCCTATTGAAACTATTTTCTATTAGGAAAGAACTAAGTCTTCCATACCATGCTCTTGAGACTTGTTTAAGACTATACAATGTCTCAGTAAGTTTGTAAACATGATTTGGACAATTTCGGTCCACAAATCTGGGTGATTATTGGACATACACTTCCTCTTCTAGGTATCCATTTAAAAATGCATTATTAACATCTATTTGGAATAGTGAGCGGCATATGCTAAAAACATTCGAATGGATTCTAAACGAGCTACCAGAGCAAAGGTCTCATCAAAATCTATACCTTCTTGTTAGGTATAACCTTGTGCTACTAACCTATCTTTGTTCCTAATTACATTACCATTTCCATCTCTTTTGCTCTTGAAGATCTATTTAGTACCTATAATCATACGGTCTTTTGGTTTTGGTACTAGTTCTCAAACATTGTTACGCATAAATTATTCAAGTTCCTCTTGCATAGCGCATATCCAATTTTTCTCATTATTGGCTTCCTTGAAATTTTTATGTTCTAATTGAGATACAAATGCACAATGAACAATCATTTGGTGTAATCCGGACCTAATCCTAGCACTTTTTCTAAGGTTACTTATGACATTTGTAACAAGGTAAGAGGAAACTTTTCTTAGATTATCAAGAATTTGATACATGTCTTTGTGAGTCTCTTGAGGCTCTAAAAGAAGAGTATTTTCTTCATTTGCAGTTTGCTCAAGAAGTGAATTGATTGCCGGATCCTCTTCACTAGTGAATGTCTATACGGGTCGAGGTTCATCTGTGGACACATCATTTGTTGCATTTCCTGGAACTAGCTTGTTTGTGTTAGTGCCCCTCTTTCTCTTGATTTTTTTGAAAGTCTTCGACACCTACAAAATCATTTTCTTCCTCGGCTATTTTATTAGTATTTTCATCTAATTTGACATGTACGGATTTCATAGTACGATGTTGAAATATGTATACTTTATATGCTTTACTAGTCATGTAATATCATATGAATATGCCTTCAATTACCTTAGGGTCAAATTTGCCTTCAATGGCCTTAGGATCAAATTTGCTTACCTTTTGTGATTCATCTAGTATAAAATACTTTGATCCAAACACCCTAAAGTGTGAAACATAGGGTTTGTAGCCTTTCAAAAGTTCATAATGTGTTTTATCTAGAATTGGTCTTATGTTTACTTGGATAATTATGTAACATGCGGTGTTAAAGGCTTCGGCCCATAGATGGTGTGGGACAAGATATTCATTTAACATGGTTCTTGTAATTTCAAGTATGGTTTGGTTTTTCCTTTTGGCTACTCTATTTTGTTGAGGTGTCTAGAGGCCGAAAATTCTTGAGTATACTATCTATCAATGCAAAATTCGCTAAATTGGACATTTTCAAATTCTCCTCCATGATCACTTCTAATTCTACTTAATTTTAACCCTCTTTCATTTTCAATCTGGTTACAGAAGGTTTCAAAATTTTCAAATGCTTCATTTTTATGTTGTAAAAACATTACCCAAGTGTATCTACTATAGTCATCTACTATGAGGTCCATATGAATCAATTGTAATGGTTGAGTAGTAGATACCATCCTTTTTGACTTAAAGCTATTCTTCGATTGTTTATCTTTTACACACGCATCACACAATCCTTCAGTCTCTATGTTACTTACTGGTAGTCCTCTAACAAGATTTAGTTGAATTACTTTCATAATAGTATCATTATCAATATGGCCTAGTCTCCTATGCCACAACATATAGTCGGATGTTATGGCACTAAGGCATGTTTCACTCATTTCAAAATTGGTGAAATGTAAATGGTAGACATTTTTATCTCTTTTACCTGTGTAGATTACTTCACCACCTGAAGATCTAACTAAATAGCACACATTAGTATCGAATTTAACATAATATCCGGCATCACACAACTTACTAACACTCAGTAAGTTATAGGTTAAACCATCGACTAGGTACACATTATTGATGGTTAGATTTTGGTTACCCACCGTACCTAAACCTATTATTTTGGCCTTGCGTTTGTGGTTACTAAACTAATCCAACCACCATTATATGGTTCTAAAGTAGTAAAGTTAGATTTGTCACCGGTCATATGGTATGAATATCCACTATCAATGATCCAGGCATTTTATTTGTGTGAAGAACTCAAACACACCTCATTTGAAGTGCTTGATGATCTGTTCCTCAAGATCTTCTTGTTTCTTGCCCTAGCTACTTCTCAAAGTATCTCAATGGCTAGTTTGTCGGTGATATTATTTTTCACGAAGTATGAGCCTTCATTTGTTATTGTCTGCAAGTCTTTCAACATTTTCTTACCTTGGAATCTAATTGATGAGGGCCATGATCTCCAGTATGACCTTCCTCCTTCAACCTTATCTCTTAGATAGAGTTTGTAGTAGGTCTTCATGATATGTCATTTATTGTGACAAATTATGCACATGATGCGTTTGTTCTTCTCTTCTCTTCTCTTGTTGTATTGTTGTTCGAATTGAAGCATACCCAAGATTATTTTGGACATAACAAGGTCTGTGGAGGCTTCTTGACTAGCATTGGTTAGAAATTGATCACTTAAGGAGGATGCATTTTGAAAGGTGTAAGATTTGTTTGATTTGAAGGTTTGTTTTTGTGCATGAAGAACAATATTTTTTGTTTTGGGTTCTAGATCGTTAGATTGTCGAAGTTTTTCTTTACAACAGCGGAGATGTGCAAAAAGCTTTTCTGGAGAAAAAGGTTGTACACTTCAAGTACGCTTATCATTAACACCCATTTTGGTTTCCTAAGCATCACATGCAAAATCTTTCCTACACCTTTAATGTCAGAAATAGGTTTTCCCAATTCTACAAATTCATTTTGTATTTGCATCATCCTATTGTACATATCATCTATTAATTCATTATCCCCAATGTCAAAGGTTTCAAATATAGTTTCAAGACCAGTAAGTTTGGTTTGCTTTATTTGGCATTTTCCTCGAATTTGTATACTATGGCATCCCACATATCCTTGGCGATGATCATATCACCAAAGATCATTGACACAGACTCATCAACCAAACTATAGATAATATTTACGGCATTATAATTTAGCATCTTATTTGCTTTTGATTCATCTATCATTTCAGTGGAATATTCTTTTGGCAATGGGAGTGTATCCGGTAGCAATAATATCTCAAAGGTTAATTATATTTAGGTAGTTTATCATTTGTTTCTTCCAAGAACTAAAGTTTTTGGTTGAGTTGGTTAACTTTATTGGTTCTCTCACATGAGTGATTGGTGTCATTTTAGGATCTAATAGAATAATCAAATTAAGTATATCTTAATTTGAATTTCCTGCTCTGATTCCACTTGTTGGTCCCAAAGGCACTTAGAGGGGGTGAATAGGGACTTTTTTAACTTTTAATCTAAGTTATAAAGTTAGAGTGTATTGTAAAGTTATTCTTGGCAGAAACTTAGAATAACTTCGTCCTAAACTAAAATATAAAATAAATAAAGTAAATAGTAAAGTTTGGAGACACTTAACACGAGAGTTGTTTACGGAGTTCGGTACTAACGCCTACATCTCCGGGACCTGTGACCTTCGAGATGGCACGCCTTTCTTTACCCAATGAGAAGGGATTACAAAGTAGAACCGGTAAGCCCTTACAATCTTCTGAGAAGTCACATGGCCTGAACAAGGAGCACTAAAGACTCAAAAGAAGACAATCTGATTTGCGAGGACTCAAGGATTGCTGGGTGAGCACAAGGCTCAAAGTAATAATTGTTTTGATCATGCATGATCACTCTAGGAGTTGTTGTATTGATTGAATAAGCTTGAGATTGTTTGTGAGTATTGAAGTTTAAGCACACAAGCAACAATGGTTTTCTCTAGATCTGTAAATACGAAATATTGAAGTTGGGGGTGGCTAGGGTGTCAATCCAAATCTTGGTATAGCTTCTATTTATAGGGAGCTGATAAAAAAAAGTATTTGGTGCTGACTGTTGCAACGGTACATGGACTATTACAATGGTAAGGTAGTTTGAACTAGTTTGGACTGTAACGATTGAGGACCATTATAATGGTCTCCACAACGGAAGTCTCTGTCTCAACTTCAGACTGGAGCCGCTTGATTTTGATTTAATTCGGCGCAGTCATTTCTGCGAATTTATTTATTCCGTTACAACGGTCCCTGGACCATTGCAACGGTAGGTTAGTCTCAAGCTTATTTTACCAATTTTACATATTAATTGTCCTTAATCTTGATTTATATTTTTGCTATCTAATATCTTGTGCTTCATGACCACATCCTCGATGTTATATTGCAGTTCATTAATTCATCCTCGATGTGCATTTATTGAATCTTCGTTGTCATGAACCTGCACATGTCTCAAGAACAAAAAATTATAAAATGCAATTATGTATGTTTTGCAAATCTAGTCAAACGAGCAAGTTGGGGGCTCCAAAAGCTATCATTGTCAAAATTGGGTTGTAGGTGGTATGTGATTTTTATAGATGATTAGACACGCATGGCATGGCTTTATTTATTGAAAAAAGTAAAGATGAAGTTACACACACTTTCTAATCATTCTATAGTATGGTTGAAACTCAATTTGAAAAATGGATCAAAATGGTAAGAAGTGAACAAAAACCTTAGAAAAAATTTCGGTGACAAGGGACTACACAAAACCTCATGTGTAGGAACCCTACAACAAAATTGTATTGCAGAACAGAAAAATAGACACATTCTGAATGTAACTCGGTCATTGTTGTTTGAAAATAAGGTACCGTCCTATTTTCGGGACAATGCAATCATGTTTGCCGCATACCTTATTAACCGAATGCCTACGATAGCCAATGATTACAAAACCCCTGTGCAAACTTTGTCATCATATGTAAACATACCTGCTATCTTGAATCTTTCTTCCTGAATATTTGGGTGTATAGTATTTGTTCATATCTTGCAATATCATGGTACAAAACTAGATACAAATGCTTAAAAATGTGTGTTTTTGGGCTTCTATCTGTTTAAGAAGGGTTATAAATGTTTCAATCCATCTACCCGAAAATTTCATACCTCAATTGATGTCACATTCTTTGAAAATGAATTGTTCTTTTGGGTCGGGGGTTTTTTCCTAAAAAAACGAGATTTTTGGGCTTTTGGTCTTGACTGGCAAAAGTGACCAAAATTTGGTTTTCCTAAACCTACAAAATACAAAACCAAATCTTATGTCATACCCGGATAATCTGAGTCCCACTTCTCCGAGTCCTACTTCTAACTCGGGTCCGATTGAACATGAACCTAAGCCATCAACATCTGTTGTTACTCCAAACAAAGAAAACACGAAAGAGTCCACAGAAGCTTCAACTAGTTGCTTGGAGTTATGGATTGACTTGAATGACAATCGGAGCCAATATCATTTTTATGTAATATGACGTGAAGTGACGTGACTAAAATAATGGAGCACAGTTACATCACATGTGGTCACCGTGACACCACTATTCCCGTAACGTGATTGATCGTGTTTGATTATTGTTTTCAGGTTTAAGTTAGTTCAAAGAAAATAAAATAAAATGTACAAAAAAATAATAAACTGTTACAAAATAAATTATAATTAAGATGTAATTTTGAAAAAGAAAAAATTGGTCACGTAACCTGTCACATGACATGACGTGACGTGATGTGGCTAAGATGGTGGAGGACATTCACATCAATTTCCTTCTCTAGCCATGCCTATGCTCATTAGTACCGCCTTCAAACTTAACCCTATTTTTTTTTAAATGTGATTTATAATTTAGAAAGTGTACCAACTTATCTAAAATGTTACTTAGTTGATGTACCAATTTGTTAACTAGACTTGGTTTAAGTTTTTTTAATTTAAAATTGATGCATGTATTAATTTTTTAACTGCTCGTTGTTCTCTGTTACTTAGTTTATGTACCATTTTTTTTAAATTGCATTTTAGAAAGAAAACCTGAACAAAAGTAGTAGACAGGTCAAAAATTCGCTTAAATTTGTATATGTACCGATTTGTCAATTAAATTTTGAAATTGATCAAGCTATGTGAAAGCTCTTAAATTATGACATGTATAGAAAAAAAATTGCAACTATATATGCTCTCCTTTTTAGTTGTCGATTTTTGTCTAGCCATGATTAAAATTCTAACTTCGCCCTTGTATGTACAAGAAGGCTGAGACCAAAACCTTCCTGTGGGTTTATGTTTGGCAATTGGGTAGTTTGTCCTTTTGCTATCTAACGAGTAGTCGTAAGACTTTGTTTCATATCAACGAAACAGGTGGCCTCAATGGCTACTTTTTATCAAACAAACAAAACAAAACAAAAAACAAAAAACAAAAGAGAGAGAGAGAGAGAAGAAGAAGAAACGAACAAACTTGGGCCTGACTTCATTTGTAAAGTTTAAGCCCAGCTCAAACTTGGGCCTCACCTCATCTCGAATGCTTTATTCAAATCTGTACGGCAACCCTTTCTATAATTAATGGCTAACTGGTTGACACAGATCATCCATAAAGAAAATTAAACCCCAAAGGATAAATTTCCATCATTCTTTTCCATTGAAGAGCTATGGTACATAGATGCTCAAATTCTTTCAAATGATAAAATATTATTTCATGGACTTTATAGCTAGAAAGAAATAGTATGTGTTTGAGGGGTAGACAAGTAAAATATGTGAGGGCTATGGGATCCAAAATGATTGCTTTTGCTTATTTCCGGAGTAAACGTAGGAAAGAAGATTATGTAACAAAACTCTACATATATCACTAGATACACAGGAAGAGGAACTAGAAGAGCATCCATCCGGTAATACTAGGGTTTGGATCAGATTATGAGGATATTACCTGTGATTGAAAGAAATTCAATAGCTTGAGACCTCTTTTCATATTTTGATGTACTTGTTAGATTTTTCGCAAACTGGTTCTTGTCTGAGAAGTATTAATGGCTACGTTTTGATCCAGAAGTTTATTGTAATGTTTTTTGTCAAAGTGGTACCAACTGTTTGGTACTGTAACAGAAGGTTGATTTCTAAAGAAATCAGTGGGTATCTCCCACTTCTATCAAAGAAAGGAAAAAAAAAATTAGTTTCCATTTAACTGCATTAAAAAAGAGAAGATATATCATCATTTATCATAACATCTCGCATGATTTTGAATAGCTGTTCTATAAATTTGAACTAACACAAGGAAACAATAATATTACAGAAAATGAATAAAATCTACATATAACTCATGGTAGAAACAGGACTAAAAGTTACTGATACTTCTTTATTTTTAACCTTGAGGCGGATGAGGTAGCATTATTTTTAACCGTATCTTTGGTCGATGCTCTAATTATGAACAGTACAGTCTCAAGCAACATGCCACCAACCAATCCTAGTATACCTCCCGCAGCATTCTACAGCAAGAAAAAAAAATACTAATTTTTTTATAATTTTCAAAAGCACCTTGAATGTACATGAAGATGAAGTTATCAAAACCCTCTGTAACAAATTCAAAATTGACCCCCCACTAATTATTTAACAAAATTTATGTCAAAAGTAACCCCCAAAGCCATCTTAAATGACAAATGATATTTGATTCAAAGAAGCAAAATTAGGCAGTTTTAAAACTAACCCATTGATCCCTTTTGTTGTTTTGTCCATACTAGGGGTGGTTTATAACAGAAAACCAAATAAATAACTTCCAAGCAAAAGCTAGTGGAAAGATTACCATAATGGGGTTGTGATTGAAGAGGGCTCTAAAAGTGGCATAACCGACCAAGTAGCCTGTGAACATTACCAGCACAATATGTAAACCTGCAAAAGGAAGTATCTGTAAGTGCACTTCCCGTAAAAAGTTTAACAAAAGAAGTCACTTATTGGAATAAGACTGGTACTTCATTGGGCAGTGTATATTCAGTAACCAGGGGCAAAACCAAAAAAATCATGGTTTCTTCATTACATCTCGATGTTGTACAAGCCTAAATGTATAAAAGTTTTATAATTTTTGCCTAGCAAGGCAACTCAGCTGGTTCTTACGAGTCACAAGGCTTCAAGCTACGAACTGTTAATGCAACAAAACAAAGCAACAATCTGGTATGATATGTATAATTTTAGATATTATCCTTGCTGCCCCGCGAAACCAAGTAAATAATCTAAGATTCCCTTAGCCTCTCAAAATTCTAGAATGATTTTGAATAAATGATATAATTCTCTTACCAAAACCAATCTGATCCTTGTAAGAAGAGAATGGCTCTGTGTCATCCTTTTTGGGAACAACATCTTTTACTAACTCTGTGTATTCCTTTTGCTCTGCCAGCTCAGCAAGTTTCTTCAACCTTGCCTTCAGCTCCTCACTCTAAACTCGATACAAGTATACCATTAAGAAATTAGGATATTGGAAATATCGTGTTAAAGCCTTCTGGCAGAATTTGAGAAGCTTTCTACAGCATCACTATATGAAAACGCACAACTTTTATTAAGAGAATAAGCAAGTATATTTTGCAATGGGGAACTCAAACTCAAACTCAAACATCAATGGAAAATAATACAACTTTGAGCAACAAATTCTAGCTTACAAATATTTCATATACTGATTTGGTTAAAGAAAATGAAGTTAATTTCATATTGGATTGGGTATACAGTTGCACATTTGAACAAATTTTGCAAGGAGAAAAATTAGGATTGTACCTTGACGCGTGGTTTGGGAGTGGTGAAAACGAAACCTGATCCATCGAGGAGGAGACGGAGTGATGGTCGAGATGAAGCGGGAAGAGCGCACCAGATAGACCTGAGAGACTTGTAAGGGACTGAGCTAAGAGCCGAGAGAGAATCGGCGAGGACTCGGAGTTCGTCGGAGAAGTGATCCCGGTCGCCGGAAGCATCGACGAGAAAGGATCGGATGAGGTCGGTGCTGGAGATCACCAATCCGTCCGCCATTATTCTTATTCGGTTGAAGACTGGAGAGAGAGAGAGAGAGAGAGAGAGATTGGATTGGGCTCTTCTTAGCTCCATCTTAAATGTTCTTATTGGGCTGGGCCTTGATTTATTTTCTCAAAATTGATACCAGGTGAAAATGATGATAAGTTTCTACAAAATTAAGTGAATGGAACATACATTAATTGTAGAGAATTCATATATATCCTGTGTAATACGAATACCTAGCTACCTGACCTGACCTGACCGTGTAGAATATATAAGATATATCATATATATGGGTCGTCCATTTCAATCTGAAACGAATTTGAAAGCGAAAAATAGTCATCAAATTGATTTTGATCCGACTGTTGAGAATATATACTCCGTCCATTATATATTGATCAAATTGAGTTGGACTAATGTCAATGCATGATATTGATGGATCAAATACCATCCTTGACGTGGCAATTTCTATTGTCTAGTGACACCTCACCAATGGGCAATGACATCAGCAACTCATCAAGGAAATCTTGTCTCAATTCCTATATCAATGACGAATTCCATCGGAACCGTTCTTTTAACTTCACACAAATCTCAAAGCAAAGCCTCTATAATTTGTATATGCACTCAATTGAGTGGGACTTGACTAAAATTAATCTGGATTATCCATTTATATATATTGCACCTCTGCTATCTGGGAGAATACAGATTCATGAATGAGTGGGACATTAAAGTTTTACCGAAAATCCCATTTGAGCCACAATAACATGTAATTATAGTTTATACAATTAGTATCGTGTTCATGCATTGCAACGGGGACAATATTATAAGAAAATTCAAAAAATTACTCGTTCTATTTTTTCTAATTCAATATAGCCAAGTAGGAAACTAAGAATCTATATATATGGGGCATGTTCAGCAAAATAAGGAAAAAAAAATGTTAACACAATTAGATATTTGTTCCAAAATATATTTTTTTTAAATAGTGATATTTACCACCGATTTCATTGAAATCAAAAACCATAGTATATTTGACCTAGTACCTAAAATTGGTACCAAAATCAAATATGACAAGTCTTTACAGCTGTTCAAAACATAAGCAGAAATAATAGAAAAAAACCAAAACATCATACCATGCTCATAACACAAGAAGGCAACAATCCTAAGAAAACACAAAAATATCATAACATGCATAAAACTAAATACTACAAATCTAATAAGTCTTCATCATCTTTCTCGTCACCAAACATTGGATATGGGGGGCTGCCATCCCTAGAACCCTGCACGAGGAGGTTCAAAGCTTAGATCGTGTCTGGGCTTCTTTCCTCTTCCAGCAGAAGGAGATCTTGGAGATTCTTAACATCAAAAGACATTATAAGATTTAATTTAGAGAATGAATCATCCTCCGTAGATTTACACCAAAATTGAGTCAAAGTTGAATTTTGCACTTTTTTGACAACACAATGTTAACACAATAAGATATTTGTCCAAAACATTTTGCATTTTTTCTCAAATAAATCAATTATTGAATTGCTAAATTGTTGAATTGGGCTCAATATTGAATTTTGCACTTTTTCGGTGGTAGGCTCAAACATGGCACCTCCAGTATAACAATTGGGCTCTCTGGTACGAATGAAACAGACGTACCACTCGTCTTAGTTGCTACCATTGCTTGTCATTTTTCTCCACCTTGCCAGAATCTGAGTCACTACCATTGTATCCTATTCAAGCATACAAAAAAAAAATGCTTTAAACTATAGGCCCTACTAAGTATAATTGTCTTTTTTCTCTTTAAAAAATACTCTTTAAATTAATATTTTCTTCAATTCAAATTGTGTTGTAAAATTATATTGCTAAACTTGTCTGAAAGTATTATCTTCATGACATTCCCATTAGAAAGGACTTGTTCTAGAATTGTTTTCATCATGTCACAAAAAACTCCCTATCCAGGGACTGTTTTCTAAAACAAATTTATTTTCTGCCACAGTTCAGTCCCTGAATACTGTAAGACCTGAAATTTTGCACTACAGACCATATTATTTACCAGAATTCACCAAGATATGTATAGAATACTGGAAATTTATAGAAAAGGTCCTGGAATGTTGCAGAATGATGCAGAATTGTGCAGAATACTGGAAAATTACAGAAACACCTTTGAAAAAACCAAAACAACATACCATAACATAAAAGAGGGGTAACGGTATGTACCAGTGCTCAGAATTCATGAACAACACTTGATTTACTAAGAAAAACACTAATACTAATATAAATTTTTACTATTGCAGATGCTAATATTGTTACCTCACAATTTAAAGTTATCTAGCCGGTATGTTGTATTATAAATTATTCCAGCGGTTACTAACTGGTGCATAACATTAGGGATGTATTTACTACTGATACTTGCAACAAAATTAGGGCCTAAATTTAGGACGATAACAATAATGAAAACAGCGCATAAACAATCTCAAAAGGTAGTAAATTTTTACTCCCACTTCTTTATACTTTATTCTACAGTTTATATTAACTTAATAGACCAATTCGGTTCAATAATTAAGACGATAACAATAATGAAAACAGCGCATCAACAATTTCCAGCTTCGGGTTTGTGAAACGAAGAAATAAAAAATATATCACTGAAAAGATATCTGTGCAATTATAAAGAGAGTAGATAGAATGAGTTCGCATCTTTTGAGATTAATGTAGACTGTACAATATCTGAGCAAGAATTCCAGTATGTAAATTATTCTTGACAAGACGCATCCAAAACCATACATATTTAGTGAAGTTACATTGCACAAAGAGGCGGTCTATGCTTTTATTTTGATTGCGCAACTGACATGTTACCTATCCTAACCAAATTTTTTTTTTTTTACTGTAAATTGATACACTTTTGCTATATATTAATAATTTGATCCTCATATGTTGCATCGATGTTCTCTATTTTAACCTTCATAATTATTATTTTTTTTTTAAAGAAAGATGGAAGTCAAACCTCCAAATTTCATACTTCTATTATTATAGCAAATGATTTTTTTTTTTTTTTCATTTGAGTTTTGAATCCATAACCTCTCAAATGAGATACCATGTGTCTTTGTTACTAGATCAAAGACTCATTTATGACCTTCATAGTTATAACAACAGATTCAATTTATTTTATTACTCTCTTTTTTTTCCTTTTATTTGATAAAATGCATGTAAGACACCTTTTCATAAATTCTTGGGCACTTTACTACTTTCAATCCTCTAATTTAATTCAGTCAAAATGTTAAAATTGAGATCTAAATGTTTGTACCGAAAGACATATATCACTGGCTACTGGCTAGTGGCTTCAACCGTTGGCCCGATGGCACGGAAACTAATATTTTATTAGTAACTTAAAATTTCGAATTGATTACCCTATTTAACATCACATATTGGTTTCATCTTTTGACAAAGATCTATAGCATCCCATAATACCTTTGATTGAATCACTGTAGTTTGAAAGATCAGTTCTACCATCATACAGTATCTCATCTATTAATTTTTTTTCTACTTTCCCTTTAGTTTAAATAAATCTCTATCAAAATTGATCTGCTTGTTTCCCCCTTTTTTTAGTTTTTTTTTTTTTTTTTAATTTTATTTTAACCACAATGGCTGGGCACTAGTTATAATTAAACTCTCGATCGCGTCACTGTGATATAATCCGTATTAATTAAAAATGGGGTAGCAGATTCTTGAACCTCTACTGATGGAATGGAACTTTGGAATCATTACTGACAGCACCCAATAACAGAACCTTAATTGCCAACGGCAATGGGCTACGCTGGAGAATGGAGATGAACAATTAAAACTAATTAATTAATTAATTAATTAATTAATTGGGTTGTTGCGGCAACTGTAAACAGCTGATCGTGTACCGCCGCTGTTGACCTGTCAAGTCACTTTGTTGACCCAGAATGAATACCGTCACGATTCAAAGTTACAATTTTAACATAGTCAAATTCAGAAAGAGAAAGAAAAACGATCAGAGTGATTTATATTTAGCAATCAAGTTTTGTTTTGGCACCGTTTGTTGAAATTCTTGTTGAAATTCCTGACCGTATAGGAATAGGATGAGATCTGACTGACTCGTTCGTTTTAAAGTGGCACGAATATCAAAGCACACCCTTTATAATTTTTTAAATAAATAAATACTTCGAAATGATTTTAGAATTTGTCTTACTCTATCTTATCCACATCCATTAAAATTAGCGGGTAATGAAATAGTAGCGGACGAATAACGAATAATACAAATATAATAATTTTTTAAAAAATTTAAATAAATCATCAAAATTTATCATGTTATACATATGCAATCACAATTACTGATATAAAATTAAAATATAAATATGCAATTGATTCTAAGTAATAATTTTTTTATTAAGCAAAAAAAAATCAAAATTACAAATATCTCTTCTAACAAATTCAATTCCTTAACTAAATAATAAAGCATTCAAATAAAAAAGTAAAATATTTAGCATAATATCCTTCGTATGATATAATTTATTTTATATAATTACCCGTTATCCAATGGGTACGAAATAACCTTTACCCGTACCCGTATCCATTTATCTAATGAAAAATAATCCTTACCCATACCCATACCCATACCCGTTTATCTAACGAAAAAAAAATCTTACCCATACCCATCTTATCGAATACGATACGAGACGGGTAAACAGGTGTCATTGACACCCCTAATGCAACAAGTCGTGGCATCAGGGCACTCAATAAGGCATCTATAACACTCATATCGAAAAAAGAGGCTCCGTCTATGGTCGCAGACTACTGTTTAACAACACATTTATCAAGATCATTTCATTACAGAAACTCTAGCATCCATGGTACAAGAACACCTTCCTAAGCGAGAGTTGTTTATCTTGATAGTGGACACACTAAATAGATTTCTTTAGAACCATCAATCAATCGTGCCACCAAATTCCTACCTATCACCAAAAATAATCTAGTTTGCGGATGATAAGGTAATCATCTCGGAAGCAAACCCGGTAACCCTACGCATAACAATCTAGACTGGAGATGAACAACCACGGGACTATTCTCATGCTCATCGGCCTAGCGGCACAACTAAACATACCGTATATGATTGGAACAAAACCAATAGAAGTATGGTGGGAGGGAAGAAAACATCTACGAGGAGAACAAAGAAGGCGTTGGGACACAGCTTGGGCAGCAAGCTCGTGGGCATTGTAGAAAGAACGGAATCGCTGAACTTTCTCACAACAAAACAAACCAAATACCATCCTTATTAATGCAGCGTCGATTGATGTTCATAATTGGATGCATTTCATTTTAGAGAACAAAAGGACCGGGAATGGCTTTTGACAACCTTAGTTTTTTTTTTATAGAGGGAATATTTACGAAATGAGGAGCTATTGTAATATACAAACATAAGACTGCGAGAATATTTGGAGGGGGGGTGACTTTTGTACCTGGAATGATCCAAAATTTTTATTAATATTTTAAAAAATTAATTAATTTCAAATTCTACCCACCTATTCGCTAGAATAGTGCCCAAACCAACATTTTTTAAAAAACAATATTGTAGGGGGAGGAGGGACTTTTGTACCTGGATTGATATGAAATTATTATTAATATTCAAAAAATAAATAAATTTTAAATTCTACTCACCTATTCGCTAGAATTCGAAAAGTGTCCAAACCAGTATTTTTTTCACCGGTTTTAAGCCAACTTTTCAGCAATAATTTAACCAGTTTCTCCCTTCCAAAACCGATGATAATTTAATCGGTTATCTAGGTCCAGTGATAAAACTTTCGGTTTGTACTCCAAAACTGGTCATAAAATCAACAGACACGGGTATGGTCTTTTTGATTGGTTGTTAGTAATATCACTTTAAATATGAATGATAAAGAAGATACCCTAAACAGCTGTCAAAAAGAATGAATAGAATAGCTTAATAAAAAATATTAAGGAACAAATAAATTTTCCACCGGTTATAGAAGCCGGCAAAATTACCACCAATTTCCGAAGGCTTGAAATCGGTTATTTTATTGTCAGAAAGTTGGCTTGAAACTGGTGAGAAAAATACTGGTTTGGAGTTTGGACACTTTTCGAATTCCAGTGAATAGATGGGTAGAATTTAAATTAATTTAATAAAAATTTCGGTGGAGTGATTCTCTCGGCATAGTGCCGCTTTCCTTTCTTCTCTATGATTTTTTTGCTTCTTGAGCGGGTGAACGTCACGGTAGCTCTGGTCTGAGTGCGTGTTAGCTTTCTTCTATTTAATGGCCATGATTTGGAGTAAATCTTTAGTGAAAAATACCAACATCTAATGCATGTAAAACTATTATTTTAGGGTTTCTTTTCTTGTTGGATTCTTATTTTCTATTTCGACTACTTGATCTTGTCTCTTTTTCTTAATATGTAACATTTGACACTGCTGGTGTATGTATTAAGGGTATGGTTAGTTGCAATATTAGAATAGCTAGAACATAAAAATTAGTGTTTATCTTATTAGAATAGTTTGTTTCAACTTTTTGTGAGAATAGCTTGTTCTAATAAGACAAACAAGTTTGATTCCTTATTCTAGCTAATTCTAATCAAACCAAACACCGAATAGTTTGTTACGAATAGCTTGTTCTCAAGAATAATATTTTCTCATTGCAACCAAACATACCCCTAATAGAATATCGAGGTTTTATCTATCTGTGTATTTTTTTTTTTCTAAATATTTAGACTGATCTAACAGATAAATCATTATGGTGAATAATTAATGAACTTACCTATCCGAATGGCTAGTTGGTACTGTTTGATACCCAACTGATTAGTGTCTCTAGTACTAGACAGCACCTGCTGGATGTAAAAGGTATCAATCTAGTTAGATTGAATAAGTTTGAAGTGTTGTATTTTTCATGATGTTATTAGAATTTATATCACCTGAGGTAACTCAAATTTTGAGTTTAGATTTATATCGTCTGATCTATTTTGACGCGAACATTAAAGAGACCTGTACATTTTACCTCAAACCGAATCGAATTGGTACGGATTCGAAACCCAGATGTAAATTTATTATGAATACTAAGCAAAAGCTGAAAGACAAAATCTTCATCTTTCTATCTCGAAAGAAAAACAAAGAAGGGACCTTAATCTTAATATTTACAAGCAAAGTCGTACAATTGAAAACGAACGGATCATATTTATATGGACCCTCCCCTCTCCTTCCGATTCCATATCATATTAATTCAATATGTTCATTTTAAATCGAATGGTCCAAATTAAAATTACAAAGTGTTACATTTTCTTTTAAAGTAGTAGATACAAACTCATATCAAGAAACCTTTTTTTTTTTCTTAAAGAACAAAGAAAACTTTATTCTTTTCTTAGTTTTTCTAGATGACATAGAAGCATGCATAATTTTGTTCCTTCTCTTTACATAGAAAACACTTTATTCATCATTTCGCATGTTGTGCACTTCATGTGAGATGTTGCATGCTTCATGTGATATCCTATTTTGACGCCACTTTCAGAAATAGCCTAAATATGATGTTTTTGCTTCGTTTTTTTGCCTAAATACGTAACTCTCTAAAACCTACAAAAATAGCATAAAAACATATTTGCGATAAATAATTCAGAAAAATTGCTACTTTGCATTCGCATTTTCGCCATTTTTCATACTTAAAAGCAGTAATTTTCGCTATATAATTTGACGTTATCATCTTATTATTGATTTTTTTTCCGATAATGACAGTATTGTAATATTGGTTTCATATTTTTTTTCGTTAACAAATTGTTAGAATAATTAGAACAATATAAGTTCTGACACGATATAGACATATTATATGAAAAGGAAGACGTGGATTGCTAGATGGCTTCTGAACGGCAAGTCGGATGGTATCTATCAGTGTCACCATACTAAAAATTGTAAAGTTGGGATGCCTAACGTTACCAAACTTATGGTTTAAAAGATTTAGACCCAAACCATTTATTTTGATAAAGTTCTTAGAGTTCTGATTTATTTATGTAATTTTTGTTGTTCAATTGAATATTGTTATTGATCATTTGCATTCGTTATTATAGAATGAACTATTAGTTTCTCGTGTGGAGATTTTATTATGAATATGGATTTCTTTCGAATCCAATAATCTGAGTGAAAATTTGCACTGAGAAATAATTAGATTATTTTTCACATGTTTTCCCTTGTGAGTTACAAGTCTGTTAGACGAAGATTGGAAAACGCTTTTGGAATTGTAATTGACAGCAGGCCACCTAAAAGTATGGGATATTTGAGATTACTTTATCTGATATGGTGCAGAAAATTCATCTAGCATCATCCACTATATATATAAATGTCAGATAGTTTCTTTTTAGTTATTTAGGATGTGGTAAAAATAATAGATGTTACTGGCAATGCATACACAAAATATGTGCCTTACGTTATGTATATTAAATGATAAATAGACGCGGCAGGTTGTGACACCTTCAAATCGGAGGTGTGACATATAAACTATAACCTGATCCAATAAAGTATACCTATTTAATTCTTTCATCTGAATAAATCTCTTTATAACAAACTCTATGATGGAAGCAATACGAATTTCCAAAATATAAAAATTTGAAAGTCTAACATGGTTGTGTACTAGGAATCATGTTTAATTTTTTCGGTTTCTTTTCGATCTTTGCTTTGAGACATTAATGATTAAATATTTACAAGTCAACAACTTGAGCAAAATGACTTCTTATCTCTCCACTTTGTTTAATAAATAAAAAACAAATTATATTTCTTTTTTGCTTCCATTAATTAATTATAGCTTTTTGCTAGAACGGGACACGTTAGTGAATCTAATTTTTTTTTAAGTATCCATCTAGATTTAATGTTTCATCTATTTAATTTAAAGTAGAGGAGGGTTTTGTGCCTCTCTCTCTCTATTTTAAAGTATAGAGTATGCATTCAATTATTCTGATTTAAATATAGTTTTTTGTTTTTTTTTGTTTACACTCTAAATGAGCGAGTTCAAATTGCTGATCGCTACATTAAAAATCAAACATAAATTCTTGTTAAATTTGTACATTCAAAAGATAAATGTTATTGATTAAAAATAAGGGATAGAAGAATAAAAAGTGAGTGAGTCTATGGTACTATGCATATTACGATTTGGTACTGTGCTACGGCTCTATATTCGAGTTTTCAAATCCTAACGGTCGATCCGAACCGTTCATCTTGTTCTCCATATTAATATGTGTTTGGAGACCAAATTTTACATTTTTTGAAATTTTTTTACTATTTTTTTATATTTATTGAAAATCACTGTTTTTGGATGGTCCAGAATTTTCAGATCAAGTGATTTTCTAAATATCTAAAAAAATAGTAAATAAATTTCAAAAAATATAAAATTTGGTCTCCAAACACATATTAATATGGAGAACAAGATGAACGGTTCAGATCGACCGTTAGGATTTGAAAACTCGAATATAGAGCCGTAGTACGGTAACAACCCGTGATATGCATAGTACCATAGACTCGCTCATAAAAAGTTCCCAAAAGAAACCCGGAGCCCGGGAGGACTTGTGGTTTGGTAGCTAAAACCTGTCGGCCTAATCCAGTTGCTAATAATTAATATCTACTTGTTACCAACATATATGTCTCTCTCTCTTGTGAACTGTTGTGGTTTATATATATATATATATAGGTAATTAAAGATGATTTTAATGAGATTAAGCTTTTAAAACCGTTACTGTTATAGGTTGCATCATTTGTAGCATTCTATTACAATTAAATTGAGTGCCACAATTTATTACAAGTACTTGTTTTGAAATAATATTTCAACAGACCAATTCGAACTGTTCATCCAGTTCTTCTTAATTTATTTTTTTTGAAAACCTTCACAAAAGATGCGAAGTCGTGAGGGGGAATCGAACTCTCGATCTTTGAGTATAATTTATGAATTAATTGTATGTGATAATTGGGAGAAATTGGTTAAAAGCCATTTAAGCTGATTGAGTAAGACAAAGACGGCGTCACTTGGTTGAATTTGAATGGCATTCCAGACTTCCAGTCGGTCTATGTAAGACTCGTACTTTCTAATTAGGAATTGAATTAAAAACCATAATTCACCAACCACGGTACATAAAAAAAAATGTCAAACTGACCTTCAATTTTGACGATCAAAATTTGACCTGATCCAGATGCTTCCTCTTACTCTGAGAGAAGAATTAAATTAATGGAAGGACAAGGGACTAAAACTTTTTATCCAAACAATCCTTCAGAACTGACAAGTCTCATAAATTAAAATCATGGTTCATGTTTCAATATGATTATATGAAGAAAAAAAAAAAAAAAAAAGCGGAGTTGTTGATGTCAGATTTTGGGAGATTTTTGCACATTAATTAGCACATTAATTAGCACATGAGGATGAGGTATATACGAGGAGGGTAAGTGTTTATAAAAAAGTTTGTGGTGATTTCACCCTTTTCGGCTGAACATATAATATAATATATTCGTCTTTACAGTTGGTTTACCAGTTTACTTTACCTTACCATCAATGCAACTGGGGCCCGCTCCTAGCTCAGCGCCTCAGCCTCTCCCCACACTCAGAGGGATCGTGTTGGTTTCAAGTTTGAATTTTCAGTTGACAGCCAAGGAGAATATGACACGTCGTCAGAGCTTTTTTTGTTGTTTCGTTCTTGAGCCATCAATCATAGCTTGCTTGCTTCTCCATTTGTATGACTATGACTATGACTATGAATATACAAAGTTCAAATTTTACTATCTTTATGCAAATAATTTTACAATAATTCATGTAATATAAATATTATTTGTATATTATGAAAACCATACAAGTATCTTATATTTTTCTAACATGTGAAAAAAGAAATGAAAAATAAATAAAGAACCACCTTGTAGATCTGATATGCGTGATAGATGTATATATGTAATTATAAAATAAAAAGAGCATTACGGATTAATTGTCAACCAATACATGCCTCCCTGTTATGCTATTGCTAGCTAGTGCGTGAAAGATGTTAATCTGTGTCTAGGCAACTATATATTAACATGCACCTAGTTTTTTTTTTTCAAATATATGGGTAAAGTTGTGAGTTTTTAAAGTTAAAAGGATAAAATTAATTAAAATGATATTATGAACTTTAGAGGGGGGGAATAAGTAATTAAAAAAATGATATTATGAAATTCCCCATTTTTTAATACAAGAGTATACAAAAAAACATTAAAACTCCTTGGCCTTGACAACATATATATATGTTACTCATCTCATGATTCATGAACGATTTTTAAAAAGAACTGAATGAAGTATATATAAAAATATGTTTGGATATAATTAATCAAGAACATTAAAAAAATATATATATGCATCTGCCAATGGTGGTCCTCTTCTAGGTCTTTCAATTTCATTTCATGCGTTTTGATCTCGTGAACTAAAAACGCAACTTAATTTCATCCATATATAAAACATAAACATCTTAATTTTTGTATGTAATTAATAGTTTAAAAAAATTTAGGACATGAAATTGAAATCTACTGGTCAACCAACAGTACTGGTTTGGCATATCTAGCTGAGAGCATTTTCATTCTACATGAAAATGAATTGTAAATGTTGGCATATCTAGCTGAGAGCAATTAATTAATGTTGGTCAGGAAAACATTTTCTTTTATTTGTATTGTATTTTATTTATTTATTTATTTTTCTGTTTTTGTTTCTCTGGTCAAACTACGCTACCTCTCCAAAGTCCAATCCATCGATCTCTCGTTGACATCTTCCTCTGTTTTCTCTGTTTTCTCTGTTTTCTCTCTCTCTAATTAATATCTCTTCAAAGTTGTTTTTATGTTAGCCGGTGGTAGTTGGCCGTATGGATATCCCATCGATGATCGATCCCAGGACTAGCAGTAGAGACCAGAGACTGGTGGAGACTAGAGATACGACTAGTTACTTCTCTTTTCCTAACCAACCTACCTACCCTCCACATTTAATGTTAATGCCAAGGTATTTTGCATATCACACCCCCGGATTTTCATAATATTTTAATTAATTACACGTACACGTACTCGTACTCGTACTCGCTCCCTAGCTAAGTTCATTAATGATAAATACTATTCTATTCTATTCTATTCTTCAACTTAATTTAAGTAAATTCACACTTTATTCCTCATCAATATTAATATATATTTCTTTGAAATTTGCAGATAACTGGAATGCAAATTATCATACAATTAAGGACAATTATGGAAATGCTTCATTTTATCCATTCATTGAAATTTTCCAGTGCTAAAAAATAAAAATACTGGACAACTTCGGCAGTTATTTGCAGATAACTGGAATGATTGTCAAACAACAAATATTGATGTAACATGCATAAGAATAGCACATATATATTTATTTTGTATAATTTCTGCGCGCTGAGCCGAACATGTCATATATGTCATAAATAAGAACAAACAACTTACGGATAATGCCAAAAAAATTATTAATAGCATCAAAAAATAAAAATTTCTCCGTTTTGAGATAATTCAATTCTATGATTATCCAGGTCGCATATTGACGAGTACAATACAAATACAGTTCCCTAAATAAACCTCCAATCAAAACAGTATATGACGAGAAAACTTACAGATGAAGGTTTTAATTTAGTAATTAATTAATTAATAAAAATTAGGAATCAGCGATGGTTCTTAGACTAGATACTAGACCAGTTCTGTGTAGCATACAGCAATATATATATATATATATATATATATATATATATATATATATATTTAATTGTCTCTTTATAGATAAGTAGATAATTAATTTATATATGTTTATGCGGCCATTTTTATTAATATCCTTAAAAAAAACTTAATTTTAAAAATAATTCTACATTTAATTTTTTATTAAAAATGCCCCAACCGCCAGGCCCACGGGCGGCCCAAAACACAAGCGGACCGCCCATGGCTGGGGCGCCCATGGTCCCTTTTTTTTTTTTTTTTTAGAGATCTTAGTATTTTGATTTGAATAATTTTGTGAAATAAAAGTTTTCTTATTTATAACTTTGATTTTTTTTTATTTTTATTTTTTTGGTGAACTTTGATTTTATTTGTCAGTTGGATATCACAAGTCTAAATATAACACTAATAAGGATTTGGTCTTTATTATGGTTTTTATAATATATGTATAATATACACATACACATACACATACACACATACACATACACATATACAGATATACATATACATATACATATACAAAGCTACATATATACACATACTATTTTAGTAGCTCTAAACTACTGTTTTGAATAAAAGCTAAGTCCTTAATTAGTGTTATATTTAGACTTGTGATATTCAACTAACAAATAATATTAGTATACATATACACATACATTTTTGCTTTGGTCCACACTACAATTATAATTTGATATTAGTTAGTAACAAAAAAAGGTAGAATATTACAATTCATGCAACATATATATATATACAAAGCCTTTTGTACATGCAATCTCATGTAATAAAAGTTATATCATTACCACTTAGTAACCACATGATCAAGCTTTGGCCCAAAATTCGCTAAGTTGGGCTCAAATTGCCAAAATGCTTGGTTATGATCTAGTTTGGACCGAAATTTCATACAAACTAAGACGTATTAGATCCAACATATCAAAAAAAGAGTATGCATGTGATCCATGACATGATGTATCTTAGTTAAAGATCTCCAACATATTGCATCTCCAAATGACATTCATTAACATATATGCATATATAATAAAAAATAAAAATTCTCAGTTAAAATTTTCGTTAAAAATTATAAGAAAATATTTATACATAAAATTAATTGAATCTGTATAACTTTTATACGAACCACTGAAAATCAATTTCATAAAAAAAAAATTATTGCATATTATATGAATTTACGACATCACTTCATAAATATATCCAAATGTTTTATTTTTTGGCATACACTCTAAACAAGAAAACTTTTTCAGTGGTCCGCTTGTGTTTTGGGCCCCAGCCACGGGCGGTCCGCTTGTGTTTTGGGCCGCCCGTGGGCCTGGCGGTTGGAGCATTTTTAATAAAAAATTAAATGTAGGGTTATTTTTAAAATTAAGTTTTTTTTAAGGATATTAATAAAAATGGCCGATGTTTATGCTGCTCTTTTTATCTCTTAATTAGTTAGCAGCACGCAGCAGGCAGCAGGCAGCTACCAACCACCTAGCTAGCTATCTTCTCATCTCCCCTCTCTTAATTTGCTAGCTTGTAGTCTTGTACCCACACGCACGCCCTTTGAATGGAATTTTTTTCATAAACCATAATTGAAAAATAGATTTTTAGGGAACCAATATGATTACAATTTTTTTTTCAAAAACCATAAGGACCGTGGGAACCTCACGGTCTGGGTTTTTTTTTTTTTCCAGACCGTGTGCTTCTCACGGTCTTGCAAAAAATTGTTTTTTTTTTTTTTTTTTTTTATTTGTCCACACTTGCACCAAAACTGTCACAGAAGATCCGGCCTGGAAATCAAGACCGTGTGCATCCCACGGTCTGGCGAAATTGAAACCGAGACCGTGTGCTTCCCACGGTCTGGCATTCGGTTTTAATCACCCCGCGAGACAGAACCCTTTCTTCCCCCACGCCCCTTCTCCATTTTTTTCCTTCCTCTTCTTTCTTCCTCTCTTCCATCAGCCGAATTTTTTTTTGTACTCTAATTATTAGAGTAATTTTTATTTTAATTACATAAGTTTATATATTTTTGAGAGAAGAACAAAAAGAGCTTCAGATCTACAAATATCGTTAGGTATGTATTTAATTCTTTTATTTTTGATAAATAATTCATAATTATGAATAAATAAGTAGAATAAATTGTTTATGTAGTATAAAAGGTTTATGTAGGAATTGTAGTCTAAATAAATGGTTTAAGTATAATTTTAGTGTAGATGCATGTATTTTTTTTTAGTGTAGATGAATGTGGTAATTTTTGGATTATTTATTTGTATATAGGTTTTTTTAGTATGCATGTAGTAATTGTATGGTGATATGTCTATTTGCATGTTTTATGTGCATGTAATTTTTTTTAGGGTAGATGCATGATGCATGTAGTTTTTTTTAGTGTATATTAATGTAGTAATTTTTGGATTCTTTATTTGTGGTTTATGTAGTAATTTATTTGCATGTAGGTTTTTTTAGTATGCATGTAGTAATTGTTGGGTGTTTTATTTATTTGCATGTTTTATGTGCATGTCATTTTTTTTAGTGTAGATGCATGATGCATGTAGTTTTTTTTAGTGTAGATTAATGTAGTAATTTTTGGATTATTTATTTGTGGTTTATGTAGTAATTTATTTGCATGTAGGTTTTTTTAGTATGCATGTAGTAATTGTTGGGTGATTTATTTATTTGCATGTTTTATGTGCATGTAATTTTTTTTAGTGTACATGCATGTAGTTTTTTTTAGTGTAGATGAATATAGTAATTTTTGGATTATTTATTTGTGGTTTATGTAGTAATTTATTTGCATGTAGGTTTTTTTAGTATGCATGTAGTAATTGTTGGGTGATTTATTTATTTGCATGTTTTATGTAGATGTATGGTTTATGTGCATGTAATTTGTTTTAGTGTAGATGCATGATGCATGTAGTTTTTTTTAGTGTAGATGCATGATGCATGTAGTTTTTTTTAGTGTAGATGAATGTAGTAATTTTTGGATTATTTATTTGTGGTTTATGTAGTAATTATAGTATAAATGAATTGTTTATGTAGTAATTTATTTGCATGTAGGTTTTTTTTAGTATGCATGTAGTAATTGTTGGGTGATTTATTTATTTCCATGTTTTATGTGCATGTAATTTTTTTTAGTGTAGATTCATGTAGTTTTTTTTAGTGTAGATGAATGTAGTAAAGTAATAGAATGAATGTAGTATAAATAATGTAAAGTAATAGAATGAATGTGGTAAAGTAATAGAATGAATGTAGGATAAATAATGTAAAGTAATAGAATGAATGTAGTAAAGTAATAGAATGAATGTAGTAAAGTAATAGAATGAATGTAGCATAAATAATGTAAAGTAATAGAATGAATGTGAATATTTGATTGGGTTTGCATGTTATGCATGTCAATATTGAATGTTAATTTTTTTTGTATGTATTTATTTATATTGCAGTGAAAAATGCAAAGAAGTGAAGAATCTTTATTGCAATTGCCTCATGCACAACATCAATCACATGCGGCATCTGTAAAGGTGTTTGTTCAATATCGGTTTGGATTTAAATTTACTTATTAAATTCTTGAATTGAAATTTAATTTTTGGTTAAACTTTTTTTGCATTAAAATTATTGTTCCAGCCTGATCATGCACTGCGTCCTGGAGCTTTGCAAATGCACATTGACTACCATGAAACTATGAAAGAAGGTCTGAAGAATTTAGGACTATATCAGATGGTCGAAGTCCACCACTGCCAGGTTGATAGAGAGTTGATCACTGCTCTCGTGGAGAGGTGGAGGCCCGAGACAAATAGTTTTCATCTTCCGGTAGGGGAGTGCACGGTGACATTGGAAGATGTCAGCTGTTTGTGGGGCTTATCTGTTACCGGTACAATATTTTTTGCTGCTAATTTAAATTTTTGTCATTAAATGAAAATTTGTACTAGTATAATTTTATTTAACATCTATGTTGACAGGGAAGCCTATTTCTGGATGTACTGATGACAATTGGTCACAATTGATCCTAGATTGCCTAGGACAGGAAGTGTATGATGGTTACGAATGGGATGATAATGATTTTTATCATAAAAAGGTGGAGAATAAGGGTGAACCCAATGAGAAAGTAACAATTTTACAAAACTATGGGCGTCTTGCATGGTTGAGGAAAATTTTTGCAAATGCGGATTTGGATGAAGAGGAGGACCAGGATGTTATCGATCAGCACACACGAGCATATGCTATGGAGTTGTTCGGGACTATAATGTTTCCCGATTCGAATTCAAGCTCCGTTCGATTAATGTATTTACAATTTCTGGAGGATTTGGGACCTCGAGGTCAGAATTATTACAACTGGGGAGGTGCTGTACTAGCATGCCTATATCGGGAGTTGTCACGGGCATGCAGATATAAAGCAAGTTCAATTAATGGTCCATTACTACTGCTGCAGATGTGGTCTTGGACCCGATTTCCTATAGGCCGGCCCAGACCACACGGGTGAAAATGCGGATGCCCATTTTTGTAGATGGTTCGTGCTCAATTACGTATTTTGTTCCTGGGGTAGACATCTGGATTGCACCGAGCAAGGAAGGTAGCAATTCGTAGGCTTTTTCCCAAGAACCAAATAAATCAGCAATAGCCAACTCCCTCCCTCTCCAAATCTTGTTGTATGAAGGCTCAACCATTGTGTATATATTTCTAACTGCAAATCGACATGCTTTAATTGACATCTCCAGGTCCTCCTTCAAACCAGGTTTGATTATATCTGCAATCATCCTGGCAGTCAGCTGACGACTGTCTACTTTACAAGCAATACTGTAACAATTGTGCTCGTCTCGGTTTGTTGCAATTGTCCAATTTCCCGTCTCAGTCGTTTTTGCGTACACCCTCCATGGACACCCCTCTGCTCTACATACAACTACATAACCAGTACGATTGGTATATTGTTGTTGTAATTCTAAGTTATTCTCTAGGGCAAATGCACCCAACTGGGATTTAAGATCGGCTTTGGAGTCAAACATTTGTCCCTCTGAAAATTGACCGTCAATTCTGGGTGGATAACCAAAAAATGCTTCATCCTTGTACGGCATCGGCACATCATCATTAAATGCTGGAAAAGGATGCTGCAATCCTCGATTAATAAAGGGAATAGAATTTACCCACTCCTTCATTACATCTTGCATTCTAATTTGATCCTCCATTTCAGCCATATCATCTTCCCCCACAGCTGAGCCACCAAGGTCAGAGGTTGTGTCTGAGCTAGAGTTTGTGTCTGAGCTAGTATTATTATTCATCTCGTTAAAACGAGTTACCAAATCATCCACTATCGGTATTTCGGGTGGGTCATCACAATATATGGGTGAATCAGACACCGTTGTGTCTCTACTACTTCCAGGTACACTACCCGGATATGGGTCATAATTGGTATGACTATCAACTGGTACTGACTCAACTACTAAATCAAGAAGTTTAAAATTCAGTACCGGAGTGGCATATTCAAGCATCATGTGCCATATCGTTTCCTCGTCTACGCTAAATAACTGGTATTTCTCTGCTGAGCCAGGTGGTGCCGTGTTCAAACGAGCCTTGATTGTTAGATCGAACTGACTAGGGAGCAAATGAATACTAACATATATATGTTTTCTTAGCTCATGAAGACTGGTTGAATTAGTAACAGGAAATGTGCAGGTCGGTGCGTCTGAAATTTCACATCCATAATAAACATTTATTATCACTTGAGACATTATCTGAACAAAAAAAAATTCACAATCAATAATCGATATCATTTTCAATTTTACAACCTAAAATATCATCGTCATTGAAAAAATAAACTTACTACAATTACTTATACTACAAAAAGAAAAAATTATACATAAATCATTTATTTATACTACAATTACTACATAAACTATAAATAAATAATCCAAAAATTACTACATTCATCTACACTAAAAAAATCTACATGCATATACACTAAAATAACTACATGTACATAAACCATGCATCTACATAAAATGTGCAAATAAATAAATCATCCAACAATTACTACATGCAAATAAATTACTACATAAACTATTTTTTTATACTACAATTACAACATAAACCATTTATACTACAAAAAATACAAAATTATACATAAACCATTTATTTATACTACAATTACTACATAAACCATTTATACTACATAAACAATTTATTCTACTCATTTATTCCTAATTATAGATTATTTATCAAAAATAAAAGAATCAAATACATACCTAACGAATTTTGTAGATCTGAAGCTCTTTTTGTTCCTCTTTCAAAAATATACAAACTTACTTAATTATAAAAAATAAACACACTACTTGTGAGAGTACAAAAAAAAATTTAGCTAAAGAAAGGAAGAGAGAAAACAGAGAGAAGATGAAAAAAATGGAGATCCACGAGCAAGAAGCAGAGGTAACCGGGCTAAAAAAACCAATGGGGGCCAGACCGTGGGAAGCACACGGTCTCCCTTTCAATTTCTCCAGACCGTGGGATGCACACGGTCTTGAGATTGGAATTGTTAAGACCGTGGGATGCACACGGTCTTGATTTCCAGGCCGGATCTTCTGTGACAGTTTTGGTGCAAGTGTGGACAAATAAAAAAAAAAAAAAAAAAAAACAATTTTTTGCAAGACCGTGAGAAGCACACGGTCTGGAAAAAAAAAAAAACCCAGACCGTGAGGTTCCCACGGTCCTTATGGTTTTTGAAAAAAAAATTGTAATCATATTGGTTCCCTAAAAATCTATTTTTCAATTATGGTTTATGAAAAAAATTCCTTTGAATGCCTTAATTTCTTTAATTTCTTTAATTTCTTCCCTCCCCCGGCCCCTTTATATACTCCTCTCTCCTACCCCCACCTCTCCAAACATTCTTTTCTCTCTCAATCTCTCTCTCTCTCAGACACACACAACATCAGGTCATCAGGTCATCAGGTCATGGATGATAACCCAAAACCAGTATGTGTGATGGATGCATCAGGATCACTAGGTCAAACTCTCGTTCAGAAGCTCCTAAACCAGGGATACACTGTTCATGCCGCCTCCTCTAAACAGAGTATTAATTGCTTTCTCTTAATTTCTACCATTTTTAATTTACCAATTAATATGGTGTTGGTGTCATGGTGTGTGAGATGCTTGCTAGCGCTAATTGATTTATATTTTAATTAATTAGGTGGTTTGAATGGATTGAAGAACATATCTGGCGAGAACACGCGGTTGAAGTTGTTCCGGTCTGACCCGTTTGATTATCAGAGTATAGTTGATGCCATGAAAGGTTGCTATGGTCTCTTCTACATGTTTGAGGCATCTCAGGACCAATCTACATATGATGTAAGTAACCAAAAAAAGTACTTTTTCATGAGTTGGCCATATTTAATGGCACAGCTAGCTGGTTATTAATTTCTTTTCTCTTTCAAATTAATTTGCTGCTAATATATATTATTTCCAAGCATTTAAGGTTGCACATGGCCATGGCCACAAGTCAGCAATTAAAATAAATAAAAAAATAAATAAATAAATATTTACTTTATTTTGAAAATATTTACAGGATTTGATGGTAGAGGTAGAGGTGAGAGCTGCGCAGAATGTGATCGAAGCATGTGCACATATAGATACCATGGAACGGATTGTTTTCACGTCATCGGTCACAGCCGTTGTCTGGAAAGAAAACAGGAAATCTACGCCGGTTTTTGATGAGAGGGATTGGAGCGAACCCAATTTCTGTCGCAAGTACAAGGTAAATATTATCGATCATTTCATACTTGAGCTAGCTAGCTTCTTTCATGTTGTTAATAAAATTAATTAGACGATTTAGATTACCTACTTCTCACATTCCTTTTGGGAATTAAGAGGTAGTTAGTTAGATTACCTTTCTAATACGTATACATCACATGCATATATATCTTCTATGAAACTCTTATGTAGCAATTCGTAAATCCATTTAGTATTTTTGTAATTTAACTAATTATATAAACTATAAAGCAAATAAACATCAGGAGTGACTACATCATGGGTGCCACAGAAAACTACACCCAATAAAAATAAAAAAAAGTCTACATCATAATAAACTAGTCAGTTAATAAGCGCTATCAGAGCCTTCCCTTCTAACACTAGCTTTTAATGCACCAAGAAAAAAGTGCTTCTGCCCAAGGGCTTTCAAATAAATAAATAAAAAATAAAAAAAAGTGCTTCCCAGGTTTATTATTATTGTTATTATTTATTATATTATATTATATTATATTATATTATATTATATTATATTTTCAGTTGAGTACAAGCTTGTAGTTGTAAGTGGTTGCCAGATAGCCAAAATCAAATGGTCCCTTTTCATTCTATTCATGAAATTAAGTCTATTGTTAATTAGAAACAGCGGCGAGCAAATTTAACAGAAAAAACAATAAAGAAAATCAAGTGAACATATATAGAAAAATAAAGATTCTCCAATCTCAAAATATATTTTCCTCTGAACCACGAAAGTTGAGCTTAGCTAAACTATATATATATTTAATTTAACGCATGCCTCACATGCTTAATTATATTTAAAAAATAATTAAATATCCAGATTAAATGTTTGACTAGATTCAAGTCAAATGTTTTCTTGCAATTTGCACCCTAGATATAACGTAAGCTCCAAACTTGTATTTTTGTTTGACAAGTTAAAAAAGTTGACCTGTATAAATAGCATGAAATTAGCGTTGCAGTAATATAGAAATTGAAAAGAAAAACGGTCTGTATTCTGTAATGTTATTTTATTTTGAGAGGAAATTAAAGACACCAATTTAAGGAAAATGTGTTGCCCTTGTGGATCAGAAAAAATTAAGGAAGGAAAATGATTGATGTGACAAAATACTGCTACTATCTATCTGTCTGTCTGTCTTTGCAGTTTGCATTGATTAAAGGTGTTGACAATACATCACATCCTGAGTTTTACAGACAGAGGGACCGGACAAGTAGTCATAACTCATAACCGGAGCAAACCCACATATATATATTATATATATGTGCATTATTTTGATCAACTAATTTTTATGGATGCATATCATATTATCATTATCAGATATCATAATTAAAGAAATTTAATTAATTGGCTGATAAATGCAGTTTTCAGTAACCTACCTTTTTCGTTTATGTTATCCAGCTATGGCACGCTCTGGCAAAGACTCTGTCGGAAAGGACCGCATGGGCATTGGCCATGGATCGGGACATCGACATGGTTTCGGTCAATGCCGGGCTGGTAACCGGGCCTGGCCTCTCAGCCTCCAGCCCATACCTGAAGGGTACACCAGAAATGTATGAAGATGGTGTTCTTGTGACAGTCGACGTAGATTTCTTGGCCGATACACATATAGCCGTATACGAGACTCCCTGTGCCTTTGGTCGGTACCTCTGCTTCAACCATACCGTCTGCCGACCAGAGGATGCCGTCAAACTAGCACACTTGCTAGCGCCTTCAGCCCCTTGCCCTCCCGCAACCGCAAGGTATAATATTATAATTAATAATTAATGTTTTCTTTCCCTTTTTAACTATTGTTAAACTAATATCTCTTTGTACGCCTTTTATTTTAATTACAGCGATGAGTTGGAGGCCAAACAGCAGAGGATCCAGAACAAAAAATTGAACAGGATAATGGTGGAGTTTGCTCAAGGAACACATCTGGAAATGTATGAGTAAAAGGAATTAATTAGTTTCTTTCTTTCTTGAAATCTGTTCATAAATGGCAGTGCTTTTTCAAATTAGGAGACTGGATTTGTATTATTTTGTGCATGGCCAATTTGCCTCATGTATCTATTGAGTAAAAATGTTCGAATCATTCATGTATGTATAGTTGTAAATGACTATTATTCATTAATTACCATTTTTTGCAGCTCTTAACAATCACTTTGTGTTTCAAAGCTTATAAATTGATTTTGCACTACAATCTCTACTCTCTAGCAAGGAAATCTTTATTATCTTCATTAAATTAAAACAAGGGAGAAATAAAATCTACATGTGTGTTCTTTTATAGAACTGAACTATAACAATCAGGCTAGAAGGTAATCAATCCAGGTGTATTGTATCAACAACACAATGTTTGGGATAAATTAAGGCGTACGAAAACCGAAACTACACTAAACCAAACATAGTTAGTTACAAGTTTACAACAAATAGATGTGATATGAAATCTGATTTCAAAAAATTCGAGGATGGAGTTATAATTTCCGATTTTTTTATTTTTATCCAAAATATAAATTGAATTTTAAAAATTAACCGAACCGGTTGTCAAATTTTAAATCTACCCAAACCGGTTAACCGTTAACCGGACCAAATTTCCGGTTAACGGTTAACCGGACCCTTTAAAAGAGTCCGGTTAACCGTTAACCGAACCCGATTTATTTATTTATTTTTTTTTTTTTAAACAGAAAATTTTAAATGTTTTTTTTCTATTGAAAATATACATGAAAATTCGTATTTAGATTTATCAAATTTACACAAAAAAAATTTGTAAATCAAATATGAAATTTAAAATTATAGAAAAATACACATACACATATACATAAATAATATACGGTTACCAATTTTTTTTTTTTTTTTTTTACTTTTTTTTAAAACAGAAAATTTTAAATTTTTTTATTTTTCTATTGAAAATATACATGAAAATTCGTATTTAGATTTATCAAATTTACACCAAAAAATTTTGTAAATCAAATATGAAATTTAAAATTATAGAAAAATACACATACACATACACATACACATATACATATACATATACATATACATATACATAAATAATATACGGTTACCAATTTTTTTTTCTTTTTTACTTTTTTTACTTTTTTTTAAAACAAAAAATTTTAATTTTTTTTATTTTTCTATTGAAAATATACATGAAAATTCATATTTAGATTTATCAAATTTACACCAAAAAAATTTGTAAATCAAATATGAAATTTAAAATTATAGAAAAATACACATACACATATACATATACATATACATATACATATACATATACATATACATATTATTTTAAATTTCATATATAATATGTATATGTATATGTATATGTGTATGTGTATGTGTATTTTTCTATAATTTTAAATTTCATATTTGATTTACAAATTTTTTTGGTGTAAATTTGATAAATCTAAATACGAATTTTCATGTATATTTTCAATAGAAAAAAAAACATTTAAAATTTTTTGTTTTAAAAATAAAAAATAAAAAATAAGGTTCGGTTAACGGTTAAGCGAACCAACGAATCCGGTTAACGGTTAAGCGAACCCAAACCAAATTTCCGGTTAACGGTTAACCGGACTATTTCAAAGGGTCCGGTTAACCGTTAACCGGAAATTTGGTCCGGTTAACGGTTAACCGGTTTGGGTAGATTTAAAATTTGACAACCGGTTCGGTTAATTTTTAAAATTCAATTTATATTTTGGATAAAAATAAAAAAATCGGTTATAATTTAGTAGGGGAAAAGAAAAGGGTTAAAGCATGCTTACTTGAGGAAATAGATGCTTTTGAACTTAATAATGAAACTAGGCTTTTGAGTAATTCTGAATTGGAAAGATGGACTGAGTGTCAAGTGCAATTTAGGCAAATTATGAGTGAAGAGAAATCTTATTGGCAACAGAGAGCTAGGTTGACATGGTTTTTAGAGGGTGATTTGAATACAAAATTCTTTCATATATGTGCCTCTAATAGAAGAAGAGAAAATACTATTCTAACTTTAGAACATGAGGGGGTAATCATTAGTGATCCAGCAGCTTTGAAAAGTCATGTGACTAATTTCTATAAAAACTTGTTAGGAACATGTAATACTAGAGATATATCTATGCAGGAGGGGTATGGGTTGCATCTGAAAAGTTGAGTGAGTCACAATGTTTTGACTTAGATCAGATGTTTTCTTTAGATGAAATTAGGGAAACTGTTTTTTCTTGCAATGCCTCTAAAGCTCCAGGACCAGACGGGTTTTCATTTGCCTTTTATCAAGCTAGTTGGGATTTCATTAAATCTGATTTATACAAAGTTTTTACATCATTTTATTTTCATGAGCTAGATATTTCAAAATTGAACATGGCTTATGTTTGTCTCATACCTAAGAAGGAGATAGCTCCTTGTATTTCTAATTATAGACCTATTAGTCTTATTAATTGCAGTTTTAAACTAATTACCAAATTGTTGGCTGATAGGTTAGCAAAAGTGATGGATTTTTTAATAAGTGATACTCAAACTGCTTTTATCAAAGGTAGGTATATTTTGGATAATGTGGTTTGTGCTAATGAGGTATTACATCAAGTTCGAGTCTCTAAAACAAAAGGTGTCCTTTTTAAGTTGGATTTTGAAAAGGCGTATGATTTAATAAATTGGGAATTTCTACAAGAAGCTTTACTTGCTCGGGGTTTTGGGTCTAAATTTAGATGATGGATTTCTGATATTTTGCAAGGTAGTCGGACGTGTATTAGTGTAAATGGTTGTTTGGGAGAATACTTTAGTTGCAAGAGAGGATTGCGACAGGGGGATCCTCTATCTCCCTTTCTATTCGATATAGCGGCTGAGGCTTTGCATAAAATTTTACAAAAAGCTAAAATGGCAGGTTTTCTTAAAGGTTTGGGTAATTTTGTAGGTGTTGGGGATATCTTGAATCTGCATTTTGCAGATGATACCTTATTGTTTTTTGAAGCAAGTGACAAGATGGTCAAAACTCTTAAATTATTATTGTCAGGTTTTGAGAATATGACTGGTCTGAAAATTAATTATCACAAGAGTGTTATGATACCACTGAATTTAAATGAGTTAGAAAGTAAGAGATTAGCGGATAGGTTTGGTTGCACCATAAGTCAATTACCTATAACTTACTTAGGAGTACCTGTGCATTGGAAATCTATTCCTGTTGAATGTTGGCATGCCCTAATCGATAAAATTGAGAAAAAACTACAGGGATGGAAAAGTAAATTACTTTCTATAGGGGGTAGAGTAACATTACTAAATGCAGTAATTTCTGCCATTCCTTTGTATTGGCTTGCTCTGTATAAAATGCCTGTTCAAATTAGAAAGCATATTGACAAACTTAGGAGAAGGTTTTTATGGTATGGGGGTAGTTCAGTTAGAAAAAAGATTTATTTAGTTTCATGGTCAGTAGTTTGTGCTAGTAAGTCGCAGGGGGGTTTGGGTCTTTTAAACTTGCATACTATTAATATAGCTCTATTAGCTAAATGGTGGTACCGATATAATGACCCTGCAGTTGTAGGGATGTGGAAGTATATTATTCTAGCTAAATATGGGTCGCAAGGGTATAGTTATAGGATGTTAGCTTTTTGGAGGAATGTTCTCAAACTAAGACCATTTGTTGACTTGGGGTTTCAGAAAAAAGTAGGAAATGGTAAGGAGGTTTTGTTTTGGACAGATAGATGGATGGGCGAATATCCTTTAAGTGATTTATATCCCCAGTTGTTTTTAGTTGCAACTAATATTGGTATATATGTAGCTTCAGTTCTAGATTCTGGGAATATTAACTTAGCTTTTAGGAGACAACTAACAGGGGAACTTAGGGATGAATGGTATAGTTTAGTTTCTCAATTGAGGGTAGTGCACTTGGATATTGATGCGATGGATAGTTTGAGTTGGAGATGGAATACTAATGGTAGATTTACGGTAAATTCTTTTTATAGTTGGCTTGAGTATGGAGGGATTCAAAATGTTACTTTTAATACTATTTGGAAAGCAAAGATTCCATTTAAAATTAAGATTTTCTTGTGGGTTGTTAAGCGGGATAAGATACTTACCAGAGTAAATTTGAGCAAAAGAGGATGGCTAGGAGATGTAGCTTGTCAGTTTTGTGGGGCACCTGAAACAATAGATCACTTGTTTGTGCAATGCCCCTTTTTTAGAACAATTTGGAATTGGATTGCTGATTATAATAATTTCGCATTTGATATTACAACTATGGAGGAATTGTGGTTTATTGATGCTTTAATTCCTTCTAAAGATAGGTATTTGATCGAATTGGTAAGAGGGGCAGTATTGTGGGTCATGTGGTTAACAAGAAATAAACTTTGTTTTCATGGGATACATACTTCTCTTAGATCCATAGGATCTCAAATTATTTCTTTAGCACAATTTTGGGTGAGATCCAAAGGAGGAGAGGGTAGCTGGAATAAATGGGTTAGAGCATCAGACTGATGATGATACCTTACTGGTAGTTCATTCGGTCGTTTCTGACATTTAGCTAGATGATATGCATGTTATTTCGTATATGTTGTTGTTTTTGATGGCTTTGTGTTGCCAACTATTTCTATAGTTTCAATTTGTAGTATGCTATGTGATTTTTCTTGATGTATCGTTTATAGGATGTGTGTAAACAAGTACCAGCGGTTTGGTACCACGTTTGATAAACTCTGTAGGTTTCGTTTCTTAATGAAATCGGTGGTCTGTACCACTTTTATCAAAAAAAAAAAAAAAAAATGAAATCTGATTTTGTAATAGAAAGTAAGAAAAATTGTTACCAAAATCAATTGGGATCATAACTGGACACGTCCAGTATTTATGAGGTGTTCTTTTGGTTGTCTTAATTCAAATGTGTGACGCCAACTTATTAACTAATTGCTATGCCAGGCTTAATTTGTTTTACGCATTTAAGTTTTGCTAGGCCATGCTTTGTTTTTGTCCCAATGCATTATATGATATATCTGCCACAAGGCCCACAACCCCCAATCAATGCAAGTCACCAATTAAACGAGCTTAATTAACACACTAAGCTTTACTTTACTACCCAACAAATTAAGATATCAAGTCACATTATTTCGATTAGATGTTTGACATTGACATTCTTTCTTATTCTTATCACTTATCAGTACAAGGTCTCTTTTTATACTACATAATTACAAACACTACGTGACAGTAATACAACCAACCCAACCAAGTACTAGGCAATGTGTGGATGTGTAAACAAACAAACATTACTATAAGATCGTTAATAATACAAACATCACTGATATAGTTAGTATTAAAGACTCAAGAACTAAGAGAGAGGGCTTCGACCCTAGAAAGCTTGAACTTGCGAGGTTTCTTCGAGTTGAGAGGCTCAAACACAATCACTGTATCTGGTTTTACTGCAATTTCCTTAAATTCAGAAGAGGAAGAACCATCTGATCTATAGTCTCGAAGTGAGTACATAATTTGAGTTCTCGACCTCCCTGAAAAAATTTCATTGCACAAAACGCATTATTTACTTTTTTCGTTTCTGAGGGAAACACTAGCACTTAGCTTCCATGGTTAGCAATAAACAGGTTTCTCAACAAAATAAAAATATAGGTCACTGAAATTGGCAAAATAAAAAATTAAAGATATCGTTTTTTTCTTCTTACTCAGTTTGTGATTCATTCTTTGCTTGTATTGTATAGTTGAATACTTGAGCATTGAATTTGTACTTGCCAAAATAACAGTACTTAAGATATATTTGATAATTGAGGGTATTTTAGTGCTGCATTAGAACTGTGCTGGATGAGATGTTTGTAATAAGTGGATAATAATTGTTTAGGGCTATTTTGTGAGGGTTAGGGGATTTATGTTTTTCAAGAGGCTTTATTTGTTGTTATTTGTATTTTGTTTTGTCTTAAAAATAGTCCTGCTATACTAGTGACATTATGTACTATAGCTTTTGAAAAAGTAAGGAAAGCCAGTACCCCCGCTAGTAGTTTTTTTTTTTTTTTTTAAAAAAAAAAAGTTGTTAAATGAAGGAGTATTGCAAACTATAGGCTCAACAGCATGAGTTTGATTGATTGCTCAATGTTGGAGGTCTAATTGGGGCCTAAATTTGATTGAAAAGTTTGATCTGAACAGCTGAAGAGCGGTTACCAGTCACAATAATTTTGTAATAGAACTGTAATTAATGAAGGGAAATAAGTACCTAAGCCAAAAAGAGATGCCTTTTGGACAATGATACGGCTGACTTTTGATCTCTTGATAGATTTCAAGGCTGCCATGTCACCTTGATGCCCCTTAAATTCTATAAATTCACCTAGCATACTCCTGTTCCCATTTAGTTCCAACCTACAATATCATAAGAAAAGACAATTTAATGAAAGTCTTTCATTTATATAACATGATGAAGGCATATTATTAGTTGAGTAGTCAGATCAGGTAGAGGGAAGTATTTTTTAGATGATTTTATTTTAATTTGAATGATTAAATGTGTATAATTTTTACCAATAGTGGTCAGGTAACTCGTATATTTTTTATGAGGATTAATGTAGTACGATAAGTCATTTGAAGACTTGGTTATTAGAGCAAAAGACTGTCATTCTTGTAATTACAGCAGAAACAACAAACATAAACAATCTAACATTATAACTGGATCGTTATTACCAGACAAAACGATATCATAACATATTATGTGTCAAAATATAATGTACACCCTTGCAAATTTAATATTATTAAATATAGTAGAACTAGGGTGTTCTTAAGGTCACCAAGCTCTTTCATGAGCTTAATTCCAAAACCTATCGGATTGACTTCAAACAACGAATCAAACCGTTCAAATCGATCTACTTAACGAGTGATGTGTTTACATGTCAATTTCAAATTTTTGATTTAATTTAGTATAAATTCAAGCGGTCCAAAATCGATGAAAAATGAACACATCAAAATTAACTTATAAACCTTCTTTTTTTTAGTCAGCAAAAAAAAAAGAAAAAAAAAAGAGAGAGACAAAGAAAAAAGTTGCCAGGGTGAATGGAATAATTCACAGTTTATTAAACGATTACTGTCATGAGGCAAAATCAGTAACCTCAAAAGAAATTTTACAATAAAAAGAAACATCAAGGCATGTTATGTTGGGACCCTTAGAAGAAAATGGGGAAGTAATGGATATGGGGCAAATTTGCCGTTTTTCCTTATTGAATATACAAATTCTCCCTTAAAATTCCAACGTAATGGTTAAGTATATGAGAAATCGTTACCTGTCCCACATCGGAGAGGAGCTGAGAATAAAATTAATATTTTGATGTAATGCATCTTGATTGTCTCCTTTTCCACCAGAAAATGCACTTTTAACCCAGTTAAATTTTCCAGCCCCTGAATCAGGCTTAAGATCTCTCCATTTGTCATGTGTCAAAACCTCTGTCTGTTGCCCAATTGATGGAAACACTCTACGAGTATGACAATAATTAATTAAGTGTACAATTTACGAGACTTCTTGGCATAAGCACCTGATATACGTAGTATTCCAAGGTCTACATATCTTTAAGACTGTTTAATGGTAATGGCCCACATCCAAAATGATGTTCAAAGTGTGTGGAGATTACAAGTTCATCATTGATTTTTGTTTTGTTTCTTCATATCGAACCAAATAAAAAGAACAACAGAAGTTTTCTTCTTTTTTTGGTATAAATCAGACAAAAACCCAACATGTTATTATTTGCAATTAGGTTTACACCATTCTAGTGTTATTTGCTGAAACTCTAAACTGACAAAAAAGAGGTTGTATTGGCCCATTACTGTAACACCAACTCACAATTTTGGCTTCTTTTTTTTTTTTTTTTGGGTTACTGTTAATACATAGTACGCTTAACACCACTATAAAATTGCATAATATTAAAATAAGTAATTTCTGATAACATACATGCAATAGGGATTGGGAAGAATAACTCGACCAATGATAAGCCCTTTTGGTAGAGAGGCTCCTCTTTGTTCCAAATATGATTGGAGGGTTGTAATTTGACCACTGAGCTCCAGTACCTACAATAATTAGCAATAATATAAGAGCAACAATTCAAGCCAAAGTGAATAAAGTAAATTATTTAGAGAACAGAAAAAATATTCACAGGATCAGGATGAGTTTCGGTCTTATGTTTCTTGTCACTTATACAAGTCCAGTTCCCTTCCTTGTCTACTTGGACATATCCTGAGAAGTTTCTCACGGCCACCACCAATATTTCCCTGACAAATGGTTTAAATCCAATAAGAGAGAATTATGAAGGAAGATAAGACCTTTTTTATCTTCTCTTTCTTTCTCTTTTGGGTTGACAATTTACGCCCAATATGAAACTGCATAGTTATATTTGCAATGTTATGTACAATTTTCTGGTCATTCATAAAAATCAGAAGTTGAAAGGAAGGGCTAAGTCCACTAAAAGGGACCAAATGCCCTCTATTTTTTTTAATATAAATTTTCTGAAATTGCCTAGCAAAAGTAAGTGAACATTTTGTCAGTAAAAATTAGATGACCAAGTAATTCCTAACTTCAAATTAAATTTGATATTTTTTATCTTACATTGATTTATGGTAATACATGACCTAATGTGATCACCATTTTAAGAAAAAGATGTATATAGTAACAGGATGGGTGAAAGTCCCAACTGTCAAACCATTTTCCATTCCACTAAACAAAATAGCTGTGTTTTATTTCAGAATGGCATCAACACATGTAGAATAGGATGAAGAAAGGTAGGTTGTCTTGGCAAATACACAAAAACTTGGTCAAAATTTGGAAAAGTCCTAATGAAATGGGTATGAAGTCAAATTACACCAAGCTAGTACCTTTCAGCACCGCCAGTATGGACCACTCATAACATCGATACAATATATGGGGGGCTCAAATGCCCTTCGAATTCAGATCTCCTAAAGTAACTCAAATTTTGAGTTTAGATCCGAACCGTCCGATCAGCTTGGCAGGAATATTAAAGTGGCCCCGTGCATTCCATCTTGGGCTGGATTGGCCAGGATTCTGATCAGACGGTCCGGAACTAAACTCAAATTTTGAGTTACTTTAGATATGATGATCTATGTCACTTTTTGTATCCACATATAGTTAATTTGTTTGGTTATTTAAGTTTTGACAATTTTGCTACAGAGATAAAAAAATTGGATGCAGAAAGAATGGAGGCATTTAAACCCTCCTCATCTCATACAATATATAAGAAGGAGATCAAATTATCAATGACTTATTGAACAAGTATTTCCAATCACAGGTTTTGGAGCCATACCAGTGAGATTAGATTAAAGACTGGACAAAATTACAAACCTTGGCTGATCTAGGCAAAGAAGAAAATAAGTTAGAAAAATAAAAAGAGGGTATAAAAGGCAAACTTTTTAGTTATGAGCACAATGTCTATGTGCTGACGGGTTCCAGAATCTGGATCAGGTATGCGGAGTCCGACGAAACATTTCCCTCCATACAGCTTTTCCAATCTGTGCAAATTAGCAAAAAGATTTGTAGTATGAGTTAGGATGAGATTTTCCCAATGAAGGGTTAATTAATTAGTAAATAGTAAATAGTAATAGTCTTGAGGGATGAGTAGGCAGATTTTCTTTAGTGAAAATCTGAGAGAACTTTGTACCAGTACAGGTAACAGGGATACAGCTTTACTAATGAGAAAACCAATTATTTTGTCAAATACATACCCAGAACAACATCCAATATAATAATCGATGGGAAGGGGTTGAGGAGACATCCAACAACTATACTATGACCAAAAACCAAACAAAAGAAGATTAAAGGGAAACCTGGAGGCGACCGTGAAGCACATGTCGGAATGAGAGCTGTCGATATCTCGAAAGTCGTCGACATCATCGCCGAGGAATCGTCGGAAAAGCTTGTAGAACACCAGACAGCACAGTATCTCCACCCACATCTCTCTCTCTCTCTCTTTTTCTTTCAGCCGCTAAATAGAAATTGCAATCAGTATCTATCTATCTATCTATCTATCTATCGGTTTTCACTGAACCGACCTCAGGAAAGGAATGAATATAGGATTAATAGGAAACGCGCCTCACGCTCACGGTCTCTTGCTTCGCCACCAAGGACCGGATCAACCAACTCCTTTCTCAAAATCCTCTCAAATTCATAATATCATATTGATATATCCCTCTAAAATCTAAAATTATAAAAACTCACCAATTTACTCAATTTACTGTATTTTCTATTAAAAATCATTTACAGTTATAAAGTAGCATTTTATTCTTTATAAAAAAATATTAAAATTATGTACCACATTTATAAGATAACTGTCCAGACTTCTAATTAGTCGGTTGTCATGCCAAATTATTTGTTTTGTTATTTGTGGCGTGCAACAAGTGTGCCTGTAATAGTATATGAGTTAGGCTGGGGTGCTATGGATAGCATAGTGGTCTCTATGCTACGGCTCAATATTCGAGTTTTCAAAATCCAAACGGTCGATCCGAACCGTTCATCTTATTGTCCATATTAATATCTGCTTGGAGACCAAATTTTACATTTTTCTGAATTTTTTTACTATTTATTAAGTATTTTACAAAATTGTTGATCCAACGGTGGCTGCACAAAACAGTAAAACCGTTGGATTAGCGATTTTCAAAGTGGCTTAATAAAGAGTAAAAAAATTCAGAAAATTATAAAATTTGGTCTCCAAGGAGATATTAATATGGAGAATAAGATGAATGGTTCGGATCGACCGTTTGGATTTTGGAAACTCGAATATTGAGCCGTAGCATAGAGGCCACTATGCTATCCATAGCACCCCAGCCTAACTCATAGTATATGTGCATCACTACTCACTAGTAGAAAAATGTATCATTGTACATAAGGAAAGAAAAAAAAATGCTCAATAGAATTGTACATCTCAAATTAAAGTTCTACCCGATATATTTAGAAAAACCAATCTTGCTCTACTTTTTGCCTAATTTGTGAGGAGGTTAAGATCAATACGAAGTTAATTGGAGCGGAGGAATGAGTTGTGAGTTGTGAAAATATATAATTATTGTAATTTTGTAAGCGATAGGCATGTTCTTATAATTATTTTATTAAAAAAAGCAAATATATATATAGAGAGAGAGGTTGACTAATATCAAATCGATTGTTTCTGAGGTTCTATGCAACTAAGTCGTTTTTTAATTTTCAAAGTCCAAAAAGTCTATCCAAATCATTAAATGTGTTATGAATAAAATATTAATGTGAATGTCCATAACTCTCAAAATCATCAATTTATCCCCACTACTCCATGCACTACAATTGGAATTGATGACCACTACTATAGAAATTTATTTCTCCATTTATTTAGATGGTTTTTTCATTTACAATTTGTAACCTATAAATAGAGGCTTTGTAATCTTGTATTGTACACATATGAGAAATATATGAATAAAGAGATTGTCATCTTTTCATCTCTATTTTGCTTATTCTTCTTTATGTTTGTTCATATTTATTTTATAACACGTTATCAGCACGAGAGCTCTACTAGTTGAAGATTTGAGGTAATTTTAATAACTTTTATTTCAATTTCATTTATATAAATAATACTTCCTAGTAATTGTTAAATGAAATAAGTTATCAATTTATTTATATTTATTTTGAGATGTTTAGTATGATTCATAGAATTTTATATGAAGTGCATTTTTTAATTTAATCTTCCCGAAGAAGATTTAAAAGAAAAATCTTCTTGAAGAAGATTTATATGATGTATAAATATTGTATAATGGTTCTGTTACGTTACGAAATTTTAAATAATTAAAGTCAAAGGATTTAAAAGCAAGAATCGAAAATTGTGCTAATAAAATGGAAGTTTAAACCTTAATTAAGGTTCCTCTAAATAATTAAATTAAGTATGAATCAAAACCGCGTTGAAATTTCGAGATTTCGAGATTTTATAGGCTGAGTGCGGATGGGTTGACCCGCACTGCGGGTGGGTGCGTCCGCACTTATGCAAACATGTGTTGATTTGAAATTCTGAAAAATTGACTAAGTGCTGAGTGCGGGTGAGTGACCCGCACTGCGGATGGGTTCAGCCGCACTCATGAATTCCTGTATTGAACTGAATTTCCTGAAATCGGCTAAGTACTGAGTGCGGATGAGGTTGACCCGCACTGCGGGTGGAATTCATCCGCACTACGCTCGGACTTTTCCTGAACTCTTGCCTAAGTCCCGAGTGCGGGTGAGTGACCCGCACTGCGGATGAGTGCGTCCGCACTGTGTTAAATTTCATGTTCTGAAAACCGACTAAGTCCCGAGTGCGGATGGGTTGACCCGCACTGCGGGTGAAGCCACCCGCACTGCGTATGATTTCTGTGTTAAATTTCACTTCCGAAAACGACCAAGTTCTGAGTGCAGGTCAAGCCACCCGCAGTACGGATGGGTGCATCCGCATTCAGGGTAATTTTAACCCTAAAACTCAAATCGAACCATCTCTCTCTCTCTCCCACTTCATATTTTCCCCATTTTTCAAGTGATTTCGTCCAAAGAGAAGGAAAAGAGTGTAAGAACTTTCTGTTTCTTTCAGACTCCTGATTGTTGCGAGAAATCAAGTTTGGAACCGAGAAAGCAGCCGAGGATCTCTCCTAACCCTCTTATTTGGTATTTCTTTCTCTCTCTATTTCTCTCGAAAAGCTCAGATTTCTCGATTTCTCAGATTTTCATTTTAAACTCGAGATTTGTGTTCGAATTGCTCGAGGACTAGTTCCTCTACACTCCTTGCTTGTTTATTTTCAATCGTTTTCCCGATTTGTGGATTTTTGATTTCTAGGGTTTCGAGCCAAAACCCAAATTGAGTATAATCGTGAATTGATTTGTTTAATCCAACTGATTAGACTCATAATCAGTAAGGTTACCTCCTGATCCTGAATTTCTAGAACATTTAACGGCTGATTTGAGGTTTTGACCAAATTAGGGTTTAACCAATTGGTGAATCAAATTGATCCGAGAACCAAAGTAGTGAAACGGTGAATGAATGGTAACCTAAGTGGAATTGTGTAGGGTTTAAAGGATCCAGAAGTAAATTGTGTGAGTTTAAAGGTTTTTAAGTAAGAAAGAAGGAGCCAAAAAGAACCGATACCAAAGCATCAGAATTGAATTAGGACAGTATGAACCATTGGTAAACTAAAGTGAACGTATAGACCACTAAACTCGAATTAAACCAAGTATACGTATAATATAGGTGTAGGCTCGGTCGAGCAAGACTTAACGAGGCAAATTCGAGATGCCTGATCCGTAACTAAGCGGTACGCTCGTCGTAACCAGGTGCGGGATTCTTGGACTTGTTTGATACTTTATTTTCAGGAATTAAACTGTGTATTCGTTTGTCATGTTGAATATCATTGATTGCATCATTGAATTGTATAAAGCATTTGCATAGCCCAATCAAATTAAACTCGAATTGATGTGACTTGAGTGATTTGCATGCTGGTATGGTTGTAGGTTGTGTCGATCTATTATGATCTGATTTGATTGAAAGTCACCACGATTTGATTTGATATGTATGTGAATGGATTTACGAAGTTAAGCACTTGGATCCAATAAATTTGCCAAGTCGGGCTGTATGCTGACTTGGATTCCCAGGATCCTAATGGCCTTAGGTGAACGGCCCTCGATGATCCCAGTACCGGTTGGGACGAGGGAGGGTGATTATGTTATGGGGTGTGATTTGAAATCGTGGGTGACATGTGTAACGTCTATGGCTCGGTGGCATTCTCCTACGTGTTAATGCATTTGGAAGGTCAATTGAATATTGCGAATATTGGAAACGACATCTCAAGAGGATTTTCTTTATGTGACTTGAACCAGACCTTAATAACTGTTAAGCCAAGCAATTGCAGATGAGTGTCAGATAAAGGGTCCAGCTCGGTTGGCCATCTGTAGGTGTCAGTAACCCTACAGATGTGGGTTTGATAAAGGGTCCAGCTCGAAAGAACATCTGTAATTGCTACAAGCCCTAATGAATTTAGTTAAGCCAAAATATCTGTTGTGTTTGAAATTCATCTTGGAAATTCCGTGAACTGTGTTTCAGGTTGATTAATTATTGTCGAGTATTGACATTCTGTTATTTATGATTATATATATATCTGTTTGCATTGTTATTGTTTGGGTTTCATTTTTGAATATAGAGTTTGATTGCAAGTCCAATAGTCTAAACTGTGGCAAATTCGCACTGAGAATTTATTCTCACCCCCACCCTCCCGGTTATTTTACAGGTACTGGTGCGACTGATTCCGGAGAGGCACGCGAGTAGTAGGCCATAGTAGCTTACCATCTCATGACCCCAGATATATTTTGGTGTATAGTTTTAGGGTAGGCCTCATGGTTGGTATCCGGATGAGATACTTTTGTTGTATTATTTACTGTCCAGACTGTGTACTCTGATTTTATATTAGAAACTTGTTTTTATTGCTTGTTGTTTGGTTTGAATTGTTAATTGCCTTGTAAGCATACACGGCGTTGTATGCTTACGGCGGGGGACTGTTACGACCCGTGGCCGCGGGGTGTGACAGGTTCGTATATTTTTTTTCTTCAATAATTGAATCTTCTTGAAGAGGATTTCAAGAGATATTACGAAAATTCTCAATTTTATAAAATGCACCGAGCAATTGGCCCGAAACCAATTCACCTCTAAGGAATTCAATTTAACTGATATCATATTATTGAATTTTAACATTTATTGAAAATTGGCCCGAAGCCATTCTATCATAGTATTGATTTCAATTTTAAATTGATTAATAAGAAATTGAATTTATTAAAAATTGGTCCGAAGCCATTCTGTCACCATAATTCAACTTTTAAATGTTCATATAATTTTTTTTTTTCAATAATTCAATTTTTCGGAAGAAGATTTTAAGAACAATTCTATAATTTTGATCTTCCCGAAGAAGATTTTAAGAAATTTTCCTAAAGAAAATTTAAATAAAAATTCATGTGATGTTCATATTTTTTTTTAATTTTAATCTTTATGAAGAAGATTTCAAGAAATATAATTTGTTCAAGAAGATTATAATAAATTTTCCTGAAGAAAATTCCAAGGAAGAAGATTTTAGAAAAAAAATTCAAGTAATCTTTCTGAAGAAGATTTATGTGACTCAAAAAAAAAAAAAAGATTTCAATAAGGTTTATATGATGATGTAATCTTCCCGAAGAAGATTCAAGAAATATTTCGAGTTCATATATTATCTTTTACATTACATTATGTTAATAAAATGGCCTGAAGCCATCTAATTATATTGTTAATGGCCCGAAGCCATATGAATATAAATTATTGTTATATAGACATGGTAATGAAGAAAAGACGCATCATTCCACTAGAAGTGAAAAAATAATGAACAAAATGAATTACCACTAGAAGTGGAAAATAATATGATGGATAACTAGTCATGTGGACAAAATTGAGATTATTATCATGGTGATTATTCCAAAAACACATATTTCCACCAGAAGTATAAATATAATGAAAAAAATAAAAAGAATATGAGAAAAAAAGAAAAATATGACATAATAATTCATATTATCGTTGTGGTGACAAATACCATTGATCACGTACCTGTCGAATGTCAAAATATTTTGTTGATCTATATCAAGCATCACTAATAATAAAGAAAAAAAAATTGAGATAAATTTTGTTTATGAAGGTGATCTCGATCTTATCCAAATTGATGTCGCTCATTTGGATTTTCTAGTAATTTGAAGAAAATAAATACTAATGTCTTGATTAATAATGATAATATAATATATATATATATATATATATAGAGTTAGGCTGGGGTGCTATGGATAGCATAGAGGCCTCTATGCTACGGCTCAATATTCGAGTTTTCAAAATCCAAACGGTCGATCCGAACCGTTCATCTTATTCTCCATATTAATATCTGCTTGGAGACCAAATTTTACATTTTTCTGAATTTTTTTACTATTTATTAAGTATTTTACAAAATTGTTGATCCAACGGTGTCTGCACAAAACAGTAAAACCGTTGGATTAGCGATTTTCAAAGTGGCTTAATAAATAGTAAAAAAATTTAGAAAATTATAAAATTTGGTCTCCAAGCAGATATTAATATGGAGAATAAGATGAATGGTTCGGATCGACCGTTTGGATTTTGAAAACTTGAATATTGAGCCGTAGCACAGGAGGCCACTATGTTATCCATAGCACCCCACCTAACTATATATATATATATATATATATATATATTTATTGAAGTATTATTGATTGTAGAGGTAATTATTATATGAAATTAGATTTACCCTATATAAAACAGAATTGATTGGTTGTGGTTCTTATATGATAATTTAATTCTTTGCATTGATTTATTTTCTTTTTATGTTACAATAAATTTGAATATTATTTTTTTGCTGATAGTATAATTCTTGAAATATATTATTTTATTTAGTAATTTAAGAAGTCAATATTAGCATTATTTCGGGTAAAAAAAAATGATTGAAAGCTCCAGAAGAGCTATTTTATTGTTATATGGAGGAATACAAATTTATATTGATGATGTATTGTATTCTTGTAAGTCTCAAATGAATTTGTTAAGTTTTAAGAATATCCACCAAAATGGATATCATATTGAGACAACTAATGAAAAAATATTGAATATATGAAAAACAATGCATATTGAAAATAAATTGCATATGTTTTTTCTCTGACTTGTACTACACATATATTAGTGCAATTGAAACACATGTTATTGTAAACCAGAAGTTTACATACAAGAATATGTTTATAGTTTGGCATGATCGGTTGGACCATTCCGGATCAATAGTGATGCGAAAAATAATAGATAATTATTGTGAACATTCATTTAAGAACTAGAAGATTCTTTAATCTAATGAATTTTTTTTGTGTTGGTTTTATTTCTAGAACGTATACAATATGATATTTGTGGAACATTATATCCACCATGTGAATCATTTGAATATTTTATGATTTTAATTGATGCATCAACAAGATGGTCACATGTATGTTTATTATCAAATTATAACCTGACGTTTGCGAGATTACTTGCTCAATAGATTTGATTAAAGAGCATAATTTTATGATTATCCAATTATGAAAATACGTTTAGACAATATCGAAATTAATGTTGAACATCTTGTAGATGTTCGTATATATAAAAAAAAAGATATGATATTTTACATACAACAAAACTAATTCGCATCATGCCAACTAGCTATTATAAAGCTTCCTCTTATAATTGATTTTTGGTCACATACCTAATATTTTCCATATAATAATTTTTGAATGTGCGGTATATGTTATAATTGCTCCACCACAACATACTAAAATGGGATATCAAAGAAAGTTAGAAATTTATATTAAATTTGAATCTCCATATATATAATAGAGTATCTAGAACCATTGATGGAAGATTTATTCATGACTAATTTTGTATAGAGGCTTTGTAATCTTATATTGTACACATATGAGAAATATATGAATAAAGAGATTGTCATCTTTTCATCTCTATTTTGCTTATTCTTCTTTATGCTTGTTCATATTTATTTTATAACAAAATGTGATTTTTATATTAAAATCGATTTTTTTTTTCAATGATTACATCTTAACTTGATGATTTTTTTATTATTTTTTATTTTTTATGGGAATGACAGATAACATATCAGAGCTACTTGCGGTCTCAAGCCAAGAGAACACAGGGCATGTTGACGAATTATTCTCTATGACTATAATTAAAAATAATAATTTTAGAAAACTAACATGATTATTTTTGTTTTTAAAAAAATTATAAGAATTAAAATGTCATTTCAGTCCGTTATTTTTTTCGGACTGAAATGACAATTCAAACTGTGTTGGTTTTACAGCTTTTCTGAAAGACGGCCAGAGAAAATCCGATAAAAACTCGGGATTGAAATGGCATTTTAAATTCCGATAAATTTATTTTTTTCCCTTCCGTAACAGACAGACTCCGGTCCTCTTCTCTTTCCTTCTTTCTCTTCTCTCCTTTCCTCCTTTGCTTTTCTTTCCACCGAACTAATATTTTTTTTTTTCAACTCTCAAAATTCCATTATTTTTTTATTCTAATTACACATAGATTTGTGTATTTTTGAAAGGAGAACAAGAAAAACTTCAAATCTACAAGTTTTTATGCTATGAACTATAATTAAAAATAATAATTTTAGAAAACCAACATGATTATTTTTGTTTTTACAAAAATTATAAGAACTAAAATGTCATTTCAGTCCGTTATTTTTTTCGGACTGAAATGGCAATTCAGACTATGTTGGTTTTGCAGCTTTTCTGAAAGACGGCCAGAGAAAATTCGATAAAAACTCTGGACTGAAATAACATTTCAATTCCGATAAATTTATTTTTTTCTCTTCCGTAAACAGACAGGCTCCGGCCCTCTTCTCTTTCCTTCTTTCTCTTTTCTCCTTTCCTCCTTTGCTTTTCTTTCCACCGAACTAATACTTTTTTTTTTCAACTCTCAAAATTCTATTATTTTTTTTTATTCTAATTACACATAGATTTGTGTATTTTTGAAAGGAGAACAAGAAAAACTTCATATCTACAAGTTTTTATAAGCAAACCCTAAATAAAAAAATAGATCGAACCAAATGTCATTTTAGTCCGAGCTAAAAAAATAGTGGACTGAAATGACATTTCAGTCTGTGGGTGTTACACCAACGGCCACACTAGTTTTGCTAAAAGTTTGTGAAACCATTTCGGACTAAATTACCATTTTAGTTCTAAAAAAAATAGCGGACTGAAGTGATATTTCACTTCTTATGAATTTTGTAAAAAACAAAAATAATCATATTGATTTCCTAAAATTATTATTTTTTAATTATGGTTTATAAAAAAAATTCTATGTTGACGGAAGACTAAGAGAAGCTGCAATGAACCACCCAAAAAGTTTTACTATCGATGAAAGACATAAAGAGGGAATATATTGCTGACAATCGGAAAAATTAGCGATGTCGGTAACTCTTGATTTTCTTAAGACTGAAAGTTTACGATGGTTCGGTGTCACAAAATACCACGACATCTCTTTCGCGTTGATATTTTTCTATCTCACGGGGGATGTATCCTTACAGAAATTTATCTATTTTATTGTATTTTTCTATTAAAACTCATTTTAATTATAATAAAAATATATACATGCGTATTTATAAAAAAATAAACAAAGGCTGCATATTTTTACGAGCAAATTTTCAAGACAAACAATTCATTTGTCTACCTCTAAAATATATAAGGACATGTTCAGCAGCTATTAGTGTTTTAAAAATCGGTCTATTTGGCCGAATATTCGTATTTAGTTGGAATGCGAATAGAAAATGAGTATTCAGTCCAATATACGGTTTTGAATATTCGGTCGCATATTCAGTCCCATTTTGACTGCATATTCGGCCGAATTGAGATCAATGTATAAATATTTCAGTATTTCATTTAGTATGAATGAGGATCGATATTTTAATATTTCATCACCAGTTTAACATGTACAGTCAATCATAAATACTTTATTTGTATACAGATTAATATGAATTTTCATTTTAAAATATGCATATATAAATCCAAATAAAAATTCGTATATGCGGCTGCATATCGTACATGCGGTATGCGGTGGCTTTTCGAATACTGCATAAGAACCGATTATTAAAACACTAGGTGTCCGTGGGAAAAAAAATTCACTCAGAGTGAATTTTTTTTTCCCACGCGCACATAGTATTTCGGCCATTTAAATTGGATTCAAATCCAAACCCATTTCTTTTCTTGCCTGACAGCCGAACAGACCCCAAGAGTGTATACCTAAACGTCACTATGTGTACTGTATAAATAAATAAACGAATCATTTGTTATTGGAAAGCGATTAATCAGAAGATTTTCGTTTTTCTTAAACAAGCTACGTGTTTTTTATATTTTAATGAAGCTTAAAAAATTATATATTTAAAATGATTTTTAATAAAATAAAATAAAATGGGTAATAGGTTTTTAAAATTCAGAAGGATAAATATAATATTATGGACTTTAGAGCAGAGAAATAAGTAATTTTAAAATTTTGAGGGTATACATGAAATTCTCCCTTTGTTTTTTAATTTTTTTTATTGGTATAGACTATAGACGTATAGTTGTTAGTTGTAATACGCCGTATTAAATATTAGGAATTTTTTTATAAACCATAATTAATAAATCAGTTCTTACGGAACCAGCATGAATACTTTGTTTTTTTGAAAAACCAGAAGGACCGAGTGCTCCATCCGGTCTCCAGTTTTCCCTTTTCTCCAGACCGAATGGAGCACTCGGTCTCAACCATTTTTTCAACTTTTTCACAATTTCCTGTGCAGCGGATGGTGCGGTATATGCCTCCAGACCGAATACAGCATTCGGTCTTGATTTGTTTTTTCCAATAAAATCCATTTCCACCGACAATTGACATCATTACAAGTTAGAAATGGTGCAGTATATGGTAGCACTTTTACCTTTTGTTCCTGTGCACGCACCGACATAATCCGTCTATATAAGACATAGAGCATTATGTTAGCTGAAAATCAACTCTCCCAAGCGTATCCAATTCACTCCCTTCTCAAGTTTTTCTTCTCCAATTCACTCTTCCATTTTCACCATTTATAGCTGAAAATCAAGCTCCATCGCAATATTGTGTTTTTACATATCGGCCTCTGCATTGTGTTGGTAGCTTTCATCTAAAAATTGTAGTAATTTTTTTTTAATTACGTTCATAAGAGCATCTTTTATTTGAAGATATTAACTGTATTTTTATTTTCATTAGAAAAATCATATAAAATAAATAAATCGATATATAAATATTGATTGACATTAGCTAAATACTTTTTAAGACAAAACATACACGTAATTATAATTTATAGAAGGAGTCAAAATGTTTACCATTTTTTATGCTCCACTGTATATGGTCAATTTTTCTTGCATTAGGAAATTAAGATTTTAAAAGAAAAATGTAACTTCAAAAAAGTTATAATAATTTAGTTTTTTTTTTATACAAAGTAATGAAGTTGAAAAGTTGTTTTTTTTTAATTGATCTTGAGGGTTTACCATTTCGTGATTTTTTATAAAAAGAACTATATTTTTTAACATTCTGACATGATAAGAAAATAAAAGTTACATGCAACTTCATAACTTTTATAAATTCTCAGTTTGAAAAAATAATATAAAGACTAAGGTATATTGTTTCACAAGCGCTTGCTGCTTTTGAATGATAATTTTTTTTGTGTGGTGATATACTGATAAATAATTAATTAGATAGTTTTGACAGTTCTTAGCAATTTTTGTGGTGATATACTGCTTTTTGAATAGTCAAATTATTATTTTAACCTAACACAAAACTTAACTTAAATTAAATTCGACTTAAAATAAATCTAAATTATAAAATTATAAATCCCACTTAAATATGTTGTAAAATTAAAAATGATATCGATGATTGATTGTGAAATTTGTTTTTTTCAGGTAATGTCTCAAGTAATAATAAATGTTTATCATGAACGCGAAATTTCAGACGCACCGACCTGCACATTTGCTATTACTAACTTAACGAGTCTTGATGAGCTAAGAAAAAAATATATATCTTGGCATTCGTTTGCTTCCTAGCCAGTTCGAATTGACAATCAGGGCACGTTTGAATACCGCACCCCCTGGCTCAGCAGAAAAATACCAGTTGTTTAGCATAGACAACGTAACGATATGGCACATGGTGCTTGAACATGCCACTCCGGTACTGAATTTTAAACTTCTTGATTTAGTGGTTGAGTCAGTACCATTTGTCAGTTAGACCAATTATGACCCATATCCGGGTAGTGTACCTGGAAGTAGCAGAGACCCAACGGTGTCTGATTCACCCATATATTGTGATAACCCACCCGAAATACCGATAGTGGATGATTTGGTAACTTGTTTTAACGAGATGAATAATAATACTAGCTCAGACACAAACTCTAGCTCAGACACAAACTCTGACCTTGGTGGCTCAGCTGTCGGGAAGATGATATGGCTGAAATGGAGGATCAAATTAGAATGCAAGATGTAATGAAGGAGTGGGTAAATTCTATTCCCTTTATTAATCGAGGATTGCAGCATCCTTTTGTTGTTCGTACAATAATCTTTTACGTCTATTTGACTAATTTGCAAAAACATACAATTATTGAATTTTAGGATTTCTTCTATTTTGAGAATATGTAGGTCCAAGAAGAGTAAGAACTGCAGTATAATATGCTTGGACTGAAGAAATCATGAAGACTTTTATCAAGAATACAAATTGTAAAATCAGAAACTTGGTAAAGTATGTGTGAGGTTGAGTAAAATGGGATAAAACGTTGGTAACGTTTTCAAAACGTTGTAACGTTTTAGCAACAAACTGATCAAAAGAAGAATCAAGTTATAACGTTATAACGTTATACAACCGTTGTGACGTTTTACAAACGTCATAACGTTTGACAAACGTTTTAACGTTTAATAGCTTTAGAACTGCTGAAGCACAGCTGAACTGTACCAACATGAAACGTTGTAACGTTTGAGGAATATTTAAGCTTCAAATAAATTCTGTTTTGATCAAGTTTTTACAGGTTAAAACGTTGTAACGTTTTATAAAACGTTGGTAACGTTTTACTAAGCTGTCAGAGAATTAAAACCCTAAAATCGCATTTGAATAAAACGTTGTAACGTTTTATAAAACGTTGGTAACGTTTTATGTCAAACAGCTCATTTTTGAGCTGACACTATAAATAGAGTGATGGGATCTCTTTCTCATCACCTCAGCCGACCCTAATCAATTCAAAAGCGATTTTCTAAGAGCTTAGCCTACTCCATTGTTGTGAGAGCTTAAAACTTCAACATCCCTCAAGCAACCTCAAACCTACTTCACTAATCTTGATATAGATTAGATTAGAGTGATCTATTGAGTGTTCCTCTTGTGTTTCTAGACAAATTGAGACCTTGTTCTCATCTCCTTGAGTTGGCCGTTTGACTTCCCGCTTGGTGTGTAAGGGCTCAACGGTTCACAAGTTGTAATCCTTTCATACTGGGTAATAGAAAGGCGCACCTCACAAGGTTGCGAAGCCCCGGAGACGTAGGCCTTTGTTTTGCCGAACTCCGTTATCACCCCGCGTGTCAAATTTCTCTAAACTCATCTCTTTACTTTCAATTGCAATTTAATTTCAGTTTTTGAGCAATTAGAGGTGCCCCTAAGTTCAACAAAGTGGTATCAGAGCGAGTTACTCGAATTAAGACACACTTAATTGGAGATTAGATCAACTTGACAAATGGCACCCTGTAGATCCGTGAAAGAACCCCTAATTTTTGGTACTACCACCAAAAATTTCATGCATTGGAAGAAAACCATGATTAATTACTTGAATATCCTTGAGGTGTGGTATGTGGTTGAAAAAGGGTATACACCAACATACACAAGTGTATCTACCGAGGGTTCAACCGATGCCAAAATTGAGACCGTTGATTCCAAACAAACCAAGAAAGACAATGACCTAGCAACCAATGCCATATTCAATTTGGTTAGTGAATCGGTAGCCTCACTCTTTGGTAGTGCATCAAGTGCGAAAGAAATGTGGGATGCTCTTGTAAACCGGTATGAAGGCAATACCCAAATCAAACGAACCAAAATAACCGGTTTAGAAGCAAAATTTGAAACCTTTAAGGTTGAAGATGGTGAAAGCATTGAGGATATGTATAATAGACTTATGCATATCCAAAATGAGTTTACCGAATTGGGAGAACCACTTTCTAACAATAAACTTGTAGGAAAGCTATTGAGGGTGATGCTCACGAGGGATAGATGGTCCGGGTTGGTGAGTGCTCTAGAGGCAATCCAAGGCACGCACGACACATTCACACCGGATGACCTCTATGCTCATTTTAGGAGTTTTGAAGAAAAACTTCGACAATCCGGTGATTTGAAGCAAAGCTCAAAATCCAAAACCGTAGCTTTTCCGGCACAAAACCGTAACTTTCCAAGCTCCTCAAACACCCGTCTTTCAAATGATCAATTTATCAACAAAATTGATCATGAAACATCCAAGGATGCCCTTCTCTTATCCAAGATGTTTCAAGGAATGCTTGGCTTTGAAAGAAAATACAACAAGGAACGAGAAGAGAAGAACAAAAGGGTAATGTGTTTCGCTTGCCATAGAGAGGGGCATTCCATTCAAACATGCTTCAAGCTATTTCCACAATTGAAGAACACAGATGGTGAAACACAACAAGATCGAAAACCAAGACAAAAGTATGATGGGTACAAGAAGAAGAAAGCCAAAGCTATGCAAGCTTTGTTCTCGGATAGTGAGACGGAACAATCCGATACAGAATCGGAGAATGAAGAGGAGATCAACCTTGCATTGATGGCAAGTGTAGATGAAGATCCCTCGAAAATTGACATAGATTCAATTATAGCTAGCAAGAACATCACCGATAAAACAACCATCAACTTTCTCATGGAGCTTGTTAAATCAAGGAATGCGAAGGAGGGAGATGATGGAGTCAACACCTCAACAAACTTCGCTAGTGAGGTACACTCAACACTTAGTCTTGATGGTTATGAGACCGAACTTGAATGTATAAATGAAGGTGGTGAAGAATATAGTGGTGAAATTGATATTGAAAATTGCATAATCACAAATGAGACCAACAATGACTTGTGTACCAATAGGTTAGACACCAATGATGCAAGCACTTTCAAAAATGAAATTCTAATGCACAATGATCATGAATCTAGGTTGAAATCACTCCTTGATGAGTCCAATAGAACCTTGGTTGAGAAGGAAGGTATTATTCAAAAATTAATTGCTAAAAATGACATGTTAGAAATTGAAAATAAAAAGTTAAAAGCATCACACTTAGGTGAAATAGGCATTTTAAAAGTTAAAGTTCAAACCTTAGAAACCGAAATCCGGGCATTGAGATCTCCTAGTGAATTATCAAAAGTCACTAGTCTAGATCCCTATTATGTGAGCAAGTTGATACATGATCAATCATATTATAAAAATGATAGAGTTGGTCTTGGATTTGAGAAGGGTAAATCCTCACTTAAATCTAATCACATGCAAGGCCCTAAAGAAAAAGGAGAACATTCTCAAACTTCAAGTATTCCGAATGCCAAACTAAAGTTTAATTGTGAACAATATTCAACTTATCAATTTTTCACTAAAAATGGTTTAACTCCTTTGAACAAGAAGTCATCAAAATTGAAGTCTTCTCATGCCTTAAATGCTAAACAAGATCAAAAGTCACCAAATTATGCATTTAGGTACAAGTACAATAAAAGAAATTCTAAGAACAAAAATGTTTTTAAAAATAGTGATAGGAACACTTTTAATCCAAAAGAGTCAAACAAAACCTATTTTAAAGGACCCGATGGATGGTTTTATGAATTCAAAAATAAAATTGCTTTACAAAACCAAACTCAAAGAAATGGTTTAGCTAGAGATGTTCCCCAACATCACAATAGATTTGATTCTAACAAAACCAAGAGCATTGCATCTAAAGTTGCAAATAGGTCACATGGTAATCACAAGAGTAATATGCATGAAGTGAAGTACCAATCCATTCTCAAACAAGGTTCTACTACTCAAAAGCAATCAACTACAATGTGCAACTATTGTTGCAAATTTGGCCACACTTCCTTAGAATGTAGATTTAGGAATGTAAACAACAAATATAATGTTGTTTGGGTTCCTAAAGCTATACTAGCTTAGGTTCACACTTAATCTCCCCTAAAAGTATTATAATTGCCAAACATAAAGGGGGAGATTAAAGACAAGGTATATGTTAGTTACTAACTCAATAATAACTAATATATACTTTGTAGGTGTGTTTGATTTCATCTCAAAAGGAAAGTGCTTGGATCATTGATAGTGGATGCTCACACCATATGACCGGTGACAAATCTAATTTTAAATTCTTAGAACCATATGATGGAGGTATGGTTACCTTTGGGAATAATCAAAGAAAGAGCTCTATTATTGGTATAGGCTCAATTGGTAACCAACACTTGACCATATCCAATGTATATCTTGTTGATGGATTAGATTATAACTTACTTAGTGTAAGTAAGCTATGTGACTCGGGATATTATACCAAATTTGATGCTAATACTTGTCACATAGTTAGGTCTTCGGATGATGCTCTAATTTATTCGGGTAAACGAAAGAAAAATGTTTACTATTTGTATTTTACTCACTTTGATTCCGGTGAAACATGTCTAAGCGCCATATCTAATGGATCATGGTTATGGCATCGTAGTTTAGGTCATGTTTCAATTGATACCATTAGGAAATTAGTGAAATTAGATCTTGTGCGTGGTTTACCAACACATAAACTAGAACTTGAAGGATTATGTGAGGCATGTGTTCAAGGTAAACAAACCAAAAGTAGCTTTAAATCCAAGGATATGGTTTCAACCGATCAACCTTTGCAATTATTACATATGGACCTATTTGGACCAATAAGTGTACCAAGTTTAGCAAAGAAGAAGTATGCATATGTAATTGTAGATGACTATAGTCGCTTTACTTGGGTTTTTGTTCTTACAACACAAGGATGAAGCAATTAGCAAGTTCATTGAATTTTGCAAACGTGTTGAAAATGAAAAGAGGTAAAAAATCATTAGGATTAGAAGCGATCATGGGGGGGAATTTGAAAATGCAAAATTTGATCAACTTTGCTCTAAAAGGGGATATAAACATGAGTATTCGGCTCCTCGCACACCTCAACAAAATGAGGTAGTTGAGAGGAAGAACCGAACCTTAGTTGAGCTTGCTCGAACCATGCTAAATGAATACTCCTTACCCAAACACTTGTGGGCCGAGGCGGTAAATACGGCATGCTACGTGGTAAATCGCATAAGCATAAGGAGCATATTGAATAAAACACCATATGAGCTATGGAAAGGGTACAAGACTAAGATATCTCATTTTAGAGTATTTGGTTCAAAATGCTTTGTTCTTGATGAATCTCCCAAAGTAACCAAATTTGATTCTAAATCAATTGAGGGAATGTTTGTAGGATACTCAAATTCAAGTAAAGCCTATAGAATTTACATTCCATCTCAAAGAATCGTAACTGAATCCGTGCATGTTAAATTTGATGAAAATGCTAATCAAAAGGTCGAGAAAGGTATTGAAATTGTAGGTGTTGAAGTGCCAATTCTTGATCAAGATGATGTTGAGACAAGAACCGACACAATTGAGAATCAACCCGAGCAAACTCAACCCGAAATGGATACAACCAACAATATTGAGACGGATCAAATAATTGAAGATGCAACCAATAAGGAGATGGATCCAATAGTTAAAGGAATGCAAACCGAAGAGATACAACTTCCAAGAATTGAGTATCAAATCCCTCAAGACCTAAGGGAAGTACCATCTCATCCTCTTTCTAATGTAATTGGTGATCCTAGGGAAAGAGTTAAAACAAGATCCAAATTAAATCAAATGATAGGTCATTGTGCATTTGTATCTCATATCGAACCTAAAAATTTCAAAGATGCAAATGTAGACCCTAGTTGGATTTGTGCCATGCAAGAAGAACTTGCTCAATTTGAAAGGAACAAAGTTTGGGAACTTGTACCTAAGCCAAATGATAGAATGATTATTGGAACCAAATGGGTCTTTAGAAATAAAAAGGATGAAGATGGAAATGTAATTCGCAACAAAGCCAGGTTGGTAGCTCAAGGGTACAAACAACAAGAGGGTATTGACTTTGAAGAAACCTTTGCACCCGTAGCTCATCTTGAATCCATTAGAATGCTTTTAGCATATGCCTCAAACAAGAATTTCAAATTATTTCAAATGGATGTTAATAGTGCATTCTTGAATGGATTCATAGATGAGGAGGTATATGTTAATCAACCTCAAGGCTTTGTTGATTCAACATTTCCTAATCATGTGTATAGACTCACCAAAGCACTCTATGGACTCAAACAAGCTCCTAGGGCATGGTATGGTAGATTAAGTTCCTTTCTAATTGACAATGAATTCATTAGAGGCAATAATGATACAACTCTCTTCACTAAGAAAAGAGATTGATCACTCTTGGTGGTGCAAATTTATGTAGATGACATAATTTTTGGTTCACCTAATGCGGCACTTGCCGAGGAATTTTCTTCTCTTATGAGTAGTGAATTCGAGATGAGCATGATGGGTGAGTTGAATTTCTTCTTGGGACTTCAAATCAAGCAACTCATGGACGGCACTTTTGTGAGCCAAACCAAGTATGCGAAGGAGTTGATCAAGAAATTTGGGATGACCGAAAGCAATACAAGCAAAACTCCAATGGCTACGAATGCAAATCTTGACTTGGATCCGAATGGCACATCGGTGGACATCACTCAATACCGAGCTATGATAGGTAGTCTACTTTATTTAACTGCTAGTAGACCCGATATAATGTTTGCGGTATGTCTATGTGCTAGGTATCAAGCAAATCCCAAAGAATTGCACTTGAAAGCCGTTAAAAGAATTCTCAAATATGTCAAGGGTAGTTTAAATTTGGGATTATGGTATGGCAAACAATCTGGTTTAGATTTGATAGGATATGCCGATGCCGACTTTGCCGGAGATCGTATGGATAGAAAAAGCACAAGTGGTACGTGCCAATTTCTTGGTGGTTCACTTGTATCTTGGTCGAGTCGCAAACAAACCTCGGTTGCCCTTTCCACAACGGAAGCCGAGTATGTAGCGGCCGGTAGTTGTTGCACACAAATTCTTTGGATGATCCAATCCCTAAATGATTATGAAATTTGCTTCCGCAACGTACCAATTATGTGTGACAATACTAGTGCCATTATGATATCCAAAAATCTGGTCCTTCATTCTAGAACCAAGCACATAGAGATAAGGCATCATTTTATTAGGGATCACATAGAAAAAAGTGAAATTGAACTCATACATATCGACACCAAAGAACAAATTGCCGATATATTCACAAAACCCCTAAATACTCAACAACACAATGAATTAAGATTTAAATTAGGCATGCTTGAACTTAGAGAATAGACATATTCATAACTTATTTCAAAATAATCATTTGCAATCAAAATAGTTCATTTAAAAACTGTTCTGCAGAAACAAAACGTTATAACGTTTTTGAAAATGTTGGTGATGTTTTGTGAAACTCCAAAAGTCCGAAAGCACCATAAAAACGTTACACAACGTTTCTGAAACCGTTGTAACGTTTGTGCTTCCAATACTTAGCCAAATTCTGAGATAAACTATACTATATAAACGTTGTAACGTTTTGGGAAACGTTGATAACGTTTTATGCAAATTCAAAAAGTCCGAGAGTTACACAAAAACGTTACATAACGTTTCTGAAACGTTGCAACGCTTATCTGACAAGGGGCTAACATTGTAAAAATTACACAAAACGTTGGTAACGTTTGTAAAGCGTTACAACGGTTTTCTGACAAGAGATCAAAATTGCAAAAATTACAAATGAAAACGTTGTAATGGTTTCCAAACGTTGGTAACGTTTTGTGAGACTTTAAAAGTCCGAAAGTTTCACAAAAACGTTACACAAACGTTACAAAAACGTTACAAAAACGTCATAACGTTTTAGGTAAAAACACAGTATTTTGAACAAACGTTGGTAACGATTGTCAAACGTTGGTAACGTTTTATAGCGAAAAGAGGTTATATTGGATCCGGACCCGTCCCTTCCTTATTATTTCTCTCCAAAACTTCCCTCTTCTTCCTCCATTCTCTTCTTCTTCCTCCACTCCGCCGTTCTCTCTCTCTCTACCTATTCCGGCCATCTTACTCCACCAAATCAAGAAATTTTTCTTGATTTCTCTTCTCCTCTCTTCTCTCTACTCTATTCTTTTCTCCAAATCTCATTTCTCTCTCTCTATCTCTCTCTCTCCAAAACCCTAGGCGCAAATCCGGCGATCCGACCGTTGGATTGACGATCCGGCTTCACCACTGCACTTCTTGGGTTCGTCTCTTCTCGGTTTCACACTTCTCTTCTTAATCGGTAAACTCTCACTTTAAACTCAATCCAATGGCTCCAAAACCCCGTGCTATTCCTAAGGGTGGTAAGAAAAGACCCCGTGTGGATTCGGAGGGTGGTCAAAATAGTGGGGGGAACCTAGAACCGAATTGGACAATTCACCGGTCAAATAGATACTTGTTTCGGGATATTGTTGCCTATGAGAATTATGTGGGGTCTTTTATGAATAGGAAAATAACCGATTGCTACCGGTTTGACAAATCCACGGTTACCTTCTCCCAACCCGAGGATAACAAGATAATTGACTATGTGAATCATTGGGGTTGGGAACCTATTGTGACTTGTAATGAACCGTACACCCATCTTCTAACCCGCACATTCTATGCAAACATCAAAATCCAAGATGAACCCCTCATTATCACTTCTTGGGTAGGCGGGCAAGAAATTGCACTTTCTCTGGGTAATGTTGCTCAATGGCTTGGGGTTCAAAATGACGGGGAGGAAACCTATCCCTTAAGGAGTTGGCCTCTCTATGTCGATGGTACCTCAAGTGACTATAAGAAATGGTTTAACCGAAACAACATAGCCGGAGCACCAATCTATGTTTCTCACCTTCCATCCCTACATCGGTTACTCTTTCTATTCATCAACAACATTCTCATGCCCAAAATCACAATCAAAACCAATCTTGAGTGGGGACCCATGTACTTTCTTCGTCACATAAGTGGTGCATTTTCAACCACGGTCCATTCTCTGCCCTATGCCCATCTCATTCACAAAATCATCCGTCTCAATGGTATTCAAATACCTGAAGAAGTAGAAGTCTCCTTCCCGACTAATTTGGTTGATCACCTAACCAGAATCGGGTGGGTTCATGGTCATTCATCCTCGGGTCTGAGGCGCTACGAACCTGATGCAAGAGATATCAACAAGTGGATAAACCATCAGGAAGCCTTACCCAATCAATATTGGGATCCGGAAGAAGAAGTGGCCCCTGCTCAACCTCAACCACATTACATGCCACAAGCGGGTGCGTTTGTTCCTCCTCAAGGCCAAGAAGCGCAAATGTTGTGGTTATGCCAATAAATGAATGCTCAAAGCCTTCAGATCTAACAAAATTATCAAGAAACGCAAAGGAGGTTCGATAATCTTGAAAAGGGGCAAATGAAGATAAGGAAACAACTGCGAGCACATGCTCGAGCTCTCAATGTGCTTGATGAAGCACAATCCAGTCTCTCAAATCGCTTTATCAAGCAATATGGTCCCTCGGGAAGCCCGGCACGAGCACGTGAGAATCTAGTTGAGGAAAAGGATCTAGATGATGAGGAAGAGGAGCTTGAAGGTGATGGAGAAGAAGAAGTGCCCGACGCACCAAACGACACCATGAATGATGAGTAGATCGCATAATTTCAAAAACTAAAAACTTGTTAATTTAATTGGTAGTTAATTGCATGAATTGTTTGATTGATTGCATGTTTAATTTGAATTGTTGAATTGCTTTAATTTAGTTGTGTTAGTTGAATTGTTGCTTTGAAAGGATTTAAATTTGGTTTAAATTGTTGAATTGATGAAGTATTGCTTTGAACCAGTTTAATTTAGTTTAATTGCATGACTTGATTGAATTGTGTTATTGGAAATTTGGTGTGGATATGTATGAGATGTACATGTTTTAAATGTGGTGTATGAATTGCTAACATGTTAGAGGCTATATTGCACAATTGCAAAATTGGATATCTTGGAGCCTTGACAAGTCTTATTAAATTGCTTGGATTGCATGAATCGAAATGTTTTATATGCATGATTTATGCATATTGATATATATAAGTTGATGTGTGTTCGCTTCTCAGAGTGTGCTTACAAAGTTCCAAATACAACTAATTGTACTTGTTTTAAACCTTGAATCCACTCACGTCTAGGATTGCAAGTGTACAATCCTATCCGTGTAGTAAAATAAGGTATCGATCCTCAGGGACGGTTAAACTCAATTCTAGACTTTCACAAATCCAAGTTAGGTACTAGAAGTTTGAAGAATTGGGTTTGATTTGTTTCAATTTCTAAATTTCAAAAGACAATTCAATTAAAGGTAAATGAAAGCGATTAAAAGATTTGGTTTTGAATCAATTATAAAATGTGTTCTTAGGGTTTCAGACTTCATCTCCAAACTTTTCCTTCTCTGGACCTATCATACAACTCGCATCATCTCTGATGCGACCTGTGTGATGCGACTCGCATCATCTCTGATGCGGGTCGCATGGCCCTCGAGCAGAGCTGACATGAGTTCGTATCTAAGTTGATTTCTTGTGCGAGGCTTCGACCTGTGGCTCTCGCCTACTGGTATCTAACCTAGATTGATTGTCTGGTTAACTAGAAGTATCTATAACCTCTCGATAATAGAAATTTCACCTCTCGGTTACTATTGATCTTAGATCTACTTCAAGTGCTCAATTACCATTGCAAGATACATCAAGGCCTAATTACTAGAAGAGATGCTATAGACATCTAACAGTAGACAATCAAGAATCAATCAAGAAATCACAATCAAGCAAACAATGAATACTCAAACAACAATCACACAAGTTCAACATTAGATCAAAACATCATTCAACTCAAAGAAAAGGTTTGGAGATTACATCTTAACCCTAAGAAACAGGGATCTACTCAAGCATAACAAAAGTAAACATGAAAGAGAGAGAGAATAGGCAGATCATAATGGAGCTCGAAGATCCAAGGTGGATTGGAGAGGATCTTGCAATCTTCTCTTCTTCTCCTCTTCTTCAAGCAAGCTCCAATCTCCTTCTTCTCTCTTGATCTTCGCTCTTTTTGTGTTCTGGAATGTAGAGGGGGAAAAAGCCTTTCGAATTCTGGCATAGGACCTCCTTATATAGGCAACAGAGTTGACTTTAGGCTTGTCAGATTTAATTTGAACTGGGCGGCAACAGTTGATGCGACTCGCATCAGGTGGATGCGACTCGCATCAGATGGTCTTCAAGAGAGAGCAGTGAGGGTCGCATCGCAGGTCGCTTTGGGCTTGGATGCGACTCGCACCAGATGAATGCGACTCGCATCAGAGCTTCCTGAAGTCTGCCAATTGCCTGATTTTGCCCAATTTCGCTTGATTCCTGCAAAGTAAGAACCAAAACTTAGCAGTACCACATTCTATGGATGTTCAATGTAAAAGGCACCTTTTATTGGTTCAAAACATAGATTTTCATATGGAAACAAGTCGAAATGATAGGTCTAATAATGTGATAACAAATTCCCCCAAGCTTAACCTTTGCTTGTCCTCAAGCAGAAATCTAAAAATTGGTACCGGTTTGGACTCTAAATGCAAATTTCCTAAATGCAAGAATTTATATGAGTTGTTTCAATTGGGAACTTTAAAAATCATGTTGGTATAACTTGGACTTTCCTAATTAACCTTGATTCTCCACACAAATCGACCAACCAAACTTCAAATTCTGAAATATTTGAATACTTGTAAAGCTGAGCACTTGAATCAATCAAGTTATCATTTATCTATTTAACTATTGTCCTCATTTGTGGAGATTTTCCCTTTTTAACCCCCCCAAGCTTGGAACAAGCTTAGGTCAGAAAGTTGCAGACTTCGCGTGTTGATATGTGCAAAATTTTCTTCTCTTTTTTTTTTCTAAGTGGGAGACGAGCTCAAAGGCGCCCTAAAAGGACTTATTGCCAGTACTCTTATGTTCTCCGTCTTTTCGTTTCTTCTCTTTTTTTTTTTATATATATATTTTTTTGTTTTATTTAGGAGATGAGCTCAAAGGCGCCCTAAAAAGGACTTATTGCCAGTACTCTTGGTTTCTCCATCTATTATTATATTTTTATTCTTTTGCACATATCATGAATACACACATCCTTTGATATTCATTCATACCAAATGATATCCCAAACTTTCTTTATCAATAACCCCCATTTCCCTATTTGAGAAGGCACAAGTCAATTTCTAAATGAGTTTCTCAATACATTTCAAGTTTTCATCATTACAAATGGTCAAAACATTCGTCCTCATCAGTTTGTTGGTCAATTATGGGATAGTTCGAATCTCCTAGGGTCATCCTGATCAACACCAACAATTATTCAAAAAGTTTCCAATTTACACAATCACACAAATTCCTACCTAAAAATGCAATAAACAAGTAAACATGATCTAAGTAAGAACGAATAAATCCTAAAAATCCTAAAGTCACCCCCCCAAGCTTAGTCTGAGCATTGTCCTCAATGCTTCAAGACTCTAGGATAAAGCAAAAGGAAGGGGAGAAGAAAAACAAACCTGCTCAGTCATCGGAGGGGTCGAACCTCCAATCGCGCAAAACATCCTCAATGTCACCCACTCTGCGCTGTAAGTCGTAGAGAATGGCACCCTGCTCAGACCTCATGTCATAGACGAGGCTGTAGATATCCTGGATAGTGGGTGAGGGAACTGGTGGTGGATAGGAAGGACCAGCATATGAAGTGGAGGGGCCAGCATGATAGGTAGATGTGCCTGCCTGGAAGGGAGATGTGGCTGCCTGGAATGTGGAATCATGGAAGTGCATAGGAGAAGTGTAAGGGTGGGCAGGAGAGAGAGGGACATCTGGCATGGCGACGTCATCATGGACTGGAGAAGTGGGCTGGATAGGAGGAGAAGGTGGCGCCGGCTCGTCTGGCAGGGGCTCGGTGAAAAACCAGGTGCTCTCATCATCGAAAGACAAGGGTGCAAGGCGGAGAGGCATCAGATGCAAGCCATGACCCTTCAGAGCCCAGAAGTACCGAGAACTGTGGCCAGCAGGACCGCGCTCAATCTTTAGAAAAGTCGCCCGCTCGTATGCCCTGGCATCCAGGGTGAGATGGCCAGTAGAGAGAGTGAGGCCTGCGGTCGAGACGCCAAGCCTGTCAGCGATCAGGGTGACATAGGCGCCAATGCGAACAGCGCCACCCACCTTCGTGTTGCGCTGGAGATCCACCCAGTGACGGACCATGAACAACATCAGGTCCGGTCGCACCAACTCAGCCTCAGGACGGAGCATGTGGTCCATAAGGCAAAGGTCCTCCTCATTGACTCGGGCTGCAGTCTCCCCGCGTGCGAAGATAGAGCAGCCGATGGTGCGCTGGATGCACCGCAGTACCGGGTGAGAGATGGCAATGCTGCGGTACTGGGCACTGGTGGCACTCATCATCCCAGAGATCAGACGCCAGAAATGAGCCTTGTCGAACCCCACGCGATGGTCAAGGAAATCGGTATCGGGGTCGCTGTCAAATCCGAACCACTCACGGAGTCGGACCAGAGTGAGCCGGTGCGTCTGGTTGAGCATCTGGAACTTGATGTAGTAGTAGCCATGCACATCCTGACGCAGCTTGAGAGAGGAGAGGAACTCGAGGGTAAGCTCGGTGTAGCAGTTACGCTCGATTGCCCAGAAGGCGGGAGTGAACCCGATCCTTCCAGTGAGACGAAGGAATTCCTCGCGAACCCCAAAGGCATCCAAAGTGTCGAAATCGACTCGGCGCGTGTTCTCATAAGTGCGCTGCCTGAGGTAGAGAAAGCGTTCCAGCATACCATGGCTGGAGAGAGTGAAGTGAGGGGCTGGGTAGTCTGCTGCTCGGGGGGTTTCCCTACCCGAGATGGGGTCAGAGTCATCAGAGTTGTACTCTATAGTGCCCAACCCAGCCCCTGCTTGTGCGGGAGAAGGGTGATAGGAAGACTGAGAAGAATGAGAAGAAGAAGAGTGAGAGGAGTTACCACTGGTGCGAGCTGAACTGGCGCCTAGCTGAGACCAGTCTTGGTCCTCAGACTCTGAAGGAGAGGGAGTATGGTCCGGTATCCCCTGTTGGATACGGAGATCCCTCTGTTGGCGAAGCTCGGCTTGACGTCGCTCAAAGTTATGCTTGGTGCGACGCTCGTTGAATGTGGGAAAATCTGGTGCATCTGACATGGCTGTGATGCGAGTCGCACTGTTGTTGATGCGAGTCGCCTTGAGATGATGCGAGTCGCACTGGGAGTGATGCGAGTCGCACTGACTGGTACCTGGTGGCAGGGACGATCCAGCAGAGGCGGAAAAAGAAGGAAGGAGAGGGTTTTGATCGTGAGTGGAGAGGGCGATGGAGAAAAGGGTGAGGAGTAGGTGTTTCGGCAGGGGTGGATGGAGAGTTGATCGGTGAAGAGGTGGTGAAGACCGACGGGTAGGAGAAGAAGGGTTTAGGGTTTCGGTGGAGGGTTTCGTTGAGGCTCGCACGGAGGTGATTCGAGTCGCAACGAAGAAGAACAAGAAGAAGGAGAGGTGGGGTTCGCTGGGCAGAGGAAGAAGAAAGGAACAGGAGAGGTGCGGGTGAGGGTTATATGGTGAGACTCGCGTCGTTTGGGCGCACCCCTTCTGATGCTGCGTCTGTTCGCATTGATGCGAGTCGCATCATGTGGGATGCGAGTCGCATCGAGTGATGCAAGTCGCATCGGAGATGATGCGAGTCGCATCAAGTGGAAGTTGGTAATTCTTTTCGGTAGAAAGGAAAAATAGCTAACTAATCTAACTAAAAGTAAACTGAAAAGGCTTGGGTTGCCTCCCAAGAAGCGCTTGTTTCAGGTCTCAAGCTCGACCTTCTTTGTGCTAATCCTCCGGTGAGACGGGATCAGAGAGGTCTTGAACAACCCGCTCCTGATAATCATGATCTGCCACATAGTGCTTGAGACGCTGACCGTTCACTTTGAAATCCCCACATGTGTCATTCCCAATTTCAATTGCGCCGAAATGGTGCACCCTTCGTACCACAAACGGACCTGACCATCTGGTTTTCAATTTCCCAGGAAAGAGTCGTAACCTGGAATTGAACAAGAGGACCAAATCGCCTTCCTTGAAGTCGCGAGACATGATGCGCTTGTCATGAATTCGTTTGGTTTTGTCTTTGTAGATCCTCGCATTCTCGTATGAGTGCTGACGCATCTCTTCCAATTCGTGCAGATCGAGGATACGCTTCTCTCCAGCTGCTAACAAGTCCATGTTGATAGCACGAGTGGCCCAGAACGCTTTGTGCTCAATCTCAACTGGCAGATGACACGGCTTTCCATACACCAGCTTGAAAGGGCTCATCCCAATCGGTGTTTTGAATGCTGTACGGTAGGCCCAGAGCGCGTCACTCAATTTCAAAGACCAATCCTTCCTTGTTCTTGCCACGGTCTTCTCCAAGATAGATTTGATTTCCCTGTTGGAGATTTCAGCTTGGCCGTTCGACTGAGGATGGTAAGAGGTGGAGACCTTGTGCGTCACTCCATGTCGCTGCAGGAGATTGTTGAATTGACGGTTTATGAAATGCTTCCCTCCATCGCTGATGACAGCTCTTGGCACTCCAAAACGAGGAAAGATGACATCATTGAATAATCGCTTCACCGCGCCTGAGTCAGCTCTTCGACAGGCCACTGCCTCGACCCATTTTGAAACGTAGTCAACCGCAACTAGAATGTACTCATTTCCACATGAAGCTGGAAATGGTCCCATGAAATCTATGCCCCACACGTCGAAGACTTCGACCTCAAGAATGGAGTTGAGAGGCATCTCATTGCGATTAGTGATGTTCCCAGTGCGTTGACACTTGTCACATGACATCACCAAGGTTTTCGCGTCCTTAAAGATAGATGGCCAGAAGAAACCACATTGTAAAACCTTGGCGGCCGTTTTGGAGAACGAGGCATGTCCGCCATAGGCGGATGAATGGCAGTGCTCGAGAATGGAACGTGTCTCTTCATGTGGTACACAGCGTCGGAGGAGGCTGTCGATCCCTAACTTGAAAAGAAAGGGATCGTCCCAGAAATAGAATTTTGCGTCAGATTTTAGCTTTTTCCTCTGCTGGTAAGTCATGGCGTTTGGGAGGATCCCAGAGGCAAGGTAATTGGCCATGTCTGCATACCAAGGGTCTGGATACCTGCTCAAGCGGGTCGCATTGACTCCCATGCGAGTCTCATCGTGAAGGATGCGAGTCGCAAGACACTCCATGCGAGTCGCATCAAGGTGAGCCAGAGTTGAAGCGGAGAAGAGCTGCTCGTCGGGAAAGGAATCATCGATTGGCAAGTCGGCAGAACTCTCGTCATCCAAACGGAGTCTGGAGAGATGGTCGGCTACGGTGTTTTCGACCCCTTTCTTGTCTCTGATTTCAAGATCGAATTCTTGCAGGAGAAGAATCCATCTTATCAGTCGAGGCTTTGCGTCCTGCTTTTTCAACAAGTACCTGAGCGCGGCATGGTCGGTGTAGATGATGATCTTCGAACCAACCAGATACGACCTGAACTTGTCAAGAGCAAACACAACAGCAAGAAGTTCTTTCTCGGTAGTCGTGTAATTCATCTGGGCAGGGTCTAGCACCTTGCTAGCGTAGTAGATGGCACATGGCATCGATCCCTTCCTCTGCCCAAGAACAGCTCCTACTGCGTAGTCGCTCGCATCGCACATGATCTCAAAGGGAAGAGACCAGTCAGGTGGTCGCAGGATAGGTGCTGAGATGAGAGACTCCTTCAAGCTGTGAAAAGATTTGACGCATTCTTCAGTGAAGACAAAGTCAGACTCCTTGATGAGCAGATTGGTCAATGGCTTAGCAATCTTGGAAAAATCCTTGATGAACCGACGGTAGAATCCAGCATGTCCAAGAAAGCTTCGAACTCCTTTGACGCTCGTCGGAATCTCTAGTTTCTCGATCACTTCGATCTTGGCCTTGTCGACTTCGATGCCTTTTGAGGTCACGACATGTCCAAGGACGACTCCTGACTGGACCATGAAGTGGCATTTCTCCCAGTTCAGAATGAGATGGACTTCCTCACATCTCTGCAAGATCTTGCACATTTATCCAAAACTTAGCAGTACCACATTCTATGGATGTTCAATGTAAAAGGCACCTTTTATTGGTTCAAAACATAGATTTTCATATGGAAACAAGTCGAAATGATAGGTCTAATAATGTGATAACAATGTGGTAAATTGAAATTGAATGGTCTTGCATATTAAAGTTATGCCCTCAACCTTATTTTTTTTGTTTGTAAGTTATCATTGTTATATTACTAAATTGAGGGGGAGTGCATAATTTGAGGGGGATCACTTTAAGTTAGTGCTAATTTTTCACCCTTTCGTCGATTTCCAAAAGGGGGAGAAATTGGTACAATTGGCTTGACATGCAAAATCAAAATTGGATAAACTAATTTCTGAAAATTTTCGATTTATGCACTTACTCACATTGTATGTTTTTGCAAATCGCCAAAAGGGGGAGATTGTTGTTCGTACAATAATCTTTTACGTCTATTTGACTAATTTGCAAAAACATACAATTATTGAATTTTACGATTTCTTCTATTTTGAGAATATGTAGGTCCAAGAAGAGTAAGAACTGCAGTATAATATGCTTGGACTGAAGAAATCATGAAGACTTTTATCAAGAATACAAATTGTAAAATCAGAAACTTGGTAAAGTATGTGTGAGGTTGATTAAAATGGGATAAAACGTTGGTAACGTTTTAGCAACAAACTGATCAAAAGAAGAATCAAGTTATAACGTTATACAACCGTTGTGACGTTTTACAAACGTCATAACGTTTGACAAACGTTTTAACGTTTAATAGCTTTAGAACTGCTGAAGCACAGCTGAACTGTACCAACATGAAACGTTGTAACGTTTATAAAACGTTGTAACGTTTGAGAAATATTTAAGCTTCAAATAAATTCTGTTTTGATCAAGTTTTTACAGGTTAAAACGTTGGTAACGTTTTACTAAGCTGTCAGAGAATTAAAACCCTAAAATCGCATTTGAATAAAACGTTGTAACATTTTATAAAACGTTGTAACGTTTTATAAAACGTTGGTAACGTTTTATGTCAAACAGCTCATTTTTTAGTTGACACTATAAATAGAGTGATGGGATCTCTTTCTCATCACCTCAGCCGACCCTAATCAATTCAAAAGCGATTTTCTGAGAGCTTAGCCTACTCCATTGTTGTGAGAGCTTAAAACTTCAACATCCCTCAAGCAACCTCAAACCTACTTCACTAATCTTGATATAGATTAGATTAGAGTGATCTATTGAGTGTTCCTCTTGTGTTTCTAGACAAATTAAGACATTGTTCTCATCTCCTTGAGTTGGCCGTTTGACTTCCCGCTTGGTGTGTAAGGGCTCAACGGTTCACAAGTTGTAATCATTTCGTATTGGGTAATAGAAAGGCGCACCTCACAAGGTTGCGAAGCCCCGGAGACGTAGGCCTTTGTTTTGCCGAACTCCGTTATCACCCCGCGTGTCAAATTTCTCTAAACTCATCTCTTTACTTTCAATTGCAATTTAATTTCAGTTTTTGAGCAATTAGAGGTGCCCCTAAGTTCAACACCTTTTTCGGCATTTAATGACGATGTACCGATGCCGTACAAGGATGAAGCATTTTTTGGTTATCCACCCAGAATTGACGGTGAATTTTCAGTGGGACAGATGTTTGACTCCAAAGCCGATCTTAAATCTCAGTTGGGTGAATTTGCCATAAATCATAACTTAGAATTACAACAAACTCATACCAATCGTACTGGCTATATAGTTATATGTAAAGCAGAGGGTTGTCCATGGAGGTTATACGTAAAAACTACTGAGACGGGAAATTGGACAATTGCAACAAACCCATACGAGCACAATTGTTACAGTATTGCTTGTAAAGTAGACAGTCGTCAGCTGACTGCCAGGATGATTGCAGATATAATCAAACCTGGTTTGAAGGAGGACCTGGAGATGTCAATTAAAGCATGTCGATTTGCAGTTAGAAATCGGTACAAAATGGTTGAGCCTTCATACAACAAGATTTGGAGAGGGAGGGAGTTGGCTATTGCTGATTTATTTGGCTCTTGGGAAAAAGCCTACGAACTGCTACCTTCTTTGCTCGGTGCAATCCAGATGTCTACCCCAGGCACAAAATACGTAATTGAGCATGAACCATATACAGAAATGGGCATCCGTATTTTCACCCGTATTTTCACCCTCCCAATGATGCGGAATAGTCCACGTTGCTCCATAAGCCAGTCTCTTATCTATGGTATTGTTGCCAAAATGTACATCGTGTGGTACGGGCCGGGCTATAGCAAACCAGGTCCAAGACCACATCTGAAGCAGCAGTAATGGACCATTAATTGATCCCACTTTATACCTGCATGCCCGTGACAACTGGCGATACAGGCAAGCGAGCACAGCGCCTCCCCAGTTGTAGTGGTCGTCACCTCGAGGTCCCAAATATTCCAAGAATGGTAAGTACATTAATGAGACGGAACTTGAATTCGAATCCAGAAACATTATAGACCCGAACAAGTACATTGCAAATACTCGTGTGTGCCGATTTATTATCTCCTTGTCTTCCACTAGTGCCAAATTCGTATCATTAAAAAAAAATTTCAACCATGTTAGACGCATATAGTTTTTTGAGATCGATTCTTTCTCATTGGGTTCACCCTTATTCTCCACCTTTTTATGATAAAAATCATTATCATCCCATTCATAACCATCATATACTTCATGTCCTAGACAATCTAAGATCAATTGTGAATAATTATCATCGGTACATCCACAGATAGCCTTCCCTGTAAACATAGATGTTAAACAAAATTATACTATTACAAAATTTCAATTAATAACAAAAGTATAAATTAGCAACAAAAAATATTTTACCAGTAACAGATAAGCCCCACAAACAGCTAACATCTTCTAATGTCACTGTGCACTCCCCCACCGGAAGATGAAAACTATTCGTCTCGGGCCTCCACCTCTCAACGAGAGCAGTGATCAACCCTTTATCTATCAGACAATGATGGACATGAACCATCTGATACAAGCCTAAATTTTTCAAACCTTCTTTCATCTTAGGCTGGTACCTAACTGTCATTTTGCAACTACTAGTACACAGTTCAAAATCAGGCTGGAACGATAATTGACATGCAAAAATTTTTTTACAAAAATTAGATTTTGAATTCTAAAATTTAATAAGTAAATTTAAATTCAAACCGATATTAAATAAATACCTTCGTAGTCGCCGCATATAATTTATGTTGCTTTTGGGGCAACTGGAATAAAGATTGTTCACCTTCCATTTTTCACTACAATATAAATAAATTCATACAAAAAAATATTAACATGAAATTCCAATTCAATATTGACATGCAAATATTGAATTAAATATTAACATTCATTCTATTATTTTTCATTATTCTACAATTACACTAGAAAAATCTAAATTACACTAAAAAAATAAATCATTCAACAATTACTAAATGCATGTACACTAAATAATTCTACAATTAATAGTTACAATATATAAACTTAAATTACGCTAGAAAAATAAATATAAATTAATACAATTACTACAAAAATAATTTATACTACAATTAAATTACAACATAAACTACATGCAAACTACATACAAATAAATTACAACATGTTTATTTAGTTAAACTACAATTATTACATAAACTACATGCAAATAAATTACAACATAAACTATTTAATACAATTATTTATACTACATGCAAACTACATACAAATAAATATAAATTAATACAATTATTTATACTACATGCAAACTACATACAAATAAATTACAACATAAACTATTTAGTTAAACTACAATTATTACATAAACTACATGCAAATAAATTACTATATAAATCATTTTTTTATACTACAATTACTACATAAACATTTATTTATACTACAATTAGTCCATAAGCCATTTATACTACTAAAAAAATACACATAAATCATTTATACTACAAAAACAAAAAATTACACAAAAACTATTTATTTATACTACCATTATTACATAAATCATTTATGCTACTAAACCATTTATTCTAACTATTTATTTATAATTTCGGATTATTAATCAAAAATAAGAGAATTAAACTCCATACCTAACGAAACTTGTAGATCTGAAGCTCTTCTTGTTCTCCTTTCAAAAATACACAAACCTATATAATTAGAATTAAAATTAAACTAATAATTAGAGAGTAAAAAAAAAAAATTTGAGGCAGCCACGGAGAGAGAAGAGACAGGGGGGAGGAAAAATGGTGAATGGGGAACGCAACACAGAGATGGGGAACAATTTAATAAATCTCAAGACCGAATGGTCTACTCGGTCTGGACTTTTCAGGATCTTCTGTGGCGCATGCAGGGAAAACGTGAAAAAATGGTTGAGACCGAGTGCTCCATTCGGTCTGGAGAAAAGGGAAAAATAGAGACCGAATGGAGCACTCGGTCCTTCTGGTTTTTCAAAAAAACAAAGTATTCATTCTGGTTCCGTAAGAATTGATTTATTAATGAGTTTGGCTAATATAACATCAGTGTCATTTTGACATATATAACACTAACTCTAAAACCTATCAAATCAACTTCGAACGACTAATTCAAACCGTTCAAACCGATTTACATTACGAGTGATGCGTTTATATACAATTTTTTTTATATTTTCGAGTTATTTTAATATCAAATCAAGCGGTAAAAATATTTTAAAATGAATGTATTAAAATTAACTTAAAAACTCACACTTTTGACCGCTTGACTTGATATCAAATAAACTCAAAAACTTATAAATTTTACATGTAAACGCACAACTAATGAAGTATATCGGTTTGAACGGTTTGGATTCACCATCTGAACTCGATTTGATAGGTTTTGAAGTTGGTGTTATATAGACTGAAATGACACTGATGGCCATACTCTTTATTAATTACGGTTTATAAAAAAATTCCTAAATATTATGCTTTGCCCCTGATATTTTTCTTTATTTGCAGTTACGGCCCTGATTTGTGGATTGTTTTTCCTGCACGAGACGTTACTTTTTCTCGGACCGCTTTAATTTGTCCCCTCCCCTCTACAGTTTTTAGATAAGGGAGAAGCGCAACGTGAATAGTTTTATAGGTGATTCGGTGAATGGAGTGTCCATTTATCATTGTAAACGGAGAGAAAATATAAAGTGGTATTGGAATGCCAATGCGCACTGCGCAGTCACCTCTGTCTCTGTAAATGGCAGCTTTTATTTCTCATCTCTGACTCTCTCTCTCTCTCTCTCTCTCTCTCCAGTTTTGTGTGTGTTAGTGACTTAGTGTGAGAGAGAGCCGGAACCACCTCTTTACCAAATTACAGCTTTCTCTTTTCCTGTCTCTTTGCCCCCCTTCCCTTTGCTGGCCTGACCTCTAGTTCTCACTCTCTCTCTCTAATGGCGGCAATGGCGTCTTCCAAAACCAAGTAAGTGGACCCAACTCACTCAGATCTACTCACGAGATGCGAGCGAGCTCTGATCAAATTTCAGTGATTTCGTTTTAGCTTTGTACTTTTGTTGCGCTTTAATAATTAATTGCCTCGTTGTCCTTTCGCTGGAAATTTGAAATTGTTTACACATTTAGAGCTTAATATCTTACGAAGCTGCCTGCTACTTAGAGCTAAATAATTCAATTCAATTCAATTCAATTCTTAGTGTCTTTTCCAAGAATCACCATATGAAGCTACAACTTAACAAAGTGTTGCTTTTCTCCTCCAAATTCCCACTCCAACATTTTTTTGTTTTGTTTGTACACTGCGATATGCTTAATTCATTTCAAGTTCCTTGTTTTCTTTCTAGAAAAAGAAAAAAAGAAAAGAAAAAGCAATTTCATCTCTTCATTTCCTTGTGTTTTCCCTGAATTTTCGCTGAAATTTTGTTTTTTCCATTTCCTAACCAACTATTTGTTGTCCATTTCCCACCTAACTAGTGAAATTCCAACTAACCGTCCTATTTTTTTTGTATTTTTGTCACATTGTGATTGTATCGAAATTAAAGCACTAACCTTTATTATTTATTTATTTATTTATTTAACAGATCTGGATTATTTGAAACACCACCAAGCAACAAACCCTCCACGCCAGCAACTCCCAGGAGACCCAGCACCCCCAAAACGGGTAGGGTTAACCGTTCCGGGTCCTTGGTTCGCCCCAGTTCACCTTCGCCCACCCAAAACCCGCGCCTCTCCTTTGACCGCTCACCAAAACCTACCGAATCAAAACCTGTTGCAGATCGAAGAACTCCTAAGACTGCAACACCTGATGTAAGAATATGTTTCATTGAACTTTTCTGTTAATTTAAATTTGTTCATCCCTTTTGCTTTCAAGTACCTATATACTAATCCGTATTCTGTATGAATTGAATGGACCAGCTCGTTGGAGATGCAATAACCTGAAAAAAAAAACAAAAGAAAACATACTTGTCTAGTTACTAAGTTTGTAATTTTTAAATTGGTATCCACTCTTTTGGCAAAAAAAACACTTGGGTAAGTTTTATTTGTATTCTATACTATTTTGTATTTGTTTTCACTACAATGTCAATATCAATCTCTTTTTTAGAAACCACTTCTGCATGCTAATGCAAGTATGCAACTATTCCGTCTCTTAGCTTTGACTAAGTTAATGCGGCTATAATTGAAAACATGAATTCCAATTATAAGCAAATGAAGCATGCCTCCGTAATTATGGAGGCGAGGCTTGTGAAACTGCTCCATCTAACAAAAGTCAAAACAAAATTATACCCAAAAGCCCTCAAGTTCATTGTTTAATATATCATTTATGTTTTTTTGTAGAAGCAACTCCAACCAAGATCATTGAAGGGATCTGAGCTTCAATCTCAGCTAGACTCAGCTAATGAAGAATTAAAGAAGGCCAAGGAACAGCTCGCCGCTCTCGAAAAGGAGAAGCTCTCTATTTTAGATGAACTACAGGAGGCAAAACTCCTTGCTGATGCAACCAATGGGCAGCTCCAGGATGCCATTGTTGCACGAAGACGTGCCGAGGAGGCCACAGAAATTGAGAAGTTCCGTGCCGATGAACTGGAGCAATCCAGCATTGATGCTGCTCAGACAAGAGAAGATGAGTGGCAGAGTGAACTGGAGAGGATGAAGAACCAGCATGTATCTGATATTTCTGTTTTGGTTGAGACTAAGGAGCAGCTCGAGCGAGTGAAACACGAGCTGGAGATGTCCATTGAGGAGAAAAATGCGGCACTCAGCCGTGCTGAAACAGCTATGCAAGCGGCCGACGTAAACATGGAGAAGGCTGAGCAGCTTTCCAGTGAGTTAGCCCAGCTTAAAGAGCTGCTCAACTCCAGACTGGAAAATAAAACAAATGAAGCAGAGGAGATTATCACCAAGTTGAAAGGTGAGATTGTAAGATTGCAAGGGGAGTTAGAGAGTTCAAGAGAGTCTGAGAAGGAGCTGGTTAAAATTGAGGAGACTTTAGAACGGATAAAGAACGAGCTAAGTGAGACTAAAAGGGCAGAGCTGGAAGCTTCCAGTTTGGTGGATGAATGGAGGGGAAAAACAGAGGAACTGGAGATCCGACTTGAGGAGGTGCACGAATCAGAGAAGTGCAAGACAGAATCTCTTGCCTCAGCCATTCAGCAACTAGAGGAGAAGGAGACACTGTTGCATGAGAGAGAAACTGAAATTCATACCCTGAAAGAGAAAATGGAGTTACTGGAGGCTGATGTTGCACGATTCGAGGCTGAACTGACCGAGTCAAACAAGCACTTGGAGGTAACTCAACAGGACGTGTTTGAACTGGAGACGACTGCTGAGTTGTTGCGAAACAAACTGGAGAGCTCTGAGGCGGCAAAACTGGAGGCTTTGACCAATGAAAAGGCTGCTATTTCCCAAATTGAGTCTTTAACAGAAGAAAAGGAGAGGATGATAGCCGAACTGGAGAAAATTAATCTAGAGGAGGAGAACAATAAGAAGGCAATGGAGGATCTTGCCTCTGCCCTGCATGAGACCTCGGCGGATTCAAGAGAGGCAAAAGAAAACCTTCTAAAGAAGGAAAGTGACCATGAACATGCGTTGGCCCAAATTGGTGACCTGAAATTAGCCCTGAAAAACACAAAGGAGAGTTATGAGATTATGCTTGATGAAGTGAATTATGAAGTAGTGTGCCTCCGTAAAACTGTTGAAAAGCTTGAGACTGAAGCAAAAGCTGAGCAAAACAATCGTGAGTTGAAGGAAATAGAGGTTTTAGACTCTAAACAACAGTCTGAAGAGGAAATCGTGGCCCTGAAGGTGGAGGTGGACAAGGTTGTGGCATCTCTCAAGGGCACAGAAATGGAGATGCAAGCTGCAAAGGAGGAGAAGGAGCAGCTGCTGGAGAAGTTACATCAAGCAGAGTTGCAAATAAATGCAGCAAGCAAGGCAATGGAAGAGGCAAGAACAGAGAGCTTGCAATTGAAGGAAAGGTTGTTGGATAAGGAAAACGAATTGCAGAGTATCACACAAGAGAATGACGAGCTACGGGTCCGTCAATCAAAGGCTGAAGAGAGGATAGATGAGTTGAGTTCTAAGCTCAAGGAGGTGACTGTAGAGAAAGCCCCAGAAATGCCTGAGGAAGCAAATCCCGTGTTGGATGTAGCAATAGAGAAGCCAAAAGTGGACGAAGAAGAGTCTCTTGATAGGTGCAAAGAGGAAGAACCAAACGGTAATGCCGAACAAGAAGGGGAGAATGGAGATGCAAAGCAAGAAGAGGCAGAGAGTAAAATGGCTGAGAGTGAGCCTCTACACGAGAAAAATGGTGCAGAGGATGAGAAGGTGGATTTGAAATCCGGTAATGGTAATTTAGATCAGGTTGACAATGGGTCAGGTTTGGATGACACGGGTAAAAAGGAGAACTTGATGAGCAAGAAAAAGTCACCATTGAAGAAGAAAATCAGTGATCTGTTCAAAAGGAAAAATAGCCAGAAGCAGTAACATAAAAAAAGAAAAAAGAATCATATTACAGCTTGGATTCTGAAATTGATAGTTTGGTTGCTATTTATTATTTACTCTTCCTTAATTTTTTTGGGTTTGTTGACATTTGTGTTTATGTTAGCTTGTGGATTTTAGAAGGGATTCTTTTTCGCCGGTGAAGTGTGCAACAGCGCAGGTGCTTTGTTTATATGTGGGTTGTATTCTGTCAAGGTACTATTTTAAATCCTTGTTTTTTGACATCATGGTGTATGACTAAAGAATGAAACTTCATTTGTATGATTAAGTTGCCTTGTCAAGTTTTCATGCCCATTAATCATGTTCTATGTAAACTATGTTTTACTTGAAGATTTTTAGTTTCTTTTTAATTTTTTGGATTTGTAAAAATCCATCCATCTTATGAAATGGGGCTGGCTCCTGTTCTTTGAGCCAGCTGCTACTGCTACCCCATCATTGTAGTTGTTAAGAAGTTAATCATAGTAGTTGGCATAGTGAAAACAGATGAGCTACGAAAAGCATTGGATGATTAGTCAAATAAAGCATATTAGATATAGCCATCTAGCCTAGGTGCTGGTAATATATCAATATCAATATCAGCTTCATAGTTCATAGTCATACTGATAGCTAGCTTTCTGCTAATTATTATAAACTACATTACTATCAAGTATCAACTACTTTTAATAGCTTTCTTTGCTTTGTGCACACGAAAAGTTGTATTATATTTTCATATGGATTTAGTTGATCATGTGAGACAGAGAGGTGTTAAGTGTTAATACCATGATCAGGTTGTCATCATGTGAGGTTCTGACACCACTTTGTCTATTATTTATTACTCTACATTTAATGCCACCATGGCATGTAACGGATGTTTTGTGTTGGTTGTCTATCTTGTCATCGCAAAAAAAATTTACACTAAATTTTTAAATTTATGGTCTCAGAATGTCACACACACAGGATTGGAAATGGGCCCCGCCATGCGGCTTCGTAGTTCGTACCCAACCCAGTGAAGACTTTGTATATCTGCCATGCATCTCCTTTATGTAATGGGTTACGGTTCAAGTTCAACTATATATAGTAATAGTATTAACAATCTTCACTAATAAGCATCAGATATATAGTATTAAGGCAAGGTCTTTGGCCAATTATCTTCTTAACCACCTACCAGATTAATTAATTAATTAATTAATTAATTGAGGCCAGCATGCAGCCAGCTCAGTTCTCAATTCCTGCTTCCAATCCCGGGACACACTGACAAGTGACAAGTGATACCTTAATTTCATTCACTATATATATATTAGGCAACAATTAGTTGCAATGTAAATAAAAGACTAGCTACCTTAATTTCTAGGACTAGGAGCTTAGCTGCTTTACCAAATTTTCCCTTTTTTCTTTTTCCTTTTCCCTTTTCCCTTTTTGTTTTAAAAAATTGAAATTGCCGGGCTACGCTGCGGACTAACAAATAACAATGTAGCATAAAGGCGCGCATGGCATGTGAATATGTGATTCTCTCGTATCGTATACCTTACCTGACCCCTGACCCTGACCTGTATAAATTATGAATTATGAATTATGTTGCAAGGACCGCATATCTATATATATATATATTGGCATATGTGTACTACTATTATATATATGTGCGGAAATAATGCGAAATCGGTTCAACTTATTTGAAGAATTAATGCCATTTGACCCCATCAGATGAGATAAACAGATGGAGTGACGCCTGAGCCTCTACTCATGTTTGTACAACAAGCTTTAATTCAAAGCCTAAACCCTTTTAATTAATATAACAAATGAGCACTTAGAGCATCTACATCCTAACAACTCAAATGAGTTTCCATATAACTGCTAACCACTTTTTAAAAATTAAAGTCTCTAAAATTTCTAACTCTCATATTTCTGAAATTAATTTTAGAGTTTCTATTAAATCATATCAGCAATAAATAAAAATAATAAATAATTTGAGCCAATCATTTGATCAGTGTGGAATTTATAAACAGTTTCTTATTAAAAAAAAATTTCCTACATATTTTCTAAATAAGAAACTCTCCCACATCTCTGAAAGTGGATTATAAACTGCTACATCAAATTAGAATTTCTCATAATACCAGAGATGTATATGCTCTAAGATCCTAATTTTTCTAAAAAAATAAAGCTAACGTGTGCTATGCTCACTGAAAGAATTTGGTGAGCATAATTCTAATAAAGCAAAGCTAGAATGTGATGTGTTCACAAAAAAAGTGTGATGAGCACAATTACACAACTTCAAAAAATCTATCGGATTAGTTTCAAATAATGAATTCAAACGGTTGAAACCAATTCACTTCATGAGATATGCGTGTACATGCAGTATTTCGAAATTTTAAAATTAATTTAGTACAAAGTCAAGCGGTCAAAAATAAAATTTTAGAAGTTATTTTAATGCATTCATTTTTTGACCGCTTGACTTTATACTAAATTAATTTTAAAATTTCGAAATACTGCATGTACAAATATCACTCATGAAGTATATTGGTTTCAATGGTTTGGATTCGTCAATTGAAATCAATCCGATATATTTTTGGAGTTGTACTCACCAAATCATCTTGGTGAGCATAGGCATAGCACGCGCTAGCTCTGATCATTCTAAAATCTATCGAATTGGTTTTAAACAACAAATAGAAAAAAAAATGAAGTTTCATAAATCAGAACTCCTATAATAGCACGTTGAACTAAAGGGGACTGAATGGTGTATCTGTCCAGAGGCAATCTGAGCCTTCCATTCAGCAAATCCAACTGTTGTAAACTATGGTATTAAATATAAGATATTATATATACATTTTATGCATCCGTTTGTATATAAGTCTGAAATTAATTATAAAGCAACTCGCCACATATTAAACTACATCAAAATTTTCTCTCTATTTTCTACATTTTTCCTTTCCCGATGCACTGAAAACGCGTCTTTCCTTTTGCTTTCCTCTCTTCGGTTCCAATGATTTATGATCCCCTCCCTCTTTTCGGATCAATTTTATAAACCATAAATAGAAAAACAATTTTTAGGAAACCATGATTGTTTTTTTTTTTTGAAAAACCACAAAGACCGAGTGGAGCATTCGATCTCCACTTTTTTTTTTCTCCAGACCGAATGCTCCACTCGGTCTCACCATTTTTTTCAATTTTTCACAGATTCGGCCACATAAGATCCGAATAATCCTTTTATGTATATGTATAGAGAGTGACTTGAAATTTTAAAATCCAAAAATTCGATCCGAACCGTTCATCTTGTTTTCCATATTAATATGTGCTTGGAGACCAAATTTTACATTTTTCTGAATTTTTTTACTATTTATTAAGCCACTTTGAAAATTGTTGATCCAACGGTGGCTGCTAATTTTACTGTTTTGTTGAGCCACCGTTGGATCAACAATTTTCAAAGTGACTTAATAAATAGTAAAAAATTTCAGAAAAATGTAAAATTTGGTCTCCAAGCACATATTAATATGGAAAACAAGATGAACGGTTCGGATCGACTTTTTGGATTTTGAAATTTCAAGTCACTCTCATGGATTTCTCCTCTCAATTCTTTGATGGTGTAAGAAGGGAGAAGACTCTCAAAATTCTGTCTAAGAATAACCTCTTTCAGAATTCTGAGATGAGTTGGTTATCTTATGCCTTGGGGACCCATCTATATATAGTTATACACCTCTAGTAGCACGAGTGCGGGTGCCTGACCTACACTGGGCTCAGTGCGTTCGCACTGGGTCCAAACGTGTCCAAATAACTACTTTTCTCTCAGCCCCGAATTTTGTCTAAGTCCTCATTGCGGGTGGTTGACCCGCACTGGAGCTCAGTGCTACACTCGGACATTTTATTGCATTGAACTTCCAGAAAATCGACTAAGTCCTAAGTGCGGGTGGTTGACCCGCACTGGAGCTCAGTGCGTCCGCACTAAGCTCGGACTTTTTTGCATTGAACTTCAGAAAATCGCCTTGAGTCCTGAGTGCGGGTGGCTGACCCGCATTGGAGTCCCAGTGCGTCCGCACTGGGCTCGGACTTTTTCCTGAAGTTTCCAAAAATTGGCTAAGTCCTGAGTGTGTCCGCACTCAGATCCAGTGCAGGTGAGCCACTCGCACTGGGCTCCTAAAAGGCAGTTTTCTCAATTGCAAATTTCAGAATCAGTCCATCAATGATTTGATTTTTACCCAAATTGTTCTACACACTTATGGACCACATCCTATTGAATACATAGATTGTCTAATATCTTAATTCCATATTAGATCACTTTATTTGTGACAATCATATATGACAGTAAACAATTCATAATTATATCACATATATGCTCAACGTTGGATTAAGATACAACAATCTCTCACTTGAGCAATATGTTATACTTTTTTAATTATGTATTGTCAACCTTATGTGCGCACATACTTTTCTGTCATCCTTATGTATTCCTAAACCAATTCCGTCCATCAATTACATTAGCAAAGGATTAAAGCAGCCTTCATCACATTTATTTTAGTCATGACTAAACCATCAATAATCACAGTACTAACATAACCAAATGACATGAATTGTAGCATAGAAATTACACGCAATTGTGATCTTACATGCCAATTTCTAACTAGGTCTCCCACTAAAATCTTGAAACTGAATTTCATATTTTGATGTAAAACTCTCAATAACGGTTCATTGCTTAATTTGTCTTTAATTTTACCATTGACCACTACTGATATGCCTTGTTAGGTTATGACTCAAATAGGTACTCAAGTGGAAGACCAACTGGATGGGCTAGCGGATGGGGATCTGGCTCAAGAAGGTTTAACCCCTATTCTTGGGTTAGAATTCCTTGATGAATAGCTTGATCAATTGTTTGATGGAGTTTTTGTGTTTATGCATTTCTAGGTAGTTTCAGTTCTCTTTTGTTCTTTTTTGGCATGTTGATGTAATAGACCAAATAGCTCTATCTTGTCTCAGTCTTGGTGGCTTTTTGTTTATGTTTAGGTGGTCTTGGCATGTTATTGGTATATTTCAGTTATTTTGTATATGTTTCTTCCTCCAGTTGTTTGGAGTCGGAAACTGAACTACTTTTTTATTTCTAATGAAATCGGTGGGAAACCACCTTTTAAAACAAAATAATAATAAATTAATTTTAATGTGTTCATTTTTGAATTTTTTTTTATCACTTGACTCTATACAAGATTAATTCAAAAATTAAAATTTTACCCTAGTTCTACTCATGTTTTTGTTCCATCATCACCTAAATAAAGAATCAATAAAATCATAAAACACAAAAGGGGTGCCAAAAGAACCTGAGGAAGAATTTGTCAATATGAAATTTGCACAAAGCCACAAACACCATGTTTGGTTGTGGCCAAAAGGGTGGAATAAGGAGTTTAGGCCTCGTTATTCCACCAAACGTGCCTTAATTGAGCTGGACTAAGCTGACATAAGTCAATCTTTAGGCCGGCCTAAATTAAACCACCTCACATGGTGGTTTAATTTTTATTCCACCTCGTGGCCTAACTTGAATGATTATAATAATATTTTATTTGTATATAATTAGTATATTATGATTAGTATATACTTATATAATTAATATCTTATATTGTTAATGTATTAAATAATTATTATAATAATATTATATAATTAATATTCTTTTATTAATAATTATTATTAATAAATAATTATATAATTATTATGTTATATGGTTAATATATTAAATAATCATTATATAATATTGTAATATATTATAGTTATTATTAATATATTAATATTGTGTGATTAGTATCTTATTAACGATATATAACTATATAATTAATATGTTATATTGTTAATATATTAAATAATAATTATAATAATATTATAATATTTTATAGTTATTATTAATATATTAATATTATATAATTAGTATCTTATTATTAAAAAATATTATTAATATATAATTATATAATTAATATCCTATATTGTTAATATATTAAATAATTATTATAATAATATTATAATATATTAATATTATATAATTAATATTTTCTTATTCATAATTATTATTAATATGTTATATTGTTAATATATTAAATAATTATTATAATAATATTACAACATATTATAGTTGTTATTAATATATTAATATTATATAATTAGTATCTTATTATTAATAATTATTATTAATTTATAATTATATAAATAATAATTAATATTGTTAATATAGTAAATTATTATTATAATAATAATATTATAATATGAGGAGGGATCAAGTTACAACAAGTTACAACAAAGCATTTTTTACATTTTCAAAGTCCAAATCGTCGATCCAAACCGTTAGATGTGATCTCTACAATAAAATGTGCTTGGAGACCAAATTTTACATTTTTTGGAATTTTTTTACTATTTATTAAGATGGTACAAAATTCAATGGTATGAATTTGACTAGTTTTTGTACCCATCTTAATAAATAGTAAAAAAAATTCAAAAAATGTAAAATTTGGTCTCCAAGCACATTTTATTGTAGAGATCACATCTAACGGTTTGGATCGACGATTTGGACTTTGAAAATATAGAAAATGCTTGTTGTAACTTGTTGTAACTCAAAAATTGTTGTAACCTGATCCCTCCTCTTATAATATATTATAGTTGTTATTGATATATTAATAGTATATAATTAGTATCTTATTATTAATAATTATTATTAATATATTAAATAAATTTTATAATAATATATAATATATTAATATTATATAATTAGTATCTTATTATAAATAATTAACCAATTTAGGCTTTCAAAACTTTAGTCCTCCACCAATTCTAATCAAACAAGGAATAGTTTAAACTATGATTTAACTTTAGGTCTCAACCAAGCATGAATAATTTAGACCGACTTAAGTTGGAATAACCAATTTAGACCTCCTTAGCTTTAAGCCACAACCAAACATGGGAAAGAGATTAAACTCATTTTCACATCATTTGCAAGCCAAAATTATAATTTTAAAGGACCCACGTGTAATTTACTCCAAATGCAGGGATGAAGATGCTCTTATTTTTTTGGAAGTATACAAAGTTATTAGTTTAGATAAAAATTAAGAGGAGAGGGAATGTAGTGGGGAACCTTAATGCAATGCAACTATTCAACTAACCATTCGTGGCTACTGCAACTATTGCCAGAGACTAATCAATTTCAAAACTTTTAGATGCTTTACCTCCATTGACAATATCTGTCCTTCTCTTTAGTGTAGTTCTTCCTTTGTTGCTGTACCTGTTGCATGGCAAGTACCATGATGGCCTCCAAATCCAAGTATGTAGTTTTTTTTGTCTTTTGTTCCCTTTTATTTCATTGCTTATTCTTGATCTTTGTCGATTCGATCGGTCATCAAACGAACTTTTAAAATGTTTGTTCTGTATTTCGATGAAATTTTTTGGTTTGGTTTTTATAAAGCAATTGCTCACATGCTCTGTATTATGAAATGTAGCCATTGGATAACTTAAACAGAGGGGGGAAGAATTAAGCAAATGCTCTGTTTTTGTCTTGCATAACTTTTTATTTATGATTAGAAAATGTTGAGTACTTCTTTCATAGAGATTTACTTGATGTAAATTTTGCTAGTTAAATTTTAATGTGAAAATTACATGTAAATTGTTCATATAAATAAAAATAAGATACCGTGAAACATTGATCCAAAATAGCAAAAGGCCAAAAGTATGTAATAACGAGAGCAGAGATACAAATAAATGTTTCTTTTCTACATGGTATACTTCTTTTCATAACTTCATTCATTGTACGGAATGCGCAATTAAATGTTTTGTATGTTGTAATAGAACGGGATTACCCGAGCCGTCAACTTCAGCGACTACGCACAAGATACAGGCAACATCAAAGGTTGCGAGGCTAATCCGCGGTGGATCTACCAAGTCATCTAACCGTGATCCATCGCCATCCCTGCACACCAATGGCATTATAGGTGAAAAGGGAATGTCCACATCGATGGATTCAAAGATAAGTACTGGAGAACGCCGATCGATCAAGATCACACCCAGACTCAGCACTCCAGCTTCTGAGGTAACATATATATATATATATGTAAACCAAGTTATTCTTAAATTCTGAGCTATTTAGTTGGATTCTAATTTGCAAGCGTCTGAAAAAGTTAATAAATAGAACTAAATCCAATCTCTTTTTTATCGATGCATGTCTTAAGAAACATTAGGAAAATATGTAAGTGATCTGTTTCCGAACTTTTGCTTGAAATGCATGTCTTCGGTTAGATCAATTAATATGCCATGGCTGATCAGTACTAAATATCATGCTAAAGACCACATCTTAAGCCCACCTATTGATTTCATTTTGCTTTAAAAAAATTCTAATAATAGCATTGTTTTGGTGATAGTATTAAAAGCAATTGTTGCAAATTTTCTAGGACAAGTGTATAAATATTACTCGTCATAGAGAAGAAACATATGGAAATCTTCAATAAAGATGCACTGAAATTGTTATATATGATATCTCGAATGAACCTTATTTGATTGATTGTTCCATATGCAGAAAAGTTCAAGGCCTCTGAAGCTGTCTGAGCTGCAAGAGCAGGTGACAGTAGCGCAAGAGGAGCTAAAGAAGGCCAGAGAAAAACTGGAAGGGATCGAAAAGGAGAAGGCGGGAGTAATTGAAGATTTGAAAGATGCTAGGAGGATGATCGAGGAGACTAATGAGAAGTTTGAAGAGGCTCTCTCGGCAAAGAGAAGAGCCGAAGAGGCTTGGGAGATTGAAAAATTCCGTGCAATTGAACTCGAGCAATCTAGCATTGACAGCATGCAAAAGAAGGAAGATGAGTGGAGGAAGAAGTTGGAGATCACACAAAAACAACACTCACAAGATATCGCAGCGCTAGTGTTGACCAATAAAGAGCTCGAGAAAGCCAAGAGCGAGTTGGCAAAAGCAATTGATGCGAAATGTGCGGCATTAAACCGTGCTGAGGAGATATCAAAAACAGTAGAGGAGAATGAAAAGAAAATGGAGACACTGAACGAAGAAATCAACCGCCTTAAAGGGTTGCTCGCCACGGAGTTGGAGAACAAGACTAAGGAGGCATCTGAGATTATTACACAGATGGAGGCCGAGGCAGTTGAGATGAAAGCAGGACTAGAAAAGGCAAAGAAAACAGAAGAAAAATTGATGCACATGGAGGAGTTGGTAGAAGGCCTTAAAATTGATCTTGCTTATTCGAAGAGGGCAGAAGTGGAATCAACACAGTTGGTAGAAGAATTAAAGAAGCGTGCCGAAGGATTGGAGAATCGGGTGGAGGAATTAGATGAATGCAATACAATGAAAGAGTGTTCAATTGTATCGATGACAAAGGAACTAGAGGAGAACAGTTCTATATTGAATGTCAAAGAATCTGAGATATGCAATCTTAAGGAAAAGGTGCAATTGTTGGAGCCTGAGTTGGCCAAGTATAAAGAGGATGCAGAGAAATCCGGATTTCGAGTTGATGTGACACAAAAAGAGGTTGATCATTTACGGGCGAAAGTCGAAAGTTTTGAGCTGAAAATTGAAGATTTGGAGGCGGCTAAGAGGGAAGCAATGAACAAGGAGAGAATGGCAAGTTTGAAAATCGAGAGTCTCTTAGAAGAGAGGAACAGAATATTCAAGGAGAAGGAGACGATGAAGGATGAATTGGATAGCTCTAAGAAGGCAATGGGAGATTTGGCCTCGGCTTTGCGTGAGGTTTCTTCTGAGGCAAGAGAAGCAAAGGAAAGGGTTTTGGTTAAACAAGCTGAGATAGAGAGCTTCAATTCTCAAATCTCAGAAATAACTACATTCAGTAGTAATGCACAACACAAGTACGAGTCAGAGATTGAGGAGGCGAATAAAGAAATCTCTCGCCTCCGAAAAACGGTCGATAAGTTGGAGATGGAGGCCAAAAGTTCCAAGGAAGAATGGCATTCCAGAGAGATTGGTTTTAAAAATTCTACAAATAAGTCAGATGAACAAATCAATTCAATCAGGTCAGAAATGGATAAGGTGGTGCAGTCACTAAAAGGTGCAGAGCATGAATTACAAGTGTCAAGGGAGGATAAGGCCTTATTACACAATAAACTGAGGCAAGTTGAAGCTATGTTAAAGGAATCCAACTCGACTGCTGAAAAAGCAATGACGGAGGGTTTGCAATTAAATGAGGTGTTATCAGAAAAGGAGGTGAAATTAAGTTGTGCATATCAGGAGATCAATGAACTACGGGTCAGGGAAACCTTCACGTTGGCAAAAATTGAAGAGCTGACAGCACTGCTGGGACAAGCAAATGCTAGAAAAATGGAAGAAGACGATGCGGTGCGTGGTACAGAGAACTCTAAGATAATGCTTATCAAAATGGAAATGGATAAAGTTATGGAGTCACTAAGAGTTGCTGAGCGTGAAATACAAGTTGCAAAGGATGATAAAAGCCAATTAGAAAACAAGCTCAGGCAAGTTGAATCAAAGATCACTGAGGCAAACCTAACAGCCGAAGAGGCAAAAATTGATAGCTTGAGGCTGAAAGAAATGCTATCTGAAAAGGAGAATGAGTTAAAGAGCTTGGCCAGAGAGAATGACAATCTACGTCAGAAAGAAGTGGCTGCTCAAGCAAAGATCGATGAGCTGTCAGCACTGCTTGCCGAGTTCACAGCAAAGAAAGCAGAAGAAACTAATGTCAGAAGTAGCGAGAAGCAGCCACACATGCTTCTAAAGTTAATGTGTTCACCTTTGGAGAAGGTGCGTGAGGATCAGGCTGAGAACAGGTTGGAGGCCCCGCAACCAATCAAAACCAGAGATATCCATGATGAAAACAAGAATCGTCAAAATGTAAATGAAAAGGCCAAAGTGGTGGTGGAGGAATTGGAATCAGTCGAGGGAAAGAAGTGGGAGAATAACGGCACATCACTTGAGAACCATTTGGCGAAAGAGCGAGATCATCATGATGTCACTGATCACGAGACGAGTGATGATGAGATTGATTCGAATCCAGAGGAAATCTATGAGCAGACAAATGGGTTGCTGGCTAATGGACCTGATAATATCCATCACCATAAGAAGAAGAAGGCGTTGCTCAGGAAATTTGGAAATCTACTTAAGAAGAAAGTCACGGCAAGTAGATAAATGCAACACTGGTAATGTAATATTAAGTTTATCTCTATTTTGTGTACTTTTATTTATTTATTTTTAATTGAACCTTTTACTAGCTGCAATGATTTCCTTTTTATTGAAGACTTTAGAGACCTCAATTGCATTTTTATTATACATTTGTTGTAAGAAGATTTAATTGTTTCTTTTCTTTTCTTTTCTTTTCAATCTGTTATTATATTTTGTATCCACTATGAACATGTAGCAATTGTGAATTATTAATTCAATGTAAGTTATTCTTTTCTTACAAATAAATATTTAGTTTTGACTTTGAGGCCATGGGCATTGATCACTGATCTTACATTAATTAGACTCACTAATTTTTAATTATTTATTTCACTTTCTTATATTTACCATTTTTTTTCTGAGGAAAATGATAATATATATAAGCTTCTATAAGCATTAATTAAGGCCCATGCTTTGCTTGCTAGCGGCCTAGCGCCTAGCGGGCCGGATTATATATGGAGATGTTTTTCTTCTTTTAATTAAGTTGAGATATTTTGAGACACTACGTTTTGCTTTAAGTCAAATATTAATAATTCTGTGTTAATTGTCGCCATCGGCCATCCCTGTCCCTATTAAAGTATTAATTGTTAATTTGTTATGATTCCACGTTTGTGGAACCTAAGACTGGATATATATCTACCAGGATTCTTGGCATTCTGAAAAAGAAAATAGATTAGTGAAAATTCTGACGGTCCGAGGTAATTAATTTACATAATTAATATTATTAATTTATAAAATAAGAAATCATGTAAATTACTCCCAACTGTCAGAATTTTCGGAATTATGGACATATTTAAAAGATTTCAAAAAAACATGGACATTTATGTAATTTTCGATTTAATGTTGGATATTAATAAAAAAAAATCGGCATCTTAATTAATGTTGTATGTGCTAATTTTAATGTTAATTAAACTGCTTCAATCGAATATTGGAACCACCATGTGCCTTTGAAATTTCAACGGTTCAAATTGAAATAACAGGTTCTGTTATTCCTCCATGTTACAACACAAATGGCCCTACGGATTATGCCACAAGAAAACCATCTGTGACCTCACATGTCACAACAAAATGCTAAAAGAGAATAGTCAAAGATGCCAGCCACCACACACATGACATGTTTTTCACGAAGAAGAGAAATGATGTGGATGCCACCTCGTGTCTATTTTTTTTTTTTTTTTTTTTTAAAAGGTAAAACGGGAAAAAGGAGAAAAATGCAAACCATTTGTCTAGTTGAGGCGAACCTCAATAAATTTAAAATGATATTTATTGCCTTGTCAATATCATATCGCATGCCTCAAACGACCAATCACAATACTGCAGGAAGAGAAATAATAAAATAGGCTAAATAGCAACTGCCACAGATGAGATCATGAGAATGAGATGGAAAAAGAAAAAAAAGAGAATTTAATCCGGGGTCAAGACTCAAGAGTCATTTATTTATTATTTTTTTAGGGGTGCAGATGATCGGACGGCTTAGATTAAAAGCTTACTACATAATACATATAGCTTCGGAAGATCATGATATAGTCCTTGGTTCATGCATAGAAATGAAGTTTCACCAAATAGATCAACTTTTTTTTTTTTTTTTTGGTTTGGTGAGCATTCCCTATCAATATTCAATATCATGCAAATTGGAACAATAGATATTTGCACCCTAGCAGTAGCAGTTACACTGCTACACTCTTTCTTTTTAAGAAGAAGAAATCGAATAAGACACGTTTATCATGCCCCTAGCAAAACATTTAATAAATAATAAAATAAGAGTTAGTTTGGAAAAGATTTCTTCTCAGATTTCAGAAAGAAAGCTGATGAAGAAGCGTAGAGCATATTTAGCATCCATCTATTGCACAACCTCTATATACAATTACAGCTAAAGTAAGTAGTACTGGTACATAACAAAAATAGAGATATACTTAAATACTAAATTACACTCTACAGTAGACCCAAAACCAAAACAAGGACAGATGAATGTTACACATCTCCCCCAAATCACACCTAAGATCCTACACCTCATCTGCCCGCTCAGTCCGCTGACAATGGAACCCTAACACCTCCCACCAGGTACCGGCGTACCCGCTACCCGGGAATAAATGGCTGAATGAAGCTGCTCTTGGTTGTAAACACGACTAACCATCTTCACGGCTACTTGTTGTATCATTAAATCGTTTACACAAGACACATTTGCATGATAAACTTCTAGATCTAGGGCTTTTAATGCAGACATGAGATGCGCCGCCGGATGGTTTCTTTTGTTACATTGCACTCGAATCATAGCCTCCGTTTGGAGAATTTTTACCTCGATCTCCACACCATGGCACCGAGGTACACCGAGTCCATTCCCAACTTTACTTTCACTATCATTTGCCGGCGGCAGAGGTCTTGCATCCCTCTCCTTTTTCAACATCTCAATTTGGCTTTGCAACGAGTCCTTGTCCGATTCTAGAGTTTGCATTTTCACACGCAATTCATTAATGTATGAAATTGCATCACCTAGAAGGGAAGCCTTGTCCATTTTAGACACATTGGGGACCACAGCACGAAGAGCATAGAAACGTTGGTTGAGTTTCTCGCGGCGTTGTCTTTCAGCCTCTACATGGTTTAGTGGTTCTTCACGGCCATTTGCTGGTTTGCGGCCCCTCTTGCGTGGTCGTTTTTCAGGCTCTACAACAGGGACCACCACATGGCCGCTATCCACCTCCTTGATAGATGCCTCCAAGTCTGAATGATCAGAATCAGATTTGCCGGTTTGGCCCCGGGCCGCAGAAAAAGAGAGCATGCCTTCAGTGTTGTGACTTGTTGGGCCGTTGGTTGCATTGATGTTTGTGTTGCTTGCTCTTGATGTGGCCTCCATGGATCTTTTATTATTGGTAGTTTTTTTGTTGTCTATAACTGTGGTGGTATGTTGTGAGAAGGGGCTGCTGCTTCTGGGCCCGGGGGGAGCAGGGGAAGGGGAAGGCGATACCTGTCTCCGGCTCGTGCTATCTCCTCCAAAATTTAGCATGTCGTTATATTCAGGCTTAAAGCCGTGATGAGTCGGCACCGATTGTTGGTTAGCTGCATATTCTGAGAAATTCAGCTCTCTCCTATAGAAAGACTGACCGTTGCCAGTGTGATTTTGCTGTTGAATGTGAACTGAAGGGCTAGGGTTTGGAGCTTCAGTTAAAGTACTGGAGCTATGGTTTTCCACAGAAATAATTTGAGGTTTTGAAACTGAGACCTCCACAGATTCCTTAATATCTATAGATGGATCTGACAGCCACAACACTGAGGGGTCCGTCTCAGCTGGATCTGCCACAGGTGTCGACACAGCCACTGTTTGCTGAGTTGCCATAGCAGGTGCCGGAGCCCCGATCCACGAGCTGACACCAGCACCTGAACCAGGACCGGATCCGAAATTGAACAAAACCCGGACTTTACCCATCATTTCTGAGCTAGACATAATAACCTCAGTCGAGCCCAGCTCCAATACACCGTTGCCTACTGGTACACACACCATGGTCTGAAGGCCGAGCATGTTGGCTTGCTGAGCCCGCTCGCAGGGGGCTGCGGCAAGCGCGTGCCCTCCCGCAACCCAAATCGGATTTCCACTGAACATGGCCTGACCAGGAAGCCCGGATCCGTTAACAAAACTCTGAGTCATGGACACCAGAAAGAACCACTCAGTGTCGGTTACCTCTTCTTCAACCGCATCATCAGATCCACCCCCTGCTATAAGGGAGTTTAACTCGCGTAATACCCGCTTGCGGTGCTCCTGCTCAGCAGCGGAGGCAGCAGTGGAGGTGTGTTGCTTCCTCTTGTCTTCCTCGCCACCCTTGTAGTAGCCGTCACCCCAGCCAAGGAGAGAAGCGCCGGACTGGGTGTCGACTGAGGATTGCCAGAAGATAGCATAGGTCCAAGAGGGCAGGCGATCTCCTTCAATTAAGGTCTGGAGTCGTTGCTGGAGGTTTTCCTGGTTGAAGAAGATAGGTTGGGAAGGGGAAGGGGGTTGAGGTGGTGGTGGTGGTGGTGGTAGAGCAGCCGTGGAGGGAAGAGAGGAGGAGGAGGAGGAGAGCCAGGGAAAGGAGGAGTTGAGATCGGAGGAGGGTAAGAAAGCTTCCATCATGGAGGTGTTGTCATCGGCCCAGAGATTCATGTTGGGGAATTGGGAGAGTGGAGAAAGAAATTAGGAGGCGGAGGTGGGAAAAGGATTTGGGGAAAGAGAAAAGAGAAAAAGGAAGTCGCTTTCCGAAGAGCAAGTAACTTTTTAACAGCAGCTCTTCTCTTCTCTTCTCTTCTCTTCTTTGCTTTGTGATTTTATCTTTATCCGGTCCGGTTAGTGTTAGTGTTACTGTTACTGTTACCGTTACCAAAAGAAAGAAGAAAACCCCCTTTTCTTTCCTTTATGAGTTATCCTCAAATGTTCCTCTCTTTCCCCTTCTTCTTTTAAAAAAATCTTCTTACGGATACTTATAAAGTGTTTCAACTATCTTAATGATACTTATAAATTTAACAGGGGTTAAATCTTAATCAAACATATATGCATGTTCAGTTTGTCACGGCAATGTATAGATCTGGTCATCAGAGCGCGGCGACAGCTGAAAGAACGGATTCGATCGTGCAGCAAGATGAGTGCTAGAGTAGTAATTTAGAAGTCAATCATATTTGTTTATGAATTGGATGATTAATATAAATCATTTTATTCCTCGAGTGTTATTGCTTTTATGTATCATTCGGGTTTATGACTTGAATTGTAAAACTTCATAATATAGATGATAAACAATCTAAATTGTCACTAACCGTGGTAATTAGCAGAACACTAATTAGCTATAAGAAGGTTAGTATGTGGATTAAATGATGATCAAGTTTTACAGATCATAGACAAGGCGTTGTCATTTAATCACATAGATACATTTGAACATGGTATTTAACTGACCCTAAATGAAACATTATATGGTAATGTGTTTGTGTCATTAACATTTTCATTCGTATTAAGTTCTAAAGTATGAGGTGTGGTCTTTCCTACATGAGAAGTGTATATTCGTGGGTGTTATCTAACGCTATCCGTAAAAAGTAGCTATAAAGGTGACATTTCAATATACATGACTTATGCGGAGGAAGAGATGCTCACCAAAAGTACTATCGTCCCTCGTATCACTATATGAGTAATAGTAACGCTGGGCCCCTTGATAGAGTAGGGTTATCCGTATACGGTATGATTAATGGAGATTAATCATATAATTGATAATCTACATACCTACCTTGAACCTAATCTATTGCTATGAGACGATGGAATTAACACAAGTAAATTAATAAGTGTACTGCAGGATCGTGATATTGTAATGGACAACATCATCTGTGTAATTGGGAGTCATACTGTACTGCAAGGTGCCACCTATGATCTATAGAAGTTAAAATAATTTTAATTCTATTGCCAACATAACACAGATCTGATAGCCCAAAAACCCAGGTATGATAATATTCATTCTGGGCCTCATACTATTCATTTTGGGCCTTGTACTATTCATTATGGGTCTTTTTGGGCCCGGGGCATTTTAGTCTTTTCACACACCCCAAAACCGACCTAGTGAGGCTATAAATAAGGGTGGAGGGGTTAGTTCATGATATACCATTTCCATTGAAAGATTGGAAAATTGACTGATCATCTGCGGAAACCAAGTTCCTTTCTTTCTCGGTTTTTCCTCTCAAATAGTGTTTGAGTGAGGAAAGAAATATATACGTATAGACGTATATATTTTGAGTGATAAGCGGTTGTAATCTTGCGTAGTTAGCGATAACTCTACTTTTACACATAAGTTGTGAATCAGAGTATCTGCAAAGTGTGAGACAACTATTTTAAGCTGAGTGTTGCAGGTAGAGTATTTATGGCAAGAGAAATACCTGCTCTCTAGTTGTTCCTTGTGGATTACTGATAGAGGAACTGGGCGTCTGGTGCTCTTGTCCATAGCAGCAGCAGCAACGAGGCAAATCCAACGGCAGTTCCAATTCGAATTTGGAACCAACGTATAATGTTATATTAATTTATTTAATTGTTAAATAAATTTAGTTTTAGAAATCAATCATGGAGATAGATCCTCGGACTTAAGTTAGACGTAAAATTTTTATTTTTCAGTCTTTTTCCACACTTAAGCCAGTACAGGGTTTTACCGGTATGATCACCAAAACCCTACAATGAGAAGTAAGATATTAAATTATGAGCGTATATCAATGGGATTACAAGAGTAGATCTTGAAATTTAGAGGGTGATTGAAGATAATTTAAGCAATTTAGAGTAATTTAGATAATTTTGTAAGAATAAAAAAATAGACAAAGGAATTAGAGTCAATTAAATTGTTATAAACATATTTTTTTTATCAATTATAATACATTTATTTTTCATAATTTTTTATTACTTGACTTTAATACTACATTAATTAAAAAAATTATAAAATATGCATGTAAATGTATAACTCGTGAATTGGGTCGCTGTTAACAGATTGGATGTGTCATTTGAAACTAATATGATAGATTTTGGAGTTAAGCTGATCAGGTCCTCGATAAGTTTAAGAACACCCTAATTTTACTTGTATAAATGAGTATAATTTATTCAACATCGAGTGCTAATGCATTCAATATTTTTTATTTTAAATGTGGAATGTTAATTACACATTTTTATTTGTTTATTTGATCAGTATCTTATTCAGTAAAACGAAATATGTAAAAGTTTTTTTTTTATCCTTAGCTTATCAAGTACAGTTAAAGATGAAGATCTTTTCACTAGCTTAACAGGTGTGGATACAAAAAATATATACCAGTTACCTTGTATAATAATTAAGAAAAATAAAATTGTTGTATTGATTTAGAAAATCTATACCTTTTCAATTAGAAAGTAGAAATAACAAATATTTATTAAATATTTTTCTAGTTTTATGTTTTAATATATTAACTGTACCCATTTTGAAAAAGGATATTTTATGATATGAAATTTATCATATGAAATGTAATATAAAAACTAATTGCTCGTACATTTAATGTATATATTTTTTTTGTTTAACTTTTTTTAGAATAAAGTATGTAGTTCATCTTTAAATTAATGAAACATGATTTTTCAGGGTATATTGGTTATTTATGACAACAAATAAAAACGGTTGGAGATGTGATTGTGACAAATTGAATGTTGGTAATGATCGTCAAATTAAAAAATAAAAAATAATACAGTAATTAGTGCGTGGAAAAAGTTTTGAGGATTTGGTGGAATATTAAAAACAAATGATAATCATCCAATCACCTACTGAACGGTATATGCTTAAAATAATGTCGTTGAAAATGATTTTATAGTGCTTTTATGAAACAATTTTTATACTGATAGAACCAAGCGTGATTCTAAAATCTAAATCCAAAATAAAATGATGCGTGGAAGGATGATTAGATAGCGGCAAAGGCAAAGGCAAAGCAACCAGTGCAGTGATTAGTCAGTGAATAGTGAACCGTGGTTTATACGTTATTTATACGCCGCCTTTTGTTGGGCAGGGGCAGGGGCAGGGGCAGGGGCAGCCGCCTTTTTTTAACATAATAATAATATTGCGGCAACTGGCAAGGAGCCAAGCCGCCAAGGACTCGTCCCTAACCCTAACTGTGTACATTGTTCAATAAACATTGCTGTAGAGGGTCACGAAACATGTTTGTTTGTTTGTTTGTTTGTAGCTGCCTTATTTGACCACGCCTTCATTCCCGTGCAGAGTCTTTTATTGAAAAGTTCTACACACTCTTTTTCTTCTTCCAAAGTGATATCGGCGACTCAATTGAAGCGACAAAAAATAATATTGGACATGTAAGAGCAACAACATTTAATTCTTACTCTTACCATTCTTCATGTGAGGTTTCATTTTTTCTTTCAAGAATCATGTCAAATTAAATTATTTCACAAAAACAATGCAATATTATGGTTAGTTTATATTTTTAACGTAGGAACAAAATAGTATCAGTTTATGTTATTTAAATATTGGAATAATAATAGCAGGGGCTACATTCAAATAAAAAAATTATTATGTTTGAATGTTATAAAATAATGAGGGTATGTTTCGATATATATTTCAAAAAAATTAACGAGTAAATAATGAAAGGGCGTATTTGTAACTACTTGGAACAAATGAGGAATATTTGTAACTAATTTTTGCAGAAAGCGATTTCAATCTCTCTCCTCCGCATCCCCAAACCTCCCCCCCCCCCCCCCCCCCCCCCCCCCTCTCCACCTAATGAGCAGGCGATGCCAACCTATTTCTACTCTCTCACCAGCCACCTCTCTCCACATCCTCGCTTTTGTTGAGCGCGGTTCTTCTTCGAGCGTGGACTTTTTTTTTCTCTTCTTTGACGATAGAAAAGAGAGTGGCCAAGCTACATCTAGGGTTCAGATCTGTTCGCCACTCTTTCACTCGCTTCGTTGCTCTTCCGTTCCATCTTGGGTTGTGCTGCTCGGATAGCTTCCATCTTGTTAATTGACTATTATGTTTTTAGATTTTGTTTTGTCTGATGAATATTGATACGTGTTTTTATGGTTGTTGCCGATTATGATGATCTCAAGTTGTTCTCCTTCCTCCTCTCCTTCTTTTAGTGGTGAATATTCTGGACCGGTTGATCTAGTTTTCAGTCCAGTTTGATTCAGTGCCTCTCGGCTACCTAGTGATTGTCCCGGTCCGATTGATTCAGTTTCCGATCCGATTGATTCAATTCCCGATCCAGTTTTGATTCAGTGCCTTCTCGGTTGCCATATGCACAAAGCGAAAACAATCTCTAGGTTTCTATCGTTACAATCAAGAAAGGATAATCAAATTTGTGTCGACAAGATGCACATACCTCCTGTGTGTTTTTAATTTATTTACACCTATATGCTTTCGAAAACACTTGGTGTCTCATATTATATAACAACTCGTTTATAACTCTTTCTGTCAATGATTTCACCTACGGGCCTTCAACTAAAAAAACAATATTAACCTTAATTTTTTGGACATTATATTTTAATCTCTAACTATTATATATTTGATGTCGTAGAAAATTACATCACTTGAACACAAGGTGGCATCTAAGTTCATTGTTAGAGTGTGGTTAAGCAACCGCTGTATTTTTAAAATTTTAATTATGTATATTTAATATTTAATTAAATTTTATTTTTTGTAGAACTTTATATATGCTCTAGCCTCCTTGGTAGAATATTAAGTGGTTATTTGTAGAGTAGTGATTAAATCTCTATTTTTTGGTTGGGATTACTTGAGTTCAAATCTCATCTACCACATAGAGTATTTTAAATTCTAGCCCCTATCAATATTTTTTAGTTCCACCCTTATTTGAACAATTATAGAGTGTAAACTTTCAAAGACATGTTTTTAAGAAAAGGGATATCATAATGCTAATTTATATAGCGAAAATCACAACTTTTAAGTATAGAAAGTGGCAAAAAAAACGTATGCAAAGTAGTCATTTTTCTGAATTATTTACCTCAAACTTGTTTTAGGCTATTTTGACAGGTTTTGGAGAAAGTTGGGTATTAAGGCTGAAAAAGGAGCAAAAATGTCATATTTAGGTCATTTTTGAAGGTAGCGTAAAAATAGTCACATGGAGTATGCAACATCTCACATGAAGTGCACAACATGCAACATCAGCTAAGTCAGGTGTTGTGCGGACTGGAGCTTACCTCATGCGGGCTCAACGCCTAGCCACACGAGCACACAGATTCAATCAGTGGACTGTTTTGGTTGGATTAAATCTCATTCGTTGACGCGAATTTCGAGCAGCAGCCTTCGTAAAGAACGAGCTTACTTCAATGCCAAGTTTGCCAAGATTGAAAGTCTATTTGTGACAGATTATTTATGGCTTAGGAGGCTAAAATTGGCCTCCATGACCACCACTACTTTCACAAGACTATACCATACTATATAAATTGTTGGCCTTAGGAGCCTTCAACTTATCTGTTTGACTAGATTTGCAAAACATATATAATTGCATTTTACAGTTTTCCTTCTTGAGTATTTGTGTAGGTTCATGACAAGCGAATAATCAATAATTATACATCAATGATGAATTAATGAACTGCAATACAACATCAAGGATGTAGTCATGAAGCACAAGACACTGGATAGCAAAAGTATTAACTCAAGATTAAGGATAACGTATATGTGAGATTGGTAAAATAAGCTTGATATTGACCTAAGTGAGGCCTATCGTTGTCATGGTCCAGTGACCATGATAACAGAATAAATAAATCCTGTACAAATCCCATGACGCATAAAATAGGTTTTAGCATCACCGAACGCTAACCCTTCCAGAGGATTTCTGTGGTGGGTACCGTGGTCACGGTCAATGACCGTTATCAATAGTGACCACCGTTATACTCCAAACCGCTCAGATTAACCTACCGTTGTAACGGTCCCCTGTACCGTTGCAACGGTCAGCACCACTTACTTTTTTTATCAACTCTCTATAAATCGAAGCTATACCAAGGTTATAGAGTATCACTCTAGCCGCCTCCAACTTTAATATTTTGTATTTACAGATCTAGAGAAAGCCGTTGTTGCTTGTGCACTGCAACTTCAATGTACAATCAATCACAAGCTTATTTAATTAATCAACCAACTCCTAGAGTGATCATGCGTGATTGAATCATTTACTACTTCGAGCCTTGTGCTCATCTAGCAATCCTTGAGTCCTCGCCAATCGAATTGTCTTGTTAGGGTTGTGTGACTTTGCCAATCGAATTGTAAGGTCTCATTGGGTAGAGAAAGGTGCGCCATCTAGAAGGTCGCGAGCCCCGGAGATGTAGGCGTTAATGTCGAACTCCGTAAACAACTCTCGTGTCAAGTGTCTCTAAACTCTACTATTTACTTTACATTTAATTTAGGACAAAGTTATTCTAGTTTCCGCCAAGAATAACTTATAGACATGCTAGAATATTATTACTTAAACCAAAAATATAAAAGACCTATTCACCCCCCCCCCCTCTAGGTGCCTTTAGGACCAACAAGTGATATTAGAGCTGGAAAATCAAATTAAGATACACTTAATTTGATTATTGTATTAGATCCTAGATATGGCACTACGTACACCAAAATTTGTTAGAGAACCTCCCATGTTAACTCATGCTACCAAAATTTTTAGTTATTGGAAAAGGGTTATGACCAACTATATGAAACTGATTGAGGTATGGGAAGCTATGGAAAACGGTTTCACACTTGCCTGTAATAAAGACACCAATATAATCACAACCGAATCAAAATTGGCCAAAAGGGTAGATGATCTTGCCATGAACGCAACTATGGGAGCAGTACATGAATCCTTGTGGATTGTGTTCTCAAATGCTAAAAATGCAAAAGAGATGTGGGATTCTCTTATAACCAAATATGAGGGTAATGACCAAATAAAGCGAACTAAACTAGCCGATCTAGAAATAAAGTTTGAAACCTTCTGTGTAGAAAGTGGTGAGACTGTAGAAGATACCTATAACAGACTTCTACAAATACAACATGAATTTATTGAACTTGGTCAGCCTTTATCTAACAATAAAATTGTATGAAAACTTTTAAGAGTTATGCTTAGGAAACCAGGATGGGAGTCAATGATAAGTGCACTAGAGGTACTGTCGGGAGTACAAGTCTTCACACCAGAAGAACTGTTTACTCATCTCAGAAGCTGTGAAGACAAGCTCCGACAAACTGAGGATTACAAGCCCAAGACTAAAGTTACAGCCCTGTATGCACAACCTCAGAAACCAAATAGACCTAAAGAATTCAATGCACCACCATTTAGTTCACCTAATTTCCCAAATACTCAAACATCTAACCTTCAACCAACGAAAAATGACAAACTCCTGAATGTACTAATCCAAGGGATGTTGGACTTTGAAATAAAGTACAACAAAAAGAGAGAAGATAACAATAAAAAGTTTATTTGTCTCGGATGCAACAAAGAAGGGCATTCCATCCGAAACTGTTTCAAAGTCTTTCCTCCAAAGAAATAAGGTGGTGACCAACAGAACCAACGTCCTAGGTTCAGAAGGGACATGAAGTTCAAGGGCAAGAAGGAAAGGGCGATGGTTGCTGATCAACAGACAGAGACAGATTATTGAAGAATCGAACTCAGAATCTGAGAATGAAGAAGTCATCAACTTAGCTCTGATGGCCACTCACGATAATGAAGCATCCACTTCAAATTCTGCAGTAAAGGTACGCCTAACCCCTGAGTTTCATAAAGTAGGATGTGATAAAGAATTTCCAATGGAAAAAGAATCAACTAGTGATTCAATTGTTTTCCTAGACAAGAAATCAATTACTGAGATGGATACCAGGTTGATCAACACGCATGAAGAATTACAACGCCTACTGGATGAGAAGAATAACGTCATTCAAAACTTAGAATCAATGGTTCTTGAGTAAGAACTTAAGGTAATGTATCTAGAGTCCACAATACAAGAATTAAATGCAAAAACAGTTTGTGTAGGTGAAATTGATAAGGTTAAATTTGAATCTCAAGAATTAAAAGATAAAAATGAAAAATTAAGTCAAAGTTAGAAATTAAGAAAGTGGAATGTGAAAAATTTAGGTAATGACTTAGAAAATAAAGAACTTAGAATAACAAATATTTGTAGAAAGTATTCTAGTGAGATAGAAATGTTGAAAAATAGAATACAACAATTGGAGACCGAAAATAAGGCTTTGAGACCACCTAATGAACATAGTAGTGGCATTAGAATAGGTCCGATAAAACTTGCATGTGAGAAAATTAAGAACTCAATTAATGCTCCCGATGCCAAGAAGGGTAACTCCTCATTTAACATCACTCAAAAGAAGAGCCATGACATTAAAGGGGGACAAACTCAAAACTTAGACAAACATGACACCTCAATTATACATACATAGAATAAATCTAAGGACAAGAGACATGCATCTCTCACACACATACCACAAAGAACAAATACTGTTAATCAAGGAATATTAGGTAGATATCATGATAATAAAATTCATTCAATTAACATGATCCAAAGAAATGGATCACACAGAGGTGTCCCCCAACATCATATTAAAATCACACTATAAATGAAAGATAAGCCGTAAAATGAAAATTATAAGATGTTCAAAAATAACCAATATCGGAAACTAACTAGGAATGTCAATAGGTCTCTATCCCCACACAATGCTCAAGAATCAAATAGCGAATTCAAGCAAGTCACCTAAAAAAATCAAACCTCGACAGAATTTCTTCGTCTAGATCCATAAATAGAACAAAGTCAATATCATGTCATTATTGTTGTCAACATGGACATACCTTAGCGGAATGTTGATTTAGGAGAAAGAGTAACATGTCAAACGTTGTTTGGATGCCTAAGTCAAGAATTAACTAAAACTTGTAGAAACATCTCCCCAAAATACTTGAATTAGTGAAATGATTGTGGGCTTCCTTGGCAGGATATCGAGTATATATTGCATGTCGAATTATAATTAGAAATTTACTTAGTAATAAGTAGGGTTTAGAGATTCTACCTGGCGAGTAGAATGGGGATGTGATTAATTGGGTTGGTGTGAGTAAGTTAATTAGATTACATATCATATAACAATCTAAATTGTTCCCCACAAGCCGATCGAAAGATCAGAGAACCTTTCAAATTCGCATAAGACTAAAAAACCCTACGGGTCCGTAGGAAATAATAGTACTGTTGCGTGGGTTGTCTTGCGGGATGATCTATATTGCATGCGGTAGTGACAGTGCCATATGCGGGTAGATAAGAACGTCATAAATATATTTTGATTGATTTAGAAGGATATTACCTGAACCCTAAAGGCTCCTTATTTCTGTGATTTACTTACAATTAGCACCTTCGCCTTAAATTTAGATAGAGATAACTGTATAAAAACAAATTTATCAATCAATTATAACCAAAAACCCAATCAAATCCAAGAACTTAGACTAGTATAAGTTGTTAATCATTTAAAGATCTATCTCTGTTGATCGATACCAAACACTACTACAAGTAGGATCATGCGCTTGTAATCCGAATGAAAGTAGAATTAGGGTAACTAAGTATATTCTTATGTACTAAAAGTTAGTAGTACCTTTTTGGTCTATCAAGATCCACAACCTCTCAAGCTCATGACAGACTTAATTGAAAAACATATTCGATTAGCTTCAAATGACATATTCAAACCGTTGAAACTGATCTACTTCACGAGTGATACATTTAAATGCCAAATTACACATTTGTGAACAATGTAATACAAAGATGAAAATAAACATATTAAAATAATTCTATAAACCTTATTTTTTTACCGCTTGACTTTATATTAAATTAATTTAAATTTTAAAATGTAAACGCATCGCTAATGAAGTAGATCGGTTTCAACGATTTGAATTCGTTGTTTAAAACTAATATGTTAAGGTTAGAAAGATACTTGATGAGTTTAAGAACACCCTAGTTCTATTCGCTAATCATTGTCGAGAATCATATATTGTTTTATGATTTTTATTAGAAACCAATTAAATCCAATTCCTGATACATAAAACATGCACTAAGAAAATGCCATCAGTACATGAGTTAACTTGTTTACTTTTAATACAGTATGATAACAATTCTAAAATCAACAAAATAACCATGAACAAAAATATCAAAAGCCCCTGCACAAACCACCTATCAACAACACAAAACATAATATTAAATGCCCCTGCAAGAGACCAGTCCACTGATCCTTCTTTATCCAAGCTGGCTCTAGACGTTGGATTTTAGAGGTTATCACTCCCAAAATGCTCTGAACTAATTTTCAGAAAAATCCTCTCTGCACTCATCCACCTCTCCTATAGCCACCAGAATCTCCACCACTGTGGTCAAGTCCTAGTTATCTTCTGCCATGATATGTACCTGGTCTAACATGTCCTTAACATCATAAAAAAAAAGAACAAGACTCAGGTTCAAATGAAAATCATTGTTGTTACATGTACACCAAAAAGTAACTAAAGAGACAATACGAGATCCTAATGATTTGGGTGAAGCATGATTAGTCCCTTTAATACAAGCTTGAATTACGTTGTAACCACACTGTCCAATTCCAAACATGCATAATTAATCATTTATTAGGTCATGTTTGGTTGTGGAGTAAGTGATGGAGTAAACTCTCTGCTTCATCTTTAAGAAGTCAAACGATGAGTAAATTTGAAGGAGTAAGATGGAGTAATATTTGAATTAATTCGGATTAAGTTACTCCACATTTCTAGATAAAATAACTTACTTCATTTGTGGATCATGCGGTTAGAGTAACCCATATTGTAATTTTCTCTCTCTTCATGAGCTTACTTCACCAAACTCTAATCAAACTTCAACTAAATATAATTGTTTCAACCTACCTTAATTTGAAGTAAGAAATTTATTCCGAATTAACTTTACCCCACAATCAAACATGACCTTAATCGTGTCTGAGAGACGAGTTTTTAGTTTTTACAATTAACAAAATTTATCTTGTTGTATGTAAATTACAGTGTTAAATTACTCTTTTTCTTAAACCGAGAAGTTCGTTTTGTGTAAATTTAGGAAATCTTGCAATAATTATGTAATGATCCGGTGTAGATTCCAATTTAAATATTGATAGCGTGAAACTTCAGCATTGGGATTTGGGAGGTTGCTCTTGCTCAGAGTCAGAGGCATCGAATGAACAAGTCCCACCTCATTATTTTATTTTGTTTTTAGCTCTACTTTCTCGAATTGGGGTCACTCTGACACGTGATAAAGCTGGGTATATTATTCATTTTATTTTGTATTTATTTCAGATAAAAGTCGTAGGCTTTGGCTTTATTTATTCCGGACATAAAATCGATTTATTTATAAATATATTTTATGTAAAGCTCAGATGAAACGTGAATTAAACTTAATTCAATGCAATTAGAAATTATTTGAAGATCAATTAATTAAATAGTAATTTATACTCGGTAAAGAGAGCCAAGACATATCCATTAACTCAAAGATTTATAACTTCAAATATTATATTTGAAGTTAGAGAAGAGTTCCAATACTACTCCACTTGCATTTTATAATAATAATAAAATAAAACCGTTAATACAATCTGTATTATTATTTTTTATATGTACATAAAAAATAACACCTTTCAATTTTGTTTTTTATATGAATCACTAAGTTGAAAAATCAATGTTAAATAATTGTTCACATCAATACATTTTTTAAGCTCTTGGTAAAAATCAAATTAAAGTTAAAATGTCATTATTTTACATGCGCGTAAAGAAAATAATATAGATTATATCTAACGATTTATTTTGACATTAAAATTTAAATTTTAAGCTATTTTTTTAATTAAAACTATGATGGAGATTATATATATATATTAATCCTCCACTTGAAGTTATTTTATTTATTTATGAAGACGTATCCATTAATTATAAGTGGTTATGTGTTTCTGAAAACCTCACAATCATTCATAGCAAAGCAACACAAAAATAAATATATATAATCTGATTGATGTGACAATAGACCCACAATTACCTTTCGGTATGTATAATTGCTCAGGACCATGATAATTGGCATTGCACACGTGATAACAAAGCAACCACACTCTTTCTCTTTAAAAGCTAGATAAATATTTCTGATAACCACAAAATTATAAATTGCAGCCTTGCAGGAGAGGAGCTAAGCAATACCTTCATGTCACGTGCTAAATAAGAAAAATTATGTTTTTCTAATAAATACCAGCTATATATTTGTACGAGCATGGTATTTGCTAAATACCATAGCAATACACAAAGAAAGATATAGATCTTGACCATAATTTATAACAATTAGCACCTACAACTATCCCTTCATGGCACTTATCAAGGGACAATACATTTAACAATATTATGAAACATGATTTTGAGTAATCAAATTACATGAATATGAGTGCCTAGCTAATTCATGATTTTGAGTAATCAAATTACATTTAACAATATTATGAAACATGAGAATCAATCTTTGATTCAGTAACTTTACTCAGAGTCGTACTCGAGGGACCACTTTGTTTAATTATTGCACTAAACTGTTGTGAAAAATTGAACAAGGCATATATATATTTGTGTGTGCTTGTGAATTGATTTGAGGGTAACGCAACACCTTTTAAATAGACAATGTAGAATATTTCAAAAATTACAAATTTTCATATTCGAAGATGATCAAATCGAAAAGTAAGACGCTTGATTGTAAATATGGGTGCAATTAAACTTTTAAGCTATGAAAGTCAAATGCAAATGAAGATCAATCATAAAATTATTATGATGCGAATAACAATCAGTTTTACATTGTCCATAACACTTTACTCCATATTATATAAATACAATTTTTTTTTAAAAAGATGCATAAATTCACAAGGCTCCGCCTTTCATTCAGAAAATAGAAAATACAAGAATGAATAATCTGAGGTGGACATATGATGGTTTTCCTCAGTGTTTTAAAATGCGTCCGCATGGACCACATATGCTTATGTAGTCGATAGCCGTGCTCAAAATGCCATGCAGTTTCTCCCATGCGGTTTTGAGCATATGCGTTCCGAATATGCGGATTAAAAACGTAATATGCAGCGCATGTAATTAAAAATTCATATGCATTATGCGGAGTTTTACCATCTCATCCCAAATTATTGTATTTTTTATATACAATAAGGCACACTTCATGTCAGTTATGTGAAAATAAATTCAACTATATGAATATTAATATATATATATATATAGGTTGAGGCTAATTTGCTGCCGGCGGTGCTGGCGCTTTTTTTAATTTTGTGATGTCCAAACAACAAATCCAAACCATTAGATGTTTAATCTATACTATAATCTACTTGGAGACCAAATTTTACATTTTTTGAATTTTTTTTACTATTTATTAAGCTGGTTTGAAAACCGCTGATTTCAATGGTGCAAAAATTTACTGAAATCAGCAGTTTTCAAACCAGCTTAATAAATAGTAAAAAAATTCCAAAAAATATAAAATTTTGTCTCCAAGTATATTATACTATAGATTAAACATTTAACGGTTTGGATTTGTTGTTTGGATATCACAAAAATAAAAAAAGGGCGGCAGCACCTCCGGCTAAAATGTTGCCGGCAGCAAATTAGCCGGACCCTATATATATATAGGTGAATTTTTTTTTTTAAATCCGTATATGCATCCGCATACCGCTTATGCGGTATGCAGTGGCCTCTCTAGAATACTCGTACGGACCGAATCTTCCGCATGCATGAACAAAACCGCATTTTAAAATATTGGTTTTCCTATTGCACTACTCACATCACAAACGGGAATTCCATTAATTCCAAATAATTACCAAACAACTTGTTCTTAAATTCACTTTTATTAAATTTTTTTTTGTTTGAAAAGTCTTTTCATCTCATTATGAGAAAATCCAACCACTATAAAAAAACATATTACATCACCAGATTTTAGGTAAGCGGGATTATAGTAGGATGACCTTATCCAAGGAACAAAAATATAGCCGATTTTTTTATTTATATCCAAAAAATAAATTAAATTTTTAAAAATAATCGAACCGGTCATCAAATTTGAAATCTATCCAAACCGGTTAACCGTTAACCGGACCAAATTTCCGGTTAACGATTAACCGGACCCTTTGAAACAGTCCGGTTAACCATTAACCGGAAATTTAGTTTGGGTCCGGTTAATGGTTAACCGGTTTTGTTGGTTTGGTTAACCGTGTACCGGAAAGTTTTTTTTTTTTTTATATAAACTCATTTTTTTTTATAATATATGTATATGTAATATATGTATATGTATATGTATATATATGTATATGTATGTATATATATATATATAGAGTTAGGCTGGGGTGCTATGGATAGCATAGTGGCCTCTATGCTACGGCTCAATATTCGAGTTTTCAAAATCCAAACGGTCGATCCGAACCGTTCATCTTATTCTCCATATTAATATCTGCTTGGAGACCAAATTTTACATTTTTCTGAATTTTTTTTAATATTTATTAAGTATTTTACAAAATTGTTGATCCAACGGTGGCTGCACAAAACAGTAAAACCGTTGGATTAGCGATTTTCAAAGTGGCTTAATAAATAGTAAAAAAATTCAGAAAATTATAAAATTTGGTCTCCAAGCAGATATTAATATGGAGAATAAGATGAACGGTTCGGATCGACCGTTTGGATTTTGAAAAATCGAATATTGAGCCGTAGCATAGAGGCCACTATGCTATCCATAGCACCCCAGCCTAACTATATATATATATATATATATATATATAGAGGTAGGCTAATAAACAATCGATTGTTCCTAGTCTCCCGTGCAACCAAGTCATTTTCCGATTTTTAAAGTCCAAATGATCGATCCAAGCCGTTAGATGTGATCTTTATATTAAAATGTGCTAGGAGACCAAATTTTACATTTTTTGGAATTTTTTTACTATTTATTAAGCCACTTTGAAAATCGCTGATCCAATGGTTGCTTAACCAAACAGTAAAATCAGAAGCTACCGTTGGATCAGTGATTTTCAAAGTAGCTTAATAAATAGTAAAAAAATTCTAAAAAATGTAAAATTTGGTCTCCTAGCACATTTTAATATGGAGATCACATCTAACGGCTTGGATCGATCATTTGGACTTTAAAAATCGGAAAATGACTTGGTTGCACGGGAGGCTAGGAACAATCGATTGTTTATTAGCCTACCTCTATATATATATATATATATATATATATATATATATGTATGTATATGTATATGTATATGTACAATATTTGTACATATACATATATTATATATACATATACATATATTAGTTTATAAAAAAATAAAAAAAATCAGTTATCATATATTATACATGTATTATATTATATTATATATACATATACATATATTGTATTATATGTACATATACATATATTGTATTATATATACATATATTATATATTACATATACATATACATATATACAAGAAAAAGTAGAAGATTACAATTCATGCAACATATATATATACAAAGCCTTTTGTACACTCAAAATCAATTTCGTAAAAAAAAATTAATTATAAGAAAATATTTATACTAACCACTCAAAATCAATTTCGTAAAAAAAAAAAAAATTATAAGAAAATATTTATACTATACACTCAAAATCAATTTCGTAAAAAAAATTATTGCATATTATATGAATTTACAATTGCTCTGATATCAAATGATAGTCTTAATAATTCATGACGTGTTTTGCAATTAAAATTAAAATACTAAGATCTCTAAAAAAAAAAAAAGCGGACCGCCTGTGGGAATAACCGGACACTCTCCATATATTATATTATATATACATATATTATATTATATATTACATATACATATACATATATTAAAAAAAAAAAATTTCCGGTAAACGGCTAACCGGACCTAGGAACTGGTTAACCATTAACCGGACCCAAACTAAATTTCCGGTTAATGGTTAACCGGATTATTTCAAAGGGTCCGGTTAACCGTTAACCGGAAATTTGGTTTGGGTCCGGTTAACGGTTAACCGGTTTGGGTAGTTTTCAAATTTAGTGACCGGTTCGGTTATTTTTTTTATATAAATAAAAAAATCGGAAAATATAGCTGCGGTTAGAAATGGAAAATATATATATATATATATATATATATATAAAGCAAATGAAATTGACAAAGGAACAATAAACGTGCTTTGTTGGTGATAAGGCTCAAATCATGTGCACCACGACTATATTTTAATTTTCACCCCTATTAAAATATTCAGATTCCAACGTGGCCACGTGATATTATTTTGTTTGTACTCGAGGGGATCCGACTCCGCTGCTCTCCAAATAGGAGAGCAGAACCCTGCTATTCAAAATCTAACCGTTAAATTTTTTCATGCACGAATCTTAATCCAGATGAACGGTTAGGTTTTGAATAACAGGGTCCGGCTCTCCTATTTGGATTGGAGAGCAGCGGAGTTGAGCGCACTCGGGGGACCGTTTTGGTTAATCATTGCACAACCCCGAAAGCAAAAGGAGAATAACGACAAGAGAAATGCACACGTGTCCAATTTTGTTTGGCTTTTTACGGTGTGTCTTGTTTCGCTTCATGTAGCAAAATGTCCAGAAAAGGAGTCTAGGGCTCCAGGCTCCAACCTCCAACTCCAAGCATGTGCAAATGCTTAATTGATCTGACTTGTAAAGTTTTTGTTAAAGGGAAGCAAAGATGAAATAGAGCATGCAAATTCCGATTTTGGGCCGGTTTGGGCCTTTGGACTCTTGGGTTGTATTGTACCGATCACAATGTTCATTTAATATTCATTCAAATTATTTATTACCAACTTGGGTTTTAGTTGGGTACTTCAACTTGGGTTTTAGAATATCATATTATGCATCTTGATCAAAGCATATATTATATTATATTATATTATATTTCAAATCAACGGAAAATAAATAAATAAATATAAATTACTGTCTCGCTCTCTCTCTGGTGTTCATATGTTATAGCAATCAATAAAGAGTTTCTCTCTCAATGCGTTTATGGTATAATTAGGCATTCACTAGATCGACCCTTTATATACATATAGCTATCGACTTTAATGGGGAGGAGGATGCCATTCGATGGAATATAATTGGTCCAAACTCCAAACTGAGAACATATGACTCCAGGTCTATTTACAAGATCTTGAGTGAGGGAGGTAATTAAGGTGCAATGGCACTATGAGTTCATATGGAGGACTCCAAACTGAGAAAACATCACTGGACTACACACTGAAATATCTGTCGACGAACACAAAATATTTCATATCATTTTAAGTGTTTAAATAGTCACGTTTTTCGAAAAATTTTATTTTTACCCAAACCGCATATATTCTGTGCGGCCCGGATTTTTTTTTTTTTTTTTGCTTTTTTCAAATGGCCTAGGCAATTTTTGAGTGATAATATCTCACGATCTGTTTAGAGATTTTGGATGAAACTTCACGGTCTTTTTCTACGATGTCAAGACTATATATCGGTCAATTTTTATGAATTTTGAAGATGTTTTCCTATATTAACCAGAGATGCAAAGTTCGACTCAGATGCACTCCTTTAGCAGTTCGGGCAATTTTTGAGTGGTGATATTTCACGATCTGTTTAGAGATTTTGGATGAAACTTCACATTCTTGTTCTACGATGTCAAGACTACATGTCGGTCAATTTTTATGAATTTTGGAGATGTTTTCCTATGTTAACCAGAGATGCAAAGTTGGACTCAGATGCACTCCTTTAGCAGTTCGGACAATTTTTGATGAAAATTGACCGACATCTAGTCTTAACATCGTAGAACAAGACTGTGAAGTTTTATTTAAAATCTCTAAACATATCGTGAGATATCATCTCTCAAAAATTGCCCGAACTGCTAAAGGAGTGCTTCTTAGTCCAATTTGCATCTCTGGTTAACATAAGAAAACATCTTCAAAATTCATAAAAATTGACCGACATGTAGTCTTGACATCGTAGAACAAGTCTGTGAAGTTTTATTAAAAATCTCTAAACAGATCGTGAGATATCATCTCTCAAAAATTACCCGAACTGCTAAAGGAGTGTTTATGAGTCCAAATCTGCATCTCTGGTTAACATAGGAAAATATCTTCAAAATTCATAAAAATTGACCGACATGTAGTCTTGACATCGTAGAATAAGACTGTGAAGTTTCATCCAAAATCTCTAAACAGATCGTGAGATATTATCACTCAAAAATTGCCTAGGCCATTTGAAAAAAGCAAAAAAAAAAAAAAAATTCGGACCGCAAATATTCTATGCGGTCCGAATTTTTAAATAAAAAAAAATTCGGGCCGGATATATTCTATACGGTCCAAATTTTTAATTCGGACCGCACAGAATATATGCGGTTTGGGTAAAAATAATTTTTTTCAAAAAACGTGGTTATTTATAATAAAATTATTTATTTTTTGGGTAAAAATAAAAATCTCGGGTTTAATGGCCCATTAAACACACCAAATACATATTTCATTTTAAATGAGAAAAGAAAATACAAATACATGAATAATGTGATCAAACTATGTAAGAAGAGAAAACAAATCGGACGATTAGCAGCATGATGTAATGGGAACAATTTGGGTATAATAGATTTTGCGTCCTTTCCATCAGCTTTAAAATATGTGTACACCAAAGTTCTAAATAGTGTTTATAGCGGTATAGCGGGGAGATAAAAAAAAAGCTTTAGCGAATAACGTAGCTACAACGAAAACTATCATAAATAGCGTTTTTTTTTATTTTAAAAATTATATTTTATATTTCTACTAATAGTAAACATGTCTCATCAAGAAAAAAAACACCAAATTAATTAAGAAGTTATAATATTCATATTGAACCAATACAAAGTTTAAATTGTCATTTAAAATATCCCTAATTAAAAAATTATCGATATATTTTATATTCAAAATATATCACTACCATATATTAATGCATGATACAAAATTTAATTGATATAGCAATATAGCCTGCACATGTTCCATTATATTGATATAGCTTGATAAAGTAAAAAAAAAATCCATCTAGACATTAAGGCCCATTAAAATTGCAAAATCATAAGCCCATGTAGCATAGTGGACCGCTATTGCCGCTACACGCTATAGCAGACCGCTATAGCGGTCGTAGCTCGATTAGTGCAGTTTTACCCCGTAGCTTAGCTTTCTAGGTCCAAAATCGCTATAGCTGCGCTATAGCTAGCTATTTAGAACACTGGTGTACACAAATATTTAAAACGAACACACATTGATATTGAAGCGGTGTGTATGAATTTTAAAGCATATTAAATGGACGCGGAACCCTTGAGTTCCGATGAGAGTCGGACCTAAATTATTCTTGATGTAACTTGCTGTGCAAATGATATTTTGATTATGTGAGATGATTTAATGTTAGTTTGTAATAATCTAGAAGTCAATAATACGATAATTTATCATAAAGCTTTGTTCATGAATTGGATGATTAATATCATTTTGTTGCCTTGAGTATTATTGAATTTATGGATCATTTCGAGTTCATGACTGAAATTGTGAAACTCCATAATATAGATGATATATACTCTTAAAAAGTCACTGACCAAGGTAATTAGCAGGAACACTAATTACCGCGATAAGGTTAGTATGTGGATTAAAAGATGGTTAAGTTTTACAAACCACCTGACACGAGATGTCATTTTAATCACATAGATACATGTTCTAGGAACATGGTATTTGACAGACCCCGAATAAAACATTAAATAGAATTGTGTTCGTGTCATTAATGTTTTCATTCAGTGTTAAGTTCTAAAGTATAAGGTATTCATCTTTCCTACTAAGAAATGTATATGTGTGATTGTTATCAAACGTTGTCGGTAAAATGCAGTTATAACGGTAGCTCTTCGGTATACATGGCTTAGCTGAGGTAGTGATGGTTTACCAAGAATACTATTTGTCCCTCGTATCTCTATACGAGCTATAGCATCACTGGGCCCCTTGATAGAGTAAGATTATCTGCTAGCGGTATAATTACAAGAGTAATTATATTTGATAATCTGCTCAAGATCAAGAAAAGATTCAGTTAGCAAGGATGACACACATCTACCTTGAAACTAATCTGATAGCTATGAGACAGAAGAACAGACACAAGTAAATTGTTTACTGGATCGTGATATTGTACTGTACAGCATCATCTGTGTAATTGGATGGTCATGATGTGTTGCCAGATGCCGCTCATGATTATAGAAGTTAAAACAGTTTTAACTCTGTTTACCAACATAACACAGATCCTATTGGGTCACACCATATAGGAGTTAATCGGAGAATCTTATTGTGATTGATTATAAATTGGTTATGATCAATAGTAAGATGGTTATAATTAATTATACGTGTTATAATTAAATTATAAATGTTATGTAAAAATAACAAGCAAAAATATTGGTTAATTTATAAATGTGTGTGGCACGTTGTATAAAAGTTAACCGGTTAATTTATAAATGTGCAGGACACATTGTATAAATTACCGAAACAACAACCGCAAGAAAAATATATATAATTGTTCAGAATAATTATACGAATATTATTTGTATTCAGGCCGAGGGCATTCGGGTCTTTTCAGATTCGTGCTTATCCGCATGACATGTCATCGATCCTATCCAGATGACACGTCATCGATCTTATCCACATGACATGTCATCCTTATCCATTCAATGGCATATCTTGTAAATAGGCCGAACTTGGAGGGCATTTTGGTCTTTTGGCAACCGACCCTAAACCCTATAAATAGGGGTGGAGGGTAAAGAGAAATTTGCTAATTCACTCATACCGTTTCGTGTCGAAACGGATCGGTATTTTCTCTCTTTCTCGGTTTCTCTCCCAAATAGTGTTTCGGTTGAGAAAAGAAAGTTATACGTAGTTGACGTATAATCTTGCGAGTTGTTGTGAGGTATATTTACGGGATCGATGAATAGTGTTTTATCGAATTTCGCGGTATGTTAGTTTTGCATATTGATGAAACTGAGCAACTGAAAATTCGTGTTTACGGGTTTTCGTCTTTTTCCTCGTGAATAGTGTTTTTGCAGAATTCCGCGGTTTACGGTATTTCTGGCAGAAGAAATAAACCGCTCTCCGGTTAGTCCTGGTGGATAACCGATAGAGGTATCACACGTGTGATACTCCGAGTCGATTCCTTCCCTGGTGAGGCTCTACTCGCTCGGTCTGCATTCCAACTGTGATTTGGAAACAAGGTATAAATATGCTATATTAATCTATTTAATTGGTAAGTAGATTAAAGTTTTAGAAATCAATCATGGAGTAGATCTGTAAAATGATTAAATTGGGTTTTGATGCCAAAGGAATACTGAAGGTGGACCGCCTTGGAAAGTTTCCTGACATACCCCGTTTAATCCTGATCTTAAGTTGGCCGTAGAAATTTTTATTCTACGGTCATTCTGCAACTTAAGCCTAAACGGGTTTTGGTTACAGCACCGTAAAACGCAACATTTAATCCTTCTATTTTGGTTGATGTGATGATACCATGAGATAGAGGATAATCATACGAGCCTGTGGATATGTGGCATGAACGATTTGAATTTACGGTTCAAAAGATATGATCATTTAAGTGAAGAGGTAAGAATATTAACCAAGTCAAAGACGGGTAAAATCTTGGTCAAACACGTTTTTGACCAAAGGTGAGGTGGCATGTGGTTGAATGGTCAACCACATGTGAGGGATGAGGTTGCTTGTAAAGGAAGTAATGGATGGATATATTCTTAAATAGACCAATGGTCCAACGAACCATTAAATGAGGAAATTATCAAATAAGCATTCTTGATTTATCATGAGATTAGATATTTACAAGGGCATTTGTGTAATTCATGAATTCTATTTAAGAAGGGTATCCCTCCATTCTACACACACAATTCATTTGGCAAGATCTAAGTTCTAGAAACTTCCTCTCCCTTCTTCTCTTTCCCTTCCATTGATCAAGCAAGCTAAGGAGCAACGAAGGGGCGACAACACGCCACCCCCTCCCTAGCCGATCCACCATAAGGGATCGTCAGCTGCCTTTCCTCCACTTGCCGCCGACGTTCGCCACTTCAAAGTTGAGCTCACCTCGGGTCTTGTGCCACTGCCTCCTTCCGTTCGATCAGATCCGCCGCCAATCTGGACCCACACCGAGCTCAATCTTGCTCTGCCTCCCACTGCCACACCTCTCTCTCTCTCCTCTCCTTGTGTAGAGGTTAAGATCGATTTCTCTCTCTCTTCTTCTTGCTCGAGATTGATCTAGATCCGTTCGATCGAGATCTTGATCTCTCCTTACATCCTCGATTCGAGTTGAGATTTAGATCATCAAGAAGCGTGCAAGATTGTGTTGATGTGCTGCGCGAATATTATTCAAAGGCACGAGGATCTGATCGACTAGTATTGATCTCCTCCTGTTCTTGACAACACCTTGGTGTGCGAAGCTTGAGGTTTTCTGTTTTGGAAACTTCATCAAGGGATACTAAGGCGCAGGCAACCGTTTCACGCTCCACTTGATTAGAGAGGTATGACTCGTAACACTCTGCTAGATCATGTGTGTAGCATGATCCATAAACTGTGTGTGATTGATTGCTTGTGTATAGTAAGATTTGGTCTAGATCGCTATGTAAATTTTTTAAATATACCTGCCAACCTAGACCGAAACCCAACATCTCGGACTTAGCGATTAACATATCACATGCATACACACAATCCGTCATCTCATAACCCAAGATGCTACATTGGTATGCCTCAATTGCAGCTGCAACTGAAAACTTTGTATGCACTCTCAGTACTCCTAATTGCATTATTCTCCATTATAGCACAATATTGAGGTGTCTCCTCCCTCTTATATACCAAATAATTCTCATGAAATTCAGACATGTCATTTCTCTTTATAGTCTTGTTTGTCATCCTAGGTGATAGAACTCTATCAGAGGGAGGTGTGTGACCAACAGTTGGAGCTTGGGTGGAGGATTGTACTTGTGCTTGAGTAGAGATCGGATCAAATGCTTGTGTATTAAGAAAATCTTCATCGAAATCAATATGATTTAAACCTCCTAGAGCAGCTTATAGTGGAACTAGGAAAGTCATAATCAAATTGATTCTCACGATTTTCATAGTAATTACTTCCACGACGACGCAAGCCATTTGCAATACATCATGAAATTTTTGGTACGAATGGCTAAATTAATCAAAACGGAATATATAACCTATAAAGAATGCATGTTTTAAATATGTAAATTAATTAAAACCTCATATCGAAGTATAAGTCGTGTAAGTCATCATAGTATGGAAAAGATTTGTTATACCACATTTTAGTCTCATTATCTGTTTGCAAAATAGGTGCCCACACTTCTTCGGTAGCAACAGCCATTTTCTTCGTAGGGTCCCATCTGAATCCACTTTGATCTCTCAATCGTTATATAGTTTTTTATTGTTTTTTAAGAGTGTGTTTTTGCTCTTTAAGATGCTTCACCAAGCATTTTGAATCTATAAATTTTGCCTTGAATCTATGCACCATTTCATTCCATGCAACCTTACTCTATGCATTTTGTTGACATGTACCGGGTCTATTAAATTCAACAAGCAATTCCACTAGGAATGCCTTTTGCAACTCATTCCAAGCTGCCCTATTGTTGGCCTCATTTTCATTGCCTGCATGTCAAAAGAAAATTTTGTTATCCAAACTATAGAAGATTTTGTTTTCATGTTTACCATAATTACAGTGAAATATTGCAATGTAACACTGGAAATTGATCTCAAACTTAAACATAGCTCCTTATACGAGTACACAATATTCTTAATACAAAATGAGAATGGTATAATCAAGCTTTACTGGTATTACACATATGTATTCACATTGGTACCTAGAACTTATAGAAGAGACCGACTCAACATGGCATAATAAAAATAGAATAATTAAATATAAAATCTAATAATATTAATCAAAAGAAAGCAATTTGTCAATTGTAAGATATATAAAAATAAAAACCTTACGCTGTGCTTTCAGTAACAAAGAAGACATTTTATCAAACACCTATTGTGCACATTACAATACAAAGCATAATACACATCTAAATCAATACTTGATATATTTCATGCATTTATTTCAAAAAATTATGTCTTGCATGCCTTGCATAGATAAGTCAAATGGATTAATCATCACTTTGAACATAGTAGCATCAATCATCACTTATGAACTTATCTAATAGAACTTAGAAGACAAATCAACAAATTCAAAGTAAAAAAACAGGCTCAGTGTAGATAAGTCCTTTTAGTTATTGCATCTCCAGTAATTTAATAAATGAAATAGTAAGATTTTGTTCGTTTACCTTATCCAATTATGGTTCTTCGTCTTTCTCCAGCAAAATGTGTTATCTTTTCCAACTCCTTTCGTCTTTTATCGCGCTAAGCTCTTATTTGCTTTTTCCTCGTGTTCTCACGCTGCTAATTTTTTCTCGCTGAAACAATTGAGATAAGAGACAGATAAAGAGAGAAAGGAGAGAGCGAGACAAAACGATGGTGGAAAAAAAATTCACTATGACTTAACAATTTTTTTCCGTGATTTTAAGCTACGGAGAATGATATTGGGAACATACGATAGGAACTTGAGGGGACATTTTGGGCCTTCCGAATAGCTGTCGGGGAAAAAAATAGAAAAAACCCAAAATCCAATTAAAATCCATAGAAATAACGACAGCTGAATAGGTCCTAAGTGTTTAATTGCTCATTAAGCACATCAAATACATATTTCATTTTAAATGAGGAGAGAAAACACAAATACATGAATGATGTGATCAAACTATGTAAGAAGAGAAAACAAATCAGATGATTTACAACGTGATGTAATGAGAATAGTTTGGGTCTACTGAATTTCACGTTCATTCCATCCGCTTTAAGATATGTGTATACAAATATTTAAAATGAACACACATAAGTGGTGTTTATGAATTTTAAAGTATATCAGATGGATGCGTAATTCTTGAGTTCTAATGGGAGTCGGACTCAAATTATTCCCGATGTAATGATGTTTATAAATAAAGAGCTTAAGAATTTAACTATTCTCATATATTTTAAATTTTATTGTTTATGCTTGATTTTTTGAACAACAACATTTCAAATCCAATGACAATGTAGTATCTAATTCACATCTCTATATAGAAACATAGATGGGCCTTCAACATGCATGTTACAATCATGAGAGTAAACCCTATCGCCAGCAGTCATATTTCAATGTTTTATAGGAAAATGCCTAACAAAGATTAAAAATTGATAAGAAAAATGCAATACTTATTTTTATACCTCTCTCTCTCTCGATATACCACGTAACTCTCTTTCCCCGTAAAGATAAACTAGAGGCGTGGTTGCGGCTTTGCCGCAAAATGTTTTTTTTAATGTATATTGGCATATACAGGAGACATTTTTTAATCTATCTACTTCTTTATGATGAGGAAGTGTGAATATTTAAATATTTGAAAAATATTTATACATAAATGCCATCACATCTAACATTATCTTAATAGCCTACTAATAATATTAGCCTAGTGAAAATATATACATCAGACAAATCTAATGCTCTCAAATGGTATTAAATGTAGTGTCAGAGCATCACATTGTGAATTTTGAAAAATGTATTATATGTACATCTAACAGCTTCACCATCAGATCATATAAATTGGGGAAGGAACTGTTCAATCTGACAACACCAATTGAGGGATCATTTGTTCCATATAGTAGGTTGCATTTGTTTGATATAAAATGAGATCAATAAGTATGATAAAAATACAGCCATATATCTTTCATTTTATGTGTTGATCGTGTAAAAGTTTGTTATCAGGAAAAAATCAAAAGGAAAAATTACTAAGCATTTCAAGTGAATGCTAATAATTAAGATAACAGTTTCATGATATTTGTATATAAAAAGACAAAGGTTTAAATTGGCAACCTTGAGAGTAATTTCTAAAGCAAGAAAAGTACAAATATGGAAAAACTATAGATGTGTTGTGTGCCTTATAGAACAATTGTGCATATTCTATCATATACTATTGTAGAAGGTATATAATGAATGGTGGAACTCGAATTGAATTTTATCATTTCTCATGAATATGATGTGTATGATGTATGATTTTACATTTCAACTGTCTAATTTTAAAGTTGTGCTATTTCTCATGATTGTGAAGATGATGAAGTTAACCTACTGTGAAGATGATGAAGTTAATCTACTGTGAATGGTTCCTGTCCTTCGTAATTTATAAATATCTTTGAAAATAAAAACATAAGATTAAGTTATGAGATTACAATGCAAGGTACCTAATAACATGGTAATAAATAGAACCTACCCCTTCAAGCAGTAATGGTAGAATACATAGAGATACATTTGCCATCGGCAGTATCAAAATATAATAACTTTTTGAGTGGATCATATTTTCCTGATATTGCCTTTACCCTCCTATTTTATTCACATATAATTTCTTTTTTTTTGAAACATTGTCAGTGACTAACAAGTGATATTCACAAATAATTTCAGAAGAAGAAAATGAAGTGTAATTATATTAGAATAATAATAAGGGAAGAGAGAATAGATAAGGGTACCTGACCGAGAATGTCACTTAGGATAGCACACACGGCACGATGCTCCATCTTTACAGCAAGTAATAATCTCTCCAACAAAAAATCTGCCAGATGTAACTTTTTCAAACCCTATCATTATCATATCAAACTTTTTATATCAACTCAATTGAAAACATACAGATATCAACAAAAATTGTTGGTACAGAAGCCACAGATGTTGTCCCCAAATAGTTTATGATGCAAAGTTCAGCATAGAAAATAATCAAAGGATTAATTGATTGTGTGTAGTATTTATGAATGTTCATACTTTTGGGAAAAAGAAAACCAAAATAAATAAAGAGGTAAAATGATAAACCAGCCTGAAACTCACACATGTTCTTTCTGACAACAGTAATTGAATCGAAATCAGCAAGAGATGTTTCCCCAGGCTTTCATCCCTCCAATAGCTCAACCTCATCCAAAACTTGAAAAACACACAACAATAACCAAAATAAAGAGAAAGTGATCTGTATGAATGCTAGTGAAATTGAATTGTCATGGACTGCTTATAACAATGTCGATAAAAAGGAAAAGAGAAGAATAATACCTTAATTTCTGTTAATTATCAAGAAGAAACAGAAACTTATTTTCAAAATGTTATCCATATGTGCATGCATAAACTATATTGAATTTGAAACTGAAAAATACAAAAAAGAAAAGAACAGAAAAATATTAGTAAATGAGAAATGACTAATGCCAACTTAATTAGCATCACAAATTGATTTATAATACAGTTTAAGAATGAAAATTGTTCAAATAACATCAAAACACAGTTTAGAACCTGTGGCAGCAAGTATCAGTAAAGGTTAACATAAATGAGAGAGAATCTTATGATTGTTGAGGTAAATCCTAAACTCTAAGCAGTACATGCAATGAGGAAAAATCCTAAACCTTTTTCTGTAGCAATCTTTGCAACAGCGAGAAATTTACCTTATTAACAGTGGAGGTGGCCTTCTTCGTTTGAAGGATGCGCTTTCCAATTACAACAGAGGTTTTAATAAATTCTTGTATAGTTGTTGCTCTGGGGTTTTTCCCTAGCTTCACCTGCGGAATCTACATGGGGGCGGGGGAGGGGGGGGGTAGACATTGCATAAAATTAGAAAATCACACAAATTTTTCAAGTGTGTAACAGGAAAACTTCATGTAAAATAAGTTGAACTGATGGAAAAGGAAAATGAAAGGTAGTATAGAAGAAAATTTGCAATTTGAAATATCTATGAAGTGCAAAGTACTAATAAAGAAACTGCGAAGAATATCAGAAAATCAATAATGAAATTAAAATAGAGTAATATTTATGATTTGTTGATAAAATGAAATATAAAAAATACAATGCAAATGAACAACAGAAATTCTTCAAAATTTATTAATAGAACACAATGTTTAAGTATTATGTTTGTTGACTCCTTTTCAAATGAGGTGTTCCCAGTCAATGCAGAATTCTTCTAAGTTTCAACATATAACATATGTTTGTTCTTTTGTAGCTGGCCTACGTAGGTACAATTTAATTAATGGCTTGAGTTTCAGCTCTCTGATAAAAGAAATTCGAAGACAAATTACAAATGAATAATTCCAGATAAATTGTAAACTAACAATATTCACTACAGTAATTCATGTCATTTATATGAGTTCCAGTCAAGCCTTTTCAGCTTTTCTATCGTGAATATCTGCAATAACTTTCACTTCCCAACACTCTCACCTGATATTCTTCCCATCAAATTGAGAAAGTGGGAAAATAATTTTAATAGTTGCCTTTTTAAGAAGAGAAATATGAGAAGAAAGCAAAACCCAATAAGATTTAAAAAAAAAAAATCAAATTATCTCAATTTGCTTGAGAGCTTTTGATATAATTGAAAGTTTTGAAGCTTAGATAGCAAGGAATAAAACAAAAAATTTATTTGACTCAAAACAAACGATCTAGTTATTGTAAGTGCAAAAAACAATCTTAATTAGCCTAATCAAGAATGGAATAACATAATACCTTGGATTTGATCTCCAAATCAAATCAAGAAGAGTTGTCTTGCTTAGCAACTTCTTATTCCCTTCCTCCTTCAATGGTGGTTGTGCTTTAGCCCCTCAAATGACGAGCCTCATTAGGTATCCACCGAGAGATTAAAGAAATACTTGTATCTCTAAGGCTAGTAAGAGATTAACAAGTAGAACCTTAATCATAGTTTAATCATCTTCTTAATTTCTGAAAACTTGTTAGAAGATTTATAGATCTCAACACATGAGAAAAATTGGAAGAGAGGAGAAAAGAGCAAATTTCGGCCAAGATATTTTTCACAGCATTTCTGACCTTTCGGTACTAAAATTCTTATATCTTTTTCTAGGTAACTCCAAACGACTTGAAATCTTCACCATTGGATTCTAGACTCCAAGGGCTACATATTACATAGGCCATACGTCCAGAATGATTAGTATTTTCCCTTTCAAATTCCAATTCAAAGTTACCTAAAAAATCTGTCCAGAAATTTCTTTCCTCTTTAATGAGATTGATTAGATTTAATGATATATTTAAATATTCCTTAAATCATGCCATTACTAATCAATTCTTCCTAGCATATATTTGGGCTTTGAGCTTAAATATATTAATCATATTAATATTTAATTAAGTCCACAATCTCATACATTAAAAGAGGCCAACATATAAATTAATATTCCATGTTAATTTATATGCATATCTCATGTGTCAAAAGCTATTTCAAATATGTCACACATACTTTAAATATTACTAGGATTATTTTATAACATCTCCATGTCATAAAATTGTTAATATATTAATAACATATAATTTGTACAAATTAATTATAACTTCTTATAATTAACATAGCACATATTATATACATATCATATATGCTTTATTAATATATTTTCTTTTAATCTTTCATATGGTGTGACCCTATGGGATCCCATCATTATGGCAATAGAATTAAACATTTTTAATTCCATAAATCAATGATACAACTAGCCATGGTATATTGATTACCCAAATGACGTGGATGAAAAAAACACAATGCAAAATCACAATCCCTGTAACATTAAAAATGTTGTTGTGTCAATTCCTTGCCACATGATATCTAAATAATCGTAAGGTAGGAATGTGTCATCCTTACCAATTATTCTTTCTTGATTTCCTGAAGTTTAATTATGATATGATTATCATATAATCATATTGCATGCACATAATATAAACTTTATCATGGGGCCCAGAGATATCATCACTTATATTAACATATAAGGGACAATGGTTTCTTGATACGTATCGTTCTTCCGCATAAGTTATATGCACTGCAGTAACTGCCTTTATAACTCCTAGTTAAAGAGAGCGTTGGACAGTACCAACAATACACATCCTTTATGTAAGAAAAATAAATATCTCAACCAAAGAATTCTAGACACAATGAAATATCAATGACACAAAATACAATCCATATGATATTTCATTCTTGGGTCTGTCTAGTGCCATACATCTCCATGTATGCACATGTGTGATTAGATCGATAACTCCTTATCGTATAACCTATAGAACATGGCCATCATCTAATCACCACACTTATCTTATATGGTCAACCAGTGTACCTTTGCTGATTGCCAAGATAAGGAACATTTAAGAGTAAACAAATTTATTCATTGTGAAGTTCTACAATTTAAGTCATCAACTCAAATGATCCACTAATATGAATACTCAAGGTACAAAATGATAAAATCATTCACTAATAAACTAAACATATCATAGATATGATCTGGGTCTAGGACACCAACACTAACAATAATTCTGCATAGAAATTAACTTGACACCATACAGAGGATTGATATCACATTTTATTTTAACTAAAATACAAGAAGATCAATAACAAAATTCAAGTAAAAGAAGCAACTAAAAAGGAAGAGAGAAGAAACAAACCCAACAACATTGCACCTGCCTTCGTGATTTGTTTGAGAAATCAATCCCATCAACCTCACATTGCCACCTCCATAAACCAAATTAATCCCTTGCCTTCACCTACATAAATTCATTCCAATCAAACCAAATGAAATCTTAAAAAAAAATCCAATTCTTGAATGGATTTTCAAAAACCCAAAATAATAAGCACACACCATTTGTTGTCCATGTTCGAGAGCAGCATCGCTGAATACCTTGTGAGTAGGGTAGCAACTGACCCTGTTACTGTCGGAGAAGTTGGATGCCAATCGCATCTCCTCCCCCACTCACCAATTCCTCTCCATTCGTCATGTGTTGTGATGTGCTCCTCCCCAGGTACAGGTTGAAGACTCCGCCCCATGGTCATTTCTTATGCTGAAAAAAAACAAAATTAATTTAAATTGACTCTGACTCTCAGCTCCTTATCTGAAAATATGGAGTCATGGAGATTTGTAAAATGTTCACAATGCTATACGAACAAAATTTTAAGTGGAAAATAATGGGCAGCGTGAAAACCTCAAAATCTCCAGAAATCTCATCATTGATGTGTGAAGGTCTTAAACCTAAAATTTTATAGATGTGTTGTATAACTTAGAAGCTGAGAAAAGAAAGAGATTGAATGTTGAAGATGTGATAATTTCTAAAAGCTATGCTTTGTGAAGGTTATAAGCCTTAAAGATGGCTAATGTTGTTATCTGTTTTACTGTATTCTTGATGAGATGTGATTTGCAAAATGGACTGTGTAAGAGTGAAAATGACACTACTTTGTAACCACACAGACTTATTATTGACCCAAAATTTCAGAACTTGTGCTGTTGTTAATCTACTTGAACATCGAATTTAAAAGACTAAAGTTAGATTTTAGATCAAGTGATTTTTTACCTATCTAAAAAATAGTAAAAATATTTCCAAAAATGTAAATTTTAGTAGATAGGTATATTTTCATATGGAGAACACGTTGAACTGTTCTGATCGACTATTAGAACATTGAAAACGAAAATAATAATTCGTACTATGGACCAATCTGAGCTATGCATTGTACCATAGCCTCACCTGATATGATAATACAAAACTCAGGTGAACAAAAGGTAGAATTGAATTAAGATAATATTTGTTGTTCCGATTGGCACATGGAGAAGATCATAATCTTATTGTTTTGATTAGGGTTTCATTAATGACTAATTGCGATAAAATCTTGAAAATGACACAATTAGTGGCTAATGGATGTCCAATTCAGACTAATTACTGAAGGATGTAACTAGTAAAAAAAGATTTATAATGATGTTATAAATGTACATACCTGCGGACGTAAGTAGGGCTAGGTCTATTGTAGTGGGGATTTGGGCTTTGTCGGCGACCAATGACCGGACCCCAGACGCAATCTATATCCCCTTGCAAAGTACACTCAAAGCGCATCTTGTCACCTGGCCCACCATGCAAATAGTCGCGCTCACCACAGCCATACTCTTTCACTTTCCTATCACCCTTTGAACACTGCGACAGCTCCGCTCCATTCATTCTTCCCTGTAAAAGTCTTAAATAAAATACACTCATACATAGCATGTTTTTTTAATATTTTTTTAAATTCAAAATCTATGAAAGTTACTGAGTACCATCGAATCCGCGAATAGCGTCAAGTGCATCTCTTCTATCTTCAAATTCAATAAATGCATATCCAGAAGGCCTTCTAGCGACCCACACACTTGAGTTTTACAAAGAGAAATGGAGAGAGAGAGAGAGAGAGAGGGGGGGGTGCTTCAGATTTCACTAAAATTACAAAAAAAAAAAAATGCAAATTGCAGTGCTCCTGTTCAGGTGAGGTACCAGAAAAATTTAAACAACTTATTCTGCAATTAAGTCAATAGTTTACCAAAGATTGAATCAGAAAGTACCAAATTGTAAGAAGATTTTTTTACTACTTTTTTTTTTGTTTAGTTACCTTCTGATAGGACCAAATTGACCAAAATCATCTTCTAAATGCTTCTGTTGAACTCTGTCATCCAAATTTCCAACCAAAACCTTTGACATCTTCTATCTATCTCTGGTAGGTAAAAAATTGCAACTATCAGACAATTTGAACAAAAATTAATAAGCTCTCTGTAGAAAAATCAAACAAACAAACAACCCGTAAAAAGAGAAATCCAGAGATTACAGGTTGTAGGGGTCCAAAGACTGAGAAGGGTGCTTTTTTGTTTTAGTTAGATATAGTATACAAACATAGATAGTTGTCTGGAGAGGGAGAGGAAGGGGGAATGGAAATCGACCTTTTTACCGGAGTCGTCTGGAGCGCGAGTGGGCTTGGATTAGAGAGACTTCTGGACTGGAGTTAGTCGGGAAGCTGATCGGCTGGCCTTTCCCGAATGTAGATGGGCCTGATGAAGACGCTGCTTCAGACGGCAGAGGTAATGATGCTGATTTAGGAGGCATTCATCGCGACCAGAACATAGAAGGTGACAGAATTGCCGGGTAAGTTGTACAAATCTTACCTACGGAAGGAAGCGGAAGTCGTTGATTTCTTGAATCTGTGAAGAGATTAGTGAAAGAGGAGAGAGCGTAAAAAAAGAACTGGAGGCGAAGCAATCGAAAGCGGAAGGAGGCTGTTATTAGGGGAGGAAACACGTAGCAGCTGGGTAACACGTGGTCAACGTGAATAACTGGGAGATGACAAGTAACCTTAATTAAGTTTTTTTTTACCATTAAATAAAGGAGTTGTCGAAGTGGAGAATAGAAATTTCGCTGATGACGTGAAATGATGCGGCCATTTTTATTAATATCCCTGAAAAAAAAGAAAATTTTAAAAATAACCCTGTTCCTCATTTTTTTTTAAATATGCCCTGACCGCCTGGACCAGGGGCGGCCCAAAACACCAAGTGAGGCGCCCCAGGGCCCGGCGGCCCATACCCCAAGTGAGGCGCCACCCCCTGGGGCGCCCCATTAGTAATTTGGTTTTTTTTTTTTTTTTTTTGAGAAATCTTAGTATTTTGATTTGAATAATTTTGTTGAAAAAAGTGTTGGGTTTATGTATATGTGTATGTCAAAAAATAAAATATTATGTATATGTGTATGTGTATGCCAAAAAATATAATATTTGATATATTTACGAAGTGATGTCGTAAATTTTTATAACTTTAATTTTTATTTTTATTTCTTTGGTGAACTATATGTATAATATACACACATACACATACACACATGCACATACACATACACATACACATATACACATACATATATACACATACACATACAAAAAAACTCACACATACACATACACATACACATACACATACACATACACATACACATACACATACACATACACATACACATACACATACATATACATATACATACACACATACACATACACATACACATACACATACACATACACATATACCAAATAAATCAATTCGCATAAGCAAAATAGCAAGTTTATCTGCCACCACGTCTGAATAAACCTAACAAACGACTAGTTCTTCTGGTACCAGTGGCAGGTGCGGCATTACTTGTAGAGGCTTGGCTACTAGATGATTGGCTTACAGGAGGAGGGGGTTGTGTTCTACCGGTTGCTTCAGCGACAACTCTGGCATTTTCTCTTTCGTTGTGTTCGTTTATTGCATCTAAATGTAACAATGCAATTCAGTTAGTAATATAATTAAAGCATAAATAAATTTTGTACAATTCTACGTACCTGCCCTGCGCCTGTCGGAAACAGAACGGCGAGCCCGATTTCCCGACGGTCGCCTACCACCCATCTCGTCCATGGTCATTACAATACGCTTGTGTCTCCTCCTTCCCTTTCTTATCCATCCTTCTGAAGGTAATATTCTATCTCCGACATATGTAGGCCACTCATGCTGATCAGGATAAGAATGGAAAGATCCACCCCAAGTGGAAGCAAGGTAATCGGTACGGTACATGTCAGCAACATAGTGATCCTCACAGTAGTTCCTCACTCGGCATACCGCCATCACGTGACTGCAGGGTATGTGACTTAGCTGGGGTCCTTGGCATGTACAGGTTACCGCCCTGGCATCTCCGAATTTAACCACGTACTTGCAAGCCCTCTTGACAAACGCCATAGTGCCGTCTGGTTTACGGGTGGTAGGAACGTACTCATTTGGATTTTGCACTTCGAATTCTGTTCCATCGTTACCCATCGGGATCACGGTCATGGTTGCACCTTTGTCTCTGTGTCGTCTTAGTTTCTCCTCCACCCTTGTTGAAAATGACTGGTTCATCCTTATTAATTCTGCGGCCTTAGCACGCCGTTCCTGAAACCAGGCATTTAACTTGTAGAATGTGTCCTCTACAACTGCAGCCACAGGCAACATCCGGCTCTGCTTGAATACTGCATTCAGCGACTCGGATCCGTTGGTGGTCATAATTCCCCAACGCCAACCTCCATCCCGGGATTGATATATTTTCTCGTATGCTGGATCTTCGTTGACATCTCGGGGATTATTTTTCCCCACCTTCATTAAGTAGAGATTTGCCTTTGGCATGTACTACATAGAAAATAAGGAAATAGAATAATGTAAGTAAACAATTGTAGTAAAAAAAAATTGTTTTCTTAAAGTACAATAATATATGTAAACAATTGAAATGCCATGCCATCGCTCATATACGGTGCCGACATTTGTACTTGCCATGGCCTGGAGCAATGGTGCCAGATAGCCATATGAGTCCTTCCAACTACCAAATATCCTGCAAATCGCAAGTTCACGACCTCTCCACAGCCTGTTGTATTTTGGGATTACATATTTGTATTTGTGTCTGACGGTCATAGCCACCGCCTTGATGCTCATCGATGGATCCAACTTAATGTCCTCCTCAATTGCATCGGCAATTAGTGATGCTGTCAGATTTGAATGGTCTGTCCTTGTGGACGCAGACTTGCATGTATGAGGTGGTTCGCACTTCTTAATCATCCATGCTTCCCCTGAACCCGCAGGGGTTGCAAAAAGGCGGAACTCGCAGTGCGGGTGAGTTGAACAAAGCACAACTAACCTTGTTCGGTCCCTTTTGTGTATTATACATTCCCAGTTGCCGTGAACATGAGTCTCATATATTTTCTTTACAAGCTCGTCTACGCTGGTATAAACTTGCCCTGCGGCAAGTTCTTTGTTGTATACAACACGAGGACCAAAGAAACTAATGTCTGCCTCTTCGAAAGCTGTGGTGTCGTTGAATGTGGCAACCGGATGCTTATTCCCCCGACCTCTAATCGGGAATTTTTCTGCCCTGGACAACCCTGCTACATTTGCATCACCATCTGATAAGTCATCATCTTCCCAAACCCCTTGGTATTCATCCCCCGTTTCCATTTCTCTTTCTGGTACGGCATCAATAGCATCAACATCAACATCAACATCATTTCGATTAACGGGTACCGGTCCTGACTCTGGCATAGTTGGAAATCTAGGGATTATGGGTGTCTGTCTGGGTGGTAGTGGTAACTCTTCAGTATTTTCTGGGGAGTTGTGGTACCCCTGGTTGTCATTACCGGGGCTGTGATACTCCTGGTGGTACCCCTGGTTGTCATAAGGGGATTGCTGGTGGTACTCCTGGTGGTCATAAGGGGAGTGCTGATGGTACCCCTGGTTGTCATAACCTGAAGGTCCAGCCCCAGCCGAACTTGAAGGTCCAGCCCTCGTGCGGGGAACCCTCTTCGAATATATGTCCATTACCGGGACCCCACAAGCTACAAATTGAGTATACACAACTCTCCACAAATTGGCATCTGTTATTGGAAACTTAACAAAGTAAGGTCTACCCCCCCCCCCCCACGTGAGTTGTCAATCCGTGTAGCCAACTCTATTTCATACCTGTTGGGGTTTACAGATGTCTTTTCGTATATTAGCTGCTTCAGTTCCTCAAATGTGGTATTTTCATTAATCTCGAAGCCAAATGCGACTTCTTTCGTGTAATGCACGCCATCTTCATCCCTTTCTAGCTTGCCGCCGACATACAGTGCAACTAACATCTCTTCTTTAACAAACTACATTTTAAAAAAAAAATTTACAAGTATTACATGACATAATAATGGGTACATTAATAAATGACTAATTGAAAAATAAATAAACAAAATTAAAAAAAATTACAATTTTTCTACAGTAGGTGTACAGCAATTGCTACAGTAATTGTACAGTACGCTGCAGTAAATACCAACAATAATGTACAGTACGATACAGTACAGGTCAACAGTAAATGTACAGTACGCTACAGTAAATGTCAACAGTAATGTACAGTACGCTACAGTAAGTGCAACAGTAAATTTGGAACAGTAATTACTAATTATTATAATTATAATTACTAATTATTATAATTATAATTACTAATTATTATAATTAAAAAAACATACCTATTTTCCCCAGTTATCGCCTCCAGAGAAGGTCTGAGATCGGGAAGTGACAGAGGCAGAAAATGCGTTTAAATCACAGGACTAGTGGGGCGCCCCAGGGGGTGGCGCCTCACTTAAGGTATGGGCCGCCGGGCCCTGGGGCGCCTCACTAGCTGTTTTGGGCCGCCCCAGGCCCAGGCGGTCAGGGCATGTATGAAAAAAAATTAGAGAGAGGGGCATTTTTAAAATTTTCTATTTTTTTAAGAATATTAATAAAAATGGCCGGAAATGATGGGAGCAGAAAATAATCCGATTCATCAGTATTCTATCAGAAGGAAGGAAATGGAGATGTTACGGTAGAATGAACAGTAACACCCCATTCAACTTTTATGGGTTTATAATATCCCGTTACAACAAGCAAATATGATAACGCAAAGACAGGATGAGAGTCCCGATCGATCTCTAAAGTAATTCAATTTTTGAGTTTAGATCTGGACCGTCCGATCAGAATCTGAATCAATCGGGACCCAAAAGTCAGTTAAATAGAACAGTGGAAGTGCATAGAATACGGATTAGTAGTGACGCAAAGAAACCAAACAATTGTAAGAAATCACAGAATTGACCTCTCTCCGACCCACGAGGCCACGAGCCCTTTCTCCTCCTCTGTACGACTCGAACTCGAAGCCTCTTTATTTTCACGAAAATTTAAAACACAAACAACAACTGGGACTGGGAGGCAGGAACGCTTTGGTTGGTCCTGTCCTGTGATCTCCATTTCTCCAACCAACTCCCAATCTCCCATCTGATCTCTGCTTGGTCGACCTCCTTTTACCATGGCCATGGACAATTTCTCAGACAAGAACGCCGTTTTCAGAAAGCTCAAGGCCAAGTCCGATAACAAGGTTAATCTCCATCTCACTCTCTTTTTTTTGTTAGATCTGGTTGATTCTACTTCTTAACTTGTCTTGCGGATCTGGGAAAGTCTGGTTATCAGATCTGAATCGCTGATCGATCTGGATTGTGGATCTGGGTTCCTTTTAATCTTACTGGAAAATATATGTGTTGCATAGATGTGCTTTGATTGCAATGCGAAGAATCCGTCATGGGCTTCTGTCACTTATGGAGTGTTCCTTTGCATTGATTGCTCCGCCGTGCACCGGAGCCTTGGCGTACACATCAGCTTTGTTAGGTATTATCATTTCTTAAATTCCTAATTAGGTTATATTTGAAGGGTCTTAGCTAGTTATCTATTTACTTGTGTTTGTTGGATTAACTACTCTTAGGCCACAGGAGTTGTCTTATTGCTGCTTTATTTTGTTCTTCTCAACGTGTTTTATATGTTTGTATGGTAAACCAGAGGCCTTTTCACTGTAACTGGTGCTTCAAATTTTTTTTTTTTTAATTACTGAAATTTAGGTATCAGAATACAGCATTACACCTTAAGATTGAAAAGCATTGCAGAAGTGCATTTCCATTTATCTATCGACTCTGCTGCAATCTCATTTTTTTTAGAAATATAAAAGCTGAATGTAAATACAACGCTGTAATAATCAGAATTAAGGAAAATACAATTATGTCTATTAGTACATGTCACTGCAGGTTAACTACTCTTATCCTTTTGAAAAATATACTGAAGAGAACTGCTATTTTTTATGTTGTATAGATCGACCAATTTGGATTCATGGACACCAGAGCAGTTAAAGACAATGGCATTTGGTGGCAACAACCGTGCCCATGTATTCTTTAAACAACATGGGTGGTCAGATGGCGGAAAGGTGGAGGCTAAGTACACTTCCCGTGCAGCTGAGCTTTACCGCCAAATCCTCCAAAAGGAAGTTGCCAAGAGCGCGTCAGAGAACATCTCGAGCATCAATAGTAACACCTCCTCTCCAGCTACACCTACTATGGTTGCACCACCTGAGCCAGCCAATGGCATGCCGGAGCTTAAGCTGACTGAGCCAGCAGTTAAGGTGACCATGGCCGCTGAGTCTGAAGTTGTTAGGTCACCGAAGGCACCAACGTATCCCACTGCAATTAAGAAGCCAATTGGTTCAAAGAAAATAGGAGGGAAGACTGGAGGGCTTGGTGTGCGCAAGCTCACTACCAAGGTATAGTGAGCATGGTTGGTCTGTTGATTTGAGTAATTTGGTACTGTATGGTATATCCATGTTTGCACCTTGAGAAGATAATAAACTGATGTTGATGTAATAGTTTTGAAAGCAAAAAATTGAGACCTTTCTTTTTTGTCGTGTGTGTTTGTCTACCAATTCTTCTTGTTGTTATTTCTATAGTCCTCAATCCTTATGTCCCGATAGGTACTTTAAAGAGGCCTTGTAAGTAACACGGGTGCTGCTAACTATCATCAGTACTTCTATCTTCTAAATGCGAATAATAACTGTGCTGAAGAAATGTATATGAAAAGCCGAGGAGCAAGTTAGTTAAAAAATGCTATATGGCACTGCTTAGTTAAAGTCACAAAACATTTCTCTGTCATAAGCTTGAAAGGATGTCAACATTATGTATAACTGATTTATCTATTAATGTGTATAAAATACAGCCAAGTGAGAGCCTGTATGATCAGAAGCCAGAGGAACCAGCACCTGCCCTGCCATCCCTGACCAGCACAGCAGCTACCACTGACAAGAAGGGCCCATCATATCCTTCCCGGTTTGAGTACACAGAGAATACTGGTTCTGCTGAGACCAGCTCAGGTGGCAATCAGGTTATCGGCCACGTGGCTGCACCTAAATCCTCTAATTTCTTTGCTGAGTTTGGTATGGACAGCGGCTTCAAGAAATCTTCATCTTCTTCATCCAAAGTTCAGGTATCTTCATCTAAACTATTGAACCTCAGTCTGATTGTTTGAATTATCAACTAATATGTACTGCCTGATGTGCTGCCTTGATTGTTTCGACTGTCAGGATGCTGACAATTTTCATCTATTCGGCATGGATATGGATACGAGTATCATATCTGATATGCTATGCATACGGCAGTACGACATATCTCAAATTTTATTAGATTTAAATAGCAGAAACTAATGCTTCGAAAGTTAAATTTACTATATGAATACTAAAGTTCTAATTTTAATAAGATACTACAAGAACCTGCGGAGTTACATTAGATGTATATAAGCCATTTTAATAGAATTATCTATACTTCTAAAAAAATGCGAATATATTTTTAATTCTTCAAACAATAATTGGGGAGTAAAATAAATAAATAAGAAAGATAATTAGACTCTGCTCCAGAAGGGGGTACATGGAGGGAGGGGAAGGAGAAATCACTGTGCGGAGGGGGAATTTCACCAGACCGCGTCTTACTGGACGGGTTTACCTGCTCTAGAAGAGGTGAAATGGAGAGAGAGTGGAGGGAAACGACACTGTGCGGAGGGGAATGCTCTGTGGATTTTGGCGAAATCCTTCACCCCCAAATTGGGGTGGAGAGAAGGTGAAATGGCGCTCGTTCACTTCCCTTCCCTTCCCTTTATTGCGATTTCACCCCTTGGTTGTGGAGTACAGCCGTAATTAAAATTGTAGGGGATCAAAAGCACTACATGTATATGGGCCAAAAAATATTACAAATATCACCAGAACAGCAGTTCCAGTGGGCTCAATTGGCCCCTCTGCCTTTCATCTCCCTCTGCCATGTCTCACTACATTCATAGTTTTTGGTGAAGCTATCAATTTGTTGACTATTAATTTTGGATCAGGTTGAGGAGACTAATGAGGCAAGGCAAAAGTTCTCCAATGCAAAGGCAATTTCTTCAGCACAGTTTTTTGGTGATCAGAGCAGAGCTGACCGAGAGGCCGGGATCTCCCTTCAGAAATATGCTGTATGTTTTTACGTATTCACCTGGGTGTTCTCTTGTTCAAGTGATGGACAGTGGCCTATGAAAATATCAAGAGCTGAAATTTGAATTACCAACTTAAGTTTTTTCTATTGGGACATCTAATGATATTATTTATGTATATTTTTTTAGTTTTTTATTATTTATATTTTTGTTTTTGCTTGACATGGATTTTGTCTCAAGGCCAAGCAAAAGTGTGGTGAACTGGATGCCTAACATCCTGACTGGGTTAAATTCATTTTTTTTGTGGTGTTAAGCAAAGTTGGATTTAAGAATGGGGAATAGAGATCATTTCCATTTTATTCCACTCGTGTTGGGCGGAGTGGAATAGATCTGATTCTATCCGGATGAGATAGATATTCCTCTCATCCCCATGGAATATCTCATTCCATTATGTTTGAATTGAGAGGGCCTTAGTTGCATGATTGGGAGGGTCTAGACGAAGGCATAATGACAATTTTCGAAACATAATGACAAGATTGGGAGGGTCTAGATGAAGGCATAATGACAATTTTCGAAACATAATGACAAGATTGGGAGGGTCTATATGGAATTGCTGGGTTTATTGTGATAACGACCAATTAAGCATAATGACATATATAAACATCACGAAGGCATCTTAATTGCCTGTCAGGTTAAAAAGTTCAGTGTAAACCAGGGGCATTGATATCAGCAGTTTAAGCTAAAGTCTTTTGGTTATTTGATAGGGGTCTTCATCAATATCCAGTGCTGATCTTTTTGGTCGCGATAATGACGATTCTCAACTTGACATTAGTGCTGCTGACCTCATCAACCGTCTTTCTTTCCAGGTAAACATTTTAATTTTGACCTTTATTGAAAAAACTATTTAGGTTATGACAGGTCTTGACTTATCGCCAGCTAATGTTTTATTTAAGTCCTATCAGTATTTGTTTACTTTACTGTTTAGTCCTCATTATGGCTGATGAGGATTGCAGTTTGCATTATGGGTTGATGTGATTATCTTGTGGTTATAATTATAGATATATTTCCTATTCAGTCAATCAATTGGAAAATAATAAATGAAATGACTTGTTGAATGTGATCACTTACTAGTATTTCTGCATTCTTTGGACTGAAAAATTATGGTAGGAGTTACTGTTGTAAGTTATTGGAATGCCCAAGGACCGAAACAGTAAATGAGTAATAATATTGGAATTTTTTTGTTTAATTTAGCCACCTCCCTCCAAAAACTGGAGAAGTAATTTAACCTCTTCTTTATGATTCTTATTTTGCCTTTTTTTTTTTAGGCAACTCAAGATTTGTCATCGTTAAAGAATATGGCAGGAGAAACTGGTAAAAAACTGACATCATTGGCTTCAAGTCTCATGAACGACCTTCAAGACCGTATCCTCTGAGAGAATTCACCTCTTTATTCGAATTCTTATGTCAATATACATGACTCGTCTCCAAGTGGGTTATGGCATATACACCTTGACGCCAAATCTTCTTTTAGCCAATGAAATGTTCTTTTAGATTTTTCTTGCCATTCATAAGATGGGTGTGTAGTTTGTGTGGTTAAGTTTTTTTTTTTTTTTTTTTTTTTCCTTTTCCCTTTCCATCAGTTATAGAGTGAAATTAAACTATATAGAACAGACTTTGTATTTGCCTACTGCTACTATTACTCGTGTTTTGTAACTTGTTGAAGTTGGCTTTAGTATTTGCCGTGTTTCAATGCATATGCAGGTGAATGCTGTTACATTAGTAAAATATCAAAGAGCTTTTATTTTATCTTTCCCCTTATGTTTTTTTGTTGGACTGATTTGTTGTAACCTAGACCAAATGCATTTAGTAGTTGTCCACGGTGTGATTTCTTACGAAAATGGTTGGATGCTTGGGTGAAATCTTATCAATTTCTTCTGGAGTTCGTAGGGTTTAGGGTAGATAACCTACAAATAGTACTATCATCCTCATTCCTGACACATAATTTTCACACACTAATTGAAATTTTACTATTGTTGATGATCGAAACGCATCCACAGTACAGTAGCTATATAATCGTACAACGGTACAAGTCAATTAAATTCCGTGTCTCCGCACCATTCATCTCTTGATTTACAAACTTAGAAGTCCTATTATCCGTTTCTGTTGCTCCTTATAAACATGGGCCCAATCTGAGAAAGGCCGAGAAAAAACCCAAATGTTCTTCTCCGATTCCGAATAGCATGCAATGATGCAATGCATGCATCTCGCGAGATTGCCAAGTCGTCTCGTCGTCTTTCTCCGGATTCCTAAATCCTAATCTTCTCACCGGATCGGATCTAGACCAAACTACTTCACCTGTCGCTCTCACACGCGCCTTCTCTCTTCTCTCTTCTCTCTTCTCTCTTCTCTCTTGCCTCCTTCATCTCTCTTTACACTGCCCCGGCCGCCCCTTCAATCTTTCCTCCTACCACCACCATCTTTACTGGTAAGCTGCTTCTCTCATTCCTTTTTCTTAACATCAAATGTTTCTACCTATGGTTGCTTCTAAATTGAGGTATATTTACAATTAGTTGAATTTTGTGAGTTATAATAGGCATCTTTTTAATTTTGGGCCAACTGTGGATGAATCTTTTGAATATTGGGAGAAAACTGTTTTCAGTCTTTCAGTTGCATATATTATTTTCTTTTCCAGGGTTTTAGCTCAATCCAAATCTCAAATAATCAATGATCCAGCTCCTAAATCTCAATTAGTTTGTTAATAATCAATTGGCAATTGTAAGCACATCACTAACAACCTTTTACATGTCATTGTATGTATATCCACTCATTATGTAATTTTTAAGTTTATGTTTTCTTGTAAGCAGATATATGACCTTTAACATCAAAATTAACATGACCTTATAACAGATGTATTGGAACAGAATAGTAGTATATTAGAAATAAGAACAATAGATGTGTGAAAATTGTTTATTACATTAAGATTACATGCCATGTAAGGGAGTAATGAAAAACAATTATATGATGGACTTCTAGCATGGCATATTGATTTTCATACTGTTCTCGACTCATGCTGAAATCAAATTTGTTTTTGGTTAATAAGTTATCATATTTTATATTCTGTCTACTTTTCCTTTCTGGTCAATATTTAGTTGGTTTTCATTAGGATTGGTTAAACATCCAGTAAGGACCAAATGACCTGGAATGAAATATTCCAAACTTGTGTCAATTATTCTTGGACTTCTGATATAACTTCGGAATCTGATATCTAAGCTGCACTCTTATCTCTTTGTTCCTACAAATTTGGTTTTGTACTAGATTCCTTTGGTTAGAAAATTGGTTCAATTTCACTAACAATTGTAATACAAATTCTATTTGAGGGCTTCCAGAAGAGTGCCACTAAATAAACAATGAAGATACGCACGTGTGAGAAGCCTAGGCTAGAGCTGTACCAACTCAAAAATGTATATTTTACCTCATCTTTACAAGGTCAATTGATATTTCAGAAGGCAGCATCAGAAAAACGATTAATTTGGTGTCTCGTCTCTTGTAATTTGTTTTGTGTACAGAAGACAAGGCTGTTCAGCTGTGAATAACAGGCTTTTTCCGAGCTGGGCTGAATATCGAGCATCATTTGGGCAGGGCAGGACAGGGCTTGGGCTTAAAATAATTCAAGCTGGGTTTGGACTTTTCTTCTCAAGTCAGGGCCGAACCGGATTTGAGCAAGCTGGGCAAGGTATGACCCCGCCCCTTGGCAGGTCTATAGGAAGGAAATTTGCAGTTCGTCAGAGAAAGAAAACATGTCGTGTATTGATCAATGCGCTTTTGACTAAGTAGATATATTTTGTCTCTTATGTCACGTGGTTAATCCAGGCTGTTATTTACACTTCAAATCCTTTCAGGATATGGTAAAAACAGTTGACCGGCACGCAAATTAAAATATAAATGTTCTCTTATTCAGTTGATAATCCCAAATACCTACAGCATAAAAAAATATTCTTTGCTTTGGTAGTTTGGACATATGACTCAAAATTGGCAATGGTATGTATCAGTACTTGTTGATTATAATTTACATGGTAATCCATTTGCCAAACAATTGCGCAGCATGAGAGCTTATACATTTTTTCTTTTTGCTTTGCAGGATCTAATTTGCAAGAAGTAAACATGCGAGATCCTTTCAATGCTCCAATCCATTACATAACTTCTGATCGTCAGTCGTCAACTGATCCGACACGACCTGACGTAACACCTTCTCATACTGTTTTCACGAATGGTAACAGCGATGCGGTACCCTGGACACCTAGCGTCGACTCCTCAGTAAGGTCAGTTTATAGATTACTCCAAATGCAGAAACTTTCAAAGGAGTGCTTGAAATTGTTTAATTTTTTGACACTTTGGTTTCAAGTTCAAATCTCTAAACCTGCAAAAAAGCAATTGGCCCATGAAATAATGATCCCAAAAAATGAAATAAAGGATTTTATCTAAAGGCTTTAATAAAAAGAGGATCTTTCTAGATTCTGAAGGGTGTATAATGCGATTAAAAATTTTTAAGATTGTAAAAGTTGTTATAATGCAATATAAATCTTTCTAGATGCATGATACTGAATGGGTTGATTTTAACTTTTGAGGTACTTAAAGATATGCATGAAACTGTGTCCTTGTATTTCTGTAGGCATCAATTTTACAAAGCAGCTCTTCCTGATGATTTTGGCAAAGAGTTGGATCCTGAGATCAAGGTGAATTGCAAAAAAGCCCTTGTACTTTTAAAGATTTGGAGAAAACTCTCTTAAACTTTGATTAATTGAATGTCATAAATAAAAACAGTGCATTGTCAGTCGCGGTAGATTAGAATTCAAAGTGGTCTATTCCTCATGTATGTCTTCCAATGCAGTGGCTATCTGGATAAAATGGCCAAAGCCAACATCTTGGATCGCACCAGCCATCATTGAAAGTTTTTGAGGGGTTTATATGAAATTTCTTTTTCTGGCAGGAGCTCTTTTTTAGAACAAGATCGCTAGAGGAAGAGGCGTTGATTCTCAAAAAGCAAGTGGCTGATGCTGGATTGAGAGTATGTAAAACTATTAAAGATGCCCCTATGGTGGATGCATATTGAGAGAATGGGTTTCAATTGACCCCCATTTGTTATCAAGAAAGCTTTGGGAATGTTGTATTTTTAAGTATTTTATACAAAATTGTTATAAATTTGACCCTGTACTTCTTGTCAACTTTTTATGGTTGGTCCCTGTACTTCTATGTATATGTATTGACCCCCATAGTCAAAACTTCTGTCCCTAAAATTTTGATACATTTTATAGGAAGACGGAAAACCACGATTGAAAATTAATTGTGACCTTTTTCTTGTTAATTTTGCAGGAACTGCAGCTACTAAGCGAAAAGCACATTTTGGAGAGAAAGCTTACTGAATTAAGAATTGTATGTGCACATGATTGGTGTATCTTTACTTCTATTAACCTTTTCCATATCGTGTTAATTGTTGTATTTTCCTTTCATTGTAATCTATTTTGTTTTCAATCCAGGTGCTAGATGAGAAGCAAGACGATGCCATATCCAGCACCTTAAAAGAACTAAATCAGAAAAAGAGTCATATAGAAGAAAACCTTAGACTGGCTAATGAGCTAAAAGTATGTAAGCAGTCCTGCGCAAACTTGTAATTGGCGTACACATTTTTATCATTTAAAACTATTATGGATATTTTATTATCTTGTGTCATTGCAGATTGTAGAGGAGGATGTATACATATTTACTTCTTCAATGCTTAGCTTATTAGCCGAGAATGAAGTTCGGCCACCCATAATAAATGCATCAACAATTTCAAATGGTACAAAGGTAACCTATTTTTTTTACTTTTTATTTTTAAAGTGATCTCCAGGATCATCTGTTTCCTATTAATGGAAACAATTAAAAGTTGACAGAACACAAACCAATAGTACACAGTTTTCTCTGAGACAACTTTTACAAAATGCCCTAAAAAATACATCAATTTGCAAGCATTGTTTAGAATGATCTACCAGCCTTCATGTTTGTACAGCAATAGCCAAGCTTCCTTGAGCATCAGAGGACTGTGCTATATATGCCCGGAACCACCTTCTTCGTCCGCAATTTTCCCCAGAATCAAATCTAAATCTCACTGTTACTTTAGAATTAACCATTTGTTCCACTTGTGTCCTAATTAACAAATCCACAACTTGGTTAGCAATATTTCCATTCTGACAAAGACCCAATAGGCTTAGGAGAAGTGTGCTCAAAGCAAATTTTTTTTTATTGATAAAAGTGGGATTTATCCCGCCGATTTGATTGAAATCATAAGGACTAAGGAGACTGATACCAAACCACTGGTATCATTCCCTTTTTAAGTACAAAATCATCCTAAGAAAGCTAAGCATAGAACTATTCTATTACATCATCATACTAAAAAAACAAGTACCAAATCAAACATAGAATCCTACATAGGTTCGGTTTTTCAACATACAAAATTAACAGACAGTTAGACTTAATCGTTCACACAAACACCAACCAAAGAAAATTAATCAGCGATGCCTTGTCCAAACCCTTGCCTGGGTTCCTGCTCAAGGCAAACTTAATTTCTTTCCAACCAACAGGCCCATTATAAAGCAGAAAATATAATTTGAATATATTTTCTAAACTACCTTCAATTTGAGAATAAACTGCCACATCTCTTTAATAATATCAAAATGAATAGAGCAAGAAGTGTAAGTTTCTAACCACTGCCAAATTTGTTTAGTGTAAGAGCAATATTAAAACAGATATTCTATGGTTTTTTACTTGATAATAAGACAGACCATCCTTCTATAAGAAAATTTTAGCAAGATCAGTGTTCTCAATACCACAATTGATAGCCGATCTTACTGCAATTTTATCACCTGGGTCCCACCTAGAGGCAACCTAATATGATCCATGAGAACTGTTCTTGTTGTAATTGATATGTCTATGTCATGGTGGTTGTCTCACAATTATGATTTTTCTGTTTTCTTTTTCATTTGGAACTCTAGAGAGTGAGTCAGCAGATGAATTTGAAGCTAAGATCTTTGACTGTAAGCAATTATAAATCTCTTAAATTCATAAAAGGCAGTCTTGTTTCCTGAGAAAATATGTTAATTATATTTTTTATATTTCTAATTGTAGACTAGCCTTGGTGGCACAGATGCCGACCTAAGAAATGCAGCGACTACCTCGAGAAACCAATTTCCTACATATGTGGTACATTAGACAACTTGAAAGTCCGCATTTCACAATTTGTATTAACTTAGAAGATCATGCCATAGTGACTTCATAGGTCAATAATATTTGTAGGACTCCAGAAGGAATGATTTTAATCAGCAACCTCAGTATGGATTGGTTAATCAACAGTATGAGCTGGGACTTCAACGGCCGAGATACATTGATGATTACGGAATGATTGATCCGAAGGATCTACACCCTGCACCAAATTCTGACAGGCTTTATACTTCTTACATTAACGATCAGCCAAGGCACATTTTTATATCTCACAATAGAGGCATCTTGTTTCTTGTTTGAGGAAATTTTCATGTTAACCTGGAAAATCTCAAAGTGATGTATGCTTGCAAACAAAAAGTATCATTCATACTCCCAAAATATATAGATGCTAAACATACCCCAACATTTTTGCAAAGTCACTCTCTAGAGAAATCAGGGCAGACGGATAATTTGGGTCTTTTGAGGTTTGAAGAAAAAAAGTGGATATAAGAACCTTTGTTTATATTTGGTGTAACTTTCAGGGATGTGGCAAATGCCTCAAATCCTAACTTTTATGATGATAATTCTGGTGATGGAGCTGACCGAAGATCAGAATATTCCGGTGATGGTAAAGGCATAAAAGTTATTAAATTCTTGCACTAGGTTTTGTTGCTCTCTGATTCCTTTTTTCTCTTTTGCTTTTTTTGAACTCTTGTTGATTAAGACAATATTTTGTTAGGAGAAGAAATATTTCCTAGTATTGAAGGGTTCCAAATCACTGGTGTTGCTATACCAGGTAACATGTTAACAGCCTGTGGGTTTCCTACAAATGGGACCACTCTTTGCATTTTTCAGGTATGTATTGTAATATATTTATTTTGTCAAATGTCAAAGGTTTAAGGAGCATTTTAAAATAGTTTCTATACATGGGATAAACTTAGTTGTCTTTTTACTTTGCTTGTAGTGGGTTCGGTATCATGAAAATGGAACCCGGCAATCAATCGAAGGTGCACTTATAAAGACTATTTGTTAAATAATTTAATAGAGACATTAATCAGTTCCAACAAATATGACATATTTTTAAAATCTTGTAATTTAGGAGCAACTGTACCAGAATATTACGTAACAGCTGATGATGTGGACACATTACTTGCTGTTGACTGCACCCCGATGGATGACAATGGCCGTCAGGTTTTTATTTTCTGTTTAGTTGTTTAGATGGTTTTAAACAATATTCCATGACATTGTTTTGACTAGATTAATTTCAATTGGTAGGGAGAATTGGTGAGGCAGTTTGCTAACAACCAAAACAAGATAACTTGTGGTGAGTTTATCAGTGGGTTTTTCATCATAATTACGGTTTTACTCATCAATAAGCAAAAGCATGATAAAGAATATACTGTATTGCAGATTTATTTGGATGTAATTATATTATGAAATGTTACTATTTAGGTTAGAGAACTGGACATAGTTGTATCTAATTAGTCTTTTTTCATCCTAATTTGGTTCATATCAATTACTGAACAGATGCAGAGATGCAACATGAGCTCGATTCCTATATTTCATCTGGAAAAGCTACTTTTAACATATTCTCACTGGTATCTTGTACCTTTATTCATAGTATCATGCTCCTCTTATTTTGTGCTTGTGTGATTATATGGTTAGAATTCAACTAACCTGGTGTTTATGGTAACTTCAGAACTTAATATTATAAAATATTATAGTTACCCCTAGAAAATATAAGACATTCCTTCCCCTACCCCTTGCCTATCTGTCTTTCTTTTTAAAGAAGTAATGAAGTGTACCTCCATGATTACTCTATAACCATGAACTGGTCAGGATAGCAGGGTACTGCATATTTGTTTTGCAGGGATTGTAGGAAGTAATTTAATTTATTTTAAATTAAATTATTATATATTGCAATGCAGGTAGATTCTTCAGATGACTGGGAGCTGGCATTATTGACATTGAAACGCTCAACATACCAAATTAAGATACAAAGTACTGACTCTGTTATCATTGAAGAGAAATATTCTTCTGAGCTCTCTGTATGTCCTTTTCTCCTCGTTTTCTATCCACCAAAGTTACTTTTTCTCACTATAGATGTAAACTGTTATTTTATTCCTTGTAATTGTAGATGAAAGTTCCACATGGGTATTCTGCCCAATTTGTGTTGGTAAGTTCTGGTCGCATAAGTGTTCCTTTTACCACAGAAGGTGTGTCTCAGCCCAATTCCTTGGAAGAGGATGTTAGGTACTTTCTAGTTTACAAGTTTACAATTGTTTTATAATTTTTGCAAGCAGTGCTTGATACTTCTTAGTTTGAGAAATAACATAACATTTTTTGGGTGATAAAAATGAAGGTTGGGCCAAAGAAAAGACAACTGCTTGCTCCTTAGGGTTCAACTACTATACCAAATTGTAATAGTTAGTTTATGCTACTATAAAATCAACGCAAGAGCTCAGATTCTTCGTTTTAGTTCAACTTGAATTTAGAAGCAGCATCATTTGGGTAGAGGCAAACATATCGGCATAGAACATTATGTTTCAAAAAATGTAGCTGATGTCTTGTACTAGCAAATAACCAAGAACATGTGATGTTGTTTGCACAACATCTTTTGCTTTATAAAGTCCTTTTCTCTATAAAGATCTAGAATTAAATCTTCTCATCATAAATAATAAACTTAAGTTTTTTTTTTCCCCCTAGATTGAGGGATCTAATAGTGCTCACCATGAGAACATTTCAGAATAAGGTACCTCCTATTTATTAATCTTGTGGGTATCAGACGGATTCTCTATGGCAAGTAGTGTACCATGGCCAGTAATTGTATCTGTACCATACTGACCTGATCAATAGTTGTATCTTTCGCATTGTAAGTGCCAACTACATCTCTGACCAGCATAGCATTGCACAAGACTAATTGACTTGAGACGGCTTGGTATTTAGTATTTACCATACAATTAATCTTCCCAAGGAACATGCAACATCTTCTGTACTAAACAGTGAATGATTCTTACAGGCCGTAGATGGTAAAAGGAAAGGGAAGGCTTAGATATTTGTTTACAAGTTGATTGTATTCACAATTTTGGTGATTTCTTTCCTACATCCGAAATGTAAATAAAATTTCAATCATATATAAGGTAAAATTGTAATTTTATTTTGAGGAAGAACATACAAGGTAGTGTTGCTATGTCATTTTTTTTAGCCAGCTTATGAGAAAATAATGCTACTTTTTCTGTCATGCTTAGTCTAGGATATATTAAGTTCAATATTTGTAAATGCCAAAAATAGATATACCTGATCATATTAGGAAGACATTGGTGTCGTTGCAACTATTCTTTGTCCCAAATCTGACTTGTTACTTTGGAGCATAGATTATTTGGTAATGGCTAGCTGAAGAGTTGTTTCCTCGATAGTATCATTTGAAACTCGATTAATATATGAAAATATGTGCTTGGTGCTGGATGCCAACACCTCAATTTTATCTAATGAATGTCTCCGCCTTCACCTAGTTAAGTAATTGAATGGTACAGTACAGGGAGGATCCCATCTGCATTGGCTCCAAATATTATATTAATACTATATCGCTAAGTAGTTGCTAGTGTCAATGAAAGGATTTGCCGAGGGCTTGCTCTTTGCCACAATTCTCAACATGTGCTATTGTTTACTTTCAATTTCGTTATGTATTCAATTGCTTTTCTAATTAGGTTCACAAACTACAATTATAAAGACAAAATTTTATCCATTTCAGAAACTCGTGTTCCTACGCATTTCTTTTCATTAAAAAGGGATGTACTTGAAAGTTGAAACAGATATAATGTGGTTTTTTATTTTGCAAGTATTATAATCTTTGTGTTCACTTCATAAGTTTTATGTGCAACTTATCATGGTTTTTTTTTTTATTATACTGGTGTGTAGTGTTTCAAAAAAAGATATTTTGGTCCAAAATTTCTTAAATGCCAGATTTTCCCTAAAATGTGGTCTTATTTTTTAAAATAAATATTAGTCATTCCGAAGAGAAGCTTGAAAAAACTACCTAATTTTTGCAACTTGGGTGAATTTTGATAGAATTTGAAGGTAGTTCTAAAAAAAATATTAGTCCTATTTTTTTTCATTCTCTCCTTTTTCTTTGTTTAGCTTAATGGATTTGTCCAGCATTACATTACATTACATTATGCTTTGGTGATCTCACACTTAATGGTTGTGATATTGTCTTCTACAGTAAAGATCCAGAGATCAATTTCATTAGAAATATTAATTACAACTTTAATTTGGACCAAAGATAAAATAATATAGTTTTAAGTAGGAACAAAGATTATTTGTACCAGAGATCCATTTCATTAGTGGGTTTGAACGGTGGTATTCGAATTCAACCGACGAATCCATATCATTTTTTTATTATTTAATTTATAATACATAAAGAAAATTAACATTTGAAATTATACAAAACAGGGAGCAACTGTCGGTGGGCAGTTTATTAATTTCTCAATCATTGCAATATACATGAAGCAACTATTTTAAACATGAATTAACACAAAACATAGCAAGATATATATGCAATGAATCCATATAGACATTTGGAGAGGAGTGTTCACAGATAAGGATCCACGACCAAGAGTGCAGTTAGTGGTACATAAGGTGTGCCAAGAAGCAGGGTTATGGATTACATTTTTATTTTTATTTTTATTTTTATTTTTATTTTTATTTTTTTCATGTGCCGATTGATAGCTGCTATCAATCTCTTTGATATCATATAGTAGAGAAATCAAATGATACACGATTTAATTAGCTTGCAAATATCTTATATTACAGAAATGAAGGCAGATGTGCGGCTGGTATGAGCCCATAATGACCAAGCCAAGTAAGTAGTCAACAAAAATTGGACCAGTTGCTTTGCTTTTTGTACCGAGCAACAGTCCAACAGAATCAGAATCCATCAATCGCATTATTTAATACATACTAATATTATATACCTTTTAATACCTTTTTATATATTTTTTAATATTTTCATTGACTAACCGAACAAACTTATTTAATAATAATATATAATAATCAACAAGAAAAATTAATCGCAAAGGAATTAAAATATACCCACTTATCATTAATTTTAAGAATGTTATCATACCAATTTTATTTTTTTATTTTTTATTTTTTATTTTTCCTCAACTACTCAACATATTGATTGTTCTCTCTCATGAGTCATGAAGGCGTCCAAAAAGCATGATGGCACAATACACAACACTTAATCCCAGAGGATAAATAGAAATGTGATTCAATTTGGATCACAAATACTTTTACAGTATAAAGGGAAACAAATAGACCGTCGACCTTCAACAAGTCTAGATACATTCATTTTGATGATAGTAGATGAGGCAATTGAGAGCAAAGTAGGAAAAAAAAAAAAAAAAAGTGGTTAAAATTTTGTTAATCTGAACTTAAATTTATTATATTTATGTTTCTATAAACTTTTTGTAAACTTCTCTCTATTGTATATAATAGTATACTTGATATTTAATTAATCTTTCACCCACCTTAAAAGTCGCTAATTCTATAAAACATATTTCATACGAGAATATGAAAAATGTATAAACGCTCATCTAAATAAATATCTCAGTCTATTTCGTACAAGAACCTCGAGAGATCTTTCGTAGATTTAAATAGTTAGAGTTATGTTTGATTGTGGAGTAAGTGGTAGAGTAAATTCTCTACTTTATCTTTAAGGAGTCAAATGAGAAGTAAATTTGGAATGAGATGGAGTAATATTTGAATTAATTCGGATTAACTTACTCCATTTATGGGTCCCGCAGTTAGAGTAATACTATGTTATAATTTTTTTCTCTTTTTATAAGCTTACTCCACTAAATTCCAATCAAACTCCAACCAAACATGATTATTTTTATCTACCTTAACTCGGAGTAAAAAAATTAATCCAGATTAACTTTACTCCACAACTAAACATGGCCTAGATGACTTCGACTTTCAATATTTACTAAAAAGATCTCCGTTATTCCTGAAAATTAGGAACTTAATGTCTCCTCTTTTCATATCTCAATTTTCTATAAATGAAAGAAAATGAGAATATGTTACATGCATTAGTCTACAGATTATCAAAAAAAAAAAAAAAGAAAAAAAAAGAAGAAGTGATTTTTGTTTACTTGTCGGTGGTTATTTTCCTTTCAAAAGAGAGGTAAAGGTCCAATTATTGTTCATGTTTATTAGCATGCATGATGCATGCACCATATATCAATAGATACATAGATCTTTCAATAATTTACTTTAGTTAGTTACACTTGAGTGTTAGTACTATTTTCTCGATTATATCTTCGACTTAATTCAGAATTAACTGTAGAGAAGAAAAAAAATATATCATCATAAAAGTTTACTCTCTTTCCATTTTGATTTGGAATAAAAATAGTCGTTAAAATTTTCTTTTTTAATAAAGTTGGAGATTAAGCTGCTCAACTGATTTAATATTCATAAAAAATTCTTCATCCGAATTTCAAACACATATATAATATCTTTCACATAGAAAGTATTGACTTTGTCACTAGCTATTATATCAAAGACTGATTTTCAAATCGTTAAAAATTATTAAGTTTGTACATCAACTTCACATATTCTCCCTTTCTCTTCCCTGCTTAATTATGTTTATTTCCAATTTTCCCCTTTTTGGAGGATGTGAATAAATCTGATCTTGCCGTTTCTATCCTTTAATTATTACTTCCTTTATTTTAATAATCGCTCTCTGGAGTCTGGAGCTTATATAGTTTCCAATATATAGATTGTGCTTATTTAGGTTTACTTAGTGTGCCACTAGCAATTAAACATTTTGAACTGGCCTGTTCATGGCGTCATGAATGTCCTTTATAACTTCGCCTTCATTAATCATTAGTAATGTTGTTGGGTCTATAATAGAATTATTAATCAACTTGTATATTTTAGTAATTCTCTCTATCAAAATAATCTATGAATGAAGTGCTAAAAGTCAAACACAGTATCTACCATCTAGTATTTTCAACTAACTATTTGCATAAAAGAGAGAGAACATATTTTTTCCAACCAGTGCACTTCAAAAATTGTCTTCAAAATTTAATATATTCATTAAAATGTCACGATCTAAAAGGCAGGATGTGTTTGGTTAGGTTGAGATTAGTGGCGAAGACACATTAATATAGGGATAAGAATATAAAATTTCTTTAAAATATGTTTTTTTTTTGTCATATTTTTTCAGAAAAAATTATAAAAATATATTTTTGTTTAAAATAATTATACAATTACTAATATTGTGCTTGTGTTTCAGCATGACATATTATAAAAAATAAAAAAGATTCATACAAAATGGTATATATTTAGGAAGCTGATATCAGTACCTGCACTGTATCTCGAGTCTCGAGTCATCTTGGTCAGTTTGGAAACTGGCATCAGTGTAACCGTTTATCACGAGTTCGGAGTCACCACCGTAGACGAGAAACATATCCTTAGTTCTTCTCAAGTGCTTAAGGATATTCTTTGCAGCATTCCAGTGCTTCATGCCTGGATTAGTCTGATATCTACTCGTTATACTCAAGGTGTACGAGACATCAGGGCGAGTGCACAACATGGCGTACATGATGAAGCCAATAGCCGAAGCATATGGTTTACCATTCATTATGCTTTGCTCATCAGTTGTCGAAGGACACTAAGTCTTGCTTAGTTGAACACCATGAGACATTGGCAAGAATCCTCTTTTAGAATCCTGCATGCTGAATCTATTCAGCACTTTGTCAATGTACGTGCTTTGACTTAATCCTATAAGTATCTTTGATCTATCTCGGTAGATCTTTATGCCTAATATATAGACAGTCTCGCCCAAGTCCTTCATTGAGAAAACTTTCTTTAATGAAGACTTGGCTTGTTGCAAAAGTGGAATATCGTTTCCCATTAGGAGTATGTAATCTACATATAAGATTAGAAAGGCAATGACACTCCCACTAGTTTTTTTGTACATACAAGGTTCTTCTTCGCATCTGACGAAGTCAAGTTTTTTTACTACTTCGTCAAATCAAAGATTCTAACTCCATGATGCTTGTTTCAGTCCATAAATGAACTTAAGAAGCTTGCACACCTTCCCAGCATCCTTTGGATCTTCAAAACCCATAGGTTGTGTCATGTACACATCATCTTCTAAATTTTCATTTAAGAATGCGATTTTGACATCCATTTACCATATTTCATAATCATGAAATGCGACAATTGTTAGGAGTATCCGAATTGACTTAAACATAGCTACGGGAGAAAAAGTTTCATTATAATCTACGCCGAGAATATGTTTGAAACCTTTCGCTACAAGCCGTGCTTTGTATACAGTCATATTACCATTCATGTCTGTTTTTCTTTTGAAAACCCACTTATTAGCTATGAGTTTTACCCCCATCAAGTGATATAACTAGGTTCTAGACCGTGTTGTCATAAATGGACTGTATTTCGGATCTCATGGCCTGCAGCCATTTATCAGAGTCAGGTCTATCCATTGCTTCTGCATAGGTCAGAGGATCTTCAACATCAAAAACTGAGACCTTGTGCAGTCTTAATTACCTCTCGGGTGCATGGATTGTTCTTGATGACCTACGTAGCACTTGTTCTTCGGGCTGTCGAACTTCATCCACAACAGTGTGCGGATTTAGTTCTTCTTCAACTTGAGTTGAAGTACTTGAGCTCGGGACTAGAACTTCTTTCACAGCTACTTGTGGATTTGGTTCTTCCAGATGCTCATTAGCCAAAAATGAATGCACTAAAATTAATTTATAAACCTTCTAATTTTGACCGCTTGACTTTATAATAAAATAATTCGAAAACTTAAAATCTTTGCATTTAAATTCATCACTTGTGAAGTAGATGGATTTCAACGGCTTAAATTTGTCATTTGAAACCGGTATAATATATTTTGGAGTTAAGCTCACCAAACACCTTGGTGAGCTTAAGAACACCCTAGTTTTACTCTGATTCTAAAACCTATATTTTGTTTCTATATAGAGAGCAAGAAAAAAAATATGGTAACTAACATCAACCGTTGTAACACCTAATTAGTCGTTGTAACGGGTGTCACAATGGAACTCTCTGGAAGTTTTTCAAGATTTGGATCTCTGAAATGAATTGTTCTGTTGCAACGGCTGATTGACCGTTGTAACGAGATAAATCAATTACATCAGTGAATTTCAAAAAAATGAATTGTTATGTTGTAACGGGTTGATAAGCATTGTAACATGTTATGTCAATTACCTCAATCTCGAACTTACTTAACCAACTTTACATATTTCTAATTACATATCTTCAAACGGGAATAGCTCGGCATTCGAGTATCTGATTTCAATAAATGACCACTTTTTAAAAAGCTTGCGATAATAGAAAAGTCTCAACGGTCCAATTTGTCTTATGAATCTGCAAATATCTTATCTCAAAAAATTGTTAAATTCAATAATTATATATTTTACAAATTAGTCAAATAAAGCATTAGAGTATTAATTGTTTATAACAACAAGTGCATGGTAAATCTCCAAATTGATTTTTTTTTCTCTCTCCCTCTGTTATTTTTCTTGTTCTCATTCTCATTTTTTTTTTACTTAGTTCTGAGCATCTGCAATTGTTTTGCATGTCTCTTCCTTGTACGTAATAAAAAATTAGAAGGGAGCTTGATGTAAAATGTACGTAATAAAAAAATAGAAGGGAGCTTGATATAAAATGAAAAGATAAAATAATTAAAATGAGACATATATTCAAAGTAACGATCAAATTCAAATTTGTCAGCATTGTTGTAACTTGTATATATGAAATCCATATTATTCCTTAGTAAGAGATATTTATTATCTCTGAAGTTTTCAAACTTTTTTCTGTTGGAGTCCCTTTCAAATTTCAAGGAACCTAGTTAGAACCTATAACTAGAGAATTGAATAATTCAATTTGGTCTTCCAAGTGCCTTAATTTACTGTATCTTTATTCTTAAATAGTATATATTTACCCTCATATTCCCCAAGCATTTCATGGGTACTCTTATGGAGAATAACATGTGAATTCAGAGGGATTTATATATATATATATATATATTAAATCAATTAGCGGGGCTTGATGTTGTTCCCGGAATTGAACTAGTTAGTTGTGATATCCTTTCTTATACGCAATTACATCTTAATCTATACAAGTTCTAAATATATAGTAAATTAAAAGCTTCTAATTAGCTATCACTCGAAGAGGAAAAAAAAAAAGCTTAGCCCTCGAATTAATGAAACATACACAAATTATATATCTTGATAAGAATTTGGGTAATTCTAATATACATCTAAATTTTATGATAAGTTCAATTAATATTTTAAAAGAATAATTTTAGCGTGTATCAAAATTTTATGGTACATATATTTGATATTTAAAAATACTTCTAACGTACATCCAACTTTTATAGTACATTTATTCAATAGCTCCAAAAAAATTGTCTGAATTATAATAAATAAATTTATAGATATAGATAGTGCGTGTATCAAATATCACTTAATTTTAAATTTCATGGTTATTCGTTATAAAATTATTAAAATTTCATCGTTAAAAAATATAAATTAATTGATGGAAGATTAAATATATTTCAAATCGATCCAAATGCAATCGCTGTTTAAGAAATAAATAACACATTTATAAGTTTTAGTTTTCAAATTTGTGCAATACTTTTCAAAATATTAAATGGATGGATAAAGTTGCATGTACGTTGGAATTACAAAAATATTATTCAAATTAAAAAAAAGAGTAAAATTATAGATATATTCTCTATTATTTATGGATAGTGTGTATCGAAATTGAGTCAATTTATAATTTCATTGATCATCTGCCACAATGATATTAAGGACATCCATGATGCACAAATTAAAATAAATTGTTTATATCAATTTTTATGTCTCCCATAATATACGTAGATAATGTGGTATGTTAATTTTTTTTTTAAAAGTTAAGTTACAAAATTACTAACAAATTAAGAAAGAAAACAACCATAAAAAAAAAAAAGCAAAGCATCTTAAATATTCTTGAAAAATCCTTCTAAATCTCTCTTGATGATTCTCTTTGATTTGCATGATACTTTCCAAATTATTGATTGCTTGATGGAGAAGGCTTTCCTAAATGGCACCACTTTCATAAACTACAATCGAACATGGTCACAGTATACAGTACAGAATTTCAAAAATTTATTGTGTCAAACATTTTATCACGAAACATATTAAATTAAGAATAATTATATGAAACCCCCCACTCCCATCCCCCCATTTTTTCCGTACTCTCTCTCTTCCTTAACTGCCATATATCTCCCCACTAATTTCATTAAAAGTTTCATTTTATCCCCGCATTAAATTAGACTGTTATTTAATATCAATCTCCGCATTAATTATGCATTCCTCTAATAACAATTCCTGCATTAATTATTCCTTTAAAAACAATCTCCGCATTAATTATACTGTTATCTAATAACAATCCCCGTTAATAAATGTTTATCTGTTAATTGATGTTCCAAAAAATATTTATCATTATTTCTGAGAAGTATTTACCCTTGTAACATAGAGTATTTATCATTATGTCTGAGAGTATTTATCATTGATGTTTTACTGAAAGTTGCAAGTATGCCTGAGAAGTATTTATCCATGTAATATAAAGTATTTATCCATATAATGTAAAGTATTTATCTATGTAACATAAAGTATTTATCATTATGTCTCAGAGTATTTATCATTGGGTGAGGGGATTGTTTATTTAATGGTCTTCAGTTGTGCGGGCACGATTCAAAAAAAAAGGAAATTTTGTGCGGGAACAATTAATGGATTGATTTATTCTTTCATAAATAGAGATCATTGCATAGGGTTTAATACCTGACAAATTCAAGTTAAATACTTTGATGCTTCAAGTTAAATACCCGCAGTTTTTTAAACGCTCATTAATGATTGAGCGGTCCCCCCATGTTTAATGGTCCCCAGTTGTGCGGGGATGATTCAAAAAAAATGAAATTTTGTGCGGGACAATTAATGGATTGATTTATTCTTTCATAAATAGATATCATTGCAGATGGTTTAATACCTGACAAATTCAAGGTAAATACTTTGATGCTTCAAGTTAAATACCCGCAGTTTTTTAAACGCTCATTAATGATTGAGCGGTCCCCCCATGTTTAATGGTCCCCAGTTGTGCGGGGATGATTCAAAAAAAATGAAATTTTGTGCGGGACAATTAATGGATTGATTTATTCTTTCATAAATAGATATCATTGCAGATGGTTTAATACCTGACAAATTCAAGGTAAATACTTTGATGCTTCAAGTTAAATACCCGCAGTTTTTTAAACGCTCATTAATGATTGAGCAGTTCCCCCATGTTTTTTTTTTACAGTATCTGCGGAGATAAATGCGGAGTGGAGGCTGCGGGGATTGTTATCAGCGTCCTTAAATTAATTGTGTCAGACCTGTTGAAATTTGTTGGAACAACTGTGATGATATATAGTAAATTAATGAGAAGCGATAAATATTAATAACACTGTTTTGGCTTCGTGTAGTGCATGCATTTTATTTTATATTATTTGAGGAGGGTTCAAATATCTTTATTTTTTTTGTGCCTCAATCATACTTGTAATTTTAATTTTCTAATGACAAAAAATTACAAACTTATATATCAATATAAAACCGTTATATGTGATATATATTATTTTCTCTACATATGCATAAAAAATTTGTCATTCTTCGATTTTGTTTCTATATAAATTAATAAGTTGAAAAATTAACGTACCAATCAAAATAAAATCGAAATATTGTAATCTCTTATGTGTACATGGAGAAAATTATATATAATAAATTTAACGTTTTTAGTTTGATATTTGAGTTATAAAATTTAAGATATTAATATTTAGATAATGGAGATGAGCTTGATGGAAACACAAAAAGTGAAGGTATTTGTACCCTCATCTTCTCATTTTGATTCTTTTATATATGTATTGCATGAAATCAAAACAACACTGTCAATATTTGTTCTAAAAAATATATGTGATTATTGAAATGGAAGGGCTTACAACGCATGCTATAGTTACGTTTGTTGCTGTGATACTGAGTATAAAGCACATAAAATTCAAGCAAATCCATTTCCAGGAATCTGTGTTGGTGTGGAAAGCACTGTTGATTACAAAAAGCAAAAGTGATTTGTAACCATATAACACTAATTATTCCAGGGGGTACCATTGGTATTTGGTGCTCCCCCTCCCTGCTTGCGATTGCGAAAGCAATTGATATTGAAATTATATATGGAGCAGATGGGAAGGCAAATCATGCGAAAAACAAATTGAAATTAAACAATAGATTGGAACATATCTTTGCAATAGAAAGGAAAAGACTAATCACATAGAATACAACAGAACAGAACAGAACAGAACAGAACAGAGAAAAACAGGGCTCCTTTCAATAGACGCACGTTCACGTTGGTCGTATAAAAATGTATTGTTACTAGTATTATTACAGAGGTTGAGACTTGAGACAAATATCAGCCCTCTCCGACATTTATACATTTATACATTTATACATTTATTTATTTTTAAAAGATCTCCGTCTCTCCGAGGCTCCGACAGGCGACAGATAATATAATTTATTTATATAATAGAAAGTTTTGTTTTTACGAACGGATAAGAACGGACCCGCTAACCCAATCAATCTCCCCATTTAACTGCCTTGGTCTCCATTTCTCCTCTCATTTTCTCCAACCCTCCTTCTCTTCTCTTCTCTTCTCTTCTCTTCTCTCCCAAACCTACTACCAATCAAACAGATTCAATAAATAAAACAATCTGGCGATCGACCACCAATCATCCCCATTCATGGACTGCAAAACCAAGAACAGGAGAACAACAATGGTACATACATACATCATAACATCCACTACTGCTCTGTTTTTTTCTTTCAAGCATTTGGTCTAATGTTGTGGATTTAAATTAATTCTAGGAAGAAGAAGGTGGTAAGTGGCCTCGATGGCTGAAGCCGCTATTAGCTACTCACTTCTTCGTGCAATGTAAGCAGCACGCCGACTCGCACAAGAGCGAGTGCAACATGTATTGCTTGGATTGCGCCAATGGTGCTCTCTGCTCTCTCTGCCTCTCTAACCACCGTGATCATCGTGCCATTCAGGTATTCACTTATTATTTGTTTCTGTTTCTTCTTTGCTTTATTAATATATAGAATTATTTCTGAGAATTATTAATAATTGCAATTGCACTATAAAATGCACCTCCTTTTGTTAATGAAGTGAAATGATTAATAATGAGATACCCCATTCATTAACAACTTTATTGCACTTGATTGCAAGCTTTCTTCTGTTTTATCCAATTTATTATTTTCCTTTATTCTTTATTGATTCATTAATTGCCAATCCGTACTTTTGTGATAAACAATTGCTGCTCTGGTTATTGCATTTCTGATCAAAAAAATTCTTCATTAATACGACTAAATCGTATATATATTTTTGAAATACAACAAGACCGGTACCTCTTTAGGACCAAATTACAAAAATGCACATTTTCTGATTATGTTAATCAATTAATGTGAATGTAGATCAGGAGGTCGTCGTACCACGACGTGATACGTGTGAATGAGATACAAAAGGTGTTGGATATAACCGGCGTGCAAACATACATAATAAATAGTGCACGTGTGGTTTTCTTGAATGAACGGCCACAGCCTAGGCCGGGGAAGGGTGTCACCAACACATGCGAGGTCTGCTCTCGGAGTCTGCTCGACTCGTTTCGGTTTTGTTCACTTGGTTGCAAGGTTTGTTTTTATTGTATCCAAATTTATTCTTTTTGTTTGATATTTTGTTGTTCCCTCTGCTTTGTTGCAATGTTGTTGGTTACCATGAAGAAATGAACACAAAATTAATTAATTAGGTTATAAATTGGAATCCAGAGCCAATATTTGGGTAAGAATGTGATTAGGATATGAGCAAGGGGCCGGTTTTGTAACAGCAATGGAAAATTAGGTTATAGTTTATAAAAATGTAAAAGTGTGAATAGTGTAACTTATTGAAAGAAGGATGTTTTAGTAATTAGTCATGGAGAACTACTTTTTCAATTTTGACAAAGGTGAAAATGAAGTTTTCCTCTCTATTTCCTTTAGTCATCAATTTGGTGCTTCCTTTTTCTTCAATAATAGAAGCAAGTTGCTCTTTATTTCTCTCTCTCTTTTTTTTCTTTTTTTTTGGTTCTGTTCTCTTTTTGTTTTAGTCCAAGCTATCAGAAACAATATCATATATGCCTTCAATTTTGTAGAAATTTGACAAGGCTTGTTTCTCATTTTCTGATAACTGAGATTTGGATGCATGTTTTATTTATCCAAAAAATTGATGTCATTTTCAGAAAATGACCAAATTATTTTCTTTCTTCATACCAATGTACTGCTAACTGTTTGAATTAAATGTGTATGTAGATTGGAGGCAGCTCAGTCGACCACAGAGAGAGAAAAAAAAGAAAGAACAAATTCATGAACTCTTCAGACTCTGAGGAGTCATACACAACTACAGGAAGTGACAAGAGTAATATCACCACACATAGCTTTACTCCATCCACACCACCTCCAACCATGTCAGGGTTCAGGTCTCCAGCTAAACGTCGCAAGGGCATTCCCCAACGGTCCCCATTCGGCAGTCTCATGCTTGAGTTTTGAGTTCGACCAAAACCGGAAACCGGAAACCGGAATCGTTGTATGTATCTATATGTTGTATATGTATATTATAGGAGAATGTTATATATATATATATATAAAAATAAACAATAATGACAAAGCATAATGCGCCTCTTTGGGTTGGAGGCCAATGCTTCAGTTAGCTTAGGGTTATATAGCGTTTGAAGTAAGAGACAGACTAGCTAGTTTATAAATTTAAGAAAAAAAAATTAATGTAATGTTCTAGTTAGTGACTAGTGCTCACTAGATAATTAAGTTTTGGGGGCAGGTTTAGCCATTGTTAATTAGAGTTGTAAATATATAAAGAGATAATAAGTTTGGGAGAAGAAACAAAGAAATGACATCAATGTTTGATGGATAGGATAGGATAGGACAGGACAGGTATGTCCAATAAGAATATGTCTAATACAAAAAATAGTTATTAATTAATTATGATATTTGTTTTTTTTTTAATTGTGTGTGTTTACTGTTTGCTTTTTTCTTTGGAGAAAAGCACAAAATAGAAACGAATGGTATTTGAAATATGAAAGGAATGAAAGAGAATAAAGCAGGGTGTTTTAGTTGGAGAATGACCTAAGAGAAAATGGTGGATGTCCCTATAGTATACACTATACACTGCTAGGCTAGTAGAAAATAAATCATAGATATGGACCAAGGATATCATTTAATTCTTGCACTATGACTAGATTGCAACTAATTAATACTGGTTCTTTTTCTCAATGGCGCAATTGTTTGGGCACTGACACGGTGACCGTGACTGACACCATATTAATTAGTCCGGGTCCATTTAAAATTTAACAGCATATATGCATTTATGTGGAAAAATATTCTCAACGCACGGGCATTGGCATTGGCATTGGCATTGGCATTAAGTCCTGGACCCGTTGCATGAAAATATTCTCTAGTCTAGTGGGGAGGCAGCATTTTCGTCTCTCAAGTTGGAGCAAATTTTGTGGTGTCTCATAACTTAAGCTATTTACTGGGGTCACCATCACCTGTGGGTCCACAAACACCACGGGTCTCTGCGGTCTCCGTCAATGCAATAACACGTGTGAAGGTCCTTAAATCGACTACGTGCCTGCCTCTGATTGGATGCCAAAGTAGGTCGGTTTGTGCTCCTTTGTTCTGTTCTGCTCTGCGTACTCCCTCCGTTCACAACTATTGTGGCTGGCACCTTTCTACCAAGTCAAAATCAACGACCATTTGTATAATTATCTATATAAATTCCTTGTTTGAAAATTATATAATCTCAATTCATTCTATAGAGAATGTAAGTTATGAATTAGTTATAAGACCGGTAAATATAATAATTTTATCCTCCTATTTGAAATCAATGTTGATGGATTCTGTTTCTAATAAAGGAGATCTCCATTTACCTAAAAATGGAGAGGTAAGTCCTAGCCATTTGCATAGGTGGGTAGTTTCGCGCCGCCTTCCTTTATTGACTCTTTCTTGGAAAGCGGCTTGGCTTGTGTCAGCGCTTAGACTTTTCCCCATTGATGCATCTCTCTCCTCTATTAACCGTCTGATCAAATATTGACGGATTCGATTTGGTTATCTCGAACGATCTTACACGCAACTCCTCCCAAGCATCCGATACTGGAATCCGAACACAGAGCAGGCTATTTATTAGAGCAAGAGATGTACACGTACACGTGACGGTGTGAAATTTCTTCATACGGTATCGGCTATTCGGCTGTATTAATTTAGACTTAGAGCAAGAGAAGTCTGATCGGGATTCGGGAATGGTCGTCGCCGTGTCCAGTGGAAAAATATCTTTCCCAATAGGAGCTCGACACATGCCAAAGCTATGGTTGCACTTGCACGGACAAACAAAAGGACAATGATATTGACAGAGCTTTTCTAATTTCATGCAGCTCATCATTTATATATTTTTTTCATTTGTCTCTGTTCATCGTGCGCTGCGTGAAGTGAAATTATCTCTTTCGTTTCTTTTATCCATAAACAAATCGATTTGACCTGATGTGGCGAAACAGGGCTTGGTCTACTTAATTTAAGTTAAAAATATCCTTTTTTTTTTTTTTTTTTTTTTTTTTGTACAAACCAAACCGTGTTTTAAAATTTGTTCAATATTATTTTAATTGGGATCAAATTTGATTCAATGCATAACCCTAGCTAGGTAAATTACAATTTTGTGTCCCAATAGCGATCGAAGATGTCTAAACTTTTATAGTAAAATAAAATAGCTGATTTTATATAACAGGTTTATTTTTGAAGAATTATTGATTAATCTTATTGAAGACATTAACTATTAGTTTCTTCTTAGTTCTTACAACAAACGTTTTTGGTGTTTTATTCAATTATATCCCTTTACTATTATCTAATCTTGTTTTTTTTTTTATAAATTGCTGTTGTAAAGGATGACGACCAACGATTGAATTAAAATGAAGTTAGTTCTGTATGTACAACTTAGCGTTCATTATTATATTATATTATATTATATTATATTATATTATATTATATTGGTCACTATCAATATATGTCATTTTGCTTAATATGAGACCGTTCGTCAAAGACGTTATGTGTTGTATTAGTGTAAGCAATTTATAATATTTGATTCCTTGACATTAATTATGTATTGTCAAAGTAATTTAATTTTGTTTTTGTTTTTTGCTTGATTATTGAAAGGAAATTTCGTTGAAAGAAAAAGAAGGCATCATATCATTCATTGCCCGTCAGTTGACCAATAGGCTGTAAGTAGGCCATAACATAACATAACATAACATAACATAACATAACTGGGCCGATGCTCTGTGGGCCCCTACCTGAACCGCCCATTACCCATTGACCCATGACCCATCCATCCATCCATTTCAGGGTTAACCCTGATTAAGCCGTGATGTCATTTTCTATCATAGTCTAATTATCTAATCTTCCACAAATCACACCATTAAAGATATATATATATATATGTGCATTAGCCATTTAGCCTTAGCCACCATCAAATCTGGCTTTTTCTGCCACCAAGTATATATATATATATATATATCACTACAAGCCGCTTACGCCAACACCTACCAATTAATACAACCTAATTAAACTAACTCTCCCTCACCCTCACATAGTTTTTCGCACGAATTTTAAAGGTGCCCCGTGCATTCGATCTCTGGTTGGATGATCTAAGAAATTTTATAAGATGGAATTAAAATTTGATGATGACAATTAATTAAGAAAGAGAGAGAAATTAGTGGGAAGAAGATAGGGAATATATGAACAAGTTGAAGAAAAAGATGAATGTGATATTAAAAAACAATCTAACAAACGCATTTAATTAAAAGCAAGTTCTTGACATATATATATAGGACCAGATGAGATGAGGTAATGAGCTAGGCTGATATTTAATTAATTTCCATTTTTCTTTAATTTTTTACTAATTATTTCTTGCAAGTTGGAACCGACTTTTTAAGTAATTATATTTATTTTCGCGGGGAAATATTCATCAAGAGCCAAGAGGAATGGAAACATTTAAGGCATGATATTGATATGGGTCACGGATTTGGATTTATAATTTTAGACCCATAACCAAATTAAAAAGCACAAGCTTTCAAAAATAAATATTATATTATATTATATTATATTATATTATATTATATTATATATTAAATGTAAATGAGACAATGAAATTAAGGCTTAATTAGGGTCCATTGTACTTGTTCTAACTTTACAAGGTGGTAGGCCATGGAGCTAGATTCTATTCTTTAATGCTTCCTAATTAATCAAAGGTTTCAATGTTTTCTAAGCGATCGAGCTTATCTGGTTAAATATATATATAGATAATTGTATAGCAAACCTTTCCTTTTATTTGCTTTTTACATGGGCAAATTCAGATTTATTAATTTTTTATTAATTAATTTCTGGCTGATGGGATGAAGATGTTGACAGAGCTTATCTTTACGTACAAGTTTGAGATCAGAAAACACAAGGAAATTAATTAAGGAGTCTGATTCTGATAGCTGGTTATATTATATTATATATAAGATAAAGGCAGAAACATGTACAATGACTTCCAAAATAAAGAAAACAAAAAATGGACCATATATATATATATATATATGACTTACCTTTATTGAAACTTCAAAGGCAATAAGGCATATATGCATGAGCTTGTATATATAATATTAATATATATTATGGTTATGGTGTGTGTTATCATGAGAACATACGCATTTAATTTCTCCTTTATTCATTGCCGATTAAGATGGTTGGTTAGGGAGTTAGGCAGATAAGCACTTATTGGGGAATCATATATATATATATGATCTTAAATATATAGTGTTTATAGCATATATAGCATTTAGTGTGGTGAATCACTTTCTTATTTCAACATAAAAGTGAAGAGTTCACTACAACATTAATTTTATTCGTTGTGGAACGGGATAAATTAAGATAGGATAGGATCATGGCATAGCAATTAACAAAAATAAGATGTTGATAATTAACATATATATATATATATATATATGTTATTGGCTGTGGAAGTGACCATATTAATCTAACATTAATACATCAAATAATTTAGGAGAAAATAGCATGATATACAGAGGAGATATTGATATTTCGTAAATATAAAATTTGACCAACAAAGTATATATTAGTCTGATGAAAGTTTTATCAATTCATAACCAAATTACTTTTTGTATTTGAAGATTTAATTACAGACGAAGTGATCATCATATATTGAAAGCTACCTCCATCATAATTTCTTTTTGAAGAACTTATTATTTGCTTGTATTTTTTTTCTCTTATTTACTTCTTTTCCTTTCCTTTTTAATTGTATTTCCCCACTTTTTTATTGTTTAATGTTGTAATTAAGCCTTCTTTTGTAGCATCAGAAAGAATAAATATAGCCACCCAAAATGAATATATACTATTTTAGTGAAAACAACTATAGCCACACGAAAAGCAACACAGAAGACCAAACTAATTAAAGTACACGTAGACCTATTTTCTTAAAAAAAGAAGAAGACCAAATTAACTAAGGAATAGTTTGGAACAGTGTAAGAACAAGAGAGAGAAAAAAAAAGATACAATTGCAATGAGGGGGAAAAAAATGGAAGTCAAGGATATGGCATATATATCAAAGGCACAATTTTATTGGTCGAAAATATTGAATGTGTTGTTTTAATTTTCTGATGAGCATGCTTGCTGGAAGCCTGGAACGGTCAATTAAGTTAGTTTTAGATCATTTTCTCCTACTAATTACTTGTCATTTAAAATATGAGTATAAGAACATCACCATTCACCATTCACCATTCACCATAGTAGATAGAGAGAGATAGTGTGTAGTATATATTAATTAGGTGCCGCAATAGGCAATACACCTCAGACTCAGTGACAGTAGTCACTAGTGAGGCGTGGATTAATTGTGCTTTTACTGACCTATATAATATAATATAATATAATATAATATAATATAATATAATAATATATATTTATATAGGCTATAGCATCTTTAATAAAAAGAAAAAAGGTAGAAATAAGATAGTAAAGCACAAAGTATGTATGACTATAGACTGCTGACTGCTGACTGCTGACTAGGAATAGCAAATTTAACGCCTTCTATTAATTGTTTTAATTGTACCTTTTTCAATAATTAATAAAGTCTTGAGTTGAGTCCATATATGTTAGAAATGAAAATATGAAATCAGAGAGAGATTCCATGTAAATGTAATGGACTAATGGTAACATGCAAGTTCCTAGAAATTAAGGGGGCTGAACACGTACAAACTACAAAGGGGATTCTTAATTATTTTAACTGACTCATGACTCATGACTCAGTGATGGCTGGCTACTTGGCTACTCAGCAGTCAATCTATGTCATGTATTTTCATCAAAAAAACTATCTGGATATTTATTTATGCACTATTGTAACCGGGCTCTTCAATTTTTACAACATAAACTACGTCATTTATTGGAATTAGTCCCTACACAAAAATATATACCCAAAAAAAAAAAATTAAATTATACATTAAACTAAATGAACCCCACACAATAATAAGGCATGGTACCATGTAAGCATTAATTGCATTATATTTTATAATAATACACGCAATGATCTGAGTCAGTCGGTACCGATTTTTTTATTTATATCCAAAAATAATATAAAATTTTAAAAAATAACCAAACGTCGCGTGTATTTTCAAAACTACCCAAACCGGAAAAAAAAAATTCCAGTTTTAGCATCAATTACCGGAAAAAAATCCCGAAAATTGATATCTAAAACCGGAAAAAAAAATTCCAGTATCCAATTCTGAAAAAAAAAATTTCGGTTTTTAGTTCCAAAATTGGAAAAAAAAATTCCGGAAATGGGATTTTTCAAATTTTTTTTATTTTATAAAACTCATTTACATATATACATATATTATAAAAAAAATGAGTTTATAAAAAAAACAACGTTTATAAACAAAATACACGTTATATATATTTTTTTAATTTTTTTAATTATTTTCAATTAGTCATTTAACTGTACCCGTTATTATGTAATACTCATAAAATTATTTTTTAAATGTAGTTTGTTAAAAAAAAAAAAGATGTTAGTTTTTTAAATGGGAGTGCGGGTCGCAAATAAAAATTACAGTTTGTTAAAAGCGCAACAGTACACTTCAAGTCATTATATTGAAACCGTAATTTTTATTTGCGACCCACACTCCCAGCAGACCGCCTGTGACAGGGGTGGTCTACTAGGGTCCTGACCGCCTGGGCCACGGGCGGTCCACTGCGGATGACTATTTATTCGTTTTTTCTCTCTCTTCTCACTCCAACATCAGTCTACCTCCCATCTCAAAGGCAGAGAGAAGGGAGAAAGAACTGAAGGCGATCTCGGGCGATTTTCTGGGCGACTACAGCTACAGGTAATTTAAATATTTTTTTAATTATATTTTTAAAAAATTTAATATTTTTTTAATTTTCTAATTAATTTCTAATTAGCCGCTGATTACTGTACAATTAGTCTTTAATTAAGATAATTAGCTTTCCTAATCAATTACTGTCATTTGAAACCCTAGTTACAATGGCACCCAAAGTTGGAAAAAATAGAGGAAGAACTGAAACCGAACGCGAAGAAAAAAGAACACTTATTAATAATTTTTGGACGGCGGAAGCCTACGCGATGAGAAATTTGGAAAGATTGTTTTCATCCAAAAATAATGAAGAATTTATGAGTACTCTTGATCCATCAATTAGAAAAATGCTAATAGAAGGCTGGGTAGACAGGATTCCTCCACCTGGATGGGGACAGTGCTGCTTATGTGAGCTGAAGGGAGATATGGTGGATAGGTTCTTCTGTTATAAATGTGGCAAAGCTGTTCACCCCAATTGCATGGACCTGTATGCAGATCCGCTGAATGACGCTCATCTCACTACGTGGGAGTGTCCTGCGTGCGTCCGTCGGGCTGAGGAAAAGAAGGGAGCAAGCTCCTCAACTCGTAAGGCTTAGACCCCAATTGTATGTTGTTGTAGTATTTTATGTTTGAATTGTAACGGTTTGTATAATTGCTATGTTTGAACTGGTTGTTGCTGTATGAATTTTATGTTACTTTATTTTATGGACTCAACGGTACTGTATTATTTAGTAATGTATCTGGATTTTATGAATTTTTTGTTGTAGTATTTATGTTGAACATAGGTTGCATTATTTTTGAATATGCTAGAAATAAGTATAGTTCTAAAATAGTCTAACATAGTTCAACAATACAATCAAAAGCGCAATTAAAGATCATAACATAGTTCAAACCAAATAAATCAGTTCGCATAAGCAAAATAGCAAGTTTATCTGCCACTACGTCTGAATAAACCTAACAAACGACTAGTTCTTCTGGTATTAGTGGCAGGTGCGGCATTACTTGTAAAGGCTTGGCTACTAGATGATTGACTTACAGGAGCAGGGGGTTGTGTTCTACCAGTTGCTTCAGCAACAACTCTAGCATTTTCTCTCTCATTGTGTTCGTTTATGGCATCTGAATATAACAACGCAATTCAGTTAGAAATATAATAAAAGCATAAATAAATTTCGTACAATGCTACATACATGCCCTGCGCCTGTCGGAAACAGAATGACGAGTCTGATTTCTCGACGGTCGCCTACCACCCATCTCGTCCATGGTCATTACAATACGCTTGTGTCTCCTCCTTCCCTTTCTTATCCATCCTTCTGAAGGGAGTATTCTATCACCAACATATGCAGGCCACTCATGCTGATCAGGATAAGAATGGAAAGATCCACCCCAAGTGGAAGCAAGGTAATCAGTACGGTACATGTCAGCGACATAGTGATCCTCGCAGTAGTTCCTCACTCGGCATACCGCCATCACGTGACTACAGGGTATGTGACTTAGTTGGGGTCCTTGGCATGTACAGTTTACCGCCCTGGCATCTCCAAATTTAACCACGCACTTGCAAGGTCTCTTCACAAACTCCATAGTGCCATCTGATCTACGGCTGGTAGGAACGTACTCATTCGGATTTTGCACTTCAAATTCAGTACCATCATTACCCATAGGGATCACGGTCATAGTTGCACCTTTGTCCCCGTGTTGTCTTAGTTTCTCCTCCACCCTTGTTGAAAATGACTGATTCCTCCTTATTAATTCTGCGGCCTTGGCACGCCGTTCCTGAAACCAAGCATTTAACTTGTAGAATGTGTCCTCTACAACTGCAGCCACAGGCAACATCCGGCTCTACTTGAATACTGCATTCAGCGACTCGGACCCGTTGGTGGTCATAATTCTCCAACGCCAACCTCCATCACGGGATTGATATATTTTCTCGTATGCTGGATCTTCGTTGACATCTCTGGGATTATTTTTGCCCACCTTCATTAAGTAGAGATTTGCCTTTGACATGTACTACATAAAAAATAAGGAAATAAAATAATGTAAGTAAACAATTGTACTAAAAAAATCGTTTTCTTAAAATACAATAATATATGTAAACAATTGAAATACATGTACCTTTGCAAAACTGCTAGTCATCTCTACCACCCTTCTCGGCTTTTTCTTTCTGCAATTCCATCTAAATGTATCAGTAACCCACTTGTCGCCCCCGGTTGCCTTGGAAAGGTTCTCCGCAACGTGTTGCATACACAACCTGTGCACACACTGGCCAGTACGTGTTGACCAACCGTAATCTTCACGATCAAAAACATATTTTATTCCTCTGTGCTGGTCTGATATCACACAGAAAAACTTCCCTTCCCCAATCACCCGTCTTCTTAAAAACTGCATAAAGAATCCCCAATTCTCACCATCATCTTTCTGAACAATTGCAAACGCCAAAGGCAACAACTGGTTCTCAGCATTATATGCACATGCTATCAGTAGCCTCCCATCGTAACGGCCAGACATGAAGCATGCATCAATGCTGATAACGGGTTTGATGTATGGCAGAGCTTGGATACAAGCACCAAAAGCCCATGCTATGCCCTTGAATTGTTGAGATCCCTCTATTAGTACTCTGTCTTTATCAAAAAAGGGTCATGTCATCGCTCATATACGGTGCCGACATTTGTACTTGCCATGGCCTGAAGCAATGGTGCCAGATAGCCATATGAATTCTTCCAACTACCGAATATTTTGCAAACCGCAAGTTCACGACCTCTCCACAGCCTGTTGTATTTTGGGATTACATATTTGCATTTGTATCTGACGGTCATAACCACCGCCTTGATGCTCATCGATGGATCCAACTTAATGTCCTCCTCAATTGCATCGGCAATTAATGATGTTGTCAGCTGTGCATGGTCTGTCCTTGTGGGCGCAGACTTGCATGTCTGAGGTGGTTCACACTTCTTAATCATCCATGCTTCCCCTGAACCCGCAGGGGTTGCAAAAAGGCAGAACTCGCAGCGCGGGTGAGTTTTACATAGCACAACTAACCTTGTTCGGTCCCTTTTGTGTATTATACATTCCCAGTTGCCGTGAACATGAGTCTCATTTATTTTCTTTATAATTTCGTCTATGTTGCTATAAAGTTGCCCTGCGGCAAGTTCTTTATTGTATTCAACACGAGGACCAAAGAAACTAATGTCTGCCTCTTCGAAAGCTGTGGTGTCATTGAATGTGGCAATCAGATGCTTATTCCCCCGACCTCTAATCAGGAACTTTTCTGCCCTGGTCAACCCTGGTACATTTGCATCACCATCTGATAAGTCATCAGCTTCCCAAACCCCTTGGTATTCATCCCCCGTTTCCATTTTCCTTTCTGGTATGGCATCAATAACATCAACATCAATATCAATATCATTTCGATTAACGGGTACCAGTCCTGACTCTGGCATAGTTGAAAATCTAGGGATTATGGGTGTCTGTCTCGGTGGTGGTGGTAACTCTTCAGTATTTTCTGGGTAGTTGTGGTACCCCTGGTTGTCATAATCGGGGCTGTGGTACCTCTGGTTGTCATAAGGAGAGTGCTAGTGGTACCCCTGGTTGTCACAAGGGGAGTGTTGATGGTACTCCTGGTTGTCATAAGGAGAGTGCTGGTGGTATTCCTGGTTGTCATAAGGAGAGTGCTGGTGGTACCCTTAGTTGTCATAAGGGGAGTGTTGATGGTACCCCTGGTTGTCATAACCTGAAGGTCCAGCCCCAGCCGAACTTGAAGGTCCAGCCCTAGTCTGGGGAATCCTCTTCGAATATATGTCCATTACCGGGACCCCACTAGCCACAAATTGAGTGTACACAACTCTCCACAAATTCGCATCTGTTATTGGAAACCTAACAAAATAAGGTCTACCCCCCTATGTGAGTTGTCAATCCGTGTAACCAATTCTATTTCATACCTGTTGGGGTTTACAGCAGTCTTTTCATATATTAGCTGCTTAAGTTCTTGAAATGTGGTATTTTCATTAACCTCGAAGCCAAATGCGGCTTCTTTCGTGTACTGCACGTCGTCTGCACCTTTTTGTAGCTTACCGCCTGTGTACAGTGCAACTAACATATTTTCTTTAACAAACTACATTTAAAAAATAATTTTATGAGTATTACATGACATAATTACGGGTACAGTAATATATGGCTAATTGGAAAATTTTTAAAAAGAAATAAAAAAAAATTACAATTTTGCTACAGTAAGTGTATAGTGATTGCAACAATTATAGTAAACTGATACAGTAAATGTACAGTGCTCTACGGTACGTGCAACAATTACAGTAAATTTTCAACAGTAATGACTAATTATTATATGACATAATTACGGCTACAGTAAATTACAGTGCGCTACAGTACGTGCAACGGTTACAGTAAATTTGCAACAGTAATAACTAATTATTATAATTAAAAAAAAAACCTATCCACTCAGCTCCTCGCCTGGAGAGAAGTTCTCAAATCGCGAATGGCAGGAAAGAGAAAACAGAAGGCTTAAATCAACTGGCATATGGGGCGCCCGTGGGGCTGACGCCTCACTGGAAATTTTGGGCCGCCCCAAGTCCAGGCGGTCAGGGCATAAATAAAAAAAAAAAGATTATTTTTAAAATTTCTTTTTTTTTAAGGATATTAATAAAATTAGCCGCAGTGTGGAACAGACCGGATTAACTCGATCAGATTCTGGTGAGACAGTCTAGCTAGCTAGATATAAACATAAATATTTTATTACCTCGGGGAAGTATGGATTCGGTTGTTGCTTCGTCAAAATAAGTTAAAAATAGGAAGTAATTAACACTCTTTAATATAATATGAAGTGCGTAGTCGGGGTCTAAATTAAAAGTGCCGGAAGTTTGAACATTAATTTACCTTTTGACATTAAACAACTCGATCATCAAATGAAAAAGTAGGGGGGAAAAAAAAAAAGGATATGTAATTTTAGTAAAAAATGTACGTTGCACTTTTTGAACGTGCAAATTAAGTTGCACGAAGCACAGGACTTATTAAAATTAGTTTGGAAAGTAATTTAATATAATGATGTGTTTTCTGGAGGGAACAGATCGAAGAGAAGTGAGAGTGCGAGAGTGTGAGACGGACTGACTAGCTCTGACTAGCTAGCTAGCCAGCTAGGGCTTGCAAACGATCATTCTAGCGGAATTAGTCGATCGGCTCATGTTCATAAATCAAATCAAATCAAATCAAATCAAATCAAATGTTTTTGTCTCGTAAATAACCATTCTATTCTATTCTATTGTCACATATATATATATATTCCGAATCAGGAATTCAGATTACATCGTCATTCATTTTAAATCGATTGCATCTTTATTTAATTAATTATTTACTTAGCCACTTGCTAATTAATTTTTCAGTTTTTATCAAGAGGCCCAGTCCGAAGGCCTATTTTACTATTTTTCATGACTTCAAAGTTGAAACTGAGCCCAAGTCCAATTTTCAGTTTTTATTTTTCTTTCTTCAAATTCAAAGCCCGAGGGCAATCCAAAAGGATCCAATTAAATTCATTTATTTCCAGTTAGTTTTTTTTTTACATGTAGTAGTAAGAAAACACACACAAATCTTTCTAATTATCTTTGACTGTGGTGAAGCCAATCAGCCATACATAAGCCATCTTTTTAACAAATTTCCAACTGCCGTTGACTTTGGTCAAAAAAATGTATCTCTAATAACAATAAATAGCAAAAAATAATTTGGACCCCAATTATTGGAAACTGTTATGATATAACTGATATAATTGGGTTTTACTGTTTACCTTTTTCTTTGGAGGAAAGCACAAAATAAACGAATAATATTTGAAATATTAAACGAATGAAAGAGAATAAAGCATGGTGTTTTAGTTGGAGAATGACCTACATGCCACTAATAAAAAATAAATTCTCTAGATATGGACCTAGTGCTTCATTTAATTCTTGCACCACGACTAGATTGAAACTAATAATGCATCTTTTTCTCCATGCCTTATCTTTTGAGCACATAAATCTGGAATTGAAAACGAAGCAAATTCAAAGCAGATAATGCTAATATTAAATCTGAATTTGTTTTTCGCTAACAAATAAGAATACATATACGACTAGTATACAGATGTCAAAATTTAAAACTAAATTCACCTTAAATGAATACGGATATGGAATGGATAATCCACAAATACATATTCAAATATAGATACGAAGCAAATATTAACTCTAAAAATAATATCATATACAATTTCAGACTAAAAAAAGTCTTCATTAATAAATAGAGCACCGTTTGATTTTTAATCAAATATTTTTAAAATGGATGAGGTTCATTAACAACTATAAGAAAATTTATCAAATGTTCTTCATCACAACCGTTTTAGATAAGTAGAAATGTCTCCATACAATTTTCACAAAAAAAAACAGTCCCAACATATTAGTATACACTGTAGATTCTAAGCCTTGGAGTTTTTTAGAAGTTGTCTCTATAGTCTAGGAAAACTTTTACATTGAGCATATGAAGTTTGGTTATATTAGAATGTAATAAAAAAAAAAAAAAAGTTCGGTTCGGATATGTTGTTAGAGTTGGTCCCATAAGGATAATTGTAACCTTCCGTGAATAATATATAAGTATTTTGTTGCGGAAGAGCACAAGAGTGAGGAAAAAGATAAGAAAGAAACGAGGTAGCATATGCGGTATTGGGTCTGGATAATACCCGGATATTCGCTTCGTTTTAGTTTGAAAAACTGAATCCGAATTCGTCTCCGAATGGTTTATTGAATATCAGTAAATATTCAGATTTGTATTCGGCAAATTATTCGATCTAATTATCCGTATTTGAATCTTGTTTGAATTTAGAGCGAATCCAATCGGATTAAACCGAATCTATTTTCAGCCTACTGACACCATATTAATTAGTCGGAGTTCATTTTTAAAGTTTAATAGCATAGGGGTCAAACGTGAATGAAGATCAAGTATATATAATTTTTCTACTATGAATGGGGTCCATTTTATACAATCCATAGTATTTTCCTTTAAAATATATTAAAAATAAAATATAAATACAAAAAAATGAAATTAAACGGGGTCAATTGAGCCCATTCAAGCAATGTAGATTCACCATTGTTAATGTTGAAAAATATGCTCATTGCAGTGGCATTTGCAAGCGATAAGCCCTGGACCAGTTGTATGCAAATATTCTCTAGTGGGGGAGGCATTTTCGGTCAGAAATGACTCAACACAGTTGAAAGGAACGGCTAAGATTTAGTCTCAGCCGGTCGGGATTCGGGATGATAGATGATTTGTGCTTCGAGATGCGTGCCAATCGATTTTCGGATCGTCCGATTGAATTCTACTCAGTCAGGTAACCTGAGGTGTTCACAATCACATGTGGCTGGGTCCATGAGCAGCACGTGCGAAAGTCCCTTGGTTTTAAGATTTGAGCTGTTCAAAGTTGAAACTCTCTGGACAAAAATATCTGCGGACGCAAGGGTTTTATAAACTATAACGCAATACAGCAGATGTTATTGTTAGCTATCCGCGCGAAAAAAGCACAAGAGGAAAACACACCCCCTCAATCCCTGTTCTTCTTTCAATTCACTACCTCTTCTCGGTACAAACTCATTCAATACATACACTCTCTCTGACCTGCGGACCCCACTGGACAGGAATTAATTAGACCCCACCTGTCATAGAGAGATCTCTCTTGTCCAGCATTTGTTCCAGGAATAGGTTTGCGCATGCAGAGAAAGGGAGACCCATAGGGCAGAGAGAGCGAATCCTAGGAGCCAATGGGATACGATCACACGGATCGATGACGTGGCTATATTTTTCGACGAATCCCGCCTCCTATCGTTTCGTTTTCGTTTTACTACCTGTCCCCAAATTTCAAATCCGCCTCTCTCTCCTCTCTATTGCTTCGTATTTCTTCCCCTTTCTCTCCTCTTCCACTCTCTAAAAGCGACGACCAAAACCCTCACTAACTAAAGGTCAGGGTTACTTATCCCCCAATTTTCTTACCTCAATTTTTGTGTTTTGCGTCGTTTCTGACCGATCTGATCTTGTTTTTGAAGTCAGTCGCGATGAAGGGAACGCGTGCTGAGAAGGGGAAGAAAGCCGATGCCAAGTGAGTTTAATGATTTTTCTTATTGTTCGATTTGTTTCGTTTCATATGGATCTGATCTGATACGGTTTGAATTGATTTTCCAATTGTTTTCTATTCGTGAAGATTATCGGTGAAGAAGAAGGCAGCTGAGAAGCCTAAGCCTGTCAAGAGGGGCAGCAAGGTTGCCAAGGACCCGAACAAGCCTAAAAGGCCTCCTAGCGCCTTCTTCGTCTTCATGTAACTTTTTTAGATCAGTTATGCTATACGTCTACTATTTTTTACCACGTTCTAATTGAGATATGTATAGGTTCCGGTTTTGACAGGATCTGCTTTTTTCTCGTTAATTTTAATTTCAATTTCAATTTCAGGGAGGAATTCAGGAAGACTTTCAAAGAGAAGAATCCTAACAACAGATCAGTATCTGTTGTAAGTGTTATTCACCAATCTGAACCTCTATTTTAATAACAGATCGATCTGTTATTAAAATTTAATTTGTTTTGCTTTAATAATTGAATTTAGGTTGGAAAAGCTGGTGGTGAGAAGTGGAAAACATTGTCTGAAGCGGTACTATTAAATTTCCAATCTAATGAAGCTTCTCTTTTATTTGAATATTACACCACGTTCTTTCTTATTTTGGTAAATTAATACCTGTAATTGTTATTTATTGGAAACAGGAGAAAGCTCCTTATGTTGCCAAAGCTAACAAACTCAAGTCAGAGTACAACAACAAGATGAACGCCTACAACAAGAAGCAGGTTATTATAAATGATTGGAATATGAACTATTTTGGAACAACATAAATGTAAATATCATTTCTTATTTCTTGTTTAATTGAATAAAAAGGCTGAACCCCACAAGAAGCCTGCTGCTGCTGATGATGACGAGGAGGAATCTGACAAATCAAAATCTGAGGTACATGATGATGATGAAGATGACGATGAGGACGATGAAGTAATGATTCATCCCTTGCGTTTTTTATTACCATTAAGAGTATACTTTTAATCCAGATGGATATGACTCTGCTGGTGATTCACTTGTTCTGGCTTACCAATTAAGGCAACAATATATATTTTTATTGAACAAGTTTGAACTACCCATTCAAGTACTTGAACATATTCTAAAATTTTGAATTGGCATAGCTGTGAATATGAACTTAAATTCATAGTATAGTGTCTGGTGTTTCCAAAATGGTAATTATGTCATTTTGATTCTGGAATATTGTTAGAACATGGTTATAATATGTTGCTTCAGTTTGATGGAAGTAAATTTGTTTAAACTGTTTCTTTATGGCAGGAGGAGGAAGATGATGATTAAATGATGTGATGAAGTATGACAGTGCGGTGGGGGCAATTAAGAAGTTGGTAGCTTCCTCTAGTATTGTAGTTTTCCTTTTCTCTTTTTGATTTTGTCTGTCCGGAAAAGAAATGGGTGAAATTCATTAGAGCTATAAAATGGATGGCTACTGTGAGAGTTGCTGGCAGGTGTTGTTTCATAAAAGTTGGTTGTTATATTGTTCTGTCTGTATCTCTCTCTTTGTATCTAGGTTCAGTTTCTGCTTCCAATTTCTAACTGCAGATTTTTCAGTTCAAATGTCTCTTGGTCCTTGTGATTCAGCTTTTGGTTGTTTTTATTTGCAAATTATTTTGCTGAATTATGGTTAAGATAATTTGAGTAATTTGGGACGTTACCATTTGAAAAGACTGGTATATCAACTTAAGCCATAACACAATTTTATGTTATCCCTTCGGCCTAGATTTTGCTCTTCCATAATAGTCTTCATTAAAGCTACATGGCAGTAAAAATATATTTGGCCCTTTTGATGCCATAATATTCAATTTCTGTGGTACTGGACCACTCGAGTATCTAATACAAAATTACAAGTGGTATTTGCTAGTTGCCTTTCTTTTCTAATTTTATGAATAATACAAGTAAAATGGTCATAGGATCCTTACTCGGAACGTTGACATTCGATTTGGTTATTAAAACGGATCTGACATGGCTAAGTTTGGTCAACTTATATTATTGGTTCGATCATGACTAATCAGTAAAAGAATATTCTGTCAGGTTGTTTTTTACCCTTGTTTGTTACTGTACGGTTCCGTCTGATCGATTGGATGAATGTTATTGTTGCGTACAACCTTTGTTACAAATTAAAAATTGTAAATTGTACCTTTCAAAGTTTATGTACCCTGGGCCTGGCCGCCTGGGTAGTTACTGGAGAATGATTGACATGATGATTCTGACAATGTCTTTCTAATTATTTTAAGAGAAATGTTCTAGTCCTCGAGCCTTTATATCTGAACGTGTCTTTCAAGTAGTTTAATAAAATTTTTTTTTTAATATTATCTAACTTTTATTTTCAGCACTAATATCAAAACATTTAAGACTATGTTTTATAATATTTAAGATATAGCAGTTTGAAATCCGAACTCACACTGGGTTCAAGTTCGGATCGGTTCGCATATCCAGTGTGAGTTCGGATTTGGGATCTGTGCGCGGATTGGATCCGAGTTCGTGGCGAAATCTCAATTCTGAATAAACGGGTGGTATTCATTTAATTCTGATTTAATGGGGTGGTAAGAAAAAAAATTACAACAAAACATTTAATACTATGTTTATAACATTTTAAAATGTTATTCGCAAGTATATAAACCTATGTCTGAAAACATTTCTAGATAGTTTTAACTCTCAACTATTTTTGTTTTCAAGCCAAAAAATGAAAGATTCTTTTCACTCACTATTTTTTTTATTTTTTCTCTAATCATTCTAATTTATTTTTTTCCGATGATTTGTGATAAATTTTACGAATCTAAAAATATGAACGTTTTTTATTCGATTTATCTTTCAAATAAAATCCATGAATAAATAGTTTTGAGTAATTTTAAAGTCATTTGTTTTTTTTTTAAGTAAAACTCATGAGCACTTTCAATTTTCAAGTTTTTAAATCTCAGTCTACAACCATTAAAATTTTCAAGGCTTTGTATACGAGGTTTATATGCTTTGTACATGAGCTTTGTAGATGCAGTGTTATTATTGAGGTTTATATGCTTTCAAGTATTATTGTTGAGGTTTAAATTCTTTGTACATGAGGTTTATATGTTTTATTCTATATATTTAAAGTGTTATTAATGAGGTTTATATGCTTGTAAACAAAGATTTAAATTATTTGAAAGCAAAATAAAAAAAAAACTGAAAGTTACAGAGATTTAAAATGATAAAAAAAATTATGACACAAATATAACTCGAAAGTTATTCTTCATGAATCTCATTTGAAAGAGAAAATAAGGTAAAAAACGTTCATATTTTTATATTTGCAAAATTTATCACGGATCGTCAAGAAAATGGATGAGAATGATTAGAGAAAAAAATAAAAAAAAGTGAGTAAAATGAATCTTTGTATTTTTGGCTTGAGAACAAAAGTAGTTAGGAATTAAAACTATACAAATTTAGAATTTTAATATTTGCATATAGAGGTTTAAATGCTTACGAGTAACATTGTAAAATATTATAAACAAAACTTTAAATATTTGAATATTAGCGCTGAAAATGAAAGTTTTTTCTGTTAAACTATTTAAGGGACGCGCTTGAGAGTTTTGTTTGAGGTATAATTATCAGGGTCCCTATTTTAAATATAAAAGTTATATAGGTTTTGTTTTATAGGATACGTGATTATAATTACCGCAGCATTGACAAAGAGTAGATGAAGGAAGCTACTGTTGACAATTATTGCGTAGTAACAACTAACAGACAAAGAATTAACTCTGTGTCTCTCTCGCTCTTCTCATCATAAAAATTGTCCCTTTACTAATCACTAAAATGAATGAACAGAAACAAATAAAACGGTTTGATGGGGCAGTAGTACGATCATATTTGTTTTGTAAACAAAACAAGACATACGGAAGCATGTCATTTTGTTAGCCATGTGAAAAGATGCTTCAAATCACCATCAACTACCGACCCTCTACGGTGCTGGATGCCTGGAAAGTTTTCAGTCCGGATCCTCTGAAATAAGTCAAATTTTGAGTTTAGATTTGGACCAATCCGGTCCGTGCTCTTCAATATTCTTGCCCAAGTCTGCACTCTGCACACTAGGTGTACCCCTAAATAATAATTGTTCAAAATATTACAACAAACAAGCTGATAATCACAACATAAAATTGACTACTAGATAAAAATACATTGCTTGCTTCTCAACCTGAAAATTAACAAACAAAAATGGATTGTTAGTATTATTTTTTTTTAAAGTTGGAATTTAATTTAAAAATATGAGTTTACCTCGTGCATCTCGAGCAGCTCTGTTTTGTTGTTCCTGTGTATCTCGACCAGCCTGATGTCCTCTCCTTCTATTATGCAGTACATCAAGCCACATCAGAATCCTATTGACTCGCCTTCGACCCAAAGTAATATTTTTGTCATTTGGAACATGGGTTGGGCCTTCATTTTTCGGCCAATCAGACTGATTGTCATACACATGCCATTCACCCATCCATGTGTTGATCAGTGTCTGGATGTGGTAGGAGTAATGTACGAACCTGCCAGGGTCGATGCCTCGGAGACGGCACACTGCCAGAACATGAGAACACGATATTATGTCTAATTGCAGCTTCTGGCATGTGCATGTAACAGTGTTCTCATCCGTGATTACCACCGTGTATTTGTAATTCGCCTTGGTAAACTGGCCAGAAGCGTCAGACATGTATGCATTAACTCTCTCTTGTGTGGATGTTATCTCAAACTCGTTCCAGTTGCCAAATCCACCGAGCATTGTCATAGATTGTGACCTCACACACCGTTTGTTAATCAACTACAAAAAATTGATGATAATGTTTTAAAATAATTGAATGAAAATAGAATAATTTTAAATTTAAAAAATAAAATAATTTAATAAAAATAAAATACCTTGTGCACACGACATGAGAACTGTTGACCCTGGCTTGCTTCAAATTCTGTTTTTGCCCTCCTTTGAGCAAACCATTGCTGACATTTGTAAAATGTGTCCTCAATTATTGCTGCTACCGACAACCTACGAGATGACCTGAAGACATTATTAAGCGATTCGGATCCGTTTGTAGTCATAATTCCCCAACGGTAACCCCCATCCAGAGCTTGGAATATCTTCCATTGTTTTGGACACTCGTTCTCATCTTGATCCAGATACTTATCCACACCGTCCAACCAATTCAGAGCACGGTCACATACATCCCCCATTGCTTGCATTCCTTGCTCATATCTCCTCCATCTTCCTCTTCGCCACACATATCCTGAAGTAGTTGATTGCCTCGTCATTGCAATGGTTCTCCTTCATGTTTTCTGCTAGGTGAGTACCACAAAGACGGTGAACGCACTCATTCTCGTCTTCCTCATTCCATCCCAGATCATCTTGTCTAAACACTTTTTTTATGCCATTGCCCCTATCAGTGATGACACACACAAACCTGGAGCGAATTACATTGCGCCTCAACCATTGCATGAACCATGCACAATTTTCAAAATTCTCTGTATCTACCAAAGAAAAACCAATGGGAGAAGCTAATTTTCTACATCGTATCCGGTTGCAATCAACATTTTACATGTATTAAACCATCAAAAAAATGTGAATAAAAAAAATGACATATCAATTTCGACTACATTTGAATAAATGAAATGACATATCAATTTCTATTTTTATTACCTTTGTACCGGCCTAATAAGAAACATGCATCAACAGTGATGACAGATCTCAGGTGTTGGAAAGCCTCTATGCATGGTCCAAATGCCCAAGCCGCCCTGTAAAAGTACCTGTAAGGTCCAGGCTCACTAGTTGGATATGAGGTCACATCAAACAATGTACCTGTCAATAAAACAAATTATTTAGTTTCACATTTTTTGCTGTCAATGTTGTTGAAATATTACAAATAATATGATACCTGAGTTTTTTCGCTTAATTGCCTCCAACAAGGGGACTATAAGTGCGTATGACCCCTCTCGACTACCAAATTGGCGGACAATTGCCAACTCCCTTCCACGCCATAATTTGTTGTACGCCGGTACCTGACCGTTGTATGTTTGTGCAACTGCGATTCTGACATAATTGATACTCAAATTCATGTCATTTCTCATATGCGCAATGATGCAATCGACAACCATAACAGCTGTCAACTGTCCATGATCTATTTTTGTGGCATCCGCATGACAAACATATTTTTTTGGGCACCTGTATACTTTTCATTGTGTACCAAAACCAGTGGCCCTTGCTAATATGTACCAAGCACATTTGGGGTCCCTGCACTTGAACCTAATGCGTTGTTTCTCGCCGTGCGTATTTTCAATCTATTTATTACAAACAATGTGAAACTTATAAATTGCATGTTTCATTTCCTCCTTTGAATCATAGGTTTGTCCCTCTAACAATTCATTCTCAAATTCTGCATGTCTACCAAACAACCCCACATTTGCTTCCTGAAATTCTAATAGCTCATTGAAAGCTGCAATCGGGTGCTCAACCCCGTGACCCATTATCCGAAACCCTTTATCAACCTTGAATTTTTTTCCCCTGCCCGAGCACAGGCCCGGTATCTTCTTGGTCACTTTGATCGCTCATGCAATTAGAATCAACATCCCCCTAATTATCCTCTGTCTCTTGTATTTTCGGATCCACCATCTCCTCGGTTTCATCCGGATCACAAGGCTGACCCCAATGAGCGATCCGACTACTACTAGCAATATGGTCAGGCTGGGGTTGGGACTGACGGGAAGGCCAACTACTAGACGGTCGGGCCTCTGAACTGGGGCTTGAGTACTCTCAGGCATGTTAATCTGCAAAGGGGTTCGGGACCGACGGGAGGGCTAACTAGTAGATCGTCGACCCTCCTGAACTGGGGCATGACTACTTTCAGGCATACCAATCTGGAAAGGTGGGGGGGAGACACTGGACTTGACGAGGTTGACGCATTACCCCGAGTAGCACGGATTAACCTCGCAAGGGGGTTTGGACGCTGGACTCGGTTAATCTCCACAAAGAGGTCAATTACCTTGTATCCACCCCCGGGAAAACTAATGGGCTGGTTGTACAGTACCTGCTATACTCCATCTGTCACACCCCATGGCCACAGGTCGTAACAGTCCCCCGCCGTAAGCATACAACGCCGTGTACGCTTACAAGGCAATTAACAATTTAATCCAAACAACAAGCAATATAAAACAAGTTTCTAAATAAAATCATAGTACACAGTCTGGTCAGAATATAATACAACAAAAGTATCTCATCCGGATACCCACCATGAGGCCTACCCTAAAACTACACAACAAAACATATCTAGGGTCCTGTGATGGTCAACTACTAAGGCCTACTACTCGCGTGCCTCTCCGGAATCAGTCGCACCCGTACTTGTAAAATAACCCGAAGGGTGAGGGTGAGAATAAAATTCTCAGTGCGAATTTGCCACAATTTAGACTATTGGACTTGCAATTAGACTCCATATTCAGAAATGAAACCCAAACCAAAACAATTCAAACCGATACATATTCATAAATAAAAGAATGCCAATGCTCGACAACAATTAATCAAACTGAATCACAGTTTACGGAATTTCCAAGATGAATTTCAAACACAACACATATTTGGCTTAACTCGACTCATTAGGGCTTGTAGCAACTACAGATATTCTTTCGAGCTGGACCCTTTATCAAACCCTCGTCCGTAGGGTTACTGACACCTACAGACGTTCCACCGAGCTGGACCCTTTATCTGACACCCATTTGCAATTGCTTGGCTTAACAGTTATTAAGGTCTGGTTCAAGTCACATAAAGAAAATTCTCTTTAGAATCGTTCCCAATATTCGCAATATTCAATTGACCGTCCAAATGCATTAACACGTAGGAGAATGCCACCGAGCCACAGACGTTACACACTAGTCACCCATGATTCCAATTCACACATCATAACATAATCACCCTCCCTCGTCCCAACCGGTACTGGAAAACATTGAGGGCCGTTCACCTAAGGCCATTAGGATCCTGGGAATCAAAGTCAACATACAGCCCGACTTTGCAAATTCATTGGATCCAAGTGCTTAACTTCGTAAATCCATTCACATACATAGTTCGTGGTGACTTTCAATCAAAATCAGATCATAATAGATCGACACAACCAACAACCATACCAACATGCAAATCACTCAAGTCAAATAAATTCGAGTTTAATTTGATTGGGCTATGCAAATGCTTTACACAATTCAATGATGCAATCAATGATATTCAACATGACAAACGAATATACAGTTTAATTCCTGAAAATAAAGTATCAAACAAGTCCAAGAATCCCACACCTGATTACGACGAGCTCACCGCTTAATTAAGGATCGGACGTCTTGAATTGCCCCGCGAAGTCTTGCTCGTCCGAGCCTGTTAGTGTAATAATCTAGAAGTCAATAATACGATAATTTATCATAAAGCTTTGTTCATGAATTGGATGATTAATATCATTTTGTTGCCTTGAGTATTATTGAATTTATGGATCATTTCGAGTTCATGACTGAAATTGTGAAACTCCATAATATAGATGATATATACTCTTAAAATGTCACTGACCAAGGTAATTAGCAGGAACACTAATTACCGCTATAAGGTTAGTATGTGGATTAAAAGATGGTTAAGTTTTACAAACCACCTGACACGAGATGTCATTTTAATCACATAGATACATGTTCTAGGAACATGGTATTTGACAGACCCCGAATGAAACATTAAATAGAATTGTGTTCGTGTCATTAATGTTTTTCATTCAGTGTCACGTTCTAAAGTATGAGGTATTTATCGTTCCCACTAAGAAATATGTATGTGTGATTGCTATCTACCGCTGTCCGTAAAAAGCAGTCATAACGGTAGTTTTTCCATATGTATAGCTTAGCTGAGGAAGTGATAGTTTACCAAGAATACTATTTGTCCCTCGTATCTCTATACGAGCTATAGCATCACTGGGCCCCTTGATAGAGTAAGACTATCTGCTAGCGGTATAATTACAAGAGTAATTATATTTGATAATCTGCTCAAGATCAAGAAAAGATTCAGTTAGCAAGGATGACACACATCTACCTTGAAACTAATCTGATAGCTATGAGACAGAAGAACAGACACAAGTAAATTGTTTACTGGATCGTGATATTGTACAGTACAGCATCATCTGTGTAATTGGATGGTCATGATGTGTTGCCAGATGCCACCCATGACTAACAGAAGTTAAAACAGTTTTAACTCTGTTTACCAACATAACACAGATCCTATTGGGTCACACCATATAGGAGTTAATCGGAGAATCTTATTTTGATTGATTATAAATTGATTATGATCAATGATAAGATGGTTATAATTAATTATACGTGTTATAATTAAATTATAAATGTTATGTAAAAATAACAAGCAAAAACATTGGTTAATTTATAAACGTGTGTGACACGTTGTATAAAAGTTAACCGGTTAATTTATAAATGTGCATGACACATTGTATAAATTATCGAAACAACAACCGCAAGAAAAATATATATAATTGTTTAGAATAATTATACGAATATTATTTGTGTTCGGGCCGAGGGCATTCGGGTCTTTTCAGATTCGTCCTTATCCGCATGACACGTCATCGATCCTATCCAGATGACACGTCATCGATACCGAAACAAACTACCGAAGAAAAATATATATAATTGTTCAGAATAATTATACGAATATTATTTGTGTTCGGGCCGAGGGCATTCGGGTCTTTTCAGATTCGTCCTTATCCGCATGACACGTCATCGATCCTATCCAGATGACACGTCATCGATACCGAAACAAACTACCGAAGAAAAATATATATAATTGTTCAGAATAATTATACGAATATTATTTGTATTCGGGCCGAGGGCATTCGGGTCTTTTCAGATTCGTACTTATCCGCATGACATGTCATCGATCCTATCCAGATGACACGTCATCGATCTTATCCACATGACACCTCACCCCCTAGGTGGCATGCCTTGTCATAGGGGTATTTTGGTCTTTTCACACCATTTTAGAGGCTATAAATAGAGGGGTGCATGAAAGGATTAAATAACTAATTGATTCGTACCGGTTTCGTGTCGAAACGGATCGGTATTTTATCTCTTTCTCGGTTTCTCTCCCAAATAGTGTTTCGGTTGAGAAAAGAAAGTTATACGTACTTGACGTATAATCTTGCGGGTTGTTGTGGAGTATATTTACGGGATTGATGAATAGTGTTTTACCGAATTTAGCGGTATGTCAGTTTTGCATATTGATGAAACTGAGCAACCGAAAATTCGCGTTTACGGGTTTTCGTCTTTTTCCTGTGAATAGTGTTTTTGCAGAATTCTGCGATTTACGGTATTTCTGGCAGAAGAAATAAACCGCTCTCTAGTTAGTCCTGGTGGATAACCGATAGAGGTATCACACGTGTGATACTCCGAGTCGATTCCTTCCCTGGTGAGGCTCTACTCACTCGGTCTGCATTCCAACTGTGATTTGGAAACAAGGTATAAATATGTTATATTAATCTATTTAATTTGTAAGTAGATTAAAGTTTTAGAAATCAATCATGGAGTAGATCTGTAAAAGGATTAAATTGGGTTTTGATGCCAAAGGAATACTGAAGGTGGACCGCCTTGGAAAGTTTCCTGACATACCCCGTTTAATCCTGAGCTTAAGTTGGCCGTAGAAATTTTTGTTCTACGGTCATTCCGCACCTTAAGCCTAAACGGTTTCCGGTTAGCACCCCGTGAACCCCAACAGTGGTATCAGAGCACAAGGCTCTCCCGCTGATTGATTTTCTAAAAGTTATAACTTATGCAAATTAGGTGCATATACCGCATATCAGTTTAATTCTTACATTTGCAGTTTAAGTCCAAAACCGATTAGAAATGAGATTTTCTTGGATCGGTTCTACCGACTAAGAAAGTTAAATTAGATTTAAGCTTTCTTTATGCTTTCTTATGAAATGTAAACTTTTACATTTCTTGGATCGGTTTTCCGACCGAGAAAGATAAAATAGGATTTTATGCTTTCTTTATGTTTTCGTTTTCAAAACTTTTGATTGCGTTAAAGTTCATCTAAGAATGTGATGAAGCAATAAAGTACCTGAGTAAGAGCTGTTAATCTCCACCCGTAAAAGACAAGGTTAATGACAAGAAAAGTCTCGGCTTTTCGTCTAACCCTCTTTTACGTGTCCTGATAGCTGGCCCAAAGGGGACTTTGTCACGTTACCAAATTGCTTTAACGCTTTTGAAATGGCAAAATTTAGTGTAAGTTTTTCGCCTTTTCGAAAACCTTCGGATAAGTAAAGTTCATCGAAGAATGTGATGAAGCAATAAAGTACCTGAGTAAGAGCTGTCATTTCCACACAAGAAAGAGATGGTTCTGTCTAGGAAAGATTGAGTCTAAGCGGTCCTTGTGACCCCGATCTTTCCTGGGAGCCCCTTTCACGTGTCCTAATGGCTGGCCCAAAAGGAACTTTGTCACATTACCAAATTGCTTTATGGACCGAAAAGAATATATGATTTTAAAACATATAAATTGTTTATGTGCTTTAAATGGTATAAATAAGAACTGAGCATAGCTGCAAAATAAAGAATTAGGAACTGATAAATAATATACCTGACTTGCTCCCGTATATAAGTAAATTAGATTTACTGCTTTGATATGAATTGAATAAATTAGATTTATTGCTTTCAAAGGAACCGTGAAAGAACGTGATGTCAAAGAAAGATTTGTGAAAGAACTCACCGTTGTCTTTCTGGCAGACGACTTTCACGTGTCCAAAGTCAGTTACAAGAACTGACTGCTTAACAAAACTAAGCGTATCAAAGAGGTACTGATGAGAACATAAACTAATGGAGATCACATTTCGTATTCAAGACTTCCTTTCCACGACTGCTTAATGAAGCATATGAAAGGTCGTTATAAAGATACGAATAGAATCACATTTAGTCATTCTTACATATGCTGAGAAAAGAAAGTAATGGGGATCACATTCGATATTTTAGACTTCCTTTCCACGACTGCTTAATGAAGCATATGAAAGAGGTCGCTATAAAGATACGAATAGAATCACATTAATCGTTCTTTCTGACATAAGATAAGAAAAGAAATGGAGATCACATTCAGTATTCAAGACTTCCTTTCCATAATTGCTTAATGAAGCATATGAAAGAAGTCGCTATAAAGATACGAATAGAATCACATTAGTCGTTCTTTCTCACATACCCCTTTGGAGATTGCTGGCACTGTTAAGCATAAACACCAACCCATTAAATATTAAGTAGTATGCCCTTCCCACTCTATCCTCCTCAAACCATTGTTCATTGGTTGATGATTAAACTACTCAGTAGACATCGCCTTTTACCTTTGGTGGTCGAGGGTTATGTCCGACATATCAAACCAAATAGAGTGAGGTTACTTACCGATGATTTCCAAAACAGTTTTGGGCTCGGGGCAAAGTCTTCGTTAAATACACGTGATGTTTTAACGAAACCAAGAATCACAAAGAGATGTGATTAGCAAGTTTGCTTACCTAAGATAACTGATAGCCATGATATGCATACACTGCCTTGGTTATTAGTGAAAATATGGATCTTGGTCCTACTGCAAACGGGAATAGAACAAATTTGCAGTGGGAGTTTTATTATTGGAATAAAACATTACATGAACAAAGCTAAAATCTTTACTTTAAATGTTGTACAAATATGGCTAAAGAAACATCTTTCTCTTTACGCTCCCTACTCGAAAAGGTAGACATACGTGAGAAAAATGAATATATCCTAAATACACCGATCCCTGCTGAAATAGTAGAGAGCAGCTCTGTCAGTATTCACACGCTTCGTATGACAAGCGATGATGAGAAACTGTAAAAGCTTAACTGTCCGTTGAGCCACGAGTTGGCCACGGAAGTTATCCTGAACTTATTTCCTCCCAGCTATTCGGAGTTCATTGTGAACTCCCATAAAGCAAGGGTTGGATAAAAGCTTGCAGGAGCTCCAAGGGATGCTGAGGATCACTGATAAAGACATCGAGAATAGCTCTCATGTCCTCATGATCCAAGAAGGTGGGAGTAAGATCAAGAAAGCAAAAGGGAAAAATGGCGATTAAGTACAAAGGCAAAGGGAAGTTGGTTCCAGGAACGAACTCTCCCAAGATAAATGTTTCTGCTAACTCTGACTGCTATTTTAGCAATAGCAAAGGTCACTGGAAGAGAAACTGCCCGGAGTATCTTGGAGATATGAAGTTTGAGAATGTCTCAAAAGTCTCAGTCTCAAGTATTTATGTTATTGAAATTAATGTTGCGACCTCTCTTAATGATTGGGTACTGGATACCGGATCATGTGCTCATATTTGCACAAATATGCACGCACTAAGAGGAAGTTACGCAATAAGGAAGTACAACTCCGAGTTGGAAACGGAGCACAAGTTGCAGCCGTTACAGTCGGTAGGATAGAATTGTACTTGCCTAGCGGGTTTATTCTGGAACTAGAAAATGTCTATTTTGTTCCTACCATTTCTAGAAATATCATATCAATCTCGTGTTTAGAGATGAATGGTTTCTCGTTTGTTATAAAGGACAATAGATGTTCTATTTATAAAAATGAGACATATTATGGATCATCTTACTTGTTAAATGATCTTTATATGCTAGAAATGGAAAACACCGTGTTTAACATCAATAACAAAAGACTCAAAACGTTTCATGAAAGTATTGACTTACATGAGACATAAGTCTGAATCCTTTGACGAGTTCAAGGAATTTAAGACTAAAGTAGAAAATCAATTGAATAAAAGTATTAAGGCATTACGGTAGGACCGTGGAGGCAAATACTTGAGTTATGGTTTTCAAAACGTACTTAAAGGAATGTGAGATAGTCTCACAACTCACACCTCTAGGAACACCGCAATGTTACAGTGTTGCCAAGAAAATGAAACAAACCGTGCTGGACATGATTCGTTCCATGATGAGTAGCGCCACCCTTCCCAAAATCATTTTGGGGACACGCACTAGATACTGTCGCACTAACGATAAATATGGTTCCATCCAAGTCAGTTGAAAAAACTCCATACGAGTTATGGTTTGGGAAATCCCAAATATGTCTTATCTTAAAAATGGGGTTGCGAAGTATTTGTCAAACGCTAGACGTCTGACAAACTTGATCCCAAATCTGACAAGTGCTTTTTCGTAGAATATCCTAAGGAAACAAAAGGATATTACTTCTATTACCAGTCCGAGAACAAATTAGTTGTTGCTCGTCATGGTATACTTTTGGAGAACGAGTTTCTTGCAAAAGAAAGTAGTGGGAGTAATGTAATACTTGAAGAAATTCAAGATACATCACACAATAATACATCTGAACTAGATCAGATATACCCACCACTTGATACTTCGGCTGATGAGCATCTGGAAGAACCAAATCCACAAGTAGCTGTGGAAGAGGTTCTAGTCCCGAGCTCAAGTGCTTCAACGCAAGTTGAAGAAGAACTAAATCCGCACACTGTTGTGGATGAAGTTCGACAGCCAGAAGAACAAGTGCTACGTAGGTCAACAAGAACAGTCCATGCACCCGAGAGGTACTTGGAACTACACGAGATCTCAGTCTATGATACTGAAGATCCTTTGACCTATGCGGAAGCAATGGATAGACCCGACTCTGATAAATGGCTAAAGGCCATGAGATCCGAAATACAGTCCATGTATGACAACACGGTCTGGAACCTAGTTGTACCACTTGATGGGGTGAAGCCCATAGCTAACAAGTGGGTTTTCAAAGGAAAACAGACATGGATGACAATATGACTATTTACAAAGCACGGCTAGTAGCGAAAAGGTTTCAAACAAATTCTGGGAATTGATGAAACTTTTTCACCCGTGGCTATGTTTAAGTCAATTCGGATACTCCTAGCAATTGCCGCATTTCATGATGATGAAATATGGCAAATGGATGTCAAAACCGCCTTCTTAAATGAAAATTTAAGAAGAGGATGTGTACATGACACAGCCTACGGGTTTTGAAGATCCACAGAATGCTGGGAAGGTATGCAAGCTTCTTGAATCCATTTATGGATTGAAGCATGCATCACGGAGTTGGAATCTTCGATTTAGCAAAAAAGTCAAAAAGCTTGACTTCGTCAGATGCGAAGAAGAATCTTATGTGTACAGAAAAACTAGTGGGAGTGCCATCGCCTTTCTTAATCTTATATGTAGATAACATACTCTTAATAGGAAACGATATTCCTCTATTTGCAATTAGCCAAGTCTTCATTAAAGAAAAGTTTTCTCGATGAAAGACTTGGGCGAGGATGTCTATATACTAGGCATAAAGATCTACCGAGGTAGATCAGGTAGATCAAAGAGACTTATAGGATTAAGTCAAAGCACGTACATTGACAAAGTGCTGAATCGGTTCAGCATGCAGGATTCTAAGAGAGGATTCCTGCCAATGAATCATGGTACACAGCTTAGCAAGACTCAGTGTCTTTCGACAACTGATGAGCAAAGCACTATGAGTAGAGTACCATACGCTTCGGCTATTGGCTCTATCATATGCGCCATGTTGTGCACTCGCCCAGATGTCTCGTATGCTTTGAGTATGACAAGTAGATATTAGGCTAATCCAGGCATAAGGCACTGGAATGCTGTAAAGAATATCCTTAAGTTCTTGAGGAGAACTAAGGATATGTTTCTCGTCTACAACATTATCACCTAATACGAGAGATCGTAAACATCATAAGATGCTTATAATTAATTATAAAAGATATAATTAATATAAATGTCATGTAAAGATAAGTAGAGTTGACACAATCAGCAACACAGCTGATCCACTCACAAAATCTCTTCCTCAAGCCAAGCACGAGATGCTTAATGCTTTTATGGGTCTGGAACACATAGAAGATTGGCTGTGAGATTTTCTTAGGATCTACGAGATCTTAGAGAATATAGAGTTTTGTATATAAGTAGGGCCTATGATGATTGGCTCCTAGCTTAAGTGGGAGATTGTTAGTGTAATAATCTAGAAGTCAATAATACGATAATTTATCATAAAGCTTTGTTCATGAATTGGATGATTAATATCATTTTGTTGCCTTGAGTATTATTGAATTTATGGATCATTTCGAGTTCATGACTGAAATTGTGAAACTCCATAATATAGATGATATATACTCTTAAAATGTCACTGACCAAGGTAATTAGCAGGAACACTAATTACCGCTATAAGGTTAGTATGTGGATTAAAAGATGGTTAAGTTTTACAAACCACCTGACACGAGATGTCATTTTAATCACATAGATACATGTTCTAGGAACATGGTATTTGACAGACCCCGAATGAAACATTAAATAGAATTGTGTTCGTGTCATTAATGTTTTTCATTCAGTGTCACGTTCTAAAGTATGAGGTATTTATCGTTCCCACTAAGAAATATGTATGTGTGATTGCTATCTACCGCTGTCCGTAAAAAGCAGTCATAACGGTAGTTTTTCCATATGTATAGCTTAGCTGAGGAAGTGATAGTTTACCAAGAATACTATTTGTCCCTCGTATCTCTATACGAGCTATAGCATCACTGGGCCCCTTGATAGAGTAAGACTATCTGCTAGCGGTATAATTACAAGAGTAATTATATTTGATAATCTGCTCAAGATCAAGAAAAGATTCAGTTAGCAAGGATGACACACATCTACCTTGAAACTAATCTGATAGCTATGAGACAGAAGAACAGACACAAGTAAATTGTTTACTGGATCGTGATATTGTACAGTACAGCATCATCTGTGTAATTGGATGGTCATGATGTGTTGCCAGATGCCACCCATGACTAACAGAAGTTAAAACAGTTTTAACTCTGTTTACCAACATAACACAGATCCTATTGGGTCACACCATATAGGAGTTAATCGGAGAATCTTATTTTGATTGATTATAAATTGATTATGATCAATGATAAGATGGTTATAATTAATTATACGTGTTATAATTAAATTATAAATGTTATGTAAAAATAACAAGCAAAAACATTGGTTAATTTATAAACGTGTGTGACACGTTGTATAAAAGTTAACCGGTTAATTTATAAATGTGCATGACACATTGTATAAATTATCGAAACAACAACCGCAAGAAAAATATATATAATTGTTTAGAATAATTATACGAATATTATTTGTGTTCGGGCCGAGGGCATTCGGGTCTTTTCAGATTCGTCCTTATCCGCATGACACGTCATCGATCCTATCCAGATGACACGTCATCGATACCGAAACAAACTACCGAAGAAAAATATATATAATTGTTCAGAATAATTATACGAATATTATTTGTGTTCGGGCCGAGGGCATTCGGGTCTTTTCAGATTCGTCCTTATCCGCATGACACGTCATCGATCCTATCCAGATGACACGTCATCGATACCGAAACAAACTACCGAAGAAAAATATATATAATTGTTCAGAATAATTATACGAATATTATTTGTATTCGGGCCGAGGGCATTCGGGTCTTTTCAGATTCGTACTTATCCGCATGACATGTCATCGATCCTATCCAGATGACACGTCATCGATCTTATCCACATGACACCTCACCCCCTAGGTGGCATGCCTTGTCATAGGGGTATTTTGGTCTTTTCACACCATTTTAGAGGCTATAAATAGAGGGGTGCATGAAAGGATTAAATAACTAATTGATTCGTACCGGTTTCGTGTCGAAACGGATCGGTATTTTATCTCTTTCTCGGTTTCTCTCCAAAATAGTGTTTCGGTTGAGAAAAGAAAGTTATACGTACTTGACGTATAATCTTGCGGGTTGTTGTGGAGTATATTTACGGGATTGATGAATAGTGTTTTACCGAATTTAGCGGTATGTCAGTTTTGCATATTGATGAAACTGAGCAACCGAAAATTCGCGTTTACGGGTTTTCGTCTTTTTCCTGTGAATAGTGTTTTTGCAGAATTCTGCGATTTACGGTATTTCTGGCAGAAGAAATAAACCGCTCTCTGGTTAGTCCTGGTGGATAACCGATAGAGGTATCACACGTGTGATACTCCGAGTCGATTCCTTCCCTGGTGAGGCTCTACTCACTCGGTCTGCATTCCAACTGTGATTTGGAAACAAGGTATAAATATGTTATATTAATCTATTTAATTTGTAAGTAGATTAAAGTTTTAGAAATCAATCATGGAGTAGATCTGTAAAAGGATTAAATTGGGTTTTGATGCCAAAGGAATACTGAAGGTGGACCGCCTTGGAAAGTTTCCTGACATACCCCGTTTAATCCTGAGCTTAAGTTGGCCGTAGAAATTTTTGTTCTACGGTCATTCCGCACCTTAAGCCTAAACGGTTTCCGGTTAGCACCCCGTGAACCCCAACAGAGCCTACATCTATATTACACGTATACTAGGTTTAACCTTGGTTCATGATCGAGGAGTTTACTTGAGTTGTATTAGGGCTTATACCTTAACTAATCTCCTATCCTTTGGTACCAATTCGTTTGATTCATTATTTCTTACCAAAATCCTCTAAAACCACACACACAATTTCATCTAGGTCCTCGGGACCGTATAACTCTCACTTTGGTAACACTTCACTTATCAGTTCACTATTTTGGTTCTCGTAACAATTCAATTTACCGATTGGTTAAACCGTAATTTGGTCAAAACCTCAAATTAACCGTTAAACGTTCTAGGAATCCAAGATCAAGAGGTAACCCTACCGATTACAAGTCTAATCGATCGGATTAAACAAATCAATTCACGATTAGGCCCAATTTTAGTTTTTGCACAAAAACCCTAAAAATCGAAATCCGAAATCGAGCTGAAATCGGGAAGGAATCGGCAAATAAATGGTCAAAGAAGCTCAAGGAGCTAGTCTACAAGCAATTCGAACACAAATCTCGGGTTTAAAATGAAAACCCGAGAAATCGAGAAATCCGAGATTTTAGAGAGAAACGGGAAGAGAAAAGAATATCGAATAGGAGAGCTAGGAGAGATCCACGGTCGCTTGCTCGGTTCCAGCTTCGATTTCTCGCAACAATCGGGGGCTTGAGAGGGAAAGGAAACTCTCTCGCTCTTTTTCTTCTCTCTTGGGTGAAAATCACTAAAAATGGGGAAATGGGCGTAGGGGAAGAGAGAGAAAGAAAGAAATTTTGGGCTTTTATGAAAAGATACCCTGAGCGCGGACGCACTCAATTCAGTGCGGGTCGGCCACCCACACTCAGCACTTAGAACAGATTTTCAGCAGTTGAAAATACACATAAATATACACGAGTGCGGACGCACTCATTTTCAGTGCGGGTCAATCACCCGCACTCAACACTTGGTAGGATTTCGGTAGCTTGGAAAACACATAAAAGAATACCCCAGTGCGGACGCACTCAGTACTTAGTCAAATTTTCATGAAAACAGCACTGAACAAGGAAAATGTCTGAGCGTAATGCGGACGCACTCAATTTCAGTGCGGGTCGGTCACCCGCACTCAGAACTTGGTCAGAATTGGAGGAAAAGAGAAATTGGAATTAGTGCGGGTCACCCATCCGCACTCACACCAGTGCGAACGCACTGAGGAGAAATCCACACAACAATCCAAGGCAAACAGAGGCCAGTGCGGGTTAGGCACCCGCACTCACCATCAGTGCGGACGCACTGAGCCTATAAAGGTTCAGAACTTTGAAATTTCGACGCGGTTTCATTTCACACTTAACTTACTTATTTAGAGGAACCTTAATTAAGGTTTAAACTTCCATTTTGTTAGCACGAATTTTGATTCTTGCTTTCCAGTAATTCGGAATTTAATTGTTAAAGTTCCGTAACGTAACACCATCATTCTGAACAGGAAATAGTTGGAACCAGATTTCTCCATAACAACTGGGTATGCTAATTTTGGCCTGAATATCAAGGTCATATCGATCCTGATTCAATCCCTGGTTCTGAGAAATAATCGATTTCAGAACTAACAAATCAATACCTGACATTACCGGTATCACATAAACTCCATTAGGGGTTGTTAGAACCTTACCACCAGTGTAAACAGATACCATAACAACCATTTTGGTCTGAGTATATAAGAAAACCTAAAATTACAAATTAACTAAATTAATTACAAATACTGAAAAAAAATTGGAAAAGAAAGAAAAGAAAAAACTTACAGTTCAGCTGAAAAGAAGTTCCGGTGAAAACGACGTGAAATGAATCTCTCTCTTTAAAAAATGGGTTATATAGAAAACCGGGTTGTGGCCGCAGCCCCTAGAAGTGGCCAGGGTGGCTGCATTCCATAGAAGCGGCCATGGCATTTTTAAAAATTCCAGAAAAATGGTGTTTTGGTTTATTATTTTTGAAAAAATGGTACTTTTAAAAATTTAGGCCTTCTAAACCAAGACAAGGGTCTGTTTCCTCAGAATACAACGGACTGTACCCTTCCCGGAGTATCGGAGTCCGAGCTGATTATCATAGAGCTTGCCTGATGCAAAAAGGAAACATCCATAGGTAAAATAAGTGTTAATTTAAAAAAAAAATATCATCTAGTTTAACTTTGTTTTCAAAACTAGATGATACTTTGTAATTATCAAGGAACCGGTTAATGTCCTTGAATTCAATTATACTTCTAAAAACAAAATCATAAATTCAATTATTTTTGTAAAGTATACAGATAAATTTAGATATATAACCATCATAACTTCTGTAATTAGATATTTCTCCATCCAAAATTAAAAATTAGTTATCTACCCATCAAAACATAACCTATTTATTAATATATCAATTTTCAATTATTTTTATTAAAAAATATAAATCAGTATTAATAAAATATTTAAGAGGCCATTTTATTCGCTAAAACTTGCATCTCCCACTCATCTCTCACGTGAATTCTTTCAACCTTCCTCTCCCAGCGCACTACCCCCTCCATCCCGTGCAACCCTCCTCTTCCCCCGCACAGTACTCCTTTATCCTGCGCAACGGTACCCTCCTCCATCCCTCGCGATCCTCCTCCGTCAGAAGCCATCCTCTACCTTCCATCCAATTTTACCCTCTCTTCTTCCTCTTACAAAAATTGTTTGCCATGGAGAAAGATTCGAACAATATTGATCCATTTTATTCATTGATTATCAGTTGTAACAATAATTCTAATACTAATTAAGATGACAATGTTTTGAGCAATGAAGACACAACGACTCGTAAGAGATTGAAGTCGGTGAAAAAGAGAACATATCTGATGGTCAATTGTTCAAAGTATATAGTAAAATTAGATTTGGAGGATAAAAATTCTCGGTGACAGTTAATTCCATAGATAAGTACTTTTATATAAAGTTTTTGCTAGTAATTAGTTAAAAGAAAAGTATTTTTAGTCAATAGTTAACATTGATCTATGTTGGTGATTTTAGAAAGTTGAATACATTTAATATTTGTGTGAGGTAAAAATTTCATGCTTAATACAATAATAAAACATTTAGTTTTATCATCATATAAAATAAAAAATTTATAAGGTCCATTCTGTAATTGTTTCCTTACAGATCTTGTCAGTCTCTTTGTAGTGGACTAGACAAAGCTTGAGTATTGGCATATTCAGGGCTTTGATGAAAAGTTTAAAATTGGAGGTTGAATTGGTCTTGGCCTCTTGGGCTTACAAACCAACTATCTCTGAAATGGGCCGCTTTTTTCAACCTTGCGTTTTTTTTTTTGCAAACTTGAAATTTTGTTAGTACGTTGACTTCAAACTTGAAAGATCTACTTCTTCTTTAATTTAATTCCTCTTTTCAAATAATCGCCTTTTGTTTCATTAAAACCAGCGGCCTGGAGTGGGTGGCGATGGGTCCGATGTCGAATTCGTTTGATCTGTATTAAGATTTGTGCACACTTGATATGAATGTTGAAGTTGTTCACACAAAATTTGATGAGGATCAAACGACTTCGACCAAATATCAAACCGAATTTAATCAGATGCCCATCAGATCACCCCCGATTTCCAGGGGCCGAGCTTCATCTGTCAAAGCGAGAAATTGAATTGCTCCCTCTCTCTCTAAGCTTTCTTACAAACATGTTTTGCATTTAATTAACATTTATATTAATTTTACTGTTGTTGTTCTAAAATGAAGAACATGTTTCTCTCATGAAATGACACAGATTAACAGGGGAGAAACAATTACTAAACCTCTAAAGATCAATACATAATGGGAAAAAGAATAAATTTACAGTGTACACAATGAACTTGACGTATTAGTTCCACAAAACCCAAAAAAAAAAAAAAAAAATCAAAATCAAACCACATCTGAATATTATATACACCTATTTTTTCCCCTGATGATCATGTATATCCCTGCCTATAACGCCTGAAGATCTCATCAGTTTTAGCAGCACGAAAGGCACAACACCCCATGATGTATACACAAATTAGAGCTACAAGTGTTAGCACGAGAATAAGGTCGGCCCGCCTCCACTCTCTCTTGACATTAGCAAGTAAGCCAGCCTTGCATGAAGAGCATGAGTAGCACAATTGTGTCTGGCCATTGCTCCAAAGCATGCAATCTACGTCTGATGTGACGCTGATTGGGCTGATCCAGTTGGTTGGGTTCACGTATGTGTACCCGCATTTTGTTGGAGGCTTGCAACATCCTGACTGTTAAAAATTTAAATAAATAGGGATTGAAAACAGAGTTGTTACTCGAACAAATTGTTTCTCCAAAAAAAAAAAAAAAAAATGCTTGGAACAATTTTTTTATTTTTATTTTTATTCCTTTTCATCTTGTTGGAGTGTGATATGACGAAAGGTTTGTAAATTAAGGATAATATATATTAACAATGAAAATCAAGAGGTATAACAAAAGAAACAGAAAAAAAAATAGCACCTGTAATGGGGTAAGCATGGAATTGAAGAAACTCTGAGCTGAGCTATAAGTCTGGTTCAGATCTGTGCAAACACTAGTTGAACTAAGACACTCCTTGATCCTGTTCCACTGGTATGACCCCTCCACTCTGTGCTTCAACCAGCCCGAATCATCGTCTAATTCATACTCCAAGAACAGGCGACTCGGTGCAAGGTGGCCGGGTCCAACTGAGTTTGTCACGACAAATATAAACACGACTAGACCAGCAAGCGCAAGTATGAGAAGAAACATTGTCACCAAGTAGAAAAGTAAAATCACGGGGAGCCTCCAAAATGCACCGATAAATCCTGCAAGTGCCACGGCAAGTACTAAGACTCCGAGGATTATGATTGGCCATTGGAGCAAGTTCAGGCAGGAGCTATCGACCTGTGTTGACAACCAGATGCCGGCAGCAATTATAGGGATTGAAAGGAGAATTGCAACGAAATTGATCGCGGCGATGACAGTATTGTTTAGAACCATTGAAAAAAAGAAGTAAAGATGTTTGGTTTGTTTGATGGATATATGGTCTTAATTATTTTTTGTGTGAGGTTTGCTTAGATGCTTAGAGAAAGAATGTAATTATTTGTGTGAGATATCTGAAGAATTTATATTTGTGCTCTTGTGAAAACGGCAGGGGAAGAATTAATTAATTAGGGAATTGGGAAGTGTGAATATGTGTTTTAGGTATTTGCTTTGTCACCTTTACCTTTAGCTGAGGCCTGAGGCATCTTTTTGCTGGTTGATTCTTTGCTTAAAGCGTGATTATATTCTCTTTAATTTACAGGTTAGTGTAAAAGCAACTTTGTGGCTATTTTCTATTTGTTGCGTGAAACCTCTGATACAACCTTTGTATGATCCAATTGTCAGAAAACATGATCACAGCCTCACAGGTTAGGGCAATTAAGGCCCGTTAATGGTTAGAATCCAGATTAAAGAAGATGCGAGGCACCGGTTTTTCTTTTTCTCGCTCTGTTCATTTTATATTTTCTTTACGAGATGGAAATTCCCAATACCTAGTTTATAATAATTATTTTTCTTTTCTAGAAAAATAATTATGAACATGCATGATTTATCTCAATTTATGATGCATGTGTTCTAAAAGTTACCAATTAGTGAATCTTTTTAAATTAATATTACGAATAATGATCTGACACATACCGAAATAACAGTCCCTAGCTAGTATGTAAAAGAATTAATGTCATGCAATTTATATAATATATGTGAACGAAGTTTATTAGTACATGTCCCTACCCTAGTATATATGTAATATTACATTACGAATAATGATCTGACACATTAATTACACATATCGATCTCGCCTCACGAGATTAGTGAACTTGGTTAATTATAACCTGAGGCCTGATGGGAGAGGCTATGCGCCTATGCCTATGACTGTGAGCAACTGAAGTCTGTCTTCTTGTGTCCTCTCCTCTCCTCTACAATCATTTGTAGACTAAGACTATCATCTGATTCAATAGTTTGCTTAATTCACAAATTCTGATTGGGCAGTCCGGATCTAAACAGAAATAGTCTGTACTCTGTAGACTGTTAACTGTAGAGTAACCTTGACCCGGATTTCTCTCGTTCCGTCTAGGGAGTGAGTGCGTGTCCTCTGAGATATCTCAACTTTTGCGTGACCGACGTGTCTGGTGCCTATTCGGGGGTAGCGCAGGGGGGCAGTATTATTTTAGCTTCCAGATTCGTGCAGAACGTATTTCAACGGTTTAGATTTTCCAAAAAGTCACGCAAAATATGAGATATCTCAGAGGATCGATGCAAAATATGAGATATCTCAGAGGATCGATGCAAAAGTTGTAGCGGATCGTTGCAAGTAACACACTAGCTAACACAGTAACGGTAACACTACGCTACGGAGATTAAATGAAATTTGGGGTTTTGGTCGATCTGATTCACAGTAACTAAGATACACCAAGACAAATACAAAATATCGAAAACAAGCAAGTTGTGGTGGCGGGGCTGGTCTGAACTCTGAACAGCTATTCATCGGATCGGATGTTATCAGGTTTCCAAGTTAATTCCAACTGGTACGAAAATTAAGGACTTCTTTTTTAAAGTTCTTTTTTATTTTTTATTTGGAGAGAAAATACATTACATTTTCAAAATTTTTAAAAATAATAATAATTTGGAGTTCGGTGTACTAGCTAGGCTTAGAACCTAATAGAATTCCTCTTCAAAATATCATATATATATATAGGACTTGGCTACAGTGCTATGGGTTGCATAGAGGCCTCCCGTGTTACGGCTCAATATTCGAGTTTTCAAAATCCTAACGGTCGATCCGAACCGTTCATCTTGTTCTCCATATTAATATGTGTTTGGAGACCAAATTTTACATTTTTTGGAAATTTTTTACTATTTTTTTTAGATTTATTGAAAATAGTTGTTTTCCAGACAAATCTGGACCATAAAAAACAGCGATATTCAATTAAAAAATAGTAAAAAATTTCAAAAAAATGTAAAATTTGGTCACCAAACACATATTAATATGGAGAACAAGATGAACAGTTCGGATCAACCGTTAGGATTTTGAAAGCTCGAATATTGAGCCGTAGCACGGGAGGCCTCTATGCAACCCATAGCATATTAGCCAAATCATATATATATATAGGGTCCGGCTAATTTGCTGCCAGCAGCATTTTAGCCGGAGGTGCTACCGGGTTTTTATTTTTTATTTATTTTGTGATGTCCAAACAACAAATCCAAACCGTTACATGTTTAATCTATATTATAATCTACTTGGAGACCAAATTTTATATTTTTTGGATTTTTTTTACTATTTATTAAGCTAGTTTGAAAACCGCTGTTTTCAGTAAATTTCTGCAGCATTGACATCAGCGGTTTTCAAACCAGCTTAATAAATAGTAAAAAAATTCCAAAAAATGTAAAATTTGGTCTCCAAGTAGATTATAGTATAGATTAAACATCTAACGGTTTGGATTTGTTGTTTGGACATCACAAAATAAATAAAACGCAGCAGCACCGCCGGCAGAAATGCTGCCGGCAGCAAATTAGCCACAGCCTATATATATATATATATATAGGAATATGCTAGCATGCTATGCATAGCATAGAGCCCCTCCATGCAACGCCTTGGATTTCGATTTTTCAAAATCCTAACGGTCGATCCGAACCGTTCATCTTGTTCTCCATATTAATATGTGTTTGGGGAAACAAATTTTATATTTTTTGGAATTTTTTTACAATTTCTTTATATTTATTGAAAATCGCTATTTTTTTATGGTCCAGATTTGCTGAAAACAACGATTTTCAATAAATCTAAAGAAATAGTAAAAAAAATTACAAAAAATGTAAAATTTGGTCCCCAAATACATATTAATATGGAGAACAGGATAAACGGTTCGGATCGACCGTTAGGATTTTGAAAAGTCGAAATTCAAGACGTTGCATGGAGGGGCTTTATGCTATGCATAGCATGCTAGCATATTCCTATATATAAATATATATATATATAGATGGGCTATGGTGCATTGCAATGCATAGGCCATGGTGTGCATTGGACCATAAATCACCGATTCAAAGTCCAAATGACCGATCCAAACCGTTCATCTTGTTCTCCATATTAATATGTGCTTGGAGACCAAATTTTACATTTTTTGGAATTTTTTTACTATTTATTAAGCCACTTTGAAAATCACTGATCCAACGGTGACTGTTTGGAACAGTAAAATCAGAAGCCACTGTTGGATCAGCGATTTTCAAAGTGGCTTAATAAATAGTAAAAAAATTCCAAAAAATGTAAAATTTGGTCTCCAAGCACATATTAATATGGAGAACAAGATGAACGGTTTGGATCGATCATTTGGACTTTGAATCGGTGATTTATGGTCCAATGCACACCATGGCCTATGCATTGCAATGCACCATAGCCCATCTCTCTCTCTCTCTATCTATATATAGGATTTGGCTAATATGCTATGGGTAGCTAAGAGGCCTCCCGTGCTACGGCTCAATATTTGACTTTTCAAAATCCTAACAGTCGATCCGAACCGTTCATCTTGTTCTCCATATTAATATGTGTTTGGAGACCAAATTTTACATTTTTTGGAAATTTTTTACTATTTTTTTAGATTTATTGAATATCGCTGTTTTTTATGGTCCAGATTTGTCTGAAAAACAGCGATTTTCAATAAATCTAAAAAAATAGTAAAAAATTTCCAAAAAATGTAAAATTTGGTCTCCAAGCACATATTAATATGGAGAACAAGATGAACGGTTCGGATCGACCGTTAGAATTTTGAAAAGTCGAATATTGAGCCGTAGCACGGGAGGCCTCTTAGCTACCCATAGCACCGTAGCCAAGTCCTATATATATATATATATAGAGTTAGGCTGGGGTGCTATGGATAGCATAGTGGCCTCCCGTGCTACGGCTTAATATTCAAGTTTTCAAAATTCAAACGGTCGATCCGAACCGTTCATCTTGTTCTCCATATTAATATGTGTTCGGAGACCAAATTTTACATTTTTTGAAAATTTTTTACTATTTTTTTAGATAGGTAGAAAATCAAATATCTTAATGGTGCAGAATTTTTTAGATCAAGTGATTTTCTGCCTAGCTAAAAAAATAGTAAAAAATTTTCAAAAAATGTAAAATTTGGTCTCCGAACACATATTAATATGGAGAACAAGATGAACGGTTCGGATCGACCGTTTGGATTTTGAAAACTCGAATATTGAGCCGTAGCATAGAGGCCACTATGCTATCCATAGCACCCCAGCCTAACTCTCTCTCTATATATATATATATAGAGAGAGAGAGAGAGAGAGAGATGGGCTATGGTGCATTGCAATGCATAGGCCATGGTGTGCATTGGACCATAAATCACCGATTCAAAGTCCAAATGATCGATCCAAACCGTTCATCTTGTTCTCCATATTAATATGTGCTTGGAGACCAAATTTTACATTTTTTGGAATTTTTTTACTATTTATTAAGCCACTTTGAAAATCGCTGATCCAATAGTGGCTTCTGATTTTACTGTTCCAAACAGTCACCGTTGGATCAGCGATTTTCAAAGTGGCTTAATAAATAGTAAAAAAATTCCAAAAAATGTAAAATTTGGTCTCCAAGCACATATTAATATGGAGAACAAGATGAACGGTTTGGATCGGTCATTTGGACTTTGAATTGGTGATTTATGGTCCAATGCACACCATGGCCTATGCATTGCAATGCACCATAGCCCATCTCTCTCTCTCTCTATATATATATATATATTTTTAAGAAATTTGAGATCATCAAAATTGAAGTTCAAATGAGAAAGATATATGATCAACCACGTAGTTCAAATCAAAATTGAAGTTCAAATTTGTGATCATCAAAATTGCGTTTGCTATGTAGAAGGTCATTTGTCGTTTGTTGACCTCGTCAATTCGTTGATAATGCTAGAATTTCGTAATCAATCTAACTATATATATATATATATATATATATATATATAGAGGTGGGCTACGGTGAGTTGCGAAGTAAAACACGTTTCTACTTCACGCCGTATTTTTATTTTGGAAGTCCAAACGACCGATCCAAACCATTAGCTGTTTAATCCATATTGAAATGTGCTTGGAGACCAAATTTTATATTTTTTGGAATTTTTTTACTATTTATTAAGCATTTTTGAAAATTGTTGTTTTGCTGTGAACAGTAACAAACAGTGAAATTTTCTGGACCATCAGATCAGCGACTTTCAAAATTGCTTAATAAATAGTAAAAAAATTCCAAAAAATATAAAATTTGGTCTCCAAGTACATTTCAATATGGAGAACAAGATGAACGGTTCGGATCGACATTTTGAACTTTAAAATCGCAAAATATGAGCGTGAAGTAAAATAGTCGCTTTACTTCGCAACTCACCGTAGCCCACCTCATATATATATATATATATATAGAGAGAGAGATAGGCTAATATCAAATCGATTGTTCCTGAGCCATGGAGCAATCAAGTTTTAAACCGTCCGATCTGATTGAAGATTTGTGCATATCGGATTGATCTGATCTAAGAAGTTTCGCTGGAACAATCAAATTTTGTTATCCAGCAACTGAACGTTACTGGACCCGTCCAGTGGAGTATCGCCCCCCAAACCCCGAGCCCCTCTCTCTCACACGCCATCTCCCGTCTCTCAGTCTCTCTAAACCTAAATCTCTCAGAGTCTCTCACACGCGATCTCCCTTCTCTCAGAGACTCCCTTCTGTCCTGCTTCTCTCCTCTCTTGGCCCTAACTTCTCCAACGACAACCTTTCTCTCTCTCAGCACATTCTCGGTAAACCGTCTTGACCTTTTTTGTTACTTTGCTCTGTGTTGAGCTACTCTTGATGGTGGGCTGAGCCCCTTGAACTATGAATTTCTGAGATTTGTGTGTTAATTGCTTATGGTTGTTAACACAGCTTGAATCAGATTTTGGGGAATTTCTCAAATTGTGAAAGACGAACCGAACTGTCGCAGTACTTGTGTTATGTATTGCTTGCTGCTTTTAGCTTTGTTCGGAGCCTGTATATAAAATTTGTAGTTTGAATTGTGTGAATTGATCTCTTAAAGGGAACAAAGAACTCTCATATGAATTAAATTATTATAAATGCATTCTCTAAAATTTTGTAAGGGTCTGCGTACATAGACAGGCTGTATCAACCAAGTGGATTAAACATTTTTATAAATTTGATTCTGTTACTAAAGTGGGCTACTATTCTGTATCAACCAAGTGCATTACTGGTACCTTATACATGGTCTATGGATTAAATAATTTCAGACCATAAAATCAGAATTATAATTACTGGTACCTGATACTGGTAACAATTTGATGTGTAAGTTAAAAATTATAAGTTTTCAGTAGTATAGTGACCTCTATGTCAGTACTTGGTGACAATTCGATGATGTTCATTACTATGAGAACAAAACGTAAATGTAAATCAGAATTAAGAAAACCAGTTGTAAACATTAAGTAAACTAGTACGGCTAATGCAATCAAGGGTAATTTGCTAATTTTCCTTTTTGTTACTGCTGGAATTTTTCTGTTCTAGTACAACTAATTTCAGTTATTCAATTAAGGGTAATATGGTTGTAGTATTTGTTTTTTTCTTCTTTTTAATAATTTCTACTAAGTATTGATCTGTTCATCCAATTAACAGATAGCATAAGGCCTTGGAAAGGATAACCAAAAAGCTTCCGATAGTGAGGACAATGATGAAGATGAAGATGAAGATGAAGATGAAGATGTTGGAGATGATGAATCTGAACGATGTATTTTGTTGTTATTTGTTTTCTTTTGTTAAGAGTAATGTTGGTTTTCTGTTAGTACATTTTTTTTCTGATATAGTGCATTTTGTTGTACAAGTTGCAGTCAAGGGTATTTTAGAAAAAAATGGAAATTCATCATTTGTACTTTCTGTTTTTATTAATTGTGCAGTGGAACTAATTTTGTTTATTTTGCAACTGTTCACTCCAGCAATTAAACTGCAATTCAATGAAACTATTTAATTCATGTATCAAAAATGTTTTTAATACAAAATAAATAGAAAACAAGCACTAGAGCAGTAAAAAAATGAATATGTATTCATCGTAACTGTACTTAGCCTATGCTTACAAAAGCTAAACAATAAGATCTGAATCTCACCATAAGAAAAGTAATATATTAATTAAGTATCAGTATCTAAAAAAAATTAAGCATCACTAATCTAACAATGTCCATATACTTCATGCACAATCTGGAGTGAGCATTCCTTTAGTACAACCTGCAATTAAAAAAAAAAATTAGTTTAGAAAGTCAAAGGTATACTGCAATCTGTCATTATACCAGATGAGGAACTTAATCCAATATTATGCATTAACAAAAAAGTTGCATTAACAGAAACAAAGGGTAATGATTTTTAAGGGAGAAACATGATAATTATGAAAAGTTGAGCAGTATTGAGAAATTATACTTGTTTCCTAGTTTACTTAAAAAAGTTTTTCTTCCTACCATTTGTCAGATGAATCAAAAGAGCTGCGACACTTCTTTTTCTCAGATTTTGATTTCTTCAATCTGCTTTTATCCTGAAATATAGATCCACAATACAATCAATCCTTCAATATATCAATTAGGTTTTGCTATTAGACAAACTACTTAAGAAATTAAATCAAAGATATTTTGTCACTGCATAGACACCTTGATAATAGAAAATTATAATTCATGCATGGTGCAAATAAGGTGCTTCAAAAATTGAAATAAGTCATTCAATAATCCTAGACTGGTGCGAAGATAAAAACTTAGAAAATTTGATTACGCTAAAAACCCTAAACCTGCTACTTCGGATTGGTGCGATTTCTGATTTCTCCATTCGAACGGAGATACCAATTTTGAGGTAGCGTTTTGATGGACTGGTGCGATAATAGTAATATTAGTACCAATTTCAGGTCGGGGAGAGAGAGTATAAGAGAGAAGAGAGATCGCCTGTGAGAGAGAAGGGGTCGGGGTTTTGGGGGAGGGTTACTGCACTGGACGGGTCCAGTTACTGGATAGCGAAATTTGATTGTTCCAGCGAAACTTGTTAGATCAGATCAATCCGATATGCACAAATCTTCAATCAGATCAGACGGTTTAAAACTTGATTGCTCCATGGCTCAGGAACAATCGATTTGATATTAGCCTACCTCTATATATATATATATATATTTTATAAATCTTGAAGTATTCTGCTTATATATAAATTTTTTATCTTCTTCATTAATAAAGATGACCTAATTTTATTTTTAATCGTTCTTTCATTAACAAGAAGAAAGGATTAGATTAATATAAATTGTGAGGGTACATCCACAAATGGGCATTAATTAATAAGAGAGCCGAATAGCGGGGTAAAGATTTTAACAGAGCAGTTTTGGCTTCATGCTTCATGCTTCATGCTGTTTGTGCGCGGAACGCTATCCTCTCGGAGGTTTTACCTGGGTGCTGTGCGGTGGTTTTGATCTGGTCCGTTCGTTTCGGATCGGACGGACTGGATTAAGGGTTCACCAAATTTTGAGTTTTTTTAAAATTCGAGCAAGATCTGATGTGGTCCGTCCGATCCGAAACGAACGGCCAGATCAAAACCACCGCATGTAAAACCTCCGCAGAGGATACGTTTGTGCGCTGCATGACGCGAAAACTTGTCTGTTAAAATCATTACCCGGTTAGGCGGTTAGCGCTTGCGTTATCGTTCCACAGAAAACTTGATAGGTCGTATATTATCCACGAAGCGCTCTCAATCTCGCTCTCGCTCTCGCTCTTTTCTATTTCTCGGTAGCTCTTCCTCTTCCTCTTCCTCCGACGACGACGATGGTATCCTCTGAGTAATCAATCCTAGAAACTTCTGTTTAGCTTCCAAAACAGAAGGCCAAAAACGAACATCAAGTGTTCTGTTCTTCAATGGCGTGCCTCTCTTATCTCCTCCCTTCTTCCCGCTTCCCTTCTCTCCTTCCCAAGCTCCTCTCTCCTCTCCCTCTCCCTCTCCCTCTCCCTCTCCAATCCAATTCTCTCGTGCCACGTCGATGGGCAGGGTCAAAACCCATTAGAGTAACGGAGTCCAATAGAAGTAGCGTTAAGGTGTTTGCAATATTGCAAGGTGGCGATGAGAGCGAAGAAGAAGTAGAAGAAGAGGAAGGAGAGATAAAAGATTACAAAGGGGAAGAAGAGGTGGGGGCTTCTAGTTCACCAGAGAGATGGGATGTACTTGGCCTCGGTCAAGCCATGGTATTACTTCTGCTTTAATTCAAATGAATTGAATTTGCCTTTATCCATTCCTGTGCTGTGTGGTAATTGGTAAAAGAGGGGCGAGTTTTGTGTTTCCATGGAAGGCACTAATTTTACACTCTCTGTTGATTGCATACAAGCATTAAGCATACTGTGAGAATTTTAATATATGGGGTTTTCAAGCTGTTCATCACTTGAGAAATTTCAAATTATCCAAAAAACATGATAATTTATTTAAAATTCGGATAGTAGAGAAGGCATATTGATTCTGTTGTAGCTCGTTAATTGTAAAATTTAACACAACTCCAAAATTGTCCCCTCAATCCCTCTCACCATTATTTACTGTTCACTGTGTGGGATAAAGCTATGATATCTGTAATTTTCACATAATTAAATGGTTTATGCTCTAAATTCAGCAAATGACTTGTCTAATTAAGTGTAGAAGCCTCACAAAGTATATATTTTAGTTCTTATTGTTTTTGTGGAAAACCTACCTTGATTTTCTTACACCATTCCTTTCTGTAGCTTGTCAAACTCTTCGAAAGTTTGGAGCTTAGCAGGAGAGCTATCTATTCTCCTCTTTTAATTTTTTTTATCTGGTGGAAATGCCTTATTTGAACAAAAATTCAAAAGATTCAGGTCCCGTATGAGAAAAGAAAGTTCATCGTTGAGTTCTTGAGCTCTCTCCCTTATCATTTCATTGCATAGGAAATCTCTATTTTTTAATGGTACACATCTACAATAGGTGGATTTCTCAGGGATGGTAGAGGTTGAATTCTTGGAGAAATTGGGATTAGAGAAAGGCACAAGAAAAATGGTACACCATGAAGAAAGGGGGCGGATCCTACGTGCCATGGATGGCTGTACCTACAAAGCTGCAGCAGGGGGCTCTCTTTCCAACACACTGGTTGCATTGGCCCGCCTCGGGAGCCGCTCTTTAGGTGGACCTCCATTGAACATTGCCATGGCTGGTAGTGTTGGTAGTGACCCATTAGGCAGTTTCTACAGGTAAAAGTAAAAAAATTAGCATGTTGTTTATATTTTACTGGTACCAGGTTAACTGTGCGGCAGAGGCACCAAAGTTTTATGCCCAAAATGGGTGTCTTTAGGCTCAAGAAGCATGCCTATTCAATTACGCACTAATTTGGCCTCGAGCTAACTTCACCTGTGCTATTACCCATTAATCATGCCTTAAGTGACTTGAATTCTGTCAAAAGGGTACCTTGCACCTTTGCACTTATGCTTCAACTTAATCAAAATTACTCAGTTTACTAAAGAATTACATCACAAGCAAGCTTGAAGAAAACTGACTGTAAATAGGTACTGGACCTGACCCAATGCCACCTACAGCCGAAATGTCATCCTTTTTTTTTTTCATGTGGGAACTGGAATGTGAATCCTTGGCTAGTAAATTTCCCCCAGGAAATTTACTGCTCTACATGATTTTCATATTAAAAAATTCAAAGCTTTTGACTTATTTTTTCTTTGCACAGAGCTAAGCTACGCCGGGCCGATGTGCATTTCCTTTCAGAGCCGGTGAAAGATGGGACAACTGGTACAGTCATTGTTCTCACCACTCCTGATGCTCAGCGTACTATGCTGGCATATCAGGTAAATTAAATGTTTGTATCACTTTTCCCAAAGAAATTTTGTGGTTTTACTTCTACCTTTTGACAAAGAAGGTGGGTCCATGCTGTACTGGTCAGGTCATCATCAATTATACTTATCTGGTACCTGGCCCAAGTTCTTAGGTTCTGTTCCCCTTTTACTAACTTCTTTTTGAGATATATTAATAGAGTCTTTTAAGAAAAATGTTTTAAGGCAATCAGATCCAGTACCATATCGTAGACATATCTATGCAGATGTTATAAGGGATTCTTATTCTTGGTTGATCTATGCAGGGTACATCATCTACAGTCAGTTACGATCCATACTTGGCTAGTTTAGTGTCAAAAACAAACATACTAATTATAGAGGGTTACCTTTTTGAATTCCCTCATACAATTGAAACCATTAAGAGAGCTTGTCAAGATGCACGTGCAAGCGGGGCCCTTGTTGCAGTCACAGCATCTGATGTGTCATGCATCAAGAGATGCTATGATGACTTCTGGTAAGTCAACAGCACAACACACTGATATATTTCTTTATTATGGTACTGGCTGCTTGTCTTCTACTGTTAATAACTGCCATACCAATAAAATTCAAACATATGATGTGTTATATCACAAATTGCTGGTGCAGTAATTATAAGAAACTTGAAAGGGCACCTGGTTGAAAGAAGAAAATTTATTCTTTTACAGGGATATTATTAACAACCACACAGACATCCTCTTTGCGAACAGCAACGAGGCTCGTGAATTTTGTAATCTACCCCAAAATGATGCACCCATGTCAATTGCAAGACAACTCAGCCACGCGATTCCACTAGTCTCTGTTACTGACGGTGCAGATGGCTCCTACCTCAGTGTAAAAGGCGAAGCAGTTTATATCCCTCCTTACCCTTGTAGACCGGTGGATACATGTGGGGCTGGTGATGCATATGCTTCAGGTACTTTTACCAAATAAATGTGTATAATTAAGTTACATGATAGTTGTTTGCTACCAGTTTGCGTCAAAACACAAACTACTAAAATCTAAAGCCCTTCCATCTAATTCCCCATGAGTTTCTAGTCTCAGGTCAGTTTTTACCACTAAATAAGGTCTCGGTGACCTTTTGAGTGTATACTATCCTGCTGTTAGTACCTGTCCCAGCACAGATACCCTAACATGAGGCACTAATTAGTGGAGAGATCTGGCTCGATATTTCCAGCACATCAATCATTGTTACTATAGAGTGCTCAAAGGAACTAAACAGCCTTCTCCACTACCGGTATGGGCGCCCAGTGCACCTGGAGATAATACCAGAAAACTGACACCAAGCTAAAACTAATTGTTATTACAAAGACATCACTTTACATGGCAAGCAATATAATATTCAACAGTCAACCAAAAACAAATGTCCTCTGGCAAAAAAAAAAAAAAAAAAAACATATATCTTGAATTTGGATCATGTCCAAATCTTCAGGCATTTAAATATCATTTGACCCTGCAATGCTTCATCACAATAACCTTAATATATAACAGACGACTATCCTAAATTCTGACACATCTATAATCTAATCAGGTGTATAAGAATTAAGTCGTAATTTTACAACCACTATCCTACGTCCATTTGATATTATCATGTTTCAAGGAGGTAATTTGGGACCTAATTATCTGTTGCAATTTTATTTACAATATAATACTAGTTAAGTGTTTTTTAAACTGTATTTACTCCCTTTTGTCAGCTAATTTATCATGTACTGATATAGAGGTGTCAGTGCAAAGATCAAACAGCTAATTTCTAAGTTCTAACCATCCATTTTGCTGAAATTTCACACTTTTGCCCCTTGGGGTGATAATTACTTATTCTTCCTTTACCCTTTTTAATGTTTGATAGGTGTTTTGTATGGGGTTTTGAGAGGTGCACCGGATTTGAAAGGGATGGGTGCTTTGGCATCCCGTGTGGCGGCCATTGTGGTAGGTCAGCAGGGGACCCGCTTGCGAGTCAATGATGCAGCAAGATTGGCTGAGTCCTTTGAGTGGGATTTGGCGAGGTCAAGGCTTGGCAGTGATCAGAAATCTAGCTTGTGATTCAGTTGAGTTATTTTTAGGGTATGTTTCCTAATTGGAAAGAAAAGGAAAGAAAAGGTTTTTTCTTTTTTTTTTTTTATTTGTTACAGTCCTAATTGGAAGGGAACAAAAATGTTGAAAAAATGAATGGAGGGATTCCCTCAATTTGCCTCCATTCACCTCCTACAGTTTAATCTCAGGAGCAAGATGAATATCTTCTTTCTCACATCTGTTCCCCTCCTCTCCATTTACCGTCATGGTGTCATTACTCCAATTGAGGAGCACATCCTTAGTATTTGTCAGAGAATAGGTAGCAATTGCTTTTCATTTATCATTTTATTTTATTTTATTGCTTTTTGAATTAAATTTGAATTGGAGTTTCTTGTGTTTCATAGCATGTTGTTTATTGTAAATGAAAACAATAAGTCTAGGATTATCTCCCTACCTTATTAAGGAGCTTAATGTCTAGATCCTGCAAGGGTTGTGATTAAAAGTTAAATTTTCGGAATTAATATCAGCCATTCAATTTTCAGATCACATACAGCAGAATTTTCTAAATTTTACTCTTCAACACTTAAGACCCCACTGTTCGCGCCACATAGGATCCCTAAAAACCTAAAACAATTCTGGCGCTCCATCTCTTCACTCCGCTAAAAAATAATTCTGGCGCTCCGTCTCTTCACCCCACTCCGCCCTTCTCTCTCTCTCTCTCTCTCTCTCTCTCTCTCGCGATCTCTACAGTTCGTATTCTGTCGCAACTTCGCCTCCTCCTCTCTCTCTTTCTACATTCGCACTCGCAAAATTGCAATCACAAGGTTAGTGTCCTCATTTCGAATCGCACTTACATATGATATTTGTTTAGCATGATGAAGTATTCAACTTCAATTTTAAAAACCAACTCCAGTGAAATTTGCCCTAAATTAACGAAATCTCTTCTTACTTTTCACACCATAGCAATAGCTTCACATGGCTGCTTCTGGAATCAAGCCTGGTTTTCCTGTAATTTTGCAAGAATTGGAACCTTCATCTCCAATTTTCAAGCATGGTCAATCCCTTAGAGTTACAGGAAGGTGAGTTAGAACACTCATCCCATTTAATCTTTCTTCATTTCATTTCCCTTTTCATGTATCAACATATCACCTTGTACCAGCATTGGTACCATACTGACCGGGCGGATGTGGCATTGATGTACCAGTATTGATATATTATAGTAATAATACTATTAGTTGTTTTATTAACATACCACCTTGCACCATCACTGATATTGTAAAGTGAATCACAGTTATGTATTGATTGGTACCGTTTGATTCCTTTTGTTCCATCCTCAGTCTGATTGGAAATTTGGGCAAATCCGGTCCTTGGTGAAATGGGGGCCCAGATTCAAACTCAAAATTTGGATTACTGTCGGGGATCCGAGGCATTGATGCACCAATATTGGTATATTAAGGTAATAATACTGTTAATTGTTTTTTATTATTTTGTCTAGGCTTGAATCTTATCAAGCTGAGACTGGAATTGCTGAGATTAGCGATGGAAATGTCAGTTTGAAAATCGTCACCCAGCATTTGATCAACCTCATTTTCTGTGCTGGCTCTTTGTACCAGTTCATTGGTGAACTGGTTATTGACTTTGATACCCAAGATGTATGACAGTACAAATGAATTTGATAATATTACTGAAGGTATATGTTTATAGCATTCCATAACATTATTTTACAAGAATTATTAATTTAGAGTATTATTCTTACTAACAAATAAGAATCTTACAAATATAGAGGAAATCAACATAATGGATTTGTGTGAAGAATTTGTTGCACCTGTCATCACTGATCGATGTGAAGGTACGATTGTTATCCCATCATGAAACATTTTAATAAAACGAAGTTGAGCCTCCTCTTGTCTGGTTTACCTGTATCCTTCCTGGTACGAGCTTGTATGCTTGCTGGTACAAAAACATAGTTTTAGCTTGTTGACAGAAAATTCTGGTGATCAACTTCAATTCCTTTTTTTTTCTTTTTTTTTATGTTCTGTGTGATTTTAATGCTTTTATGGGGATTTTGGTACCAGTTGGGTATTTCCTAACTTTGCCTTGTAACTTCTCTTTTGATCTTTTACAACTATGCATAGCACAGATTGGTCCATACTATGGATCAATATTTTCGTTGTACAGACCAGAAAATTTACTAATTAGAAATTTCAGAAAAAAAATAAAATGACACCAATATGTTGCAAAACTACTGATACTTGCTACAAACCAGGCTTTTGAAATCAATGATTGTACCAGCCACATACGTAAGTGAAATCAAGCCCCACACATACTGGTGTAGCATATGATCAAAACAGCCACTAAATAGAAAACAAATAGAAAAACATAGATCTAATTCAAATATGTTCAAACTGCTACATCTACATGTAGAGGACATTCATATGAATATAATGAAAAAGGAATTTCTCTATTTGGAATTTTCTGTGATTTATAATCGATTTTAGAAGTTCATCTTTTGAAATTGGGACTGGTTCAGGAAAATTGCTACCAGCCTGAAATTTGTCAGTTACAAAACCACCTGTTCATCATAGTCCCTGAGCCATAAAAATTCTGAAATTAATTAGGCATAAAGTTCAAGTATTGATGGTCATTTTCATATAAAGAACTCCAAATTTGGCCCAGCCAATTGCTCTCATAAAAAATCACAAATCAGACTGTCAGAATAGAGAACTGCTGGTTCCTGAAATTTGTCAGTTACAAAACCACCTGTTCATCATAGTCCCTGAGCCATAAAAATTCATCCAAATTTTGCAATTTACCCAACGCCATAACCCATAGATCAAATTAAGGCGATACCACGCGGCAAATATCTCACAGGTAATTAACTTGTGACTACCTATTTAATTAAATATCTTAATCTTAATCTTAATCTTAACTATCATTACTAAACTATATAATTGGCAACATATATTGACTTTGTTTTAGATGTTCTCGGTCAAGTGAGTTATGCTCACCAAGTGAATTTCGTCGAATGGAGAGGTCGAGAACTTGTGCCTTCCGTTAAGATATATCTATTTCATCCGACGTGAGTAATAATAATAAACAATACTTACTAATTATAATTTGAATATTTCAAATCAAACATTAAAGGTTCACATAATTGCTTACAATGTTTTCAATGTTTAGAGGAACTGTCATTCCATTGTTGATGGTAGGCAAACCCTTCGAGAACAACCCGGGAGTCCTCCAAGCTATTGAACAAAAGTCTATTATTTTCGTCACTCGGGTGAAAGTACTTGTTGATACACCATGTATGTAACAAATTTATATCTTTTATGTTTATTTGAAATTTTAAAAACTAAATTTAAACTAAATAAATAAGAATATTTTACAGATAATCATTTGCTTGTCACGGATATTTCCACTGTCCATTTTAATCCCCAGATGTCAGCGTATTGAAATTACTTACTTTAGTACTTTTAGGTTGTTTGTTTTGTTTTAGCTTTGTATGTTTATGGTTTTTATTAGAGAATGTTATGTTTTTTTATTTCTATATTCAATTCAGAAATAATATCTTTGGTTTACATTCAGCGATATTTATTTTCTCTATTTTTTTATGAAAAAAAAATTTTAGTAAATTAGGTTTTCTACTACATAATTTGTTCCCGTTGCTGTGCACGGGCACGATTACTAGTTTAAATATATGTCAAATCTCCTTTGCAATTTGTGTCGATGATTGTGTAACTGTAGACCATTAATGTAGATCATCAACATTGGCACCTCGAAAAAACTTTTTATATCAAGGAAGGAACTATGTTGGACCTTTCGTAAAAAAGGCATGTCTTGTGACTTGTGAGGAAGGTATAGTTATATTTCAAAATTATATTTTTAGTATAAACCCGAAGGCACTATATGTCTATATTGAACAAGTTATTTTCCAAATGAAAACAGAGATGTTCGTTCGTTGAATCGTTGTATGAAAAATGGACATGCCAAGTAATTGGAAATAGTCTGAAACTTTGCACAGTTATTGCCTCCATAAATCAATGAAAACGTGAGTTAATTCAATGAAGGAAATAAATCTGTTGTGATACTTTGAAACAGGACCTGTTATTCCAAATGCACGAATCTCAAAGTAAATAAAGGGGTGGATTTGGAATAACACGCTCTCTGTGACAGGGCCGGTCCTGAAGATTTTGAGGCCCAGGACGGGAGAAAAATTTGGACCCTTTATATAATTTTTTTTATTAAAACGAAAATGTCTTACAACTTTAGTTGCTATTTGACTTTTAGAATGAACACGTCTTACAACAAAAATGAAACACTTTATTTAAATCTTTTGAGTAAACAAACAATTTTCTATTAATAAGTTCTCCATTTTTTAATTTTTGATTAAAATAATATGTGGAGAACTCCCTATTGTAATTATCCTTAGAAAAATTAATATCAGAATCTCTAATATGACTATTCTCAACAAGTAAATTTCTCAGTTTTGAATCTAAGTCATCCCACACTCTAGGATCATATATATTTATAGATAACGAAGAATCTAAGTACTCAGACAAATGATAAATTCCTTCATTATTTTCACTAGTTTATTTTTTAAGCACATTTGTTATTTCTTCATTTACCCCATTTTCATTTTCATACACATCTATTGTTTCTTGATTTAGCTCATTTTTATTTACCTCATTTTGGTTTTCAAATATATTTCTTGTTTCTTCGTGTACCTCACTTTCAAATTGGTTTTTCAAAGACTCATTTTGTGGTTTGATTTTCTTCCAAAGCTTTTGAATATAACCTTTTTGAAGTTTTATTTTCTCTTCTCCCTCTCTTTTTTTGTTTCTTTTTTGCTATTTGATGCATGTTTTTTAGGAAATATTATTTTAAATTAAAAATAAAATAAAATAATAGAATGATAAAACCTAGATAATGAGACAGATGCATCGTTGAGCCGTCGACAGTCCAATCCAGAGGCTGCAATTGCCACCATGCCTCACCCAGTCTAGATACTGTGTCGATGTATTGTTGTGTCGACCTTGCTCTAACCAAACGTCGCCTCCGCCTCACTCAGTCAAGACTTTACCTCGCACTCACTGCCGCAGAACGAGATCGTGACTCATGAAAAGAACTAAGTTTTTTAATTTCTCTCAATTCCTCGTTTGTCTTTAAATTGATTTACAAAGAATGAAGAAACGGCGGAATTCCCTGATCTAGGTTTTTTTACTTTTTTTTGTTCTTCTCGTTTGTCATTTCACATAGTTCGGCCGCCTTTTCTGTTTCTTCTAGTTTACCGTGTCACAAAGAATAAAGAAATGTCTTTTTTGTTTGGGCCAAGACAAAAAAAAAATTGTAAAGATCAACCAAGAATAGCTTTTTTGTTTGAATAAAGTTCGGCCCAGACAAATTTAACATGTACAAGCATTTTTTTTGTATTTGGGGGCCCTGTTGTATTTTGGGGCCCAGGGCCATCGCCCTGGGTACCCTGGGTCAGGGCCGGGCCTGCTCTGTGATTCCAAAGAATTGCAGCAAATTTATTTCCTTCAATGAATAGGGTTAAAATACTTCATTAATTTCGTGTCCTAATCATACTCACATTCTTAAATTTATTTTCAAAATCCAAATAGTTGTTTCGAACGGCTCAACATGATTTCCATATCATGTTTAGTTATAAGTTGATGGTCACGATCATATACTCTCTCTTTCTCTCTCTCTCCAGGCGATTTTTAAGGTGATTTTAGGCGAATCTTAAAAAAAGAAAAATTTAGGCAAAAAGGAATAATCGAGTGATTACGGCACTCGTCTCTTTCTCTAGATTACGACAATTACACTTAGTTTCTGCTAAATTTGCTGCTAATCCTGACTAATATATATGACTCCTTAAAAAAATGCAGTTTTAAGAAATAAATGGATATACAATTGAATTAGGTGAATAGTAAAGAAGTAGAGTCAAACTAAAAAATGGAAAGGACCTTGAAATCTCATACACAGAGAGATGTGTGATGATTGGTTGAAAGCAGAATGAAGCGTGCACTTTTCTTCAATGGTTGCTTTCAGTCACTAATTAGTAATTAGTAATTAGTAGTTAGTACTATACTGCTAAAGCAAGGAACTGTCCTGTCCTCTTCAACAAATCCAGACCGTTGTTTTAGATCAGTGATCCAGACAAACGGTCCATATAATCTGCTATTCTCTTGAGGAAAGTAGAGAATCCATGCGCTAAAAATGGGTCTGCCATGCCTGATGCCTACCATACCGACCTACCTACTGACTAGTGTTCATATATTTCTGGAGCTAGTGATGGTGATGGCATCGTCGATGAAAATTGAAAATTGAAAAGTGAACACTACACCAAAAAGGCCAAAAAGAGAAGACTAAAGCGTCCGTAAATATATATATATATATAAAAGTAAAAACCTAACCGTGGCCAGTGCGACTAGAATATTCCTTTCTCAAATAGAGATCTTTTTCTTTTCTTTTTATAATTTTAGAAAAAAAAATGATAGGTCAAGGCCACCCGCCACCGCCAGTCGCGTGAGATTTGCACCTTCCGAATCTTTTATTTTTATTTTTATTCTTATTCTTTCTACTGTTGCCCCAAAAAAAATATAAATTCCGATTGTCTAAAGTAACTCACAGTTTTAGTTTGGACACGGACCTCCGATTAGAGAAATCGATTAACACCCTAAAATTCAGGCCTAGAAAATATAGTCTTATTTTCTAGAAAGATTTTCTGACGTATCCAAGTGCGTTTAAATTTTTGTTTATTTTTTTTAGTGTACAAGTCCGTAAACATTATATTACTCATTTAGTTCTCTAATTAATCTGAAGTCAGTTCTTTAATTCATATCTTTGAGAGACATATCGAATTTTGAGTTGTGTATGAGACAATATTCGAAGAGAAAATTTCATATGCTTTAAGAATCGAGTTTACAGTCAAGTCAGAAGTGCTTAATTATTTTTATAATTTTAATAATTTTAATTATGTATACTAAAATTCAACTAAACTTTTTTATTAAGTCAATTTCTCTCGTAAAATATTAAATGTGTGTATAACTTAGTTGTTAAGATTTTAGTTTGTAATTGTATAGACTTGAATTCAAATTTTAGTTACCACACATTATGCATTTTACGTTTCAATCACAGGAGTACGTAGGTTGTATGTATGGCCCATACAGTATGGGATCAATTGACTCCCATTATTTTTTTACAAATTTTTGTATTTATATATGATTTTCTATTAATTTAGGGTAAATTGGAGTGTATTACAATACTAAGAGGCAGAATATATCGTAGCAATTTAATTTAGCAAATCTTGAGGTCGTATTTCTGCTGACGTCACATCTGACAGCTCTTTTTTTAGGTATTGAAAAATCTTCTGTTTACATCAAATCTTAAAATAAAATGATGTACTTGCAAATCTTTGAGCTTTAATTTTCATTGGAGTGAAAAAAGAAAAAGAAAAAGAAAAAAAAAGGAACGAAAAGCCTTTAAGCTGCTTACGCAACCTTTAGAAAATTATATTAGACCATCAATCCTCTTGTATGATTAGAGCATAAGGACAAAATATTGAGGCCACCATATCTCTTTCAAATGACATTACCACTGTGATGTAGACTACTTTCGAATTATAAAGATTGAGAGGTTGTTCATAAAAAAAAAATGGAATCAATTTACAAATCTATAATATTTTTTCTGCATTTTTCTCTAAAATATATTTTTAAAATTATACAATATAAAAAATAAATGAGGATCAATTGAGTCCGTTCATTACATGTGACTTCGCCACTAATATATACTAAGTACTTGCTACAACTATATATACAAACACTTGCTTTGCTACAACTATATATACAAACACTTGCTTGAGATAAGAATGCAAATTTGTTGGTGGAAAAATGCATCCTTAACGTTATATCCATCGGTTGAAATTATTAATTTTTAGAATGTCTCTTATTAAGAAAAGGCAAATCACACTTGTAATCAAATATGATTTAACAAACATTATGATTTAGAGAATCATATCTAATGTAGTGGTTAATATATATATATATATATATATATATATAGACGTGGGCTACGGTGAGTTGCGAAGTAAAACGCATTTCTACTTCACACCGTATTTTTATTTTGAAAGTCCAAACGACCGATCCGAACTGTTAGATGTTTAATCCATATTGAAATGTGCTTGGAGACCAAATTTTACATTTTTTGGAATTTTTTTTACTATTTATTAAGCATTTTTGAAAATTGATGTTTTGCTGTGAACAGTAAAAAATAGTAAAATTTTCTGGACCATCAGATCAGCGACTTTCAAAATTGCTTAATAAATAGTAAAAAAATTCCAAAAAATATAAAATTTGGTCTCCAAGCACATTTCAATATGGAGAACAAGATGAACGGTTCGGATTAACGTTTTGAACTTAAAAATCGCAAAATATGAGCGTGAAGTAAAATAGTCGCTTTACTTCGCAACTCACCGTAGCCCATCTCTCTCTCTCTCTCTCTCTATATATATATATATATATTATTTTTGTGTAAGAGGTAGATTTAAAATTCGATATCCATTATGAAGATGAGGTTTAAGACTTTAACTCTTTATTTCACGCTAAAAGAAAATAAATTATGATCCAACTTAACATGTTGCTCCGCAAACCACATTGTAATATAGAAAATATGAAAAAAAAAGAAATCGCATTGAAAAAGAACGAAAACCGATACGTTCGCATAGAAATTAGCATAAATGCTCCAAAAGATAAGGAATTGTTGCATTTCAATTTTTTTTTTTAAATATTTAAGTGTCCACCAACTGTCCGATATACATTTCCACCTCTTTATTTTTGGGGAATTGTAGCATACCCCTCAAAACTTTAAAATTACGTATTTTTCCTCTCTAAAAGTTAAAATTATATATTCCCCCCTCTAAACTTCAAAAACTTATAAATTTATCCATTTTATTGTTTTTTAATATTAAAACTCATTCTAAATTTATAAAATACATATTTTACTCTTTATTAAAAACATAAAAGTCCATCGGACTCAAATTTGAACATGAAGGGTTCCTCTACCGTCTGAATTGCTTTACAATTCGTGTGCGTAAGATCAACACGAATCTTGAAGCAGACACACATTCCTATTGAAGCGACATGCATAGATCATAATGCGATGCGTGCGGATTGGAATTGCTTTATGATATGTGTGCGTTAGATCAACATGAATCTTGAAGCGAACACGCATGGATATTGAAGTGACGCGCGTAGATCTTAATGCGATGTGCGTGGATCGGACAGTAGAAGTGCTATTTGTTGGATTTCGGGGTAACCAAAACCCGTTTAGGCTTAAGCTGCGGAATGACAGTAGAACAAAAATTTCTACGGCCAACTTAAGCTCAGGATTAAACGGGGTATGTCAGGAAACTTTTCAAGGCGGTCCACCTTCAGTATTCCTTTGACATCAAAACCCAATTTAATCCTTTTTACAGATCTACTCCATGATTGATTTCTAAAACTTTAATCTACTTACCAATTAAATAGATTAATATAACATATTTATACCTTGTTTCCAAATCACAGTTGGAATGCAGACCGAGCGAGTAGAGCTACATCACGGGAATGATTCTCCTCGGAGCATCAGACGTCTGATGCCTCTATCGGTTATCCACCAGGACTAACCGGAGAGCGATTTATTTCTTTTGCCAGAAATACTATAAATCGCAGAATTCTGCAAAAACACTATTCACAGAGAAAAAGATGAAAACCCGTAAACACGAATTTTTGGTTACTCAGTTTCATCAATGAGTAAAACTGAAATACCGTGAAATTCGAGAAAACACTATTCATCAATCCCGTAAATATACTTCACAACAACCCGCAAGATTATACGTCAACTACGTATAACTTTCTTTTCTCAACCGAAACACTATTTGGGAGAGAAACCGAGAAAGAGAGAAAATACTGATTTGTTTCGACACGAAACGATACGAGTGAATTAGTATTTTAATCTCTTCATGCACCCCTCTATTTATAGCCTCTAAAATGATGTGAAAAGACCAAAATACCCCTATGACAAGGCATGCCACCTAGGGGGTGAGGTGTTATGTGGATAGGATTGATGACGTGTCATCTGGATATGATCGATGACATGTCATGCGGATAAGGACGAATCTGAAAAGACCCGAATGCCCTCGGCCCGAATATAAATAATATTCGTATAATTATTCTGAACAATTATATTTCTTGCGGTTGTTGTTTCGGTAACTTTTATACAACGTACCGTGTACATTTATAAATTAACCGTTGTTTTTGCTTGTCATTTTATATGACATTTATAATTTAATTATAACACGTATAATTAATTATAACCATCTTACTATTGATCATAACCAATTTATAATCAATCACAATAAGATTCTCCGATTAACTCCTATATGGTGTGACCCAATAGGATATGTGTTATGTTGGTAAATAGAGTTAAAACTATTTTAACTTCTATAATCATGAGCGGTATCTGGCAGTATACATCATGACCATCCAATTACACAGATGATGCTGTATTGTACAATATCACGATCCAGTAAACTATTTACTTGTGTCTGTTCTTCTGTCTCATAGCTATCAGATTAGTTTCAAGGTAGATGTGTGTCATCCTTGCTAACTGAATCTTTTCTTGATCTTGAGCAGATTATCAAATATAATTACTCTTGTAATTATACCGCTAGCAGATAATCTTACTCTATCAAGGGGCCCAGTGATGCTATAACTCGTATAAAATACGAGGGACAAATAATATTCTTGGTAAATTATCACTTCCTCAGCTAAGCTATACATATGGAAAAACTACCGTTATGACTGCTTTTTACGGACAACGTTAGATAACAATCACACATACATATTTCTCAGTGGGAACGATAAATACCTCATACTGTAGAACCTGACACTGAATGAAAACATAAATGACACAAACACAATTCTATTTAATGTTTCATTCGGGGTCTGTCAAATACCATGTTCCTATAACATGTATCTATGTAATTAAAATGACATCTCGTGTCAGGTGGTTTGTAAAACCTAACCATATTTTAATCCACATATTAACCTTATCGCGGTAATTAGTGTTTCTGCTAATTACCTTGGTCAGTGACTTTTTAAGAGTATATATCATCTATATTATGGAGTTTCACAATTTCAGTCATGAACTCGAAATGATCCATAAATTCAATAATACTCAAGGCAACAAAATGATATATAAATAAACATTCAATTCATGAACAAAGCTTTATGATAATTTATCGTATTATTGACTTCTAGATTATTACAAACTAACACTCTTCATATTCAAATTTGAGTATGATTAACGTTTTATGCTTTTAATAAAGAATAACAAGGGTATTTTATAAATTTAAATGAGTTTTAATGTAAAAGACAATAAAATAGATAAATTTGTGAGTTTTTTAAGTGTAGAAAGAAAATATGTAATTTCAATTTTAGAGAGAAAAATACGTAATTTTATATTTTCTGAGAGATGCACGTGAAATTCCCTCCTTCATTTATCAATTATAATTGTCTATCTGTCAACGATAAGAAAACCATACATAATCTACATAACTCTATACAAAAAAAATATATATATATTTAATAAATAACCATTAATGATTACAAAATTTTAATTGCCAGACAACTAATTGTCTCTGTATTATGGATTAAATTTTTTATTTTTAAATTTTAAATAGTATCATTATGATTTTCATATGAAAATGTTTGAATGCCTGATTTTGCATTTTTGAATTTTTTTTTATTATTTATTTAGGTACGTAGAAAACCGCTTAAATTTAAAAATTATGAAGTATTCCAAAAGTAGTGATCTTTTACTTACAAAATATATTGAAAAAAATGAAAATGTAAAATTTGGTCTCAAAGGATAGTGTCACACAGAGATTATATTAAAAAGTTCAAATTAATTATCAAAACTTTAAAAATAAAAATATAATTTTATAATACAGACAGATGTATGCTATACATATATATAGCACCGCAATTCCACTCATATTATTAATAAATAAAGAGGTAGAAATGTAAAAGTAATTGAAAAAATGATGAAACGACGAAAAGTTCTCATTTTTTTTCAATTCTTTAGATTCTGTTCCAAGCCACTAGCCAAAGTAGGAACTTGATTCTCCGTGTCGTTTTCTCCGAACTACTTTGTGTGTTCGACTCACTGACAAGTCGGTCCAAAGCATCCTTTAATCCAAAAATTGTTGGTCCACTGAATCCGTACTCACACATCTTTTTCCTTTTTTCCACAAATCCACACGCAAAATGCAAATATTCCATTTTGACATCCTCTCAAATTTAAAATTTCAAATTGAATCTTCAAATATCTAATATGAAAAAGAGGAGGGTTCAGAAAAAGACTAATTCATTTTATTTAAGCAAATTTCCTTAATCTTATAATTATGGTTCAAAAAGTGGCAGCTACCTCGAAATGATGTTATCTAGATTCTGTACAATATTAAATATATATATATATATATAGGAATATGCTATGCTATGCATAGTATAGAGCCCCTCCATGCAACGGCTCGGATTTCGAGTTTTCAAAATCCTAACGGTCGATCCGAACTGTTCATCTTGTTCTCCATATTAATATGTGTTTGGAGACCAAATTTTACATTTTTTGGAATTTGTTTACTATTTCTTTAGATTTATTGAAAATCGATGTTTTCAGCAAATCTAGACCATAAAAAAACAGCGATTTTCAATAAATCTAAAGAAATAGTAAAAAAATTCCAAAAAATATAAAATTTGGTCTCCAAACACATATTAGTATGGAGAACAAGATGAACGGTTCGGATCGACCGTTAGAATTTTGAAAACTCAAAATCCGAGCCGTTGCATGGAGGGGCTCTATGCTATGCATAGCATGCTAGCATATTCATATATATATATATATAGGAATATATATATATATATAGGAATATATATATATATATAGAGAGAGAGAGGAGGGTACCACTGCCTCAATTTTACCTCCAAATCTCAAACGCAAGATTTGCATCAATAATTGTGTGTATGAGAGCCTCTTATTAGCAAAAAAATTCACCGTCCATTACTTTCAATACCGATCACTCCAGTTCCCCTCTCCTTTTGACTTTCTCATTAATGTTGCTTTCCTCCCCACCCAAACCCGGTGCGATAGAAAACGGCATACGGCGGCTTCGATAGGGGCGGAACCAGAATTTGAGTATAAGGGGGGCCAAATAATATCATCAACTTTTTTAATAAAAAAAATGCATAACACAATATAACACAAGATAAGAAAAGTCTCCATTATTTAATTTCACAAAATGATACAATAAATAACTAACACTAACAAACTGTCATGTCTATCAAAAACAAACTAAAAACATAATATTCATATATTTTTATTTAAATTTTGCTGTATGACTTCCTAAAAGATCAAATGCAGTAATAATCTCATCTGAAGTAATCTTATTAGCTAGTTCCTTCTCAATATAAATAAGTATGTAGTCTCTGAGAAATTTGTCACCCATCTTATTTTGAAGTCTAGTTTTAACAAGCTTCATGGATCGAAGGATCGGTGCTATAATTTATAATTTGAATTTGTCTTTCTTTAATTTGAGAATTTGTCTATTTCAAAAAGATGAATACTTAGTTGAGTCGGTACTATAAAGAGTTTTTATTTTATTTTTTCTTTTCCGGCGCTACCACAGATAGAAATAGATATAATCTATTTTTGCAATCACTAATCACAAGGCCTGACTGGCCCAAATAGAGATATATCTAATTTTGTTTTCTAAATTTTACATTGAAACCCTATAACTTTGTATATTATTATTGGGGTGGGCTTGTACTTGTAAAACAAATCATATAATATTATTTTTATATACTTAGTAATAAAAATTTCAAAGCTTGGGGTGGCTTAGCACCCCCCAGCTAGACTTATGATCCGCCGTTGGGCTTCGACAAGAGCAAGCCGATCTACTTCTCCATCAAAGGCACTGTCTACGCAGCTACGCTGGAAAGTTCTTCTACGGTCCCGGAGGACTGTACGCTGTCTTTAACGACCGTGAGTGCGCACGTGCCCTCGCAAAGATGATGAAAGAGAAAGACCATTGTACAGCCGATGTTGATGACTTGACTGAGAAAGACGCGACCACGCTAGCTGTCTAGGAGAAGAAGTTACCAGGCACAAGTACCCCATCATTTACCTCCTCGTTTGAACTGAAAATAAGTTGAAAATGAATAAGAGCGCTTGTTGTGTTTGATTTGATCAATAAATTTTGTTGTATGTACTAGGTGTGGATCTCTATGCTAATATGATATGCTGATAAGAGGTTTTTTAATTATGAAATTATCTACTACTACTATTGGTGGCATAATTTCAAATTTTCAATTGTCTTTTTTCTTTATAATTTATCTGATAGTAGGGATTTCACTGCTTCATTTGATGACTTTGATTTCAATTTTATACTTGAGAAATTTGAATTTGACTTCGGAGTATAAAAGGGAATTGAATGGGTCTTAAACTCATAAATACTTGCTTAAGGTCTTAACCTAGCACAGGTCAGCACAAGAGAGAGAGAGGAGGGATGAGAGGACTCAGACGAGAGAGCGCAAAGGGGAAGGGAATCGGAAAGCGATCCACGATTTAGGATTTTTTTTTCTTTTCTATTGCACAGGATGATAGGAGTCTGGGTGGGGAAGAAAGCAACAAATAAGGAACTGGACGATGAAACTTTTCGCTGATCAGAGCTCTCATCCGCACGAGTGTTGATGCAAATTTAATGACCCAGATTTGGAGGAAATATTGAGGCACAAAAAATTGAGGCAGTGAAACCCTCCTCATATATATATATATGTATATTGCGAAGTAAAACGCGTTTCTACTTCACGCCGTATTTTTATTTTGAAAGTCCAAACGACCGATCCGAACCGTTAGATGTTTAATCCATATTGAAATGTGCTTGGAGACCAAATTTTACATTTTTTGTAATTTTTTTACTATTTATTAAGCATTTTTTAAAATTGCTGTTTTGCTGTAAACAGTAAAAAACAGTAAAATTTTCTGGACCATCAGATCAGCGACTTTCAAAATTGCTTAATAAATAGTACAAAAATTCCAAAAAATGTAAAATTTGGTCTCCAAGCACATTTCAATATGGAGAACAAGATGAACGGTTTGGATCGAAATTTTGAACTTAAAAATCGCAAAATATGAGCGTGAAGTAAAATAGTCGCTTTACTTCACAACTCACCGTAGCCCAGCTCTCTCTCTCTCTCTATATATATAGGAATATGCTAGCATGTTATGCATAGCATAGAGCCCCTCCATGCAACAGCTCGGATTTTGAGTTTTCAAAATTCTAATGGTCGATCCGAACCGTTCATCTTGTTTTCCATATTAATATGTATTTGGAGACCAAATTTTACATTTTTTGGAATTTTTTTACTATTTCTTTAGATTTATTGAAAATTGCTGTTTTTTTATGGTCCAGATTTGCTGAAAACAGAGATTTTCAATAAATCTAAAGAAATAGTAAAAAAATTCCAAAAAATGTAAAATTTGGTCTCCAAATACATATTAATATGGAGAACAAGATGAACGGTTCGGATCGACCATTAGGATTTTGAAAACTCGAAATCCGAACCGTTGCATGGAGGGGCTCTATCCTATGCATAGCATGCTAGCATATTCCTATATATATATATATATATATGGTCTGTCTAAATTGCTGCTGGCAGCATTTCAGCAGAGGTGCTGCCGGGGCTATATTTAGCCGTGTGATGTCCAAACAACAAATCCAAACCATTAGATGTTTAATCTATATTATAATCTACCTGGAGACCAAATTTTACATTTTTTGGAATTTTTTTACTATATATTAAGCTGGTTTGAAAATCGCTGATTTCAGTAAATTTCTGCAGCATTGAAATCAGCAGTTTTCAAACCAGCTTAATATATAGTAAAAAAATTTCCAAAAATGTAAAATTTGGTCTCCAAGTAGATTATAATATAGATTAAACATCTAACGATTTGGATTTGTTGTTTGGACATCACAAAACAGAAAAATGGGCGGCAGCAAATTAGCCACAACATATATATATATATATATATATATATATATGAGATAGGCTAATATGCTTTCGGTAGCATATGAGCCAAAATACACACGGTCCAAATTTGAAATTTCAAAATTCAAAAAGTCAATCTGAACCATTCATCTTGTTCTCCATATTAATATGTGCTTAGAGACCAAATTTTACATTTTTCTGAATTTTTTTACTATTTATTAAGTCACTTTGAAAATTGTTGATCCAACGGTGGCTTAACAAAACAGTAAAACCGTTGGATCAGCGATTTTCAAAGTGGCTTAATAAATAGTAAAAAATTTCAGAAAAATGTAAAATTTGGTCTCCAAGCACATATTAATATGGAGAACAAGATGAACGGTTCAGATCGACTTTTTGGATTTTAAAATTTCAAATTTTGACCGTGTGTATTTCGGCCCATATATTACCGAAAGAACATTAGCCTATCTCTCTCTCTCTCTATATATATATATATAGTGTGTGGCTAATTTGCTGCCGGCAGTGCTGCAGCTGTTTTTTTTTATTTTGTGATGTCCAAACAATAAATTCAAACCGTTAGATGTTTAATCTATATTATAATCTACTTGGAGACCAAATTTTACATTTTTTAGAATTTTTTTACTATATATTAAGCTGGTTTGGAAACCGCTGATTTCAATGCTGTAGAAATTTACTGAAATCAGCGGTTTTCAATCCAGCTTAATATATAGTAAAAAAATTCCAAAAAATGTAAAATTTGGTCTCCAAGTAGATTATAATATAGATTAAACATCTAACGGTTTGGATTTGTTGTTTGGACATCACACGGCTAAATATAGCCCCGGCAGCACCTCTGCTGAAATGCTGCCAGCAGCAATTTAGATAGACCCTATATATATAGGAATATGCTAGCATGCTATGCATAGCATAGAGCCCCTCCATGCAACGCCTTGGATTTTGACTTTTCAAAATCCTAACGGTCAATCCGAACCGTTCATCTTGTTATCCATATTAATATGTATTTGGAGACCAAATTTTACATTTTTTGGAATTTTTTTACTATTTATTTAGATTTATTGAAAATCGCTGTTTTTTTATGGTCCAAATTTGCTGAAAATAGCGATTTTCAATAAATCTAAAGAAATAGTAAAAAAATTTCAAAAAATGTAAAATTTGGTCCCCAAATACATATTAATATGGAGAACAAGATGAACAGTTCAGATCGACCGTTAGAATTTTGAAAAGTCGAAATCCTAGGCGTTGCATGGAGGGGCTCTATGCTATGCATAGCATGTTAGCATATTCCTATATATATATGTATATATATTTTGCTGCTAAGATTTTTTTTTTCATTGTATTGTTTTACTTTGTTGATTTTTTTTTAGTGTGATGTAATCCTTTATGTTTATGGTTAGTCGCAAAATTTATCCACACATAGCTAATTTGTCGTTAATCAAACTATATAGAGAAAATAAAATAAAATGGTTATATATTTTTAGCTAATTTTGTTGTATCTATCTTAGATTTACAATATACTATTGTATCAGAAGATTGATATTAACAGCACTATATTAATCACACTATATATTTTTTTTTTTCTGTTTACAAATTTGATATATTTTTAGCTATTTCATATTGACTAATTAATTTAGATTTAAGTCCAAGAAATAAATATTTTAACATTCAGTAAAGCAATCTATAGAGAAGCTATAAATAAAATAGAACGCAGTGAGAATGTTAATTTGAATTAACGTGTTATTATTTTGTCAGATCCGCATTTCAATAATCATGTTAACTGTTAAGCTGGGTTAGTGTTAAACTGTTAATTATTAAAAGTTGTAAACAAAAACCGGAGGCGGAGTTGTATTACTATTAAATATTAATTATTAAAAATGGGTCGGAAAGAAAAGACAAGCGGCATATCTCTCTCTCTTTCTCTCCATTTACTATCGATTCAACGCGCGAGGTACCGTATCATCATCATCTATATTTGGGATACTAGTCCCATTTTTTCTCATCTCTCTCTCTCTTTCTTTAACTTAATAATACGCATATTAAATTAAACTCTCTCTCCCTCCCTCCCTCCCCTCTGCCGCTTCTCTGCGATCGGTGCCGATCGCCTGAAAATTCTCCAATTCCCCGCACCGATCGCGGTATTGGCCTCTCAGCTGTGCGACAATGGTGTCAGCTAATAGGGAAATGGTGGTCTATTGCTTCGATACGCTCGTCGCACACTACAGTGGGGAGCAACCAGCGCCTCCTGCTTTTGAAGAAGGCCAACAGTAGGAAGTTCCCCTTTTTTCTTTTTTCTTTTTTCTTTTTTTGCTTTGTTGATCCGATTTGATGGATGTGGATTTCAAGGTTTTTTTTTATAGTTTCAAATATTGAAATCAACCGGCTTAATTGGGTTTTGATTGAACTGTGTAGTTTTTCCATGTCGGTTTGTACCTAATTGGTGGAAGCTGGAAAGGATGATCTTTGCCTGATTGTACTTTGTTTCTTACATTTAGGCCAATGCTAATTTGTAGTTAGTACAGTCTGTGGAGGTTCCTCACCGATAGAGGGTGTTACTAGAACTAGTTAGTATGCTTAATTAGCTCCTTTTGTAAATGGTTAGGAGTTGTCACCATTTGACCTATTTCCATTAAATTAGTTTGGTCTGAAATTTGATAAAATCAACTGTTGGTTGTTTCAGATTTTAAAGTGATGCTCAGTTTAGCTGATGATATAATTAGGGACACATTTCTCACTACCTGTTCTTATATTGTTGTGATCTTTTGTTGAATACTAGGGTTCATCGAGATGGATTCCTATGTGGGGTTATTTTTATTAATCAATCAGATAGTCTTGAAATATAGTAAATACCACACAGTTGGGGGGCAAATCTCATGTGTGGTTAGTGTATAACATTTCATCAATATTTACTCATGTAATCATGCAAGTCCTAATGGTACATAATCATTATAGCACAGTATTGCCAAAGTTAATTAAATTAGTCCTATTAATGGTATAAAATGGACCTACTAGCCAAAGCACGTGGAGGTCAGCCATTATAATGTAATTCTCTTGCATGTTTTGCACTTTATTACACTGTAAGTTTGTACATCTATGTTATGTCAGCTTAACTTCTATGCTCATCTAGCTGTGCTATCATATCCCCATAGGCAAGGTACATGCAGTTCGTTTTGTATACCAGTATCACTTAAAATTTCTTCTCTCCAAAATTGCTGATGTTTTTCACCATTTACAGCCCACTGTTTGTGACATGGAAGAAAACAACAAATGGCTCTGAGGCGCGTCTAAGGGGTTGCATTGGTACTCTAGAAGCACGCCATATAATTAGTGGCTTCAGAGAGTATGCATTAACTAGGTATGCACATTTCTTTGCATGCATGTATGTTCTGTCAGATTTTGTTGATACTAAGAGCTGTCTACGAACAATTTTACATCTTACCTATTTTTAAGTTATTGTGCTTGATTGGGGTTTCTTTTGACCTATTACAATACAGTCTTTAAGAAATATATTCCGATGGCATAATTATACTGGTTTTTAACTTTTCCATTAGTCAGGAAGTTTTCAAGTAATTTGTTATCTTCTAAAGATGGAAACTTTTAACAATTTGAATAAGCAATAGGCATGATTTATAGAGCAATTAGATTATGACATTAGCCTTATTTACTTTATTATTTTTTTACTATGCAGTGCACTGAGAGACCGCCGGTTTCCACCGATACAGGCCAAGGAGATACCATACCTGGAGTGTACTGTCTCTGTACTAACCAACTATGAAGTAGCTCTTCATCACCTTGACTGGGAGGTCTCTCTCTCCATCTCACACATTTTTTATCAGCTCAAAGCTATGGATATGTATTTTATCAACAAATACCACTATGGTTAGGTCAGATTGATACTGGCTGATACCGAATCCCTTACCAATTTTGGTATTTTTTTAAAAAACTCATTTTTGCTCATTTACTTCTCCTATAGGGTCATTGGTTTTCTTTTTAATACTTCAATTGATGGATTGATGAAATATGTGTATATGTTCTCATCCTTGTTTTTTGTCCCTTAGTTCTTCTTTTTAATCCATGGTTGTTGACCTGGAACGTGCTCTGAATAGTAGCTATAATTTTCGGATTGAATTATTCAACTGTCTACTCTTTTCCTAAACAAAGGTCGGGAAGCATGGTTTGATCATAGAATTCACTGACCCTGATTACAACATGAGGCGTAATGCAACCTACTTGCCTGATGTCCCTGCCCATGAAGGTAACAATAAACTTTTACATTGCATAAATAGTCCTTAGAATTTCTCATTTTCAGCCTTAAAAGTTTTTGAAGTTTTCATTTTGGTTCTTGAAGATTGGTATTTTGCATTTTTGGTCTCATTTGAATGGACATTTTAGAATGCTAGTCAGAATGAATGTGAAATTGGTACTGTTACATTTTTCTTCTAGCAATAAAATTGTGACTATTATTTTTTTGAGAAGATTATAATAGGGCAAAAAATAGCTAGGACCAAAATGGCAAGTTCAAGTTTTTACCAGTCACAACCTTTTTCATTATTGGTGCTAATTTTGCATTTACCCATTTAAAGGATGGACTAAGATTGAGACGATCGACTCTCTGATGAGAAAGGCTGGTTATAACGGTGTAATAAATGAATCACTCAGGAAGAAGCTGAGAGTGACACGCTATCAGAGCACCCTATACACCATGCAATTCGCTGACTACGCTTCATATGTCAAATCAATAAGAGGCGCTGCCCCTGCTATTAACGGGGCTCCTATCATTAATGGCTTTAGAACAAAGGCCAACAATTGATTTAAGTTTAATTCTTTCTTAATTTAAGTAAAGGGAAACAAACTGTGTAGTGTCTTCTAAGAAGCGAGGTGTTTATTTGGGTGAGAATTTGTTTTCAATTCACACCCTCCTTGCTGCCCATTTATGTATCCTTTCGTCTTTTTTTATCATTTTATTATCATGGGATTGATTGTATCATCAACAAAAACATCTCTGATACTATCCCCCATTATGTTGTTTATCTTCAGCTGGTAATTAACATTATTGTCCATTTTATATTTTGTCTACGATTATACGCTATGAACAGAACATGAGTGTGGTAAAAGGTACAGGAACAGAACTTTTCTTTGACATGCCAGAGAGAAGTACAATAAATTTTGCATTTCATACATGTTGAAGACCCAGAACTGAACCATAATACGACATTTTCAGTTGCATTAATGAAAATAAAAGTAAGAACCAGTTTTTGATAAGACAATGCTCTGTGAATATTAGAATGTTGGGTGGTTCGATCCATTCTTCCACTTCGACTCATGGCAGTGTGCACCAATTCCATTCTTCCACTTGGAGCAGGGAGCTGGTATTTCGCACACTATACAATAGCACTGCACCAAAGTAAAATAGCAGGTGCAGTTTAGAAGAGTCTTAATTTGTTACTATCTGGTTACTGTTTAGCTAACGAGCTCAAGTCAATTTACCTGTTTGCAATGTTTCTCGTGAAGAGTGCTATTGAAAACAAGGTTTCCACAGAGATGTCTTGGGTGCGGGAAGTCTCTTAGTGCCACCTGATTTTGATAACTCAAATTAGCACACAACAACAAGAGTAATCATTAATTTAACAAATCTTACTGGTCCCTTGGCAGCAACGAGGACAACCTCATTGTCAGAAACCTCAAGCAACAACTTTTTGGTGAAGTCCAAGGGGTCAATCTCATAGCAATCATCTTCTTCTTCTTCTTCTTCTTCCTCTTTTTTTATTTTTCCTGATTTTCTCCCAGTTGCAGGAAATTCTCCCACCTGAAGATTCTTCTCTTTTTCCATGCTTGTTGCAAGAGTAGCTAGATTAGTGTACCAAAGAAAAAGATCGATCTATATATACACATGTTAGTTACTTCCCTTTTGCATCGAAAATTTGGATGCATGCATGGCATGGGTGCGTACAAGTACAACGGACCTTAATTTCATTTTCCTCGTTCTTTACAATCTCATTTTCCGAACCGCCACCTCTTTATTATCTCATTTCTTCTTTTCTTCTTTTCTTCTTTTCTTCTTTTCTTCTTTTCTTCTTTTCTTCTTTGATGGATGGGAAAGTTGCTGATAACAGGCCCGGCTTATAGCCTGGCCCATACATGAGCGGAGCCTATTATCTATTATCTATATTCTATGGTCTTGTGCCATCATGATCAAATTAAATTATAAAGATTTAATAGATGGCAGTGCACTGGCCACTGGATTATTCTTATTCATCAGCATGATAACATGATTAATGAATGAAAGAGAAGAAAAAAGGTCAACTGTTTTGATGTGTGACACCCAAATTTATGTATTTTTTTACCAGCATATATATTGTATTGTCATTTTAAATCACAGGATATTCTTGTATTGTATATATTTTTCAGATGACATAGTATGAATGTAATAATTAAAATAATGAAAAACTTAAATTTAGTTTTAGTATGAATTCCCAAGTCATAATCAATGCATCCAATTCCAAGCAAGATAGCGCAATGATAAATTGAAAAATTGTTCTGTAAGAAACTCAATTTGTGATAAAAGAACATGGAAAACAGTTTTATGTCTTTCAAACGGATTGACAGATAAAATAAAAACAATTTCAAAAAGAATTTACATCATGAGACTACAGGAAATCAAGAATCTCACAGAGGGATAAAAAAAACAACACAAAACACCTCATTTCCCTGATTCTTTGTACTCATGAAGCCAAAGCATCATGAGGAACCTGCACAGATATTTTCTGCGAGAAGTCAGTCGGAACAATCTCAAAGCAACTATCATCATCACTATCATCAGAGTCATCATACTCATCCTCATCACCATTATTATAACCTTCAGCTTCAATGATTTCACAATGATTAATTACATAATGTGCTTCATGGTTGCTGTGATCGATCACATAACAATAATCTTCATCATCATTGCCGTCATCATCATCGTCGACAAAATCAATCTCATAGCAATCATCATGTTCATGCTCTTCGCCTCCCCCCATCTCTGCCATACCCTTGCTTTCATCCACTTCTTTCTTTGAATGGTTTTGAAATGGAGGAGAGGTACTGAACTCCATGCCTATCTTTTTTCTTCTTGGAAAAATTGACAACATTGAGGGCTGTGGGGTGCTACTTGTTTATGTTGTTGAATTTTTTTTTTTTAATTTATCATTATTATTTAAAGTTTTATGGTGAGCAGATATGTATAGGTTCCATATAATATCTAGCATATTATTAAGAGAATTGTTAGGTCCTTTTTGTTTTTCTATGCTTGATAGAATTGTCTCCATTCTTGTGGGCTAATGGAGATAGACGTTTCTACTTGGCCTTTGCTAGCAATGATCCAACGGCTAAGATTGATAATGAAAAGCAGCGGTTAGAAATAGTACTGGGGAAGATTGAAGACCTTACAAACCTTACAAGGCAGAGACAGGAGGTCCTGTTTTCTGTGAATTGTCATTTTCTATTAATCAAAAGATTTTCAGAACTTAAAATGAAATTATATATACGAAGCTGACACCAACTATTCAAGCCAACTGGGGTAACAACAATTAATATAAGGGAAATAATATCCTATTTATCCTCTTAAATTTAAAAAAACTCACAAATTCATTAAACTGATTGACTTTTCTATTGAAATTCATTTTACACTTTCTTACTTTGATGCACACAAAATCATATACTAAATGTGGTTGTGTATGCGTCACGAGTAGACAAAATAAACCATTTGTTCCCGAAAATCAATCAATTAGAGACTGAAACATTTTTCTTATACAAACTACAAATTTTTATTTTTTAATAAAGGATAAAATTGGGGAATCCTTTATGGATATTAAATAGTCGGGTGGCTTGACCTCCAACCTTTGCTAAAAAAAAAATAAAGGATAAAATTTGGATACTTTATAAATTTATAATGAGTTTTAATGGAAAATTCAACAAATTTGATAAATTTGTGAGTGTTTTGAAATTTAGAAGGGTAAATATGATACTATGAATTTTAGAAAGGAAAAATAGATAATTTCAAAGTTTTTGAGGGATATACATAAAATTGCCCCTAACTGTCCACCTAGAACATAAATTACAACAGGAAGAGGTGGGTACACACTACACAACACAGTACAATCCTGCATTATTCTTCAATGATCAAATTAAATAATTTTCTTGTCGTTCTCTGTGGGAGTTGCAGTCTCCAATTTGTCTATGCATTTCTTGGAAATAAGATGACAGTGTGCATCTCTTCCTTCCCAGTTGGAACAAGGTGCAACTACTTCACATGAAACACAGTAACACTGCACCAAATTGCAAAATCAGTAAATGCTCTTAAAGAGGAAAAGAGAAGGAGTAGGAGAGTACTCGCTTATATGATTAAGATTAACATTAAGATTAAGATTAACATTAAGATTAAGATACCTGACTGCAACAGTTCTGATGAGGGGTACTTTGAAATGGAAAATTTGCACAAAGGTGCCTTGGATGTGGAAAATCTCTCAATGCCACCTGTGAAGTGAATTAATCTTTAAATCAGATGAGATGAGATGAGATGAGATGAGGAAACTAGTACCTAATTAGATTAGTAAATTTGGTAAGAACACAACACCAGGTCTTGTATCTCATCTCATCTCATCTGTCTAGAATCTAGATTAGTAAAACCAGTACAAATCCGGCAGCAATTGAATATCAACCTGATTGTGGAGTTCAGAGGACAGGATAATTTCTCATGGCATATAAGTAATTGACAGAGAGAGAATGAAAGAGAAGGAAATCGTACTGGTCCGCTGGTACCAAGCACAACAACCTCATCGTCTTCATCAGCATCACTAGATGCACATGCACATGCACATCCACTAATGGAGAGCTTTTGTGAAAATTCAACCAAATCGATTTCAGAACGATCGTCGTCTTTCGCCTCATCTTGGGCCTTCACCTTCCTTTCCCCTTCTTCCCCTTCTTCTTCCATATTTGACACTCCGAGTCAGAGCTGAGGTTGTTGACTTTTGCTCCGTCTTACTCTAAATTTATGACTAAATTGCAATATGCCCCTTGAGAATATTGCTATTTTGTCCGGAACCATTCATATATATATTTTCCATATTTATAAATCGCATCAGAGGAGTAAGTAATAATAACATACCTAATTTCCATATTTATAATAAACGAAAACAATATTATTTCTCTCAAGTTACATTAGGCACCTAGCTTTTTACCCAAACCAAATACTTGCACTATTGATTAAGTACAATGAGGAGCTTTTCATCACTAATTTCTTTGTGGCGCTTGTTTGTATGCTTCTCCAATGAAATTTCAAATAGAGCCCTTCCTTATGGGACCTTAATTATATCATCAATAGTTGGATAACATTATAAAATTTAACAATGCACAATGTATAATATGGATAATTCAAAACCTTGTTTTTAGAAATGAAGGAATATTATCTATGCTACGTATTTTCATGTACACACCGTAATTCTTCTCTAAACAATGAAGCAACTAAAATCTAGATACATATTTTCCTCATTTTTAGAAATTGGTTTGCCATAACATCCCCTCAGCTAGAACTAACCATAAAAGATAAAATCTTGAGAAATATTTTTGCTTTCATCCTGCAGGTAAATGATCGATATAATAATAATAATAATAATAATAATAATAATAATAATAATAATAATAACAATAACAATAATAATAATAATAATAATAATAATAATAATAATAATAATAATAATAATAATAATAATAATAATAATAATAATAATAATAATAATAATAATAATAATAATAATAATAATAATAATAATAATAATAATAATAATAATAATAATAATAATAATAATAATAATAATAATAATAATAATAATAATAATAATAATAATAATAATAATAATAATAATAATAATAATAATAATAATAATAATAATAATAATAATAATAATAATAATAATAATAATAATAATAATAATAATAATAATAATAATAATAATAATAATAATAATAATAATAATAATAATAATAATAATAATAATAATAATAATAATAATAATAATAATAATAATAATAATAATAATAATAATAATAATAATAATAATAATAATAATAATAATAATAATAATAATAATAATAATAATAATAATAATAATAATAATAATAATAATAATAATAATAATAACAATAATAATAATAACAATAATAATAATAATAATAATAATAACAATAATAATTGATTCAGAAATAGAGAGGCAACCAGACTAGAATGGCTGATAAATATATATTACAAAAGACCTAAGCTACAATTATATAACATACTATAACACTTTCAAAGCAACATACGAGAAACATTTAATTTTCTCAAGTATGCATCCAAGTAGCAAAATGGAGTCGTACAATCACAACTCAGACAATGATTAAAAAATAAAAAAATCCAGCAAACTTAGAAGGCCATGGTTTATTGGCCAGTCTTGGTTGAATGATGATTTAGCTGCCATTTAGTCAGCTGGCGCATTGCTCGTCTACGAGCACTCCAACCTTTTTCTTGACTTGAGGCATGGCAATGCCCATTCGGTCCCTTCCAATTGCTGCATGGGGCCGAAACATCACATACATAGCAATAGCACTGTTTTAAATAAAAAACAAACAATTTTTATTTGCAGTTCAGATATATAGGAATGTAATATCTAAGGGGTAGGGTTTCTTTTTAGATGCCTTTGTTCTACCAAAGAACCAAACATACTTGTCTAATGTGCAGGGGCGGAACTAGAAAATATATATAGATAGGGGGGCCTAAAATTTAAAATGCATGGCCGGGACTTGAACCCCGAGTCTCCACACAATAACAAATTGAAATTCTAACCACTAGAGTTCAAGCACACACTTGATAATTTATGAGGGGGGCTAAACTATATAAAAACTTCAAGAAAAATAAAATTAAAGTAGAATTAAATTTCAATATACATGATTAAAAAATTTAAATCATAGGTATTTTAAAGGGCAAAAACAAGCGCTATTAATGAATATTAGCCCCCACACCAAATACCGGTTGACTTTCCTGGAAAAGAGAGAAGAGGCCAACCTACTTTCAGCATCGTACATTTGCTACCTTGTTAGAGCTGGTCTTTGAGGTTGTTAATGGATGAAGAAATAAGAATCAATCTATTAAATGATGTAACTGGAATAGCATGCATTATAAAGCCTAGGGGGGAAATGTTATAACACAGGAAACAGCCAGTAACGGATGGAATATTTAGTGCAAGACCAAACAAGTACCAACATGCAGACCTGGGAGCAGCAGTTCTCATGAGAAGTCTCACTGAAGAGATATTTTGCGCATGAATGCCTTGGATGGGGATAATCTCTACATGCCACCTGTAATATTTAATTACACTGTTAAACTTTTGGGATAATTACACTATAGCATTGTTTACCCTTTCAGTTGAATTTTCTTTGTTTTATGATAAGCTGTTTCAGTCTTCAAATAGCCAAAACTTAATTTGGTATAACTGGAAAAAGAGAATATGAAAAAAAACGTCAAATATTGTCTTGTACAACGTCAATTGGTCAAAAAAAAAAAACTCAAATTAGATTGTTGCCTATTTGAGGACTTATATTTTGCAAAATCAGTTTACGTATGACTAACGAGGCTAACAATAAACAAAAGCATGACATTACCTCTTTTGATCTTCATAAAGAAAAGAACATACAAAGAAGTTCCACAACACATGGAAAATTCAACATGGTTGGAAAGGATTGGATTAGACCACCACATGATATTTAGTGATGCCAAAAGGAGAAAAAAGAAAGATATTTCTTTAAAAGAGGTAGTCTGTCTAAAGAAACTTTCTTGTTTTTGAAAGAAAAGCTTGCAACATTTATTTACTGAATGAAGAACTTAATGGAATACTGCTATTGACAATAAATAACTTTACTATACCTAACGAAAAAGAATATCGTAAACTTGTGTATTATTTCGGCTTTGTTGTCATTTGAAGCTGCTAAATTTGTTCATGTGTATATTATCTGCTTTTTTACATTTCTAAAAGAAGAAATAAAGTTTTTTTGTTTTTAAACTGAAAGTCATCAAAAACTTCCAGCTACCACAAAAGGCAATCACCTCATTTTCCAATAGACACTAAACTATGTCTTTAGCCTAACACAGCATATATAAAGAAGAATCTTTGCAAATTGTATATACCAATTCTTGAAAATAATGATAAAATTTCTCCATCCGCTATCCTATCTGAGATGAATGTAAGTTTTTAGTGTCATTGTTTGCAATTGCAATATAGTACTATTGTTAGGTGCCTTTAATTTGTAGAGAAAAATAAAGTAGCAACATTATCATCTGGGATTTAAGAAGTAAAAAATATTATGAGATATCCCATGAAGCTTTTCATGGGAATTGGGGACAAAATGCTATAACTTCACATAGAGAGAGAGAGAGAGAGATGAAGGAATGACCTTGCCACGCTCCCCCAGCACAGACACGTCGTCCTGCTTGGGATCAGAGACCGGATGCCTGAGATCGATCTCTCCAGCAGGATCCGATGGAAGAATGCAACACTCGTCATCATTTATTTGCTTCTCTTCCTCCGTCCAGATTTCCACATCAGCAGCATATCTCCTCCATTTCTTCTTGCTATTGCTGCAACGCCTTTCGCTACACCTCTTTTTCAAGCCCTTCTTCCCACAACTCTTCTCGAATTTTATCATTTTCTCCCCGTCTTCCTCGCTGTCGGAGGAGATTTCGACCAGGTTTAGCGGTGGATCCGCCTCAACAGCCATTGAAAAGTGGGAATTTGGAATTGCGGTGGAACAAAACTTGATTACTAAAATAGCTAGATCCCTTTCAACTCCCGAATTGGGAAAGTAGGAAAATTGGGAAAATAATTTCAAAATAGGAAGAACAAAGAGCCGTTACGAATTTGACGGATTTGAAATTTTGATCCCAATTTGATCCCAATTTGCTAAAGATTGCACATGTTCTACTCGGTTTTGGAGCTACGCTACCTCCAGCTGTATCCAAATTTTGAGTTTTAGATCTGAACCGTCCGATCTGTTTTAGCACGAATATTAAAAGAACCCATGCATTCTGATTCTGACATAATAGAGTAAGTGGGCCTAGAGGGCCTTGACTGAGTTGTCAATTGGGCCTATAAATATTGATTGTTGAACCTTCATTTAATTTACAATTTTACATAGCTCCATTCCAACAAAACAACGCACTCGGCACTCCTATTCCTATACTTGAATTCAAAAAGTTGTCATCCGATCGAACTGGTATTTATAATTTATGTGACTCAGATGACAGACTTTATTCAACAAAATATAAGTTCAAATGGATAGAATATTATCCATTCCTATTCGAATGCTCATCCGTATTAAAATTATAGTGGATTCAAATATTCATACATAGATAGTTTGTCGATGCAGATATAAATATGAATATGATTTATGCGGAAACAAATAAGTTTTCACTTATGTAAGCAGATGCGGATACAAAAATTTGTATTCGTACTGTATAATTTTGTGATATTATTCGTTTATTTTAGAATTATATATGTTTAAAGAAAAAAAAAATTCTTTTTAAAACTAGTGACTTTAATGCCTACTAACAATTTCATTGATAAAAAATATATTTATAACGAGTCAAATGACTTTAATTCTTAGATCTATTTTTTTATTCTCACGAAATTCTCTAAATTATTCAAAAGTACTTTAATCATCATTAATCATTCTCTAAATTTCTAGATCTACTCTTTTAATCTACTTATAGACACTCATAATTATCCTCATACATTAATTCTCGTCTCGCTCAACGGTCGGATCCGCTCTTTCTACCGCCGCCGCGCTCCGACGACCGAATTTACTCATTGTCATACTCTAATCGAGATGAGAACTCTATGTTTCGAGCTCCGACAAAATCACGCTTTCGATTCGGCTCCCTCCCCGGTTCCCCCCTTCCTTATTCTCCTCTGCATTCAAAAATGGCCATTTTTATTAATTAGATATAAGTATTACGGCCATTTTTATTAATATCCTTAGGAAAAGGGGCATTTTTAAAATTTTCTTTTATTTTTAAGGATATTAATAAAAATGGCCAGTGATTCGTAGTTATACTTGTTTAATACTCGATTTGTATTCATATTCGTTTAATATCTGATATGTATTAATATATGTTTAATTTGCAATTAATATCTATATTAAAAAAAGAAAAGTAATACATATACAGTTTAATCACTGTGTATATTTGGTTGTGGAGTAACGTTAAGAATGATTAAATTGCTTACTCGTAAGTCGTAACTAGAGTGAATTAAGTTAATTATGTTTGATGAAATAATTGGGAAGTAACAGTAGAATAACTGTAAAAAGATAGAAAATTGAAAAATAAATGTTAGTCAGACAGTGAGATTAACAAGTGGAGTAATTACAAAATAAATTACCTCAGAGTAACTCATATCTTACTTTATTTTAGTCCTCCAAATTTACTTTTAATTTAAACTATGTTGTGTTGTGTTGTGTATTGATAATTTGATATCCGTATAATATTGATTGCTTAAAGCGGATGACCTCCGCAATCAATATTCAATCCGCATCAGACCTTTCTAATAACGACAATTATAATTCTTTTTTGATTTGTTCCCTCCGAATTTTTTAGAGCACACTTATTGGCTATTGGTATTTCGAGCAATCCTGCTGGCTGCTGCACGCCAAACCATTAAACCAAACTTCATCACTGCTCCTCCACAGCGGGATTATTAATTTCTCTTGTGTAGATAGTGACTGTGTTCAAAGACTTTTATTTTGAATTTTTTGCAATTTTAGTTTCAATTTGTGTCAATTTATAAAAAAAATGCTTTTATTTTGTTAATGCATTAAAGGTGGTTGATGAAATGCTCAAATCAAAATAAGATTTTAGATGAAAGTAGTGGAGTTGCCTGTTAATAAGTCTATATATATTTATCTCTCAACTAAAGTCAAAAGTTGAATGACTAGTGTATATAACTATGAATGATTAGTCTTTATAACTATGAATGTCAATTGGGTAAAAAAAAAAAAATTAAAATCAGGTGATATGATAGTGATTAGTGACATATATGCAAATACTAAGGGAGTAAATTGAAACTCGAATGTTAACCATATGTTGAATGATTTATGGTGACTATGGTGATTGAGAAATAAGATGTATGGTGTAATGATTTATTTTTAATTAGTATAAATAATGATCAATTTATTATTTATATATTGATAGGATGAAATTACACAAGTTCAGGTTTCGAACAAGAACACGACTACAAAACATCTAATTAAGAATTCAAGAGGCTTGAGTCTTCAAAAAGAAAGGAAAATTAACAAAAACCAAAGTGAACTGGTTACCGGTAAACTGGTAAACTGGATATTGGTAACTAGTAACATAAAACAAGAAGAAATGAAAACATAACCTGATACTGGTAAAACAAAAGCTGAAACTCCTCCAATCCTTATTTATCTTAACAATTCCATATATCATCCATTATTCCTTCATTTTCATTCTCATAATGTAAATACTTTCATTGGTCCTCAATATTAATTTATGGTATAATCAAATTTTTTTTTTTTTTTCATTTAAAAATACAATCAAATTGAGTGAAGTACAGTCTAAGTTGTAATATACTTTTATTTTTATTTTTTTTATTTGCTAGTAAGGTAGGTTGTTATATAGTTTAGTTTTACTTGCCCGTACAAGTTATTGTTCACAAAAGGTTCGGCACACAAGTTTAGTTTGATTCCAGTATAAATACATTTATTCTTTTTTGTTTGATTCCAGTATAAGGTTTAATTGTTCTATAATGGCAAAGAAATTTATCCTTTAACAATATTGTTAGTGTTGAAGAACCTCGATTTTTGTAGTATAAGCTTAGTATGATTCCAGTATACAAGCTAGCTCAGTGTTGAAGAAACTCATTTTTTGCAATATATTTCACAACTTTTTTGACGACATGCTATTTTTTTTGTTATAGTTACATGTTTTATTTAACTAGATACCTACTCTTATTATTCCTTGTCAAAAAAAATACAAATAAATAATCAGTTAGGCTTTAAGATAATAAGTTACATGTATTTTGAAAAATAACCAACGATGAACCGGTTGAATCATTGGTCTGACCAGTGAACCGTTGAACTGAAACTTTACCGGTTCGATATCCGATTCGGTTATGATAACATTGCTTAAAACTGCTAGCTAGTTTCGGGTGAAAAGAAAAGAGAGAATAATTAATGTTAGAGACGCCACACTTGTACGAATAATTTGCGTTAACCTCTCATTTCTGAGCTAATGTAGTTTTTTAAAACTTTTCTTTTTAAATATTGGAACAAAATTGTGATAACAACCCATAAACACTTTTTTTAGGTATAAGATTAATCAATACAAAAGATAATAACAGAGAGAAGGACAAAGGTTGCATCGGCTGACGCTAGAGTGCTAGACATAATCACAAAGAAAGAAACACGGTGCTGCAAGTTAAATGGAAATATCCATTTAAAAACATAGTAAAACATGTAATTTAACTATTATATAGAACTAAATGATTAATTAAATTAAAAAGTTTCAGATTTAATAAACATAAAAAATAACTTTTTTTTATTAAAAATAGACAAATAGAAAGTTCGATATTTCGACAGAAAAATGGACAAGTTAGATTGTTTTAGATTTTTTTTTTGAATAAAAGGTCTAAGTTCGTTAAGTTAAGTTACAAGAATTGTTCTAACAGGAATATCCCAATTGTTTTAGAATGTTTCCACAGGGATAATACCCCGAAATTTTTTTTTATACCATATTCCAAAAAAAAATAAACCAAAACACCCTCGTTTGATCAGAATTCTAGATCTGCCCAGGCCACAGATTAGCTCTGCGGCCCCATTTTAAGTGAGCCGCAGAGACAGTCTGCGGCCCCATAATGGAGCCGTAGGGCCAATATGTGGCCCCACTTTTCTTTCTTCCTTTATTTTACGGAGCATTTATTAACTATAAGACAAAACAAAAATTCTGCAAAAAAATAGAGTTATGACCAATCTGCATGAGTGCGTCATCGATGTTTTGGCAATAATAAAGTTATGGTCATTTAGAGAGCATGAGTGCATCATCGATGTCTTGGCAATGAAACATCGATGCACTTCTACCGTCGTTAAGCCGGATATAAAGCATCGGTGCGTTATCGGTATCTTTGCACGGAAGTACCGTTTTAAAAAAAAAAAAATTTAACAGACATAACTTTGGCTAGGAAAGTCGGATTTGTGTATATGACCCCAATTCGGAAGGGGGGGGGGGACGAGACGATCGGAACCTTGTTTCGGGGATCATCCTCGGGCACCCAATAGAATCAGAATTGCAAAAAAAAGTCGTTTAGTGCCTAAAAAAATTCAATTTAAGTTTTCTATCAACGGTAGTCATACAACGACCAGTATTATTTTTTTCAAAAGCCTAAGAGATTATTCAAGAATTACCAATATAATTATTTTAAAATGCATTTACTATTTATTGTGTGCGTTTGCTTATTTTTTTTAATAGATTACGGTTTCATTTATTATTCAAAGATCATTGAAATTATCTATGATTGTTCAGTATATATCCTTTACAGGATAATTATTATTATTTTTTCAAAATTCAAAGAAATATATTAAGAATTACGTATGCAAATCTTCTAAAATGTAGTTATAAAGTATTTTGTGTTTTTGTTGATGTTTTCAGTAAATTATAGTTATATTTATGATTCAAAACTCATTGAAAGCATAAATTTATGATTTAAAAATTCAAAACTCTCCAAAACTAAATGATTCCAGAATCTTAAAAAAAAAAGGTGGGGCCACAGAGTCAATTTGCGGCCTGGATAGATATGGAATTCTGGTCAAACGGGGGTGTTTTGTTTTTTTTTTTAATATGGTATTAAAAAAAATTCGGGATAATAACAATTCTTCATTGAATTATAGAGAAATAAAAGAATACTAATTTAGGGTTGTAAGTTATTTTATAATTAAATGAGTGGCTATTAGGCGCTAACTCATGTTGTTTCGTTAATTGAATAAACATGTATTTGGAACAATTAAATTGTCGCTACTCTCAAGTGTCAATAACTAAATCTATGATATTCATATCATATCATATCAACAAAAACACAGTAGTAAGATAAAAAGAAAGAAAGGCACTAGGCAGGCGCCGCGCCAGGCGCACATACAAAATACAATTTCCTTTTCAAAGAATAAGACAAAAGATTAAAAATAAAAAATAGTATTATAATAATAAGGCACCACTTCCCAATCAACTGAGCCCCTATTTTTTCATCTTTTGTTTTCTCATCTCCAGTCTCCAGAGAGTCAGACTCTACTCTCTAGTCCTCTAGAGAGAGAGCCACAACCCCAATCTCCTTGCGATCCAAAACGCAAACGAAAATTATACTTGAAAGATTGAATAGGGGAAATGAATGAAGCAGCAACCCATGACTCGGAGCCTTCGCATCAAGCTGCCAGCGTCGCATCGCCGCCTCCTCCTCCCGTCGGTCTAACCCCGGCCGAGTATGCCTCCCTGGCCCCCACCATCGACGAGTACCATACCTACCAGGTGGGACCGGGCCGTTGCTCCTCGCTTCTGTCACAGCGGATCCGAGGTCCTTCCAACTTTGTATGGTCCGTGGTGCGCCGCTTCGACTGTCCTCAGATCTACAAACACTTCATCCGCAGCTGCTCGATCATAGGCAGAGGTGCTGTCCAGGTCGGTTGCCTCAGGGAACTGAGCGTTATTTCCGGCTTACCAGCGAGTACCAGCACCGAGCGGCTGGATATATTAGACGAAGAAAGAAAAGTCACTGGATTTACCATTATAGGCGGGGAGCATCGTTTGAGAAATTATAAGAGCGTAACTAGTGTCAATCAGTTTGAAGAGGGAGGCGAGATCTGGACCGTTGTTTTGGAATCATACGTGGTGGATGTGCCGCCCGGGAACAGCGAAGAGGATACAAGGCTGTTTGCTGATACAGTAATCAAATTGAATCTCCAGAAGCTCAAATCTGTAGCTGAGGCGGCTGCCATCGGCTGAGATGGGAGATTCCTGATTTCACCAGGGGGGTAAAGGTAAACTTGCCTTGCTTTAGGTGTTGTTATTCTGTTTTTTTTTTGGTTTTTTTTTGCTTTCAGAAATCAGGAATCAGGAATCAGGAGGCTAAATGCATGGTTTCTGATTTCCTGCGATTACATTTCACAAAATCTAGATGTGGATTTGGTGTTTCAATTGGTGTCCACAACAAGAGCGTCATCCTTCATGTAGAATGAATGAATGAATGAATGAATGAATCAATCAAATCCATAGTAGTGGAAGTAAAATCAGTGAAGTGTGTAATTTTTGTTGAAGTCTATAAAGGCATTCTGCAACTACATTTGACCCCTCTCTGTAATAGATAATTTAATTAGTTGGGGGTTATAATGTAATATAATGTAGTGGGAAATTGAAATTGAAATTGAAATTATCTATGCAACAATCACTTCTTTCTTCTTCCTTTTTTTCTTTTTCTTTGTTGGTCAAGCATTTTTCTCTGTTCATTGCAAATTTGATTATTATTTTCGTGTATTGAGGGTTATGAATCTTTTTATTTTTATTTTTTGTCAAATAAGGGGAAATTTCATGTATACCCCTCAAAAACTTCAATATTACGTATTTTCCCCTCAAAATTTTAAAATTACATATTTGCTTCTCTAAACTTCAAAAACTCACATATTTACCCATTTTATTGTCTTTTATATTAAAACTAATTCTAAATTTATAAAATACCTACTTTACCTTTCATTAAAAGTATGAAATGACCCATTAAACTCAAATTTGAATCTAAAGGGTTTCTATACTGTCTGATCCGAGCGCATCGCAATAAGATTATTGCATGTTCGCTTCAAGATTCGTGTTAATCTAGTCTGCACGGATCTCAAAGCAATTTTGATCCGCATGCAACACATTAAAATTTGTGCACATTTGCTTCAATATCCGTGTGTGTTCGCTTCAAGATTCGTGTTGATGTAGCGTGCACGGATCTTAAAGCAATTCTGACGGTAGAGGAACCTTCAGATTCAAATTGGAGTCAGATGGGCGTATTATGCTTTTTTAATAAAATGGTAAAATATGTATTTTATAAATTTAGAATGTGTTTTAATATAAAATACAATAAAATGAGTAAATATGTGAGTTTTTGGAGTTTAGAGGGAAAATTATGTAATTTTAAAATTTAGAGGGGGAAATACGTAATATTGAAGTTTTTGAGGGGTATACGTGAAATTCCCTCGTCAAATAATTGAGGCTTAACTGCTAATCAAAATTTACTTTACTCATCTACCGAACTGATTGTCAATTTCTGGTTATCTTTTTTCTAGTTCTAGGGATATCCTCAACTAATCGCAATATAAAAGTGCGATTAATAATTGGAACATTTTTTTTAGAACCAACCACTAAAGACTAAAGAGAGAGTAGAGAGGGAGGGGTCCGCATCGCATCGCATCGCATCAAGCCATCAACTAGCTGCCATAATCGTGGTCGTGGGGCATTGCATTTACGTTATCAATTTTAAGCCTTCTCTATCATCCCTCTGATTTAAATCACACGGGTCATATTGCATTTAATTTGCATCAGTGGCACCAAAGACTCAGTACGTACAACAGATTGTTTCGCATAGCCTGCTTTGCTACGTCAAAAAGAAAAAGAGTCGTGTCACTTTAACACTAATTACTTTAGATAAAATATATATATATATATATATATATAGAGTTAGGCTGGGGTGCTATGGATAGCATAGTGGCCTCTATGCTACGGCTCAATATTCGAGTTTTCAAAATCCAAACGGTCGATCCGAACCGTTCATCTTATTCTCCATATTAATATCTGCTTGGAGACCAAATTTTACATTTTTCTGAATTTTTTTACTATTTATTAAGTATTTTACAAAATTGTTGATCCAACGGTGGCTGCACAAAACAGTAAAACCGTTGGATTAGCGATTTTCAAAGTGACTTAATAAATAGTAAAAAAATTCAGAAAATTATAAAATTTGGTCTCCAAGCAGATATTAATATGGAGAATAAGATGAACGGTTCGGATCAACCGTTTGGATTTTGAAAACTCGAATATTGAGCCGTAGCATAGATGCCACTATGCTATCCATAGCACCCCAGCCTAACTCTATATATATATATATATATAGGTTGGCTAAGATCAAAGTGGTACTTCCTGAGCTTTGGTGCTACCAATTCATTTTTCAATTTTGAAAGTTTAAAACGTCGATCCGAACCGTTCAAGTTGTTCTCCATATTAAATTGTGTTTGGAGACCAAATTTTACAATTTTATTAATTTTTTTACTATTTATTAAGCCACTTTAAAAATCGTCAATGGTGGCTTAACAAAACAGTAAAATCAGAAGCCACCGTTGGATCAGTTGTTTTCAAAGTGGCTTAATAAATAGTAAAAAAATTCAGAAAAATGTAAAATTTGGTCTCCAAGAACAATTTAATATGGAGAACAACTTGAACGGTTCGGATCGATGTTTTGAAATTCAAAAATTGAAAAATGAATTGGTAGCACCAAAGCTTAGGAACTATCACTTTGATCTTAGTATATATATATAAAGAGATAGGCTAATGTGCTTTCGGTAGCATATGGGCCGAAATACACACGGTCCAAATTTGAAATTTCAAAATTTAAAAAGTTGATATGAACCATTCATCTTGTTCTCTATATTAACATGTGCTTGGAGACCAAATTTTACATTTTTCTGAATTTTTTATTTATTTATTAAGCCACTTTGAAAATGGCTGATCCAACGGTGGCTTAACAAAACAGTAAAACTGTTGGATCAACAATTTTCAAAGTGGCTTAATAAATAGTAAAAAAATTCAGAAAAATATAAAATTTGGTCTCCAAGCACATGTTAATATGGAGAATAAGATGAATGGTTCAGATCGACTTTTTGAATTTTGAAATTTCAAATTTGGACCGTGTGTATTTCGGCCCATATGCTACCGAAAGCACATTAGCCTATCTCTCTCTCTCTCTCTCTCTCTCTCTCTCTATATATATATATATATATATATATATATAGGGTCCGGTTAATTTGCTGCCGGCAGCATTTTAGCCGGAGGTGCTGCCGCCCTTTTTTATTTTTGTGATGTCCAAACAACAAATCCAAACCGTTAGATGTTTAATCTATACCATAATCTACTTGGAGATCAAATTTTACATTTTTTGGAATTTTTTTACTATTTATTAAGCTGGTTTGAAAACTGCTGATTTCAGTAAATTTCTGCAGCATTGAAATCAGCGGTTTTCAAACCAACTTAATAAATAGTAAAAAAATTCCAAAAAATGTAAAATTTGATCTCCAAGTAGATTATAGTATAGATTAAACATCTAACGGTTTGGATTTGTTGTTTAGACATCACAAAATAAAAAAAAGGCGGCAGCACCGCCGACAGCAAATTTGCCACAGACTATATATATATATATATATATATATATATAGAGGTAGGCTAATATACAATTGATTGTTCCTGAGGTCCCGTACAACCAAGTCATTTTCCGATTTTTAAAGTCCAAATGATCGATCCAAATCGTTCATCTTGTTCTCCATATTAATATGTGTTTGGAGACCAAATTTTACATTTTTCTGAATTTTTTTTACTATTTATTAAGCCACTTTGAAAACCGTTGATCCAACGGTGGCTTAACAAAACAGTAAAACCAGAAGCTACCGTTGTATCAGCAATTTTCAAAGTGGCTTAATTAATAGTAAAAAAATTCAAAAAAATATAAAATTTGGTCTCCAAGCACATATTAATATGGAGAACAAGATGAACGGTTTGGATCGATCATTTGAACTTTAAAAATCGGAAAATGACTTGGTTGTACGGGACCTCAGAAACAATCGATTGTATATTAGCCTACCTCTATATATATATATGATAGCATAACTGTATATATATATTTTTTTATTTTAAACCAGTTATTTGTAACAAATATATTTTATTTTTTAAACACTTAGATTTTTTTTTTCAACATATACGCGTTTGGTGATGATACGCTAATCACATTATAATTATCATCGCACTTTCGTATCATCATCGGACATACTTTAAGAATTATATATAAACGTTCAAAAATAATGTTAAAGTTTACAAGAATGTTTTTTTTTATTAGAAGTAACTTATTTATTGTTAAGAACACAGTCATTCGATATTTTTTATTATTACATATTAAAAATAATTAATTATATTCAATTAATATATAAGGTTAAAGAATAAATACTGGACGCATTCAGAGACGAATATTAAAGTGGAGTAAGAAATAAGATTTTGCACATTTAAAAATGGCTCAAATTATGGTTCAACGTAATGGAAGCAAATCTGCTCCTTTTTTTTGAGAAAAGGAGATACTCTTATTTTGCAATTCGAATCGTTCAAAATCGATCAAACAGCTTTAATTATATCTGATTCATTTTAATATATTATATCGATATAAAAGAAAAAGGTAATTGAAACAGTTTGATCAATTTTGAATGATTTGGGAACAGGAGGATTCTGGTAAGAAGCAGATTTCATTCCCAAAATAACTAATTCTAGAATTCTGATCTTATGTGGCCACAACTGAGAGTCATTACATGCAGCACTGTCGAAATTGTAGCTTGCCAGTTGTCAGAAAACTAGGAGGACATGATAGCACATAATTTGTTAATTGGGATGCACACAAGTAGAATGTAGATATAATGTTTTGTTTAATGTTTCAAGTTTCAACCAATCATATTGGATTGTTGTGTTCTCAAATCTAGTGTTTGGTAAACGGTCCGGGCCGGGCGGTCCGGGCAAAACCCGGGTACGGGCACGGGCGTCACAGGCACAAGGGTTTTTTTTTTTTTCAAAAATCCTGCCCTGCCCGTTTAATACCCGTGCCCGTCACGGGTTCGGGAGCAGGACGGTCCGGGTACGGGGGGCCGGGCGGTCCGGATCTGGTTTTTTTTTTTTCTTATGTTTTTCTTTTCTTTGAAAACCAATAAATTATAAATCCAAATTCATACCAAATCAAATTCATTTGACATGGTTATGGTTGTATATTTGAACTCAATAATTTTTGTTATAATAAAATATAAATTAAAAATTTCTTAAATCAATTACTTTAAAAATAATGAAGCTCTTATTTTAAAACAATAGATTAAAAAATAAAAGTTACCCTCTTCTTTTATTCCGAACTTGGGATCGGTTATGTAAAATAACATAGGTAGAGTTCTAACTTATTTTTTGTTAGTAATTTTTCGTTAAAATGAATAATTTAAAAACTAATTGAAAAATAAATCTAACATCTTTTATTAACCAATATGTTTAAAAAAAATCCAACATTTTGAAAAATAAATCTAACCTATTCAAAACAAATATAATTACTTCACATATTCAGAAAAAAAAACCTATTTTTTTAATCTATTAAAAATAAATCCGAATTTCAAAAATAAAATCTAACCTATTCAAAACAAATTTAATTACTTCACATCTAACAAATCTAACATAAACTAAATAAATCTAACAAATCTAACATAAAATAAATCTAACAAATCTAATTACTTAATAAATTTGATAAATCTAACATTCAATAAATATAACAAATCTAATTACTTAACATTCAATAAATCTAACATTCAATTTAAATTCTAAATTTCTCTATAAAAATAAATCTAACATCAAATTTAATTTTTAAATTACTCTACAAAAATAAATCTAACATTCAATATTTCAGTCTAACAAAATTTAATGTAACATGAAATAAATGTTACCTTTTAATATCGCGGGAAAATCTTCGAGAATACCTTCGTAATTCCGTTTCCGTTTGCGTATTTGTTAAATTAACAACTATATTTTTTTTTAACAATAAAATTAAAATTGGAGAATAATAAAAATATTGAGATTGAGAGAATGAGAGATATGTGAAAATTTGTAAGGAATGAGTGTATATTTATATAATTTTGTTTGGAGGGATTGAAATTTGAATTTAAAAAAAAAAAAACGGGTAGGGGTCCGGGTAGGAAATGGGGCATGGGGGGGGGGGGGGGGGGGATTTGGCTTTAAAGTTTGAAATTTAAACCAAAAAAAAAATTCTGTCACGAGCTCACGGTCACGGTCACGGGCACCGGCACGGGCGCACGGATTCACGGGCACGAACTGACGGGTATGGGGGTCCGGGTTCTCATGATTTTTTTTTTTTCAAAAAACCTGGTCCGGCCCGTTTAATACCTGTGGCACGGGCACGGTCCAGTCCGAGCACGAGCACAGGCGGACCGGTCCGGGTTGAGCCCCCACGAGTTTTTACCAAACACTATTCAAATCTCAATATGCCAGGCCTGATAGGCATAGCCGCATGGGCTAAAGTTCCATAAAAAGATGAGGGAAAGGACAATACATTAATTACATGACAGCTACCTAAACATGTTGTCACTAACAGTTGACTATCGGATTTAAGCTTCATTTTTTATAATTAACCATTTAAAAAATCCTTGGCTTAAAAGAGGGGTGCTAACTGCTAAGCTAACTTTAAAAGAACCTGAACCGCTTATTGTAAAACAGAAATGATAGCCAAGTAATGTAAATAGGAGATAAATAAGCTAGAAGATTAAATATGAAATCACCAACTATTATTCCTGTTGCAGTTGATAAGATTTTGCAACAGCAGTCGTCATCAGAGGCAGAGCCAATAAATTAATGATTAAGAATTTGGTGATTTGGAATTGAGATGAGTCAAAAGAGCACTTGACAGGAATAATAGTCCAAAAGAAGGAAAAACTGACCCACTTTCAGTTAGTGGTATTGCATCAGGCATCAGCCAATAGAATTAGTGCTTCTCCAGCCGTCCAGCCCGATTAATTCATTACAACTCCTACAAAAATAATCATTAATGCTCCTTCCTGTACCAACCAATCTTCTGCGAACTTTTATTTTTAGAAATTATGTAAAAAAAAAAATAAGATATTAGATAAATATATATAAAAAAAATTAACACAAATGTCCAACTCTATATCTTTGAACCAGCCCTTTTCAGTGGTCTGATCGGAGCTCCTGCCCAAGCATCGCACCAATAAGAAATTGTACGGCCATCTCCAACTTCCCAAGTAACACAACATTGAAATAAGGAGTTAATTCTCACCAACTGATTCTAAAAAAAATAAACCTTTTGTTAGTTTGTAATAATCTAGAAGTCAATAATACGATAATTTTATCATATATATTTTGTTCATGAATTAGATGATTAATCATTTTGTTATCTTGAGTATTATTGCATTTATGAATCATTTCGAGTTCATGACTGAAATTGTGAAACTTCATAATATAGATGATATATACTCTTAAAAGTCTCTAACCGAGGTAATTAGCAAGAACACTAATTGACCATTGATCACTATAAAGTTAGTATGTGGATTAAAAGATAGTCAAGTTTTACAAACCATAGACCAGAGTGACATTTTAATCACATAGATACTTGTTCCAGGAACAAGGTATTTGACAGACCCCGAATGAAACACTAAATGAAATTGTGTTTGTGTCATTAATGTTTTCATTCAGTGTTAAGTTCTACAGTATGAGGTATTCATCTTTCTTACTAAGATACGTGTATGTGTGATTGTTACCTAACGCTATCCGTAAAAAGTAACTATAACGGTAGCTCTTCGGTATACATAGCTTATGCTGAGGAAGTGATGGTCTACCAAAAGTACTATTGTCACTCGTATTTATTATACGAGTTATAGTATTACTGGGCTCCTTGGTAGAGTAAAATTATCTGTTAGCGGTATGATTACAAGAGTAATCATATTTGATAATCTGCTCAAGATCAAGAAAAGATTAAGTTTGCAAGGATGACACACATCTATCTTGAAACTGATCTGATAGCTATGAGACAAATAAAAAACACAAGTAAAATAGTTTACTGGATGGTGATATTGTACAGTGCAGCATCATCTGTGTAATTGGATGATCATGATGCATTTTGCCAGATGCCTCTCATAATTATAAAAGTTAAAACAATTTTAATTCTATTTACCAACATAACACAGATCTTATCGGGTCACACCGTATAGAAGCTACTCGGAGAATCTTATTGATTAATTATAAATTAATTATGATTAATAATAAGATGGTTATAATTAATTATACGTGATATAATTAAATTATAAGTGTCATGTAAAAATGGCAAAACAAAAACAAAGTGTTAATTTATAAATGTACAAGGTACGCTATATAAAAGTTACCGAAACAACAACCGCAAGAAATATAATTGTTCAGAATAATTATATGGATGTTAATTGAATTTGGACCAAGGGCATTTTGGTCTTTTCACATGTCATCCTTATCCATACATGTCATCATCCTTATCCACATGAGGGCATTTTGGTCTTTTCACTTTCGAACCTCCTTACTATTCATGGTGTATTTTGGTAATCAGGCAACCAATCCTATGGCCTATATAAAGGCATAGGGTGTAGAGAGAGAAACCACTAATTCACTCGTATCGTTTCATGTTGAATTGAATCGGTATTTTCTCTCTTTCTCAGTCTCTCCCAAATAGTGTTTCAGGTTAGAAAATAAAGTTATACGTTATCCACATATAATCTTGCGGGTTGTTGAGAAGTATATTTGCGGGATCGGTGAATGGTGTTTTCTCGAATTTTGCAGTATTTCAGTTTTGCTTATTAGTAAATCTGAATCACTCCAAAATCGTGTTTACGTATTTTTGTCTTTTTTCGGTGAATAGTGTTTTTGCATAATCTCCGATTTACGATATTTCAGGTAAAAAAAATAAATCGCTCTCCGGTTAGTCCTGGTGGATAACTGATAGAGGCATCAGATGTCTAGTGCACCGAGATGAGTCGGTTTTACATTCCAATTGGAATTTGGAAACGAGGTATAAATGTTATATTAATTTATTTAATTATTAAATAGATTTAATTTTTAGAAATCAATCATGGAGTAGATCTGTAAAGGATTAAAGGGTCCTTGCAATGAAAGACTGGAGAGGGACACTCTCGGTGGTCTTTCCGGCAAATCTCTTTAATCCTTAGCTTAAGTTAGAAGTAAAATTTTTATTTTACTGTCTTTCCGCAGCTTAAGCATAAACGAGTTTTGGAACCTCTGAAACCCAACACCATTAACAATCCATTAAGTCAGCCCTCAAATTAGAATTAATATCCCTTGTTTTGAAAGCAACAACAAACCATAAACCCTTCCTGTCAGAGGACAATTTCCACCACCACCTTAGTACTAATGTTGTGTTTTGCAAGCTCAAATTTGGGATACCCAAGCCACCATAAGCAGCAGGGTAGCATGCCACCTCCCAATTAATAAGATGAATACCTCTTCCTTGTCCTTACATCTTACCCCACAAGAAATTACAACATACCTGCTCAATGGCTTGAATTACCCACTTTGGCAAAAAGAAAGAAGTCATGAGGTAAATAGGCAAGCTTGCTAGAACTGACTTGATTAAAACCAGTCTACCTCCTCTAGAGAGAAATTTACATTGCCACCCTTCCACTCTTCTACGCACCTTCTCTATCAAAGGGATAAAATCTCGACGGCTTGGATTTTTAAGAGTAAGAGGCATCCCGAGATATGAAATAAGAAGAGTAGTTTGAGCACAACCCAAAATAGCCACTGCATATCTAGTTCTTCTTGTTGAGAGATTAAGAGGTAGAAATGATGATTTATCATAATTAATATGCAACCCAGATGCTTGAGCAAATAGCCGCATTATCAATTTCAAAGTGATCATTGTTGTGTGATAGACCTAAATTATATACATATTTGATTTGATTTTTATCACGAAATAACACCAAATATCTTGTATTTTACATATAAAAAGAATATAATACACCTATAATCAAGTTACTGCGTTTGCTTGGTTTTAATTTGCAGGAAATGAAGAAAAATGCCTAGTGCAGATGCACAGATTGCAATACGGCCGCACTAAGTACTTAGATGGATTTCCAGATGCACGCCAATTTTAAAAAGGTATAATGAGCTATGCATCAAAATTTGTGCGGATGCACAGATCTCGATGCAGCCGCACTCTGGTCGTACAGAAAAAGTCCGAGCCTAATGTGGATGCACTGTAGCAGAATGCAGAACTGAAGCCTGAACTTAAAATAGTCATAGATTTTAACTCGTAACTCCGTTTTGGGCATGTGACAACTTTTTGGAAAGCTAGTGAGAATATCTATAACTTGAGAAGCATAGTGTGAACGTATTTTGGTCGCAGACAGCCTAAAAATGCGTTTTTGATGCATTTTTCTATTTTCAGAACTGCTGGCCACGTTTCAAGGGTTAAAATTAGACATGCCAATCTGAGAAACATTGTAAAGATAGTACCCACTAACCCCACATTCTAGCCTCTAAATTGGGCATGGTTTTGGGGGGTTTTTTCCCAATCATTGTCATCTCTCTCATCATTCCCTTGGTGCATGTCTATTTCCATAAAATACAGCAAAAAATTTGCAGAAATTCTCGAAGTTTCGAAGGCTTTTCAAGGAAGGTGAAGAAGAAGATCCGATCAAGATTGAGGTAAGATTGAGGTTCTTGATTTGATAAAGGGTGTAATCATTTATTTATTTCATTTCTTCTTATTTTTGTCAAACTTTGTAATGGATCTCTTCAAAAGAGAGTAGATCTCTCTCTAGGGGTTTAGGTCAATGCATGAACTTGTTTAATTATATTTTATTTAGAAATTTGTTTTTATTATAATTGTTTTATGGGATTTGATTGTTAATTTCTGTGATTTATCACTGGTGTTAACTACATAGTTGGTATTTGAAATCGATGTAGTCCCGTGTTGGATTCGAAGGAACCAATATTGCTAGGATGAGTGGAGAATACCAAATTATGAATGCAAATACCTTAGGTTTGTATTAGGATCTAACCAATTTGTAATCTAAGCTGAAACTATAGAAATTAAGGTTAGGGACTTGGTGAAGGACCTAACCATGAAGTCAAACCCTAATTAGAACATCTCAAATTGAATCGGATATTGGTATGATGGACTTAATCGTGAAGTACCAATATTCGAGGAGAGGAGAGACTAACAAGAGCTTATGGTATAAGGTCTATGTAGCTAGGGTGAAGGACCTAACTGTGAAGTCTGAATTACTTAGACACCTTATTAATTCACGAAAGTGACCCTTAATGACATATTAGATTAGAAACTTCATCAAATCATACATGAATTTAAACAAGACCGAATAGATAGAATTATCAAAGGATTGTAGACCGAATACCCCTAGATCTCCTCAACTAAAAAACAAACATTTCTTTATTTTCTTTGTTTTATTTAATTTTTTGTTTAAAAACTCCTTTACCAAAATTTAGGATTGATAGAACAACTCCCTCCCAATTTTTACTTTACTTTCCTTATTTATCTGGAATTTATTATTAAAGTTTAAGCTAAGTATCTAAACATACTTCCTGTGGTTTGACACCCTAAGTACTACATTGATTGGTTGTGCGCTTGCAACAAATCTTCCTTTGGGCATTAAAGGTAATAAATTTAAAGGCATAAAAAGTATAATCCAAGCACAATTTCATATATCCAAAATACTCATCATTGTGAGATCGGCATGAGCAACAATATATCGCAGTATCATCCGCATATTGAAATGACATAATCAGCTCTTTCATCCTACTAGAAATAGTAGTGAGGTACTGATTTGAATTCACAATCATCTTTTGAAGAACATCTACACCAATAACAAATAACATGGGGATAAAGGATCCCCCTAACGAAGCCCTTGCTTGGGCAGAAAAAAGTCTGAAACTTTTCCACTAAGAACAATTTTAGAAGAGGATGTGTGAAGCAGCATCTTAATCTAACTTAACCATTAATTTGTTCGGGAAATCCCTGGCTAGCTTGCATAATACGGAATAGAAATTCCCAATTAATAGAATCAAATGTCTTTGCAAAATCGATCTTGAGAAACACAGCTTACTGTTTAGCTTGAGAGATATGTTGTAGCACCTCTCGTACCGCCACAAAATTTTCAGAAATTTGATGCCCTTTAACAAATGCAGCTTGGCTAATCGAGATCAATTCCGAAAGAAATCTCGAGAGCCTGGTAGCTATATAGAAACTTAGAAATAATCTTTGAAATTAGAGTCTAATTAAAATCCTTGATATTCACCGCATCTTCTTTTTTCGAAATCATGACAACATTCGCCGTGTTAAGAGATCTCAATTAAGTCAGCAACACCATGGTAGAATTGCTGTAAAAGTTCAAATATTATTTCTTCTTTAATGTCGTGCCAGCTGCATCTTCTATTGTGTGAATGTTTTTGGTGATAAATGGTAAAATTATGTTTCATTATATAGGAAATATTGAATTGTTATGAAAAGAAAAATTAAATAAATAATTTTAAAAGTTCAATAATATCCCTTTTGGAGTGTCCACTAGCGATTGTCCTCTCAAAAACAGAACATTCGGCATGCCTGAATAGTTATATATGTTTCTTCGTTGGAAAGAGAGAAAAAAGAAAAAAAGATTCAAAGGAAGATAATGTCAAGGATGCTTAACCATCACCATAAAAATTGAATCTTAAATTTCTACATAGATACTTTGAATTTCTATTCAAAAAGTTTACAAGTAGATTCTTCGCCAATTCTAGAGATTTATCCTATATTAAATCTATTTTATTGATTAATGAAATATATATTTCGTCTATTAATTATTAATTGCCATGACATGACATGACATGACATGATAGAATACAATACCAACGCCCAACGGCCATCTAATTTCAATACTTTTAGTATTATATATGTCTCTGGGAAAATATAATTAGTAATAAATATTTTTAATTATATTATAATATTGTGTGGTGACGAAATGTAGTTTTCTGTATCTTAAATATAGAAATGTTATGGGTTATCCTGAAAACAATAATAGATAGTATATATATATATAGCTGCCTGTCAACTGTCAACATGTATATCACATATAAAAAAATGTAATGTAACACTGACTGGAGAAGCTACCAGAGAGAGAGAGAGATAGAGAGATGATAGACGACGACAATGCCTTCCTGATTAGGATGTGGATCAAATCAAGTTGGCCAAGTTGCACACATAATTAGTAACATCATTCATTTATAATTATATATAAAGCCATGTCATTGGAAATCAAGAATGTCACTGAAAATTGCATGCGTTTCTTGAAAACGACCCCATAGATATATATATATATATATATATATATATGAGTAAAGCTAGCGTGTGACATGCTCATCAAGAAAGTTTGGTGAGCATAACTCCAAAAGTATATCGGATCGACGTCAAATGTCAAATCCAAACCGTTGAAATCCATGTACTTCATAAGTGATGCATATATATGCAAAATTTTGAAAGTTTCGAGTTTATTTGCTACACGGTCAAGTGGTCAAAGAAATGAACATTTTATTATAAGTTATTTTATATATTCAATTTTTATTATTTCTTTGACCACTTGACCGTGTAGCAAATAAACTCGAAACTTTCAAAATTTTGTATGTATATGCATCACTCATGAAGTACATGGATTTCAACGGTTTGGATTTGGCATTTGACGTCGATCCGATATACTTTTGGAGTTATGCTCACCAAACTTTCTTGGTGAGCATGTCACACGCTAGCTTTACTCTATATATATATATATAAAAGATCAATTCAGATTTCGTCAGGTATATTTATATAAATTTGTATCAATTTTAAGTGGATCCTCTATATTTTAAATTCTCATCACCGTTCAATATAAGTTTACACGAATTTTAAAATTGGATCCTCTGTATTTTAAATAGGTTCTAAATTTTTTACAAGGTCTTTTGTTGCTCCTAAGCTAGTATATTCACAAAATGCAATAAAGTATTTTTCTTATCTTAAAAAATAAGGCTGAAAAATATAAAATATAATGATTAAATAAATCAAAGGAAAAAGGTCACACTTTTTTCAGATAGTAATTACAAATAATTGATTTGTTTCCGTGCAATTGCCTCTCGATAAAGAAATTTTTTATTGAAGAAAAAAAAATTGAAGTTCAAAATGAGACAATATATATATGCAACAGAAATTTTGTATTGAGTAAGTTTGTACAAAAACATTAATTTTTTTAGTGTTGAAAACAGACATAAAGATAAATAACGCAATTGGTTAATTGGCCGACAAATTAATCCTACAAACGAATACAAAAAGAATTACGTTGATTTCAGAATTACATCAAACATGCATGTATATCATTTTCAAATAAGAAGAGGAAAGAATGACACAGGTAGCAAAAAAAAAAAAAAAATGTCTACCTATAAGGTCCAAAGACGACAAATAATTAATAATAGCAAACATTTTGTATTTATCATGGCTAGTATATATCTGTAACTGTATATATATGTCATTAATTTCCCTACGGACCTGACAGGTAGGCTATTGCAATTTGCAAGAGTGGAATATTATTAATTATATATATCAGGTCACTAGTGGAAAAACTGGAATCAGGATCGGTTATGTGGGACACCCAATCCTAATAAGTATCTGGATCGGTTTATTTAAAAAAATCGATCCTAAAAACTATTCAGATCGGTTTTTAGTAACAACTGATCCTAATTTATTACTATTAGGATCGGTTTTTTGTGGGAACTGATCCTGATACTATCAGGATCGGTTTTTAAAGAAAATCGATCCTAATAGTTCAATCATTTGGATCGGTTTTTACTACAAACCGATCCTGATAATAATACATATTTTTTAAGAAACTAGAAAGATAATTTTTTTTCAGAGTTTGAAAAAAAAAATAGTATCAGGATCGGTTTTTTATAAAAAACCGATCCTGATACTTTTTTTTTTCAAAGTTGGTTCTGCAAAAAAAAAAAAAAAATTATATCAGGATCGGTTTTTTATAAAAAAACCGATCATGATATAATTTTTATTTTGCAGAACCAACTTTGAAAAAAAAATTAGTATTAGAATCAGTTGTTTCAAATAACCAATCCTAATACTATTTTTTTTTTTTTTTGCGGAACCAACTTTGTGTAGTGCGCTGTATGTAGTCTATATTCTTTTTTTTTTGCAGAACCAATCAGTTGTTACATTAATTTTTTTTTTATGAAAATTAATGTAATTTATATTATTAAAATTTATGTGATAATATAATTAATTATTTGACATTGATATTTCATTTTGAAGTCATTTTGACTATTGAATTTTTTTATACAATCATGCATGATGCATCAATGACTTGTGCCATATAATAATATACATAGGACTTGAACCCTTGTTGTGTGGGGTTGTGAAGGAATGGATACAAACATCAGCATTTGGTCGATCGGAACCGTTAAAATGAAAGAATGTCATATTAATTTCACCATTATAAAATTTGATACAATTCAGGATTCATTTACTAGTTCATCAAAGCAAAACACTATAGCAACATCGCACGGCCGTAAATAGTTTACGTTGGATCAAGACTTACAGTTGTTGGGCCTTCGGCACTTTTACATTATTAATGTTCCATGTTATATCTTCCGATTTTTTTATTTATATCCAAAATAAAATATAAATTTAAAAAACTAACCAACTAGCTAATGAAATTGCAAAACTATCCAAACCGGTTAACCATTAACCGGACTCAAATCAAATTTCCGGTTATTGGTTTCCCGGATCCATTGAAATAGTCCGGTTAACCATTAACCGGAAATTTGATTTGAGTCCAGTTAATGGTTAACCGGATTTGTGAATTTTCCTTCTTTTTTTTTTTTTTTTTTGAAAACAGAAATTTTTTATTTTATTTTATTTTTGTATTAAAATATTAGAAATGTTGAATATATTTCTTTGAAAATAAATGGAATACAATATAATTTGATTTATTAGAAAGACTGCAACTAATAACCCGGATCAATATTTTTCAGGCCGGATTTTTCGCGGCTGTACGAAAAATTAATATATTTCTTTATGTGCTATTGGAAAAAAATAAAAATGCTTAGATTTTGAGTTATTGATCCCGGTTCAAAAGTCACTTCTATGCAATCTAGAAAATATTGTGATCCTTCTAGGACATTTAATTTATAAAAAGTTGTATCTATTTTGAGAATTCTTTTTAAAAATAATTATTAAATAAATTAAAGTTTTTGTTTTTTTTTCAAAAATAGAAACAACTTTTCATAAATTAAATGTCCTAGAAGGATCACAATATTTTCTAGATTGCATAGAAGTGACTTTTGAACCGGTATCAATAACTCAGAATCTAAGCATTTTTATTTTTTTCCAATAGCACATAAACAAATATATTAATTTTTCGTACAGCCGCAAAAAATCCGGCCTGAAAAATATTGATCTGGGTTATTAGTTGCAGTCTTTCTAATAAATCAAATTATATTGTATTCCATTTATTTTCAAAGAAATATATTCAACATTTCTAATATTTTAATACAAAAATAAAATAAAATAAAAAATTTCTGTTTTCAAAAAAAAAAAAAAAAAAAAAGGAAAATTCACAAATCCGGTTAACCATTAACCGGACTCAAATCAAATTTCCGGTTAATGGTTAACCGGACTATTTCAATGGATCCGGGAAACCAATAACCGGAAATTTGATTTGAGTCCGGTTAATGGTTAACCGGTTTGGATAGTTTTGCAATTTCATTAGCTAGTTGGTTAGTTTTTTAAATTTATATTTTATTTTGGATATAAATAAAAAAATCGGTTATATCTTGATCATTTTAAAAATTATTACATGTCATTTAATTACAAACCCACCGTTGGATGATCATGCAGAAATGAACGGTCTGCATTCCATTTAACAATTTGATGCCATTAATAATAATAAAATTGCACAAAATTGATCATGGTAGAGTTGATTTGGCCATACAAACACAAATAAATAATTTTTATATTTTTCACATTTTTCTTAATATTTATCCGTGTACATGCATTACCAAACAGAAAAGAAAATAAATGGTAGCCGTTTGATAGTTGATAGACCATCAATATGAGTGGGGTTTACCTCAGTGATTTTTCTCATATATAGTATCAGGATCGGTTTTTTATAAAAAACCGATCCTAATACTATTTTTTTTTTGGTAGAACCAACTTTGAAAAAAATAGTATCAGGATCGGTTTTTTATAAAAAACCGATCCTGATATATTTTTTTTTTTTTTTAGCAGAACCAACTTTGAAAAAAATAGTATGGTGAGACCTCTATTAAGGTGAAACAAGTGCAGATGGAAGTAAAGTTTTTGAACTATACATGTGCTAAGTATCATTTTATCAACCAGTTCTATTTACACATATGACAAAATTGGCCTAGGATGGAAAGAGCATTTGCAATTAGTCGGTGTTGTACAGAGAAGGTTTGATTTTTCTATGAATGGCCTGGACTAGTGAGTTTAAATACAAAACCAATAGTTGGAAAAAGAAAATTATACTCAAACAAAATGAGTTTAACAGTATCTTATCCGTTTACAAGTTTGTGCTATGTTAGATAAGTGAACACCAAAATTGCACACCAACTCCCAAAAAAGTACAGTCAGTAGTTTGGTGATGCTTAGTTAGGGTATGATGGGAAACAAGGTATAGCAAGAGTTCAATTCCCTTTTAATAGAATAGAGTCGAAAAAAAACGATTTGGAATTGAATTTTAATGATTGGAGTGGTTAATTTTAAAAGAAGAATTTATTCAAAGATATATTGAAAAAAGTTATAATTTTCACCTTACTTTACATGCCATTGAATAAATATAGCTCACACAAAACTTTGTTTTCAAAGTTGGTATCTGATACTATTTTTTTTCAAAGTTGGTTCTGCTAAAAAAAAAAAAAAAAAAAAAAAAGGTATCAGGTTTTTTATAAAAAACCGATCCTAATACTTTTTTTTTGTTTTTTTTAGCAGAACCAACTTTGAAAAAAATAGTATCAGGATCGGTTTTTTATAAAAAACCGATCTTGATACTATTTTTTTTCAAAGTTGGTGCAAAAAAAAAAGTATCAGTATCGGTTTTTTTTTTATAAACAACCGATCCTAATGATAACTCCCTATATAATCTGCTTAGGGTTCTTCTTATTTTCATTTCGCGCCTCTCATTTTCAACTTAGCGTCTCTCTCTCTGTCTCTGTATCTCCCTCTCAAATCCACAGTACTCTTTGTCTCTCTCTCTTTCTCCGTCTCTCCCTCTCCTCCGTGTCTCTCTCTCTCTTTCTCTCCGTCTCTTCCTCTCAAAGCCGAACCTCTCAATTGTGTCAGTTTTTAATTTTTTTTATTGTTTCAAAAATTAATTAATGGTGTTTGTATATTATTTTACAGTCTTGAGGACATCTCGCTCAAGTTATTTAATCATCCGGCCGATCAACTATCATGGTATTAGCTTTATCTAATTTTCTCATTATTATACTTTTAAAAACACATTTTTTTGTATTTTTTATTGTAAAATATTTTTCCATCTAATTGTTACATTTGTTTTTGTTTGTCGGGTCTTTTCTAATCTCAAGTGATGTGATTGCAAAAGAGGTAATTATTGTTTTTTTTTTATTGTTGTGCTTTACATTAATTGCATAAATGTGTGTTAATTGAAGAAATAGCTCAATTAGTCACGTGTATGTTTGTTAATTAAATTTTTTTGGATTTAAATTTCTTGTTATAATATGTGATTTGTATGCATATATATTTATTTGTGATTTGTATGCATATATATTTATTTGTGATTTGTATGCATATATATTTATTTGTGATTTGTGATACGTAGGATGTGTTTGATATCTATTTGTGATTTGTATGCATATATATTTATCAATCTGTGATTTGTATCGGTAGCATATTAATTGGGCCAGCATATATATATAAATGGAAGCTGGCCAAATAATTAAAATTTATTTTTTACATTCAACCAAACATCTGGATCGGTTTTTATTCAAAAACCGATCTAGATATGTAATTTTTAATAAAAAAAATTCGAAAAAACTATCAGGATCGGTTTTATATAAAAACCGATCTTGATAGTACGTATCTGGATCGGTTTTTATTCAATAACCGATCTTGATATGTAATTTTTAATAAAAAAAAATTTGAAAAAACTATCAGGATCGGTTTTATATAAAAACCGATCTTGATAGTACGTATCTGGATCGGTTTTTATTCAAAAACCGATCTAAATATGTAATTTTTAATAAAAAAAAAATTCGAAAAAACTATCAGGATCGGTTTTATATAAAAACCGATCTTGATAGTACGTATCTGGATCGGTTTTTATTCAATAACCGATCTTGATATGTAATTTTTAATAATAAAAAAAATTCGAAAATACTATCAGGATCGGTTTTATATAAAAACCGATCTTGATAGTACGTATCTGGATCGGTTTTTATTCAATAACCGATCTTGATAGTACGTATTTGGATCGGTTCTTTAAAAAATATAAAACCGATCTTGATAGTATCAGTATCGCCTTCATCAGGATCGGTTGGATTCCGATACTAATATGTGTATATAACCGATCCTGATTCCATATTTTACACTAGTGGGTGCTTCCACTGCCTTTACACATGAATGTGGCCAGTTAGCTTGGCAGTGGAAACAGTACTGTTAAATGCTCGATCGATCGGCACATTAATTAATTTGGTTTCATTTGGGTAGATGTCAACAATTTTACTTTTCATATATAATATAAATTGAGATTCTGTAGATGGTATTGTTATGTATGTCTTGTCTCTTAATAAAACAAGCAGAACTGCCTGTAATATATATATATATAATTTCCCTTGTGACATATTGGATAGAGCATATATAGAGCTAGCTAATGCATGCATGTCTGATGAAGTAAAGCGGCCGGCCGGGAATTAAGCTGAGGAGTACGTGGCTCCCTCAAGAGTCAAGACATGGATCATGGATGCATGCAGATGCAGTCCCTCCTAGGCTCCTCCTGACATGGACAACTGGAGATCATCATATTTACCAAGTTTCCTAAAACCCGGGAAATAGAGATCTAGAACTGTTCTCTTTGGGACGTACGATTATCTGAACTGGACAACTGGAGATCATCATGCCGTCCCCGTCCCAACGAATGCATGGTTTCTCAGTTCCCTAGACAATCAATCCAGTCTGTCACTGGAAATGAGGAATGTCAGTAGCCGCAGAACCGACAATTTTTTTTATAAACCATAATTAATTAACTAATTTTTTTTTTCAAAAATCATAAAGACTGAATTCCACTATAAAATTAAATCATTCAACAATTAATTTATACTATATGCAAACTAAAAAATTATACAATTAATAATTACAGTACAAAAACTCAAATTATACTAAACAAAATACTGATCGTTGTACGTCTACCGTTGAACGAAAACTTAAAACTGAATTTTTAAGGCACTAAACGACGTTTTCTATTTTCGGAACTCCTGGCCACGTTTCAAGGGCCTAAAATTATACATGCTAGTCTGAAAAACATTGTAAAGATAGCACCCACTAACCCCACATTCTAGTATCTAAATTGAGCATGGTCTTTAGCTATAAAAGAGGGGGTTCATTCTCATTCAAGGCATCACACACTTAGCAAAAAATTCTGCAGCCAAGAAAGCTTTTCAAGGATGGAGAAGAAGAAGATTTGAGCAAGAAGTCAACAAGATTGAGGGTTTTGATCCAAGAAAGGGTGTAATCATTTATTTATTTCATTTCTTCTTATTTTTGCCAAACTTTGTAATAGATCTCTCCAATGGAGAGTAGATCTCTCTCTAGGGGTTTAGGTCAATGCATGAACTTGTTTAATTTTATCTTATTCGGTTACTTTTTTATTATCATTATTTTATGGGATTTTATTGTTAATTTCTGTGATTTATCATTTGTGTTGATTACATAGTTTAGTACTTGCAAACGATGTAGTCCTACTTTGGATTCCCTTTTGATTCAAAAGAACCAAAGTAGTTAGGATGAGAGGAGAGTACTAAATTATAAACACAAATTTCTTAGAATTTGGATTAGAAGAGACCGTACTTTGATATCCAAAATGGGAGCTATAGAAATTAAAAGTTAGGGTTTGGTGAAGAACGACCGTGAAGTCAAACCCTAATTAGGACACCTAGATTGACTAAGTATTGATATGTATTTTGTGTGCAGGAGTGTCAAATATCCCTTTAGGATGGTGACAGCACCTAAAATTCGAGGAACATTAACCCACTGCACCAAAATACTTGTATCAATAATTAGTTGAAATAGGCTAATAAGAGCTTAATGGATCTAGATAGCTAGAGTGAAAAACGACCGTGAAGTCCGAAACTATCTAGGCATGTTATTAATTCACGACCGTGACCCTTTTTAACACTTTAGGTTAGAAACCTCATCAAATCATACATGAATTTAAACAATACCGAATAGATAGAATTAGCAAGGAATTGTAGACTGAATGTCCCTAGATCTCCTCAACTTGAAAGCAAACCAATCTTTATTTTATTTTCATTTATTATTTAAAACTCCTTTATTCCAGGTATTGAACCCAAGTTTAGGATTGATAGAACAAACTCCCCCCCTCTATTTTACTTTATTGCACTTTACTTTCTTTATTTATCTAAAATTAATTGTTAAAATTTAAGTTAAGTAACTAAACATACTCCCTGTGGTTCGACACCCTAAGTACTACATTGATCGGTTGTGCACTTGCAACTAACATTTCTTTGAGTATTAAAGGTAATAAATTTAAAGGAGAAAAGAGTACAAGTCAAGCACAATTCCATATCTCCAAAATACTCATCACATGCAAACTAAAAAATTCTATAATTATTCATTACACTACAAAACTCAAATTACACTACAAAACTCAAATTACACTAAACAAAAAAATTATTTTTATTAATTATGGTTTATAAAAATTTTTAAAAAAATATGTAGACCAAATGGCCAATTCGGTCTGGGGAAAAATAAAAACTTCTTACACCATTGGCCGCACGAAAAATTGTGAAAAACTGAAAAAACCTTGGAGATCGAATGGCCAGTTCGGTCCAAAGAAAAAGTAAATGTCGAGACCGAAATGGTCATTCGGTCTTTATGGTTTTTCAAAAAAAAATCAATCATATTGGTTTGCTAAATTTGATCTAATAATTATGGTTTATAAAAAAAATTCCAGAACCGAAGCTATTTTCACGGCCATTTTTATTAATACCCTAAAAAAAACTTAATTTTAAAAATAACCCTGCATTGGGTTTTTTTTTAAAATGCCCCAACCGCCAGGCCCACCGGCAGCCCAGAAATGCCACCAGACCGAACCCCTCACAGGCGGTCTTCTTTTTTTTTTTTTTTAGAGATCTTAGTATTTTGATTTAAATAATTTTGTGAATAAAAAGTTTTCTTGTTTAGAGTGTATGCCAAAAAATAAGACATTTGATATATTTATGAAGTGATGTCGTAACTCTTTATAACTTTGATTTTTTTTTTGTGAACTTTGATTTTATTTATCAGTTGGATATCACAAGTCTAAATATAACACTAATTAAGTACTTGGCCTTTATTCAAAAAATTTCAAGTTCTGACAGCTTGTTGATCTTCTCTTTTTCCGGTTTTTATAATATATGTATAATATATACATATATACATACACATACACATACACATACACATACACATACACACACACACACACACACACACACACATACACACACATACATACATACATATACATACATACATATACACATATAAATATACACATATACATATACACATACACATACAGATATACACATATACATGTATACAATTTTTTTATAATATGTACATATGTATATATTATAAATATATACATATATTATATATAAACATGTAGAGTAAGGCTACGCTACTTCGTGAATTAAACGGGGCATTTTAATTCGCGCTCATATCTCTAGTTTCGAAGTCCTAATAGCCGATCCAAACCGTTAGATGTTTAATCTATATTAAAATGTGTTTGGAGACCAAATTTTATATTTTTTTTGAATTTTTTTACTATTTATTAAGATGGTTTGAAAATCGTTGTTTTTTAATGCCTACCGTCGAACGAAAACTTAAACTGGATTTTTGAGGCACTAAACGATAATTTTTTGAAATTCTGATGCTTCTGATGCTTCCGATGCTTTCGATGTTTCATGTACCAATCGGGCAAAATTGAATCCGTCTAGTCCTCCTCTTTCTGAAAAGTGCTAATACGCGTAAATCCGACTTTCCTAGCCAAAGTTATGGCTATTTAAAGTTTTTTCGAAAATTAAACTTTGAAAATTCATAACTAATTGTAGAAAAATCCAAATAAGTTGAAATTTATATCAATTCTGTGTATTTTTGAATGCTCTACGTGCTGGTGCAATCACTTTTGCAGTTTAGTTCCTGTATCAATCCATATTTGCTGATTTACCAACAAAGTTCAAATTTGATGTCTTTAGTACATTGCACTATACCGGTGGCCTTAGCCTAGTGCTTGGCTGCTGAGTTTGGACTTGGTACCATACCAGAGGTCAGTTTAGGATGGTTTGTGCATGGACAGAGATCTAATTTGAGGTTTGAACATATTTTAGTATCTCTAAACTACTGTTTTAGTACCATAAATAAAGAGAAGAAGATCAACAAGTTGTCAGAGCTTGGAAATTTTGTAATCAAGGCCAAATCTTTAATTAGTGTTATCTTTAGACTTGTGATATCCAACTAACAAATCAAATCAAAGTTATAAAAAGTTATGACATCTCACTCATAAATATATCAAATGTCTTATTTTTTTTGGCATATATACACTCTAAACATGAAAACTTTTTCTTGACAAAAATATTTAAATTAAAATACTAAGATCTCTAAAATAAAAAAATAAAAAAACCCGCCTGTGAGGGGGGCGGTCTGGTGGCATTTCTGGGCCGTCCATGGACATGGCGGTTGGGGCATTTTAAAAAAAAAAAAACAATGCAAGATTATTTTTAAAATTAAGTTTTTTTTTAGGGTATTAATAAAAATGGCCGCTGTTTTTATCCCTTCCATGACAAAATTATACGGTTAATTTAAAAAAAATATACACATAAAAAAGTCTGTTGTCTAGTGTGCGGTGTTACGCATCAACATGTGAGCAGGGCCCACCAGCGCAGCAAACTGAAGGAGCTTGTGGGATTATTTGGGCTTATTTGGGCTCCATCTTTCAGAAATAGACGAATCTATTATATCCTGACCTATTTTATTCTGTTATTTTATTAAATTTTCGAAAACCGTATTCTGTGACTGTGAAAATCGTTTGATTTCAATCGGACAACATGTCTAATATATAATAGTATGTAATTCTTATCTAAAAAAAGTATATATTTTACTAATTTTCTTTTGTACAGTATTATTTTTGTAATGTTCTTTTACATTATGCTGTTCTAAATATGTTCGATGCTCCTTTTTTGTTTGCCACTTTTTCTATGTGAAATCTTTCTTATTAGAAACAAACTCATTCTAAAGATAATTACAAGATTATCTTCAAATGTTCCATCCAAAAAATTCCCGTCAGCGCACAGCACTAGTCACCATGTATATTTTATTATTCTTAACTTTAATGGTAGGCCCCACTTTCTCCTCTCTGATTTTTCATTTTATCCTCAATTTTTTTTTTTCATCAATTCAGATATTTTCTATAACATAAACATCTACGATTACAGCGGGTTGGAATAACTCGTTTCATAAAAAAAATAGAAAACAGACACGGAAGACCCAAAAGCAACGGCAACATCTACGTGAGGTGAGGACCACGTGGGGCCCGCGTGATTTCTGTTGTCGAATCACGTTCCAAAGGCGTAAAAGAACTTCTCCGAATCCCTTCAGGATCTTCTATGGATTACATCGTGTGGTAGTATGTGTAGTTTACTTATTATCGACGAGACGACTACAACATGAGAAGTAACTAAATACAAGCCGCATATAGTTCAGTTCCAGATTTTATAATGTTAAAATTGAATAACATTCTCAGGGAGGCCCTTCAAGTTCTATAAGAACTGCAAAATTTAATATGAAATAAGTATTCTCTATGTGTCTATATTGATTTTTTTTTTTTTTTTTTTTTTTGTGGAATGCTCGTTTTATTTAAATGAACAAAACAAGTCAAAATTGAATATGTTTTGCCACCATTTTTTTGTTGATTTGGTCCTGCAAAATATATAAGAGTGGTTAAAACCTCGTTATTTTCATGCTTTAATTATGCTTCGGTACTTATCTACGTTTTCAAAATCAAAACAGTCAATCCGAACTTTTTAATATGATCTTCATATTAAAATGTGCTTGGATATCAAATTTTGTATTTTTATTTTATATTAAATAGGTATAAAATTATTGTTTTTGAATTATCCATGAACTTCTAAAAATGATGATTTTGTATCTATCTAAAAAAATAGTAAAACATTTCCAAAAACTATCAAAATTTGGTGTTGAAGTACATTTTAATATGGAGATTATGTTGAGCATATTGGATTGACTGTTTGGACTTTGAAAACAAAGTGAAGCACAATTGGGATATGTAACTATAAGTGCATTAACCCTACTCAATATATTAAATTGTATTAAATTTAACATGAATAGGGTTAAATGCACTATTAGTTTTGTGCTTTAATCATGTTCCACATTCTTATATCTATTTTGAAAATTCGAACATTTGATCCGATCCGTTGAACATGATACTCATATTAAAATGTGCTTAGAGATCAAATTTTATATTTTTTTTAAATCTTTTACTATTTTAATTTTTTTAGATAGATACAAAATCGAGTAGAACTAGGGTGTTTTTAAGTTCACCAAGCCTCTTGGTGAACTCAAGTCTAAAACCCATCGAATCGGCTTCAAATGACGAATATGAATCGTTGAAACCTGCCTACCTTACGAGTAATAGGTCTACATGTGAAAAAAATTTAATTTTGAAATTAATTTTGCATAGAGTCAAGTGGTCAAAAAAATTCAAAAAATGAATGCATTAAAATTAATTTATTAACCTTCTAATTTTGACCGCTTGATTTTATACTAAATTAATTCGAATGTTTAAAATTTTTACATGTAGACACATCACTCGTAAGATAGACGGGTTTCAATAATTCGGATTCGTCATTTGAAGCCGATTCGATGGGTTTTAGACTTGAGTTCACCAAGAGGCTTGGTGAACTTAAAAACACCCTAGTTCTACTCTACAAAATCAATGTTTATTCAAAATTGTGATTTTGTATCTATCTAAAAATAATACTAAAAAAAAACATAAACTTTGATCTCCGAGCACATGTTATTATGAAGATTATGCTATGCGGTCCAGATATATTGTTTAAACTTTTAAAATTGAGAAAAATAATATGGGACATGATTAGAGCACAGAGCCAATGGTGCATTTTAACCCTACTCATTTAACATATAATCACATTTTTTTTTCATTCTTTTTTCATCATTTTATTTTAAAGTAAGAAAAAGTCTATACATTTTTATTGGAAATTATATGTTATATTTACGATACATAATTTGATTATAGAGGAGGGATCAAGTTACAACACTTGAAAGTTACAACAAAGTTACAATATCATTTTTTTTCATTTTCAAAGTCCAAATCGTCGATCCAAACCGTTAGATATTCAATCTATATTAAAATGTGCTTGCAGACGAAATTTTACATTTTTTGAAATTTTTTTGCTATTTATTAAGATGGGTACAAAATCGCTGTTTTTATTAAAATTCTGCACCATTAAAAACAGCAATTTTGTACCCATCTTAATAAATAGCAAAAAAATTTCAAAAAATGTAAAATTTGGTCTGTAAGCACATTTTAATATAGATTGAATATCTAACGGTTTGGATCGACGATTTGGACTTTGAAAATGAAAAAAAATGATGTTGTAACTTTGTTGTAACTTTCAAGTGTTGTAACTTGATCCCTCCTCTTGATTATATTACGAGACATATTTTAGAAAAGATTGGAACGATTTTCTTTTTAATGAATTGCTGTAATTTTCATTCTCCCTTTCCAATTTTTTTTTAATGAATTGCTTCATGTATTAATTAAACTTTGTTAAACTATTTACCGAAATAGCTTAGTTTACTGTAATTTTTATTATCAAACTATTTAAGGTTTGCAATGTATCATATTATTTTGAATAATTATATGAATTCCCCCACTCTCATTCCTCCATCTCCCCCCCCCCCCCCCCCCCCCCCCCCCCCCTCTCTTAAACATATTTTAGAGGTGAGTTTTTTTTTTTCTTTTTTCAATGTTGTCCACATTTCTCACGATCTATGAGGAATTTTGCGAATCTAAAATCACGAACGTATTCTACGCAATTTTATCTTTCAAATGAGATCCATGATGACATATTTTCGGACTCATCGTCACACAAGTATTTATACCTCATCATGCAAATATTTATACCTATACTTGTAAGTATTTATCTCCAATCATGAACTCCGCATCTCTGCGTCTCCCCATCATCTCCCCATCTCTTAAATAGATTTTAACTTCCATAAACTAACTTAACTAGCTAGTTTAATTAAATTTATTCAAAACACTATGGCCTTCCAAGTTTAATTAAATTCATAGGTATAAATACTTAGAAGATAATAAGTTAATACTTGCAAACTAAGATATTAATACTTGCATGTCTAACATGATATGACTATATTGAGGGATCACTCAAACTACATAGAGAGAAGAATCATACACGTTTTTAGAGGTGGATTTTTTTTTTCAATGTCATCCACATTTCTCACGACCTATGAGGAATTTTACGAATCAAAAACCACGAACGTATTCTATGCAATTTTATCTTCCAAATGAGATCCATGATGACATACTTTCGGTCTCATCGTCACACAAGTATTTATACCCCATCATGCAAGTATTTATACCTATACTTGTAAGTATTTATCTCCAATCGCGGACTCCGCATCTCCGCATCAACCTTTCCCAATCGTCCCTGCGTCAACCTTTCTCTAACAAAAATAGTTGACCACATATGTATAAATACTTTAGTACATAGGTATAAATACTTGATATTAATACTTTTAAATGTCAGCAGTGTCATGTGTGGAAAATATTAGATATAAATACTTAGGTGACGAGGTATAAATATTTGTGTGACGACGAGCTCGAAAGTATGTCATCATGTGTCTCATTTGAAAGATAAAATTGTGTAGAAGCCGTTCATGGTTTTAGATTCGCAAAATTCCTTGTAGATCGTGAGAAATGTGGACGAGATTGAACAAATAAAATTGAGGGGATAATGGAGAATGAGAGTGGGAGGACAATTATCAGGGCTCTACTATTTTAATTTTTTTCATATGAAGAAAATATTCTCAAATTTGTAATTTTTTTAAACATGATCGGTATTGAATTTCTTAAACCATCTGAATTTTTTTTTTTTTTGAAAACTTGGTAGTAGCTACCAAGCTTCATGAGGGAGAATCAAACTCTCGACCTTTAGATATAACAACTCTAGGACATTTTCCTAGCCAATTGTGCTACCTCTCCTTTCTCCAAACCATCTGAATTTATGCGTCATGTTCTAGTGATGCTAACTTTTTATTATTCTTGGTTGAGTCAGAGAACACTAAAGAATTAGAATATGGCAACATGATTTATTTATTTTAATTTACTATAACAAAATGGCCCACAAATTTTCTAATGTTGAAAAGATCCAAAATTAGTACCAGAATTGTTATAATAAGAGACGCACAGAACTGCACGCCAGATTAAACTGAAGATATCAATGATGAGAATTAATCAAATGAGACATAGTATAGACATAGTATCGTATAGATGACAAAGCACCAAGAACAGACAAAACAGGAGATGTGCATATTCGGCTCCTAATAACGGGCCGGGAAACATACCAGTACAGATGCTGCTGGTACCAGATGCAGCTTTAAGAAGGAAATAATTTTTTTGTAATTATGTATAATTTTCTATATAATTAGAATAAAATGTCATAGTATCGTAAAATTGGTCTCCATTCTGTACACCGTAATTTTTATATGATTGGCCTCCACAATTTTTATATGTACCCTCTTCACGGTACCAAGATAATTTATTTCAATATTAGTACAATCTTTTCTTGCACCTTATTTCACGCTAAAATTCCTGTGGATCACTTCCATATGTCGTAAATAATTCTCTACAAAATAGATCCACAACAAAGGACCTAACTTCCGATATATTAGCTTCCTTCAATTAATGTTCCCGTAATTGGATACATTGAACAAAAAGTGAAAAGAGAGAAATAACTGATTTTCATCCTGGAGTCTTTCATCTCATTCTCACCGCTAGTACCAAAGCAATTACACAGTAAGCAATTGTTGAGAAAACTGTTCATGAGATCAGATTATTGAATAGTTTAGGAATCCAACAAGATAGAGAAGGAGAGAAAAAGGAGTACACAAACAGCCTCTAGTTCCACCAAGTCACCATTACCAGTCATCAATTGAGCAAGTTACGTGAAACAAACAGGCTATTTACAAATTACCAATTCATCAATGACATGAAAACAAGAATAGAATCACCCGAGGCTTGACCGTGTAACCTCGTATGCTAGAAAGCACGCAGCATTTGCTGGTACACTACGTACCATGGCAGGTCCAAACCCCTTGTAAAGCCCCTTGACACCTTCAGAGGCTAAAATCTTTCTAAAAGCACTTATAGATCCATTATACTTCGGGTTCTTATAATCATCAACCTGAATCACACTTTTCACAACATCAGTTGGATAAACTATCATCCAGAAAGAGCCCCCAGCTAATCCACCGGCAAACATGAGGGATCCACGGCCGAGACTGGAGGTATCAGACCCACCAGCTAAGTATTGTTTTATTGTTTCATAGACCCCAAACATTATCGCATTACCAGGCACCTCACGGGCCAAAGTTGGTACGAGGCCCTTGAAGAGGCCACGGGCTCCGCCTTCAGATTTGAGCACATGGCGGGCCACGTCCATAGGCCCACTGTATTTTACAGGTCCAGGTGCAGCCATGGCAGCAGTTGCAGTTCCTGCCCCAGTGGGCCCCGAAGTAGTTGCAGCTACAGAGGCGAATGCACTTTGAGCTTGTAACCTAGTAATAAAATTTGAGATGTATTATTAATAATTGGTCATATTTGCCAGTAAATGGTTCAACTCAAACAACTGGGATAAATTATGAAAAGTGCAAATGACATCATTAATGTCATGCATTTACCATGAAATTCTACAATTAATAGTACAAATGTCCTTTCAAGGTTAGGGGATATACAGCATTTGGCTGAGGGTAAAAATTAATTGTGCCCCAGTTATGATTTTCAATTTTTCATACTGCACAAATAATTGCTTCGCATCAGATTAAAAAGAAGAAATGTACTGGTAACCATGAATTTTGGTACAGTAACTAGTAGATTCTCTTTTGCCACCATATATGTTGAGGAAAACCTATCAGGAAACAAACATGTTGAGTTCTAGGAAGTAATAGTTCTTAATTTATGAGTTATGACAATAATAAATAGTGGGGTCCTGTAAATGCACACTGAAAACTAACCTGCACTTGATCAGCTCAGTGGGGCAAGCAAGAAACGACACCGCAATGCCAGCCCCGGCACCACACACGAACTGCTGGTTCACGGTGAGTGGTACACCAGGTTCAGATCGCACCAAAGCCTCCATCTGTCCCCTTACTGTAAACAGCACAGCATTAAAGGCTGCGACTGTGGCAAGTGGGGCCCCCATCCCTTTGTAAAGGCCCCTCGGACCCTCTGCTGCTAACGTTTGTTTTACTGCATCAATTGCGCCTGAGTACTTGGGGGGTTGACCAGGAGATGGAACTGGTTGACTCTGTAGTTTTACCTTTATTGTGTCAAAAGGATGGCCCACAATTAGTTGTGCAGCTCCACCCACCGTGCCCGCTGTAAGGTCCTTAGCGACATCACCCATCTTGATAACAAAAATTGAAGTGTTAAAACAAAATTCCAATTAAAGCTGTATTGCTTCTATTTTTCATTCACCAGTATGAGAAAATCAAGAAATTAATTTAACCTATCTACTACGAGTTCACATGATCAAAATTAATGACCAAAGTTTCCAAATGTTTTCTAAAGTATACAAATTGTCTGCTTATAAAACATACAAAAGAAGTTGAGCAGTAGATACCATTTTTTTTTTCTATTTTTTTAAAATGACGCATAAATACACACCTTTATTAGGCGGGTTATGACAAATTCAGGTCACACAGGACTAGAAGCAAAACCCAATACGCAATAGTCCCTGCCAGTGAAGCACACTGCTTATCATAGAAACGAGAATCAATTAAGATTTAATTATTCGGATCGATCATCTCAGATCCAAAACGGCGGGAGAAATTAACAAGAGAAAGATCAAAATAACACCTTCTTTCAAAATGAAGAATTCAATATTTAGACAGTGGTAAAAAATGAGAGGAAACCTTGAGTCGGCGTGGCAGTAGAAGCGCCTATCCCCTGCTTGTGAAAATGCCAGAGTGAGAGAGAAAGGAGAGGTGCGGGGTGAATGAGAGGGCTATTTATATAGATTTAGTTTGTGCTTCTCTGTTCAACAGGGGTGGATGGATGGAAATGGGAAATGGGAACGGGGGATATTCGATCGAAAATGATAGGAGAGAGAAACAGAGACCATTCAAAAAGGAGGGATTCATGGGATGACGCTAAAACCGCATCTTCCTTGTAAACACCGTCCGATTGCGTATCAACGCTATGGATCAGGATCAGTTATAGTCTTATAGATAGACAACGGGAGATGAGACAGCGGAGCGGTGGTTGGTGGAGAGTGTCAGTCCCATACTCCCATACTCCCAAGTCCCATCCCACGAGGAGGAATCGGAGGAATTTGGGTCTGTTCAGATCCTATTGCTGATCCTCTCAATTTCCTTCCAATCCCTGTCCTCTCCAGCACCCAAATCTTAAACTTGGATGCGTCCTGTGTTTCTTGAGACTGGAGTGGCCTGGCCTGTTCATTTTGTTTAGTATGGAGTATGGAGTATGGAGCACAGTATTGCTCTCAAGTCTGCACCAACTACTGAACAGATTGAGGAAACCAATTTGGTGATGGCCACCGAATTTTTTTATTGTTATAACTTACAAGGGCAGGCAGAGCACGCAAAAGTTGAGAAGGATCCTCTACAGCGGCACAGTACAGTACAGTACAGTACAGTACAACACGGAAATTACATCCGTTGGATAAAAGCTGTTGTCAACTACTCAGCATCCAGACGACCAGACTTATGATGAGATCAAATATTTTGTTGCTGCAGTGCAGTGTACGATCCTTGCAATTTAGGTTATGTCGCCTGAGTGCTTTTAAAATGCCAACTTGCTTTAGTGGACAAGATCTCATCAGCAAGATCGTGCACATTAATAAACAAATTCGTAACAAGCATCTCCAATCCACCACTGCTTCACTACGTTTGAAAGAAACCTACAAAAGTGCAAAGCATGTTGATACTTGATAATGGTTCTAACAAAACAAAAATAAACGAATATATAAGATATCACCCTCTCTAATAAATAATAACAGTGAAAATTCTTATTTCTGAATTGCTTTCCACAATCAAATAACTGCCGCCGCTCATTTCTCTGACTGAGGCAAGATTTACTTCTTCCTTTAATTTAGGTCGTAAGTATCAACTCCTAGTAAAACACTAGACAAACTTCGATTCATTTGAATAAACTCGTACAATTTTATTCTAAAGAAACGCAAAAAGAAAGAATTCTAAGAACATCATCTGACAAAATCCCATATAAAAGAAGTAAACAAAATCCATACAGCATTCTCAACTGTTATGATACATCAAAACACGCATTCCCCTTTAACCCCCATAGGCATAGAACACAAGATGTCAACAAAAACTACCAAAACATTTCTATGATTAAAGCATTCCCCTTTAATCTTGATCATCCATGATGTCAAGATCCTCGAGATCTGCCACTAGCTCATCAACATGCACAGATGGAATCTCATCAACATCAGCCATGGAAGATCCCATCTCTGACGGCTCATAATTATCATTCTTATACAAGGAGATATTAAACCTCAGCTCCGGGTTCTCCTCAATCTCTTCCAAAAACTTCCTATACTCCTCCTCTTTCTTATCCTCTTCTCCTTTTCTCCCATTTGTGGCATCCACCTCTACCTCAAGTCGCTTCAGCTTGAAATTGCGCTGCTTACCCCTACGCTTAGCCCGCGTCTCCTCATAACTCTTCTTCACAAGCAAGCATTCTGGCAACTCTAATCCCTTGTACTTGTCCATTTCCATGTCATTTGTGTTTGCACCAAATAGATCGTAACCGAGCGCATTATCACCTACATTCAACAAGTGGCCTATATGTGTCTTCACTCTGAATATATTTGAGAAGTCTGACATCCGGGCCACCTCGACAGAAGCCAGCTGGTACCGGGATCCAGCAACAGTAACAATATCTGACTCAGGCTCGATATCAAGGATGGAGTACTCAACGAGCTGACGGCTAGACAATAATGGGCGGAATGGATCGCTCCAGTACTGGGTTGCATTGATGTAGGCAACCCGCAAAGTAAATGGATCCATGAGGATAATAGAGTTTGACACCTTGGTACAAATTACAAGGGGACCCAGGTTGCCAAGTGAACGGGCCACCTTTGGTGGAAGACAAATCAAATCCTCACGACAAATGGGAGAGATTTCCACCGAAAAGGTGTGCTTATAGTTGTAGACACTTGATTTCTCGTCATGAGAAACTAGTTGCTTATCAGTGCGGAAATGGATGGGGGCAACCTGTTAAGAATGAATGAGATAAATTCGATATTATCCTTCAAGCTAAGACAATCCAGACACCACAAGTTTCGGGAACATTAGTATAAAGAGTCAAAATCAGGCATTTAAATATGACAGACAAAGGTTCAAGGACTGCCATTTTTTGTGCCTCCACCATGCCTCTATTTTAAGAGTTAAATAGATCAAAATAAAGTCATTAGATGATCTAGTTCATTTTCATTATATACACATAAAACTACGGTTTGTTTAGCACACGTCCAGGTCGTCCGCATGTGTGGCCACTTTATTTATGTGCTAAGCACTATGATTTGTATAACTTCACTGACGTAACCAATTTCTAGACATTTTACTTCTGCTCTTAATCTCCATCAAACTGAAGCCAAAATGCTGTCAATATTTATGTGCATGCAGCGTAAGTGGAATAGATAACATCTAACTGTCTTATTTTGTTATTTTAATTCAAGAATGTATTTAGTTGTTGAACTTGGACAAAATCAAGCACAATGGAGGCACATAAGATGGAAGCATTTAAAACCCTCCTATTGAGAAAGTTGCTTGGCTTGCACAAGGGCTAAAAAGAGCTATTATTAAACTTGAAGTTACAATTATTTTAAAAACTGAGACAAATATTTAACAACAATTGGCAATAATTACCGAGTTTAAGAAGTCAACAAGACGATTGGCATGTGAGCGGGAGGCAAAGAAGAAATCAAGGCCATGAGGTGCAGCAGCGATACGCACAGCACGGGTTGCAGCGCCATGGCGAAGGATAAGCTGCTCCAGGAAGAGGAACGTGCGGCGATGGGTCACATGCTGACGCAGCTGCACAGCTGCTACCCACTGGTCTGGATTTGCCTGGAGACGTGAGCATGGGGTGCACAGTTTGTCATGCACAACAAACTCAACTATGTGCGGTTGTTCTAGTACTGCCCCGTTTAAAACCTGCAAGCTCAGTTCAATAATTTGATTAGTTTCACATTATCTCATTGGATACTTTAACTTCACAGATGATGATGATTAAGTATTTACAAAAAATAAATCAGCTGGTATGCTATAGATTGAAAGTCTAATGAAAAAACCAGTGCAAAATATAGAGTAGAACTAGGGTGTTCTAATCAAGCACTTTGGTGAGCTTAACTCCAAAGCCCATCAGATTGACTTCAAACGACGAATCTAAACCGTTGAAACCGATCTACTTCACGAGTGATGCATTTAATCTCAAATTTATAAATTTTTGAATTAACTTAGTATATAAAGTCAAGTGGTAAAAAAAAAGGTTTATAAGTTAATTTTAACACGTTCATTTTTATCGTCTTTTGACTGCTGGACTTTATACTAAATTAATTCAAAAATTTATAAATTTGACATTTCAGCGCATCACTTGTGAAGTAGATAAATTTCAATGGTTTAGATTATTCGGTTGTAGTCAATTCAATAGGTATTGTAGATAAGCTCACCAAAGCGCTTGGTGAGCTTAAGAACACCATAGTTCTACTCCAAAAAATAAACATGTACTGGAAATAATATTTTTCTTTTCATTTGAAACCCTGGAGCACAGTATTTCAGTATTGATGTAACAAGTTTTAAACCAATTAACCATTCAATATGTTCAAATTCGCCTCGATTAACTATCAATTATGCAGTTATAGCTTTGATTGAAGCATCAAATATAAATTGTAAGAATTTACAATATAAGACGAAACAAAAGAAGTATAACCGAGAATACATAAGAAATAAAAAAGGGGAAACCAATCTGAGAAAGAAAAGCACCTCCCGACGAACACGAAGGCGGATCTTGAGGCGCTTAGAATGTGGCTCCGTAAAGATGAACTCGGCATGACATACCGTTACTAGACGAGAGAACCTCGTGTGAAGTCTCTTGACGAGAAAATGCAACAGCTCCTGCGATTCAAGGTTGAATCTCATCCATTTGTTGGGCGGCTGGAGGTAGGATGAACAATCAGGACAGAAGTTGACAGCCGCCTGTCGTGGCAACCCTTCAGTGATGTCGACCCGAGATCGGAGGCACCTGACACACATGTTGGCTGGGTTAGGCGCCATCGGTACGCCACAGGTGCAACAAAGCACCGTACCGGGCGTCTGAGTGGGGAAGAACATGCCTGGTGAAGGTTGATTGGATGGATTTACCGCCATGGGAAAAAACCAGGGTTAGGGTTTTGCGAAATAGGGGAGAAAGGAGAAAGGAGAAAGGAGAGGTTTAAATTTAATAGGTGATAGATATATCAGAAGCAATACAAGAAAATAGGGACCGTCGGATGTTATATATCTGACTGCGATGCGATGCGATGCAGAAGAAGGAACGTACGAGATGAGATGAGATGAGATGAGGTCAGGCATGACGATTTCAATTAATTTAGGATAAATTTCGCTGGAGGTCACTAAATTTTGTTATTTGTCACGAATTGGTCACTCAACTTTGATTTGTCCCTTTTGAGTCACTCAACTTTGTTATTTGTCCCAATCAAGTCACTCAACGTTTTCCATCCAAATTTTTAACGGAATATTCATATTCCGTCCAAAAAATTAACGGAATATACCCATTCCTTCCAAAATTTTAACGGAATTAGCATATTCCATCCAAAAAACTAACGGAATTAGCATATTCCGTTAAAAATTTGGATGGAAAACGTTGAGTGACTTGATTGGAACAAATAATAAAGTTGAGTGACTCAAAAGGGACAAATCAAAGTTGAGTGACCAATTCGTGACAAATAACAAAGTTTAGTGACCTCCAGCGAAATTTACCCATTAATTTATCACAAACGCCTCAATAAAAATGTCACGTCGTCGCTTTTGGAAAAATGAAAATACGCCACGGTGTCGGTACATCACCGGAATTCACATCTTATGAGATATCGCATATTTTGCGTGACTTTAGAAAAATCTCAATCGTTCAAATACGTTCTGCACGAATCTCAAAACTCAAGTAATAATTGTCGATGCGCTGTCCCTGAATAGTGAATAGACACCGACCGAATACGTCGGTTACGCAAAATATGAGATATACACACGCTCACATCACTGGGGCCGCAGTGCCCTCAGTGCCAGTGGGCACTGACGAATGACAATTTGTCTACTGTTATCATCCTCCGGAATAAAATACACAACATGCGCAGTAGTCTAATTGCACGTCATCAAAATAACATAAAATTCTATTATTCAATTCCAACAATATATTTATCTTTTTATACATAGATTTTGTTACAACATTATTTAAAACTATTAGATTGCTCGAGCTATGGGAGTAAAACTAGCGTGTTCTTAAGCTCACCAATGTGTTTTGAGAGCTTACTCCAAAATCTATTAGATTAGCTTCAAACATTAAATTCAAACTGTTGAAACTGTTTTGCTTCACGAGTGACGAATTTACATATAAAATTTTTAGAATTTCAAATTAATTTTGTATAGAGTCAACTAGTCAAAAAGTGTTAAAAAATGAATGCACTAAAATTAATTTATAAACCTTCTAATTTTGACCGCTTAACTTTATACTAAAATAATTCAAAAACTTAAAATCTTTGCATGTAAATTCATCACTGGTGAAGTAGATGGATTTCAACGAGTTAGATTTGTCGTTTAAAACCGATATAATATATTTTGGAGTTAAGCTCACCAAACACCTTGGTGAGCTTAAGAACACCCTAGTTTTACTCTGTGCTATATATGGATCTGCATTTAATTTTTAAGATCAAAATAGTTGATTTGAAGTGTTCAACATTATCTCATATGAAAATGTGCTTGCAAACTAAATTTTTTTTTTTTTCGAATTTTTGTGTTTTTTTTAGATTGGTAGAAAATCACTCGACTTGAAATAGTAAATTGCATTGGTTTTCTACCTATGTAAAAAATAGTAAAAAAAATTCTAAATCATGTAAATTGCAATGGTTTTCTACCTATGTAAAAAATAGTAAAAAAATTATAAAGAATATAAATCAGGTCTTCAAGTACATTTAAATATAAATATCATATTTAACGGTTTAAGTCGACTGTTCGAACTTTAAAAATAAAATATAAGTTCAATGTACATATCGATCTATAATATGCATATTAACCATAGCCTCACACATTTACAATTTGTCTTTACTTCTGGGTTTTTTATTTTACTTGAACTAATTTAAAATTTGAAATATGGTCAAATATAATTACACATGATCAAATATTTGACTCTTTTTTTTAAATGTCACATTTGATCAAGACGTGACTAACAAAATCATTTGTGTGCTATACTTATTTTTATAATTTTAATTACTATATATAAAAATTTAATTTAATCATAATAAGACATGACATATGATTCAAGGCACAGCACAAATTTACATATTTGTGTTGAACTCGCATGTGATGGTTCAAACTCGATACGAAATTGAATAGTTTAGCATCTCTACTTGCTCTACTTTGGAATCGGCGAACTTGGATCAAGAATTAATCGAAACAAACACCCAACATGGGCTTCTACCCTACTTCGCAAATTAAAAGACCCCTTTCAATTCGCATTTCAGGCCATTGGATCTGCTTTAAAAATTGTACATATCAATCCGATCAGATTCGAATTTTGACGCTGGAATTGAGAGTTATCGCGTCTCCATTGACTGGACCCGTCCAGTAAATTAAAACCCCAAACCTCGCCCCGCCCTCTGGCTCTCTCTCTCTCTCTCTCAGCTAACCCTATATCAAATCGCGCAACCTCTCGGCGACACGTTCTTGCCGCTCCTCCCGGTCCTCTCCTTCTGACGTCGACTGGGTGGAGGAGGAAGAAGAGGAAGTAGAGGAGGAGGTGGGGTGGGGAAGGGGGCCCACGAGTCAGGTAGGTCCCCAATGGTGGTCTCGCGACCCTCTTGTGCTACCCCAACTTCATGTTTCTAGAGAAGGTATTGATTAGTGAAGTGGTTCAATACTAAAGCTATTTTAAATTCGCTTAGTCTTCTTTGGTTCAGTACTGCAGTAGGCATGTAGGTTTTATATAAAAATCAGATTCAAAAGTATAAAATATTCATTGATTTATTTAAATTGAAGATTAAACGTGGCTTTATTCATATACTAAAGTATTTTTTCCTTTCCTTTTTGGTTGCCATAAGGTACATGCCTATTTGTAATGAATTGCTATAAATGACTAAGGATTTTGTATGATTTTTTTTTACTACTGGTAACCCACACTGATTCCATTACATGATGCTTATATTGTTGCTTATTTCTCAAATAAATTTTTACTTCCTGTACCAGCCTATACCATTCCACACTGGCTCCACAACGCGCCTACTATAAGCTGCTTTTATCTGAGTTCTTAATGCTCTTTCACATTTATTCCAACTGATAAAACTTCAACATTATTTGCAAACTTTGCAGCTATATCCCAAGAATACCAAAGTCATTATGCGATCCGTGTGAAGTAGTGAGGAGGCAGACATTTACTTCACTCTCAAGACTATTACAGGTTTGTTCATTTGTTTCAACATTTTGGTTTTTCCCTATAAAAGCGATTTCTTGTCTATCTAAGGCAGTACTGTTATATAGTTTTTTACCTTAATATGTTTGTAATTTATTTGAGCAAATCATTCTGACAAAGCAACAACTTAGCTCTCAAATAGCCTTAAGCAACACTTGAAATTTTGGCTGGTACATGCTGTTACGAGTTCTGACAGCTATAAGAGTATGGGCTGGTATAGGACTTTGTATTTGTATTAGATAATTGGAGAACTTGATATACAGTATGGTGTCTTGTGGGCTTGTGGCTTATTATCAAATATTTCAGTTGTGACCTTTTCATGGGAACCTTACAAGCCATGTATGTTTTCTTGTTATTTATTTTAAGTTTTTTTGTATGCTCTAATTTCATCTCTTGGTATTTTTGCGCAGATAAACTAGATGCATGATGCAGAGCTAGAAGTTTAAATTGAGCAAGATTTCAAAGGGTGTATTTTTTTTTAGATGTTGATATAAGGTCCTGGTCCGTGTACCATAGAGCAGTACAACTTTTGCTGTGTGCGGCCATATATTTTTGTTTTATGTTGGATTCATTGGGGGATAGAGATTAGTGTGAGCTTTGTTGTTGTTTATAAGATAGCTATGATTGTTAATTGATGTTGCTTGACAAAATTAGATTGCTGCCATTATATAAATGAATGATTTTTGCTTTTGTTTACATTACTTGCTCCAGGATTGTTAATTGATGTGTTTTCGTTTTTTTTTGTTCATAAAATCCAATGCAGCCATAAATTGGAAGTAATAGCTAATGAAAATTGTAATTCTGTAGATTAGAATTTGACCTTTGAATAAAAGATGAACTTTCTATAAAAAAATTGGACCAATCTTGAATTTCAGCATATGTTAAATATCAGCAAACTAAGGTTGTGATTGTACTAGAGATGAATAACACACACGTGCATTATTTATACCAGTAAATTGTTTGTAATAATTTGAAAACATAAGAGATACAATTCCATAAAACACAACCCTCCACAAAATAAAAGCTCCAACAGAGACACCTATACCAGTAAAGTAGTAAACCCTTATAATTCAATTAACAAGAAACATAATTTCCTAAGCCCTTGCATCCACAAACCCAATTAATAAAGAAACACATCTGCAACACAGTAATTATATTTTGTTTCTAATCTCCTACACCTTTCCCCATTGCAGATTTTAGTTGCCTCCGATTTCTTGTGACAACGTTTTTTCCAATGAAAATGCTTCAATCTGCATCGTGAACATAAATTGGCCCAGTAAGCAGCAAACTGGTACGTCTAGCGTTCCAGATAGCTCATGCCAGGAATGAACATAAATTGGTCTAACTTCATATATTAGTATTAGCGATATAATGTGAGCAGAAAAATAGGAATACTTTCAACATGTATACAAGCTGCAGCCTTTTGTGAAGGGTATGAACTCTCCATTCCATTATACATAAGTATTTGGATTATATTTTCACATTAAATACTTAAAAGAAAAGTATGTAGAAGATCTATTTATTTATTTGTTGAAATAGGGATATGTACCAAGGTGCCGCATTACTGCAATGCTAGATTCATCTATCTCCGTCACAAATTCGATCTATGGCGAAAACCACATGTTGATGGAGGATTCAATCTGCATGGTTTTTGAAACGACACGTGATGACATTAGTTCTCACACAGAGCAAGCTGAACAAGAAATAGCTTGGATGTGTTTGATGCTATGATTTGAGAAGACCAATTTGATACTTACAAGTTTCAAAATACAGATTCAAACCAAAGAAAATCAAAATTAGCTTGGACGGGAGTGGATTTAAAAAAATAATAATACCTTGCATGTGTTTGAAATTGTATCTCCAATTAGTTTGTTCAAAATTTGTACCAATTTGTACCATACAGTACCCAATCAAGATCCTAATTGATGGTTAAAAGCAATCACGAGCTAAAACAGAAAGATCCTAATTTGGGGTCAGGGACGGGGTTGATTTTCTATCTTTTCATTGTCATAATTTCATCTCTATCAAGTCACATGGTGCGGAAAAAGTATTTATATTGTAGTATTTTTCACTAATTCACTTCTCAATCTCATGGGCTAAGCACACTGGAATGTAGGAGAAATTTTCATCTCTATAAAATGGGTTTAAACCCCAAAGAAAGTAGAAACTAAAATGACATAAAAAGCAAAGATGATTTACCATCACAATTCTTAGTTCTACCAACTTTTAAAGGCTGTAACGCTCCATACTTCATTTGAAAAATAATCGACAATATTGTATCATACTTCATTTGAAAAACAAAAATCAAGATCACAACATGATTTTAAATCATGAAATGGCAGATAGTCATGCAAGCAAGCCAACCTATATCTCTGATGTTATAACATAACGTGCAGAATAACCCAACATAATGTGATGCTACGACATAACCTTGTATTGCAACAACCCTTTCTCTTGTCATATATACACTAGACGTTAGTCTTCATTCTGAAACCAACTACCAAAAACATAGAAAAATAAAAATAAAAAAAAACAAATAACACAAAAACACACACACTTTATTATAGACACCTAAAGCATTCAACTCTCTAGCCCTACCATTCTCACCACCTATCTAGTCTACAAGATACTACAAAGTGCTAACTTAGATTATGTCTTAGATTATTTACAGTAAGTTAAACTCGCACTATTTATTCAGGGATTGATATACCCACCGAAGAGTCGCAAAGGTTTTACACCAGGCTTTTCTTGCAGAAACTGTTGTATCTTCACAACCGGCCTTTCCACCCCTTTCTCTAAACCAGGAGGCGCAATCGTCAAAGACAAGGACGGAGATGCGTCACTCTCCTCTTCTTTTAACCGTGCTAAGGGAAATAAAGGCAATGGAAGAACCACCTTATGACTGGGATTTTTATTTCCTAGAGCTAACTTCAGATTAGGCATTTTATTCTCTGGCGCATCGTTGTCATCTGACGAGATCACCTTAATGGCACTGCTCCCCATTTTTGACCATCCTGTATTTCTCAAGCTAGAGCTTTCTCCATCTTCAGCACTGTACGCATCACAAGCATCTGCGGGTTTTTCAAGGTCAATTGACAAAGGATGTATCTTGGGCGAAGTGAGTTTTTTCAGCAAAGTGCTGCTCTTGTTTTCAGCCTCAATTTGGAAGCCATCGCTCTCCTTCCTCTTCTTCAGACCCATCTCCTCGTAAGAGGTTTCATCTGACAAGTGAGGTCGCTTATTTCCTGCCTTCAATTCTGCATCTCTCGGTTTTTCCAGTGACATGATTTTATTATCTATTTTTGACATCAGAAAAAAAAAATGAATGAAAAATACAGGATTGAAGTTGGCTGGCTATGATTTATGTTACTAATGAATCAAGTAAAATATAAAATGAGAGGAAAGGTACTATTACCATCTGCAATATTTTCTGCCATCTTTCTCGGGAGAATTGGCAGGGATGCAATCTTCTCATTTGCATCTTCTGCTTGAGTAGCACAAATCTGGAAAGATAAAATGAATATATAAGATGTACTAGTATATATGGCAGCATGAATTTTTGTTTTCACTATATTACTGTTATTAAACTTCCACAATGACTATTAAACTGTTCAATTGGATGTATAATATAAGAGTCAAGGCTTATACTTTATGCTTAAACACCCAAAACAGATAATACATGGATACCCTACCTTGGTAAAAGAAGCATGACTTGCATTCAGGGCTTCTTGTTCAGAACAGAATGCACTGGAATCCAAGCATTTTAATGCATTCTGCTCGACTGGCTTTTTACAGGGTTCTCGACCCAGATCTAAATAACCAGCAACATTCTCTACCTCCGGCTTTGGCAAGTGGTCGCCTATAGTTAATTCCTTGCTGGGTTTCACGTCTTCATTTATTTTTGTTGGGAAGTGCCCTGATGGCCCACCAATCGGTTTTGGTTTTGCTGAGTTCAAGATTATTTTGGAAGGTACTTGTTTCCGTGCACGAAAGATGCCCCACAGATATAATAGACTGTTCCACCCTGCAAAACTGAATTATTAGTATATCATTTCAATGGCATATTTGAGTACATTGATATCTTTACAACTGGTATGTGTTACTTTGCACCTTTCTTGAAAGCCTAATTCAGGTGCCAGTACCAGACATGTGCTAAGACATGGCAGTTCGTACATAGATATTTTGAACAAATTTGCTTCTTTTCAGGCAAAGAACGCCACAGGAAATAACCTACTCTGCTATACTGATCCCAAACTGAATTATAAGTATGAACTTGTACCAGAATGAGTTCTTACTTTGGGATTGCTTTGGCAATTTGTCAGAAGGGAAGATAAGCAGTTCAGCACCACAAATGTCAACCCGAAGTGCCAAGTTATCTCCAATCAAACTTTCCAATAGTCTGCTATAGCTCTCATAACTGCCGCACATTTATCGATCAAAACAGTAAATGAGTGATACTTTAAGGAACATTTGTGTATTTACTCTAAAAAGCATTCCTCAATGCCTTACTCTCAATTAAAGAAAAGAGAGCAGTAAATAAGGAGGTACAAAGGAGATTCGCCCACCAATGCTAACAGTACAGAGAATATTTCCTCTGTTCTGTAAGATTTGCGGATTTGTTGGGGTGGACAAAATAATAAAAGTTAAATTCACAAAAAGAAGAGTGATTTTTCACAATACATCACATTACATGTATCAAAGAACAAAAAGGTGAAACTTTTTAAATGCAAGAACTTCTAGCGAAGAAAATATAGTGTGTGCTAACCTTTCCAGATCTCTAGCAAAGAAAAAAAGGGCAACATGTTCTTCACTCGGCTCTGTTTTCTGGAACTGCACTGGCCACACAGTACCAGAAGGCACCTCCTCCAACTGCAGTTTATCAGAAAACTTGGTCACCACTTCAAATACCTTGGGAGAGACGTGTGTAGATAAATGTGCCTGGATCCCATCGAAACTTTCCTGTGCTTGTGTCCTGACTCGCAAAATTTGAAAACTACCCCTGAAAAAGCAAAGATATATTTATAATAATTTCCATTGCAAGAGATGTTTAATATGGTCATAATGTTGTGATTCAAATTGTTTCAAGAATATAAATCTTACTGCCACACAAAGTCCTGTTCTGGAATGGCCAGAGTTTCTGAAGGAGTCTTAACAAGAGATGATTCATCAACTACTGGAGTAGATGGTTTCACCTCCACATTCCTGACATTAACAGAAATTCCATTTGAATCCATAAGTTTCTCCAACGATTGAGCCTGTGAGAGCATATCTTTAGGCGCTTTCATTTTTTCAACCCCGACTGCTATTGTATTTACATCGATACCAACCATTTTTTCTTTATCCAAAGTGCTGGATATTGAGAGCACATCCTTCGGTGCTTTCATTTTCTCAACCCCGACATTGGGGGAAATTACATCCAAATCAAATGATTCCTCTTTCTCCACAGAGCTGGCCAGTGAAAGCACATTTTTTGAGGCCTTTTCAACTCTACTTTTGTCAGAGAATGTAGATCTCGACTTCTCCTCAACATCAATAGAGATTGCTTTCTGGTTCTTGCTGTTGTGAGAAACCCCAGATCTGGAAAGCAGCACCTTGGGCTTGTCTGAAATTTTACTATTTCCCCCATCTTTGGCCTCTGGGGGAACTGTTTTGACAGCGGTTTTCAGTCTTTTAAATTTCTTATCACTTTCCTTTGAAGCTGGTATGTTCCTGGGGTTTTTGTTGGCTTCATGTTGTTTTGTGAGGACTGGTTTGCTCATCTTCTTATCTTCAAGTGCTGAAATACCAAATGAAGTTGCTATTTTATACAAGTTCTTAATTGCTGAAGACAACAAGTTGAAAAGCTCTTTTTGGCAAACTTAATTAAACACCTGAAATCCTTAAAAGAGTATCAAGCAAGTCCTTTGCAAAGTGAAAAGATAACTCAAACAGTAGCCCCAACTTCTTCAAGCAATTGCCCATACCGTCTACTTAGTCATTAAATAGAGTTTAAAAGAAAATAACAACAATAGGAACATCTGGAAAACTTTTCAAGAAAATGGTGGTGGCTAGGGCCCCGGAATAAACTATGTAGAATTCTCATAAGCTTTTTAGGGGCATAAAAGTTCTGCAATTTCTATGTTTTGAAGAGGATTGTTGGATATCTATCAATAGAGTAGTGGCACATGAAATTTTTTAATGTTTATAAAAAGATACATATCTGGAACAAATAAAATACCAGAATTGAGCATACCTGGCTCCATGTGACTGCAACTTGTACCCCAATCAGGTTTCTTAGGTACACTTCCTTCAGTTTTATATTCAAACTTCTTTACTGTGCTGGGCTGTTGTGCCAAAACATTAGTATGGCTTTCCCCTTTAGAATACTTATTTTCCAGAGAGCTCTTCTCTCTCTCTGCACTCATCTCTGAGAGCTTAGGTGCGTTGACCTTGACAGTTGGACTGAGGGGCTTGGTTCTTTTAACTGAATCGGTATTGGCGCGACTTGAGCTTGCTTCTTTCAAGGATGCAGATTTAATCAATCTTCTAAAAGGTCTTGCTTCTTCAGTAGGTTTCAAAAGGGAGAAACCCAATGTCTTCTGTTTGGTTGGGATGCTTTCAGTCATAGATTTGATTTTTGGCTTCATGCTCGTGGTTTTGAACGAGAGGTGCTTTGTCATTGTACCTACACCACACAAGGAAAGTTTAGCCACATAGCTTTAAAGCTGTGCAATTTCACGTACAAGAGAAAAATAATTGATATGGAATTCTTTGATCTGAAAGGAGATCTTCTACAATTTCACGTAAGGAGTAATTTCCTGGTTTCGTCCAGCTATTAATAACTTGATTATTTTGAGATAATAGTAGATAGAAACAAGGTTCGTGAGTCCTATTGAAAACTGATAGACATAGGCCTGCCTGCCATCCACACCAAAATAGATAAAGTTTTCCATAGAACCTGCTAGTGGAGGAAGACCTCCAAGGAATAAGAGAGATAGGTATATATCTTCATAAATAAATATGGATGTTGCGCTTGTGTTTGATGCATGTTTAATCCATTGGTATTTTATATGCATTAAGTGGATGCATATAGCATTTCTTTGTGAATGTATCGACACTTTAAGTTTGGACGAGTCCATATATCATGGTCTACAACTCATGTCTCTTTACATGTACCAAATCTCAGCATTACAATTCTGCATCTATTCATGTAAATTTTATTATGTATACTTATGTGTACAGACATGAATGCAATTTAACATGCTGAACCAAAGCAATAATGTGATGCTCCACTCCTTCCTCTCTCCCCTTGCCCCACTCTCTCACCATGCATGCATCTATGCTCCCAGATCAAGGAATAATGGAGAAGGTACAAATTTTACTTGACGAACTTTCTTCTAGAAGACTGCCACTATTTATCAAAAAATGGCAAAAATAAAGAACCATAACAAGGATTGCTCTTAAAAATGTGACATAGTACAATATTGCCCTTAATCAATAGTACCAACATACTTATCCATTTGACCAACAAGTTTCACTCATCCATACAATCGGAAGGGGTAAATTTCTCCAAGAAATGAACATGCATTTGTTCTGAATACAACAAAAGACATCTGGATATGGGAAAAATGGTGGGAGCTTATACAAAAAGTAAACCTTCTATGTGTACCTTTGGGAGGAGGCATCTCTGCTTGACTCTTCTCCACATCTCTTACCGAAGAAACATGATTTAAAGAATAAGACCGAGACAAATGAGATTTCTTCATAAATTGACCACCACTGCTACTTTTAAGTGAGCAAATCTCCATCTTCATGGAATTTTCTCTACACAAATTACTTGTTTTCCTAGGGCTTATCAACTCCTTAGAAGAGCCGATCTCCGTCTTCACTGAATTTTCTCTAGCCAGATTACTAGTTTTCCTAGGGCTCATCACCTCCTTAGAAGAACCGATCCCCTTCTTCAATGAATTTTCTCTAGCCAAATTACTAGCTTTCCTAGGGCTTATCACTTCCTTAGAAGAGATAATCTCTGTCTTCTCTGAATTTTCTCTAGCCAAATTACTAGTTTTCCTAGGGCTTATCACCTCCTTGGAAAAGCTGATCTCTGCCTTCAATGATTTTTCTCTAGCCAAATTAGTAGTTTTCCTAAGGCTTATCACCTCCTTAGAAGAGAAGATCTCCATTTTCACTGAATTTTCTCTAGCCAAATTACTAGATTTTCCCGGACTGATCACCTCCTTTAAAGACTTGTGTGGACTTGGAGGTGGAACAGATGTATAAACAGCACGGTCTGTAGAAATACGCAACTTCTTGTGATGGGAGAAAGGGTTCTTAGAATTCACGAGTTCACTTCTGTTTTCTTTCTCTGGTAGTGGTGTGGAAAGAGGGCTTGTTTCAGTGTGTCTCTTTTTCTTTTTCTCAGCTTTGTCCTTGAGCTGACACTCCTCACACAGCCAATCACCTTCAGGAAGCTTCTCCAATCTCACACGCATGCAATACCTAGATTGGGATTAAAAAGGTGATTTTCTTAAAAAACACAAGGCAAAAAAATAAAAAATGCAGGTCTTCATAATCTAGAATTAGAAGAAGGGCTGCTACAGTACATTGACATACAATGCCAGATAAAAAGGAAGTAGATCCCTCAATACTTGGTTATAAGAATAAAAGAGAACGAAAGCTGCAGGGCAAAAATCCAAATTTAAGATCAGGCAGGCACACTTTAGGTACAGTCCATGCCACATATATATACAATAACATTCTTTACCAGCATAGTACCAAAAGTGCTTGCCCAGCTTGTAAGATTTGTAGATTGTTAAAAAGAATCTCACGTGTGCTCGGCGCCATCAATGCATCTACTACAGGTGGCTAATAGCTCTTCACGGCCCGTGTCTCCACAAATATCACAAACTTTCACCTGTACATGACCATTTAAATAAACACTTTCACATACTTCTCACGTATCAACAATACAATAATTGAAGGCAATAGGTGAGGGCGGTTGGGGAGGGAGGGAATGTAAAATCTACAAAAAGACCTCCTCTTTGAATTTAAAAAAAATTACCCTTCCTAGCATGGTAGTCCAAAATCTAAGGTAAACTGCACAAATCTCAGAAGTTCAGTACAGCGTCTAATTTAAGAGAGAAAAAGAAAATGTACTTACATCTACCAACCCATTATCGGTCTCTTGATTTTTCACTTCCACTACTTTCTGAACTTGCATCTGATCTTTCTCTGAAAAATCTCTCTTGTCACGATTTTCTAATCCACCAAGCATCTTTTCATTGCATGCAGAATTTTTTTTTGGAACTCTGAAGTTGGAATCGGATTTCTCTAGGGAATCAGTTGAATCAAACCACTTCTTCTCTAGTGATTCTTCTTTACAATTGTCAGAACTAGATTCTCTATGGCTATCTATCCTTTGAATATCTTTTTCTTTTGTATGTTTTGTTATACAGGAAGTATTCTCTCCCTGCCCCTCTTGGTTTACAATTCCTATATCAAAAGGTTTGGGCTTAATGGGGTTTCTCAAGTTGGATTCGGTTTCAGCATTTTCACAGTGGAAGTGTTCGCTACAGGTACCCACGAACGAGCAGGTGTCAGTATCCACACGCATGCGGTGCATGCAAGATGTGCAGGGCGTATTACATACATTACATGTGCCAGATCCAGGCTTTCTGCAGGGATTATCATCATCTGAAATGCTTCTCTTTCTTGAAGGAGACTTATTATTCTGCCAGGGAAGTAAGAAATTTGAGATGTGTGAAATTAGCATTCCAGTTACGAGTTAGGCATGTGATAAGTAAAAGCAAACAAATTGATGGATTTAATTTGACGTGTGCACACTAAAATTGACTAAATAGAACTTGCAGAAGTATTTTTAACAATTTCGTTCGTGCTTTTCAGTTGATTTTAACAACTGCAAACTATTTATCATATACTTGCAAAAAGAAACTATTCATTATAACTCTTGCCAAGTAACAAAGAAATAAAGCTTAGATTTTCAAGTTTCAAATAATTCGTCGTTGTAGAGCTTTTATTTACATCATTGTGATGCTCGAGACGCACAAAAAAAAAAAAAAAAAAGCATAACAGCTTAAATGCTAATTCAATTGTTACCTCGTTTATTCCTCCAGACTCATTCACCGACTGATCCAAGGGTTCTTTGCAAGAGTTTCCCTCAATCTAAAATCAGAATGAAAGATTAGAAAATCATATTATCATCGCAGTATCGTCAGAATTTAACTTGAAATCCAATTTACTCGATTGGATAGAGGAATTTAAATCAAGACAAAATCATACGAAATTAATACGATAAGACCTTCAATCGAGGGATCTTGTGAGTACGATCGTAGAGGTCCATCATGGTTCGATCTTCTCGATTCTTCATGCGCGCTAGGAGAGAATTAGCTTTAACTTACCATCAGAGGGTGAGGGTGAGAAGGCACCAAAATGTAAGCCGGCTGTGGTTTTGCTGCACACTAGTATTTGAATCGCGATAGGATTGGAGAGAGGATGCGCAGGTTTGGGTTTGTGGTGAAAGATTTATTGGGCAAATCAAATAATGGCGAGTTGAGAGTTGAGAGAACAGGAGAGGAGGAGAGGAGGAGAGGAGGAGAGAAGGTGAAGAGGTAGGGAGAGAGACTGTCCGAGTGTGGGGCCCGCACCAACTCCAATCCCCAATAAACAAACTTCTATCACTGATGCGATGCACAATTCAACGAAATTTCTCCATTACCCCTTCCGTAAATTGGTAATTGTCTCTTTATAGAGATCTGCAAATTTTGATATCTTCCGTGGAAGATTTGGTGAAACATACATACGTGAGGAACAAGATTTTTATTTTTGGAGTCAAATATGTATAACTTTAGTTATGTATAAGCGAAAATACAGGAGATTAATGGTTGGTTCCGTAATTTGTAGAATCATGACCATCATTATTAATATTGTTGTTGTTATTATCATCTTAACATTATACCATCATGACCATCATTATTTTTATTATTTTTGATATTATAATATTATTTTCATTATTTTATAAAATAAGAAGAGGCTAGATTGGCTCTATTTAGTTGAAAATTGAGATTTTATTTTGTTTCATACATGATGGTTTCATGTTGTTGATTCAGTTTGTATGATGGTGTGATGTCTTTCATATATTATTTTTTTGTCATTCAAATACTTTTAGTTGAATTATAATTCAATTTAACTTCATGGATACGGACATGAGGTACCATAAAGCTATATATTGAATATATTGTGATGAATTTAATGGTTTAGCTATTATTAATTCAAACAAAATAATGAATGTTATATTTTTATGCTATTTGAAGCAAATGTTAAAATAGTGAAAGAGATGATAAGAGAGGAGAAAAAATAATAGATTTTATGGTTTAACTATTTAAACAAACAAATTAATGAATAGTATATTTTATGTTAGCTATTTTTAAGAGGAAATGTTAAAATAGTGAAAAGATAAGATGAGGGAAGAGAAAAAGAAACTGATTTCACATATGATGGTTGAACTACTATTCGAACATAATAACGAATAGTATATTTTATGCTATTAATTTCAAGAAAATGTTAAAAATAGTGAGAAAGATGAGGAGATAGAAGAAAAGAAGATATTAATTTTAGTATATATTGAATAGATTATAGTGAATTTTATGGTTTAACTACTATTCAAACAAAAAAAATGAATATTATATTTTATGTCATTTTAAGCAAATGTTAAAATAGTGAAAGAGATGAGAAGAGAAAAAAAGAGAACAATATATTAATTTATGAATTATGAATTATTTCAAAATCTAACTAGTAACTAGCCATTAATTCGAAATAGCTTTGGTTAATTTCTTATAATATAATATAATAGGAAGCGTCTAATTGTCCACAGCTTTGACTTGCGCGAATACTGTAAAATTACTTCTACATGCTATATAATTATACAATATATCACATAAAATATATCAGTTAATCACAAAACATCCAGCAACTATTTGAATTGGTCCCATGATAGTTAGAAAAGGATTGCAACTTGCACAATAGGACAAAATAAATGTACTTTCAAACTGTACTTTCGAAAATTACAGTTATAGGAAGTTATTGGCAGTTAGAGTTAGTTATTAGCGGTTATTGGCAGTTAGAGTTAATTATTAGCGTCCGCACTGGGTTGAATCTTGTATACTGTAAAATTGAATCTTGTATATAGTAGAGTTTTCAATTGAATCTTGTATACTGTAAAAATTAAATCTTGTATACAGTAGAATTTTCAATTGAATCTTGCATACTGTAAAATTGAATCTCGTATACTGTAAAATTTTCAAATAATACTGTAAATTTTCAATTGAATCTTGTATACTGTAAAAAGACAGTTAGATGGAAGTGAATAAAGTTGTAGACAAATGATGGACAAAACTCAGTGGACAGAAACATTTTCTCAATATAATATATATATTACCAAAGGAAAAGGAACCCTTAACGTCGAGGGACCAATATACAACTCCCTGTCGAAATAGGGACCAGTGTGCAGTTGTACAAATTAATTGCGTTCGGTCAAATAAAATTATTCTTTTATTAAGGGCTGCTTTTGTTAAAGATCAAGTGTTGGCTTTTATACGAATTTCCGCCATGCCGATGCATTTGACGCTGACTAAGACTATACGTTTCAGTCTCTTCTCTTCTCTGTATATGCACGCAATTAATTAAAAACAAAGCATCACTCTTGTTAAATTGCCTCTTCTTCTTCTGCAATCTGCATGCTTTGTTTTTGAGTGATGCTTCTGCAATTAATTTAGAGTGATGCTTCTATGGACATAAGGATCTATTTGTAAAATGAACATATTTTTATTTTCAAAGTTCAAACAGTCGATCCGAACCGTTCATCTTGTTCTCCATATTAATTTGTGCTTGGAGACCAAATCTTATATTTTTCTGAATTTTTTTACTATTTATTAAGATGGGTACAAAAAATATCAAATTCAGACCATTGAATTTTGTACCCATCTTAATAAATAGTAAAAAAATTCAGAAAAATGTAAGATTTGGTCTCCAAGCACAAATTAATATGGAGAACGAGATGAACGGTTCGGATCGACTGTTTGAACTTTGAAAATAAAAATATGTTCATTTTACAAATAGGTCCTTATGTCCATAGAAACCTTTGCCATTTAACAATTAGCATGCTCTGCTCTGCTCTTCTATTGAAATAGCGTGACAGGTAGATTTAGACACGTAACATGTAACCGACACAAATAAAAACAATTTCCAAAATATAAACGAACAATCCATAAAATTGAACACAAGGAAAATATAAACAATTTCTCATACTTCGTAGATTTTTTTGCACTTTGATTTCTGTTATTACATTAAATTTCTTCTCTTCGGTAATTTTTTTTAAATACCAAAAAAAAAAAAGCCCCAAAATACTGGTACCAACCGTCCGGCACTCAAATAATTATCCCCTTTTAAGCGTGACAAACACCACACATAATCAAAATGCTTAACAAACAATCTCTCGGAAGTCAGAACAGCCTTCACACCATGTTTTTGCTACGCATCCCCAAATTTATATCCATCAACGCATGTAGTGCATATGATATATGCCATAGAGAACCAAAAACATTGTTCGGTGGATTTAACCATCGTACAGTGGAGTTACGAAGATTTATATAGATGTTTCATTTTAACACAGCTAGCTTTTCTTTTACTACTTAACTATTCAAATAAATGCTCTCATTTCAATTTCACAGAGAGACACATTTGTCAAATCACAGTACAAATTAAATAGTATCCCTTCCCTACCATGTGTATCATGAACTATATATCATCTAGCTAACCAATGGTACTGAGACTGCATGCACCGTGAATTCCCATGTTCCAGCTAATAAAATTCATCTACTTCGGCAGTAATTAAGTACACAAACTAATTAATTAATGGAACATGCATGTTAGAGTGGAAAAAACATATTGTGTTGTGCTGTGATTAACACGTTGTGATTTTGTGTTTCGTCTCGTGCCGTGTTGTGATCAAGTTAATTCTTTACGTACCGTGCCGTGACTAAAATATCAAGAGATGATCATGTCACATGAATGATCATGCCACATGAGTCGCGCGTGCCCTAACATACCGTGACCAAACATGACTAGCGCGATTCACGTAATCATTTGATCATAATTTATGTTAGTTTATTTAATATTCGTCATTTAATCAACATCTAACTGTCATAATTACATGTAACTCGTTTGATCATGTGCTGTGCTATGTCAACTTTTTAAAGATGATCACGACACGTAAATAATTATGACACAAAATATGCAAAACCACAACATGTAACTGACACACGTGACTGTCCTATGCTATTTTTCTCACGCTATGCATGATGGCCCCTAACCTAATTATGAATGCATTGATGGTATTTGAACTAAATAACTTGTTAGCCCGCGAGATATTCTCTATTACCAAGCAGTTTCTTTACTGTATGAAAGGTATCTGATTTGTATGTCAAATTTTACGGAGGACCGAAATGTAAATTGGTAAAAACGAGTGAGGTGAGCATAAAGCCATAAACAGAACAGAGTTTATCTGATACGTGTGAGACACGGAAAACTGATGCCCTCAAACCGCTGGTAGAATATCTATCTTAATTTCCCTAAGCAGCTAAGCTAAGCTAAGCGTGTATGACTGTATGTATTGTATTGTATTGTATTGTATTGTATTGTAGGGTCTAGATTCAAAGACCTCAAAAGAGCTTTGGGCGGTGGGCGGTGGATAGGTCCTGTCCATATATACGCTGATAATCGATCGCTAGTTTCAAATTACCCAAACACACATCCAACACTAGCTTTGCAATCTCAAGTTCTCAACACAACGATCGGACGGCCTAACGCGCTTCCTGGAACAAAATCTTATGTGATACTTAATTTTAGACATATTGTGAATTAAAGATTACAAAATATATTCGTAAGTGTTTTAATTATATCCCTACAAGGCTACAACTAACATTGACATTACAATCAGTTACAAAATGTGATAGACGTAATTTTAATTGCAGAGATATAAAATCAGTTACAAAATGTAATTTACAATATATTACGATCCACTTGGAGACTAAAATATATAGACAACTTTAACTTTTTGCAGGAATAAGGAATGTTACGTTGTTCTTTATATACAACAGATCGAGATCTTGACTTGCAGCTGTAACATATGATTCATATCCCATTAAAGAGAAGGTTGTTTAGCGTGTTAATTCATTGCAATTAAGGACTCAATAATTTGTGGCGCTCATTCACCAAATTAATTTAAACATCAACACATTTTCTTACCCAAAGTCTTTCAAATACGTGCTCTTATTTTAGGAGTAATAATTAGATTATTGTGCAATACAAATTTCTCATTTTTATATTTTACGAGTAATAATTAGTTTATCTTTCTTTAAACTTACTTAAGCTTATATCATATATATTTCATTACATGAAAGTTTTCATCTTTGCTTTCACTCTTTCACAACCAATCAAATATGGATAGTCTCAATATCTTTTCCTATAACCTTTCAACACCTCCCTAAAATACGGATTAGTAGTTGACATCTGCAGATGGAGGAATTTGAAGGGAGAAGTGCAATTAATTAGTTGGCACCAAAGAAATATTAACAAATGTAAGACTACAGTTTCAATTTGTCTTCGCCATTTCCAATTAAGGCATTTACTTTACTTTCTCCTTTGAAAAAGCGGTTTCTTAAAGTAATCTTGCTTGATTTCTTTTCTTTTCTTTTCATTAGTCTTCCTCAACTGTACACCACATAATTTATATGGGAGCATCTAGCTATCTCCCCGTAACAATCCCCCATTTCATCCTCCAGTCATTAACTACTTCAATAACTACTAACTACTTAGGAGGACCACTTACTATTTGGGTACCACATAATATTTGAAAGATTTTACAACTGGCGCGCGCAAGTATTCATCTATAATGTATTAAGTATTCATTTATAACACATCAAGTATTCATATCTAATATATCAAGTATTTAAAAAAAAAATTGGACACCTTTTTAGAGGTGGGATTTTTTTTCTTCGTTCAATCTAATCAATATTTCTGACGATCGGTGAGAAATTTGGCAAATCTAAAACCACGAATGTTTTTGACATAATTTTATCTTTAAAATGAGATTCATGATGATATACTTTTGAGTTGTCCGTTGTACAAATATTCATCCTTATCGAGAAAGTATTCATCCTTGTCGTGCAAGTGCAAATATAAAAACTGGACACATCACTCATCCATCTTTTACACGTTTTTAGAGATGGTTTTTTTTCTCTGTTCAATATAACAAATATTTCTGACAATATATGAGGAATTTTGCAAATCTAAAACCACGAACGTTTTCTACACAATTTTATCTTTCAAATGAGATCCATGATGACATACTTTCGAGTTGTCCGTTGCACAAGTATTCATCTCTTATCGAGAAAGTATTAATCCTCATTGTGTAAGTGTAAATATAAAAACTAGACACGTCACTCATCCATTTTTTACATGTTTTTAGAGGTGGGTTTTTTTTTCTCCGTTCAATCTAACCAATATTTCTGACGATCTGGGAAGAATTTTGCAAATCTAAAACCACGAACGTTTTCTACACAATTTTATCTTTCAAATGACATTCATGATGACATACTTTCGAGTTGTCTGTTGCACAAGTATTAATATCTTGTCACACAAGTTTTCATACATAAGATATTAAGTATTCATTTATACACATTGAAGTATTCATTCATATATCTCTATTTTTTTTCAAAATTTATTTTTATGTCATTTATTTAATACGCAGTAGCCTAATTCACCATCAATAAAGCTTTGTTCTTTGCAAAACTCGCTACTTCATGAGGAAAGGGAACATAAACATGAAAAAGATTAATTGCATATACATATACAAAATTATTTTGATATGATCGACAGTGACGGATCTGGCCCGGTAGAGACGTGCTCTAGTATTCATTCAAACACATTGAAGTATTCATTCATACACGTTGAAGTATTCATTCCTGGCAGAGGCGTGCTTGATTGGGATGGAGTGACAGATGATCTCCAGCAGAACGTTCGCTAGAGCAGGAGCAGCAGGCATAGAGGGAAAAAACCGAGGCGAAAGTGTAAGAGGGAGGGAGCTTATTGTATTTATCATTTCGAGGTGGGAGAGGGAGGGGAACTTATCAATAGAAAAACGGAGGTGGAGGAGGAGGTGGGATGCGGAGGTGGGAGAGGGAGGTAGAGGCGGAGGTGAGGTGAGGTGAAGGTGAGAGAGGGAGGTGGGAGGTGGGAGGCGGAGGTGGGAGAGGGAGGCGGAGGCGGAGGTGGGAGAAGAAGATGGAGGTGGAAGAGGAAAATAGAGGTGGAAGAGAAAGGGAGAAAGAGGAAAGAAATAAAAGTTGTTAAAAATAGTAGTTATAATTATAGTTAAAATAGAAAGTTGGGGGATGAAATGAGGGATGAATAGGTGAGGAATATTATAATTACCAATTTATATAGACTATGACTAAACTTTGGACATTCAAATTAAGATACTGAGAATGCTTGATTACTTGACTGCTAATTAAGAAAGTTGTTCGGCTGCTAAGAATTTAAAGAGGAATTCGTCAAACAGCAGGAAAAAATGTCCAATCATTTTTTTTTTTAATGTATAAAGTGAGAAGATAAATAATTTGACCCGCACATACAAATGCAATTTCTATAAAATTGGCAGGATATCAGTCTTAATTAAGTTTCCATATGGATCTATTCTATGGGTTGTCAAACAGATTCTCATCTAATTAAAATTATACGAGCTTGGGATGAATATCAGCAGCTCAACGATCTGTGGAATTGATAGCTCGATTTGAAAAAATAAATTAACAAAATCTACAAAGTTTCGACCAGTGATTAACAAAACTCCTAGCTTCGACCAGTAATTAACCTTTGATAAAATAATAACAAAATCTATAGACCTTACACCTCAAATCAGGTCATCCAAATAAATTTATGTTACAATAATAACAAAATAGCTGCATGCTCTCTCAAACACAGAAAACAGAACTATATATGTTCTTTCTAGGTATGAAATTCTTAATTTAATGATTTCTGATCCCTAATTTTTCACCTACTTTAATCTGGGGACAATTACATAACAGTTGAAGAAGATCCTTGTAGTGATTATCTAATTTGTTTGAAGACAAATCTACCTTAAAACCAAAAATCTCTTCACAATGATCCCCACAATCCATTGACCTTAAAGAATCACTTTTTTGAATGGCATCATGATACATTCTTAGTGCATTGTCACTTGGCTTGGAATAGCTTGGACCGCCTTCTTTATTTCTTTTAGCCTCTCTCTAATCTCAATGTCACATACCAATTTCTCAACTGAACTCTCTGGAAGGCACGATATTGCACTGTGAAGTATGGGGAATAAAACACAGCAGTTAAGAGATGAAAAATTAAGACCACTCGGTAATCTGGTAATAATTTACTTCAAATATAAGCCCAGCAGACCTGGCTCTAATCCCACAGCAAGCTCTTATTTGCAAATAATTGTTAGAAGCACAACGGTTCCATCCATAACTAAGGAATATCAGCATTTTGACAGGTTATTCTGCAATTTACACCCAGGACCTTTTAATATAGTTGCAAATAACACCCTAACTAAAGCAAAATTTTGTAAGTAATCAAATGACAACTAGAGTGCCATTGATTTTGTCATCCTAGCTTGACCAACTTGACCAGTAACCTGAATTACACACTACTACTAGTAATCTACTACGCAAGATGCCAATGTTTAACAGAATAGGTCTCAAACTAAAGAATAGGTCTATTTGCAGATACTTTTAAGAAAATAATGTCCTGCAAATAGAACTAACATTGGGCCTCTTTCCAATTGCACTCACCTTCTGGGTGTTACCTGCCAGTATATACTGCAATTTGCAAAAACCCTCAACGCATATTTACTGCCAGATCAGTAACAATGGATCCTGCCTCCATTTTATAATCCAAAACATTATTAAAGTTGTTACTCAGTGGAGAAAACATTTTTTTTTTCTTAATAAAAAATATTTTTACCTAGTAATTCCCCTGACAAGACTCCACCTTTTACCAACTCCAATTGCTTGCCTAAAGCCAACATTAAAACCCTCTTGAGCTGAAGCCTCTTTACCTTCAGTTATTCCCTCCCGATAACCCATCTGAAATGAGTAAAGTCATGTTAAAATCTTGATTGTATTAATCCCGGAACAAAAATAAATAAATAGATAGATAAATAGATGCAAAGTCAGAAAGAATTAGATACTGGAAATATAGTGTTGAGCTGTTAAGAGTTCAAGTCCCGCATATTATTAAATAAGATATTTTTGCAAAGTCATACCCAATAAATTAAATTATGGTTTTCAAGTACCATGAAACTTCAACCTAGTAAAATGTTTTGAATATTTACAATCAACTGTTAAATCAAGGTGAAGTTAAAAAAAGATTAACTTGTCATTTTCCAATTTGAAATCAAACCACTTGAAAAGGTACTTGCAAACTAAGGCAGGTTTGATTTATGATCACTATATCAGCTTACACTAAGATACTGATCGAAAGAGGTATAGGGGTGAAAAGTCAACAAAATATCAGGTGTTCTGTTCCCAGTAATAAAATTAGTTGTTGTTATTTACAAAAATGGAAAACAACTTTAATGGTGGAGAGGAGAGAGAAAGAGAAAGAGAAAGAGAAAGAGAAAAAGAAAAAGATAAAGAAGAGGTGAGCTATTTTTGGGCCGAACTTACAATGTATAATTAAAGTAATTGTTCGTCTTTTTATTAATGGGCTTGGGCTGAGTAGTTGTCTACATTCATTCATTCATGAAAATATGAAATTAATAAATGAAATAATTAAGAATGTTGTCTGTCTAGTCTAGTGTCTACAATCTACATTTGTTTAGTTGAAATTACGCTTCTTACTTCAATTTATCCGATCTGCACACCTCAAAAAAACTACGGATCCGTATTTTAAATGCATGCAGATTCCTACAAATAATCGAGTCCTTGGAATTAACATTCCTCAATAACATATATATATAGTAACTATATTCGACAGCTAAGTTGTCTACCACTTGTATAGTTGTATATGAGGAAGTAATTTGAATTTGAAGAAACCGCAAGGACATCATATCATAGGTCAATTATGTAAATTGTGACAAAATTCCAACACAACCCATGAGACTTGAAAACCGAATAGACCCTTCACCCAACTATTATTTTCCCTTTTTTTTTTTATGGGAGAAACAAATCACAAAGAAAGATTTGTACTGATGACTTGACACATTTCAATAATTGAATTCATATCATCTAAGGTAACATAATATTTTGACTTGGCACAAATATTAAAAGAATTCTGTACATTCCACCTTTGAAGAATTCATCTGAGATGGTCTGAATTCAAACTTAATATTAGAGTTACCCAATCCGAACTCCAAATAATTGCATATCTCATCCAGGCTCCAATAAAAATAAAATAAAAAATAAAAAATTTAGAAAATTTCTGTAATTTTCAAGTAAAATAAAAAGACAGGCGTGACATATATTAAATGAACAAAGTAAAGAAAACACATCAATTGATAATTAAGGACATCCCCCAAACTTCCTTCATGTTTACCTCATTTTGACTCGGATTTGATACTGACATGTTAAACAGAGCATGACAAACATGGTATTATAAATATGTTCTTTTCTCCTGCTGGTGTATGTATGCATCATCAGTATCTTATTTTTGTGTTCATATATCTCGGCTGGGGACATACTTAGTGACACTTATCATTTTAATTTTTTTAATTATGTATATTAAAATTTAATTGTTTTTTTTTTAAATTTTATATAATTCAGTCAGTTTCATAATAATATTAAATATGTACTTGTAATTTAGTGATTAGAATTTCACTTTGTAATTATAGAGACTTGAGTTCAAATCTTATCGACTAAACATTATGAATTTAGATATTAGTCTTCAGTCTAAATTTTCTATTCCGCCCTTGATTGATCAACACGAGGGTCGGCAATACAAAATGCTAATAAAAATCTTCACGGGCATAAGAAAATATTCAAACGTTCATCACTAAAAAAATAAAATATAAAAAGATTCAAAAAATGTTTTATGTGAGAAGTCATGGATTCGAAACTTACAAAGTGAGAAAATTCTCTATATTAATACATAGGAGTTTGAAATATATTAAGTGACTTGACCTCCAACACATATTTCAGAAAAAAAAAATTCAAAGAATATCAACATGAAAAGGGAAGACAGCTATATTTTCAATAGTTGGAATTTGGAAGAGCATTTAAACTTTCTTTATGACAAATATTATGGCAATCCTTTTTTTTTTTTTTTTTTTTTAATTAAGCCTTTGAAGTTGTAAGAAACGCTTCACACTTTCAGGCCCAAAAAAATCATGTCTTATTTCATTCTAATAAACAGCCCATTACCTGCAAGCCCAAACACCATGGTGACATTTTATTTTCAAAGAAAGTTGTGCCGACATTTTTATTAATATTCAACATAAAATAAAAATTAATAATTATGTCCACGTTTTTTGGATTTTTTTTAAAATACCCAAATCAGCTATTTAATAACCGGTCTCTTTTTTTCTCAACCGGCCATTTAATGGCCGGTTCTCAATTTTTTTTTTACACTGAATTCATAGATGCTGAAATCTAATATTAAAAATTCAATTTTTTTAATATTTGTTAGCATAATTATAGTAAAATACGCTAAATTACTTAAAATTATGTTAAATTACGCTAAACCACATTAAAAGAGACAATATCTCCACTGAGAAGGCGAAAAACAATGACGAAACTTCAAACGGTCATAAAATGCCGCTCGAGTGTGTGATTTCAGCAAATGATCACTTTTTGGAAAGTTGCAAAAAGATGCATGCATCATTGACCGCTTTGCAATTTTTTAAATTCAGAATTGCCAAAAAAGACAAAGGGAAGGGCCACAAAACTTGAGTTGGAAGTTTCCGATTAAGATTTTCATTTCTATTTTCGATTTAAGTAGTTCAGTAAATTAGTCATATAATGAAGTTGTAAAATACCAATTTTTACTATTTTTAAAATTTTTCTACTATTTTTTATAATTTATGAAAGATGACACAAAATCAGCCTAATTTAGCGTATTTTAGTATAATTAGTGTAGTTTAGCGTAATTTAGTGTAATTTAGCGTAATTTAGCGTAACGTACCGTATTTTAGCGTAATTTAACATAATTTCAAGTAATTTAGCGTATTTTAGTATGATTATGCTAATTATACATCAAAAGAAGTAATCTAACAAATATTTAAAAAAAAATCGAATTTTTAATTTTAGATTTCAACATCTTGCTCTCCATAGTGTCTAAAAATACCCAGAAAAATATGGGTATAATTATTAATTTTTAATTAACTTTGAATATTAATAAAAATTTCAAAAAGTTGTGTTATCACATGAGGATTAAAATTCCTCACTTATTTAAATTTTTAAAAAAAGTTTAGATAAAAATATAAAATATTCTCTCTAAATACATTTTACTGTGAAGATCATATTAAGCGGTTCAGATCAATTATTTTAAATTTTAAAAATAAAATTAAAGTGTGAGATATGGACGAAACTTAAAAAACATGAGATATTCAAACCTCGTCGTGTCATGACAAAAGATAAATAAAAGATTTGACATTTGCGGACTTTTCACTTAGTTTTGACTATTCATGCAGTCTGATTGAACTTAATTAAGATGCCAAGTTCAAATTGACTCGGTACTTATTGTTGTTAGAGTATATATTAAGCTCACCAAATTACTTAACGTTAAAAATATATCGAATCAATTTTAAATAACGAATTCAAATCATTGAAACCGATTTATTATGCGAGTCTTATATGTGAAATTTATAATATACTAAAATTATTTATAAATTTTTGTTTTGACCACTTAATTTAAAAATTAATAAATTTTGCATGTAAATATGTAACTCGTGTAATAAATCAATATCTATAATTTGAATTTGTTTTTTTAAAATTAATCTGATAAATTTCGAAGTTAAAGTTCACTGAAAAATTTGATGAGCTTAAAAATAATCTAATTATATTCTTGTTCTTAATTTTGAGTTTTGGAATTTGATACTAAATCAATGCCGCATTTCTTTCAAATTTAATGCTGAATGATATGCTCAAGAACTTGTGTTTATGGATGTCGAGCAACATATTAACGCATTACATGCTTTTTTTATAATAAGACTACTAGGTCCGTTTCATTTAAAACAAAATAATATTAAATTATCGATTTGTTTTAAATGAAACGGGTCTAATAGCTTTATTATCAAAAAGCATGTAATGCATAAACATGATCAATGCATTAATTCGTTCTTTTTTTAGGAAAAATATGGATCTAGTCCGTATTGCGTATTGGATTGATGCATTAATTCGTTCTGATATAGTGATATGTGGCTGAAGATCATCTTAGTAACAGAGCAGATTAATACGTGCAAATTTTATATGTAGTGATTATCTACATAAATATATACGTAAATCGTACATTTTAACATTAAAAATGTGCTCTCGTGTTGAAGTAAAGGAGGTGAATGAGAGAGAGAGGAGGCATTCTTCCCATGTTTGGTTGTCGCCTAAAGCTAAGAAGGTCTAAATTGGTTATTTTAACTTAGGCCAGTATAAATTATTCATGTTTGATTGAGGCCTAAAGTTAAATCATAGCTTAAATTATTTCTAGTTTAGTTAGAGTTGGCGGAGGACTAAAGTTTTGAAAGCCTAAATTGGTTAATTATTTATAATAAGATACTAATTATATAATATTAATATATTAATAATAATTGTAATATATTGTATATTATTATAAAATTTATTTAATATATTAATAATATAAAATATTAATTATATATTAATAATAATTATTAATAAAAAGATACTAATTATATAATCTTATTAAAATAATTATTTAATATATTAACAATATAAAATATTAATTATATAATTATATATTAATAATAATTATTAATAATAAGATACTAATTATATAATATTAATATATTAATAACAACTATAATATATTATAATATTATTATAATAATTATTTAATATATTAACAATATAACAAATTAATTATATAATTACATATTAATAATAATTATGAATAAGAAAATACTAATTATATAATATTAATATATTATAATATTTTTATAATAATTATTTTATATATTAACAATATAGGATATTAATTATATCATTATATATTAATAATAATTATTAATAATAAGATACTAATTATATAATATTAATATATTAACAATAACTATAAAATATTATAATATTATTATAATAATTATTTAATATATTAACAATATAACATATTAATTATATAGTTATATATCGTTAATGAGACACTAATTATATAATATTAATATATTAATAATAACTATAATATATTACAAGATTATATAATAATTATTTATTAATAATAATGATTAATAAAAGGATATTAATTATATAATATTATTATAATAATTATTTAAGATATTAACAATATAGATATTAATTATACAATTATATACTAATAATAATTATTAATAATAATATACTGATTATATACAAATAAAATATTATTATAATAATTCAAGTTAGGTCACGAGGTGGAATAAAATTAAACCACCATGTGAGGTCGTTTAATTTAGGCCGGCTTAAAGATCGGCTTATGCCATCTTAGGCCGGCTCAATTAATACTCGTTTGGTGGAATAATGAGGCCTAAACTCCTTATTCCACCCTTTAGTTTTGTATTGGACAGGACATTCCAAAAATAAGAAGAGAAGAGATGCCTTTGAGGATGTTATATATACCTTTGGGGATTATTTGGCCTGGAGAGGAAGAAAGCATGCATATGGTTTTAGCTGATAAAAGAATCATCTACTGAGAGTACTGCTTGAATTAACAACAGTTTAGGATAAACAAATTTTTTGTGATGTATCTATATATTATTGGCCGGCCTTTCCATATTCTATGTGTGATGTATGCAGTTAGGTACGTAGTTAACAGTCTCCTTTTGTGTGTGTTGTGTTGTGTTGTAGCCTTTGCTGTGAGATATATATAGGCTTAATTTCAATAGTTAACTAATGCTTTTGAGAACAGTAGAATAGTTTGTTAGATATATATATATATGGACAGCTTAGAGAGAGTGCTCTCCACAAGATTATTACCTTGGTGTGAACTAAACTTTCTTTTGTTTTTAATGAAAAACAAAAGATATATCGCTATCAGGTAATTAAAATTGGATGTTTAATGAACTAATTAAACTGTGTTTTCGATTTGTGTGGTTAAATTGGATGTTTAAGTTGAATATTGGATTATGAGGCATATTTAATGGAATAGCATTTGAGGTTGAATTTGATTTGTAAAACGATGAGATTGCGTGTTATAAGAATAAAAAAAAAATGTATGTGAAAGGGATCTCAAATGCGTGAAAATTGTGTGATTTGTTTTTACGGATAATCTAGATTCAGATGGGGTATCGTTGGTTAAATATACATGCATAATTTGAATAATTTATTTGTGTGATTATTTTTTTAATTAAATTAATTTTAAAGAAGTGTGTCGTTAAATAGTCAATCACTAAATTTTGTAGTTGATTCCGTACTATTTTTAGATTTTGTTTTGTTTTGTTGACAACGTAATTTGATGAGACGATGAATGACTACGAGATCAATATATGTCATTTTGTTATCGTGACCCCCAGCCCCGATTTTTTTATTTATATCCAAAAATTAAATTAAATTTCAAAAACTAACCGAACCGGCTGTCAAATTTTAAATCTACCCAAACCGGTTAACCGTTAACCGGACCCTTTGAAATGGTTCGGTTAACTGTTAACCGGACCCAAACCATGGGTCCGGTTAACGGTTAACCGGATTCGTTGGTTCGCTGAACCGTTAACCGAACCCAAATTTTTTTTTTTTTTTTTTTTTACTATTTTTTAAAACAGAAAATTTTAAATTTTTTTTATTTTTCTATTGAAAATATACATGAAAATTCGTATTTAGATTTATCAAATTTACACCAAAAATTTTTGTAAATCAAATATGAAATTTAAAATTATAGAAAAATACACATACACATACACATACACATACACATATACATATACATATACATATACATATACATAAATAATATACGGTTACCAATTTTTTTTTTTTTTTTACTTTTTTTTTAAAACAGAAAATTTTAAATTTTTTTATTTTTCTATTGAAAATATACATGAAAATTCGTATTTAGATTTATCAAATTTACACCAAAAATTTTTGTAAATCAAATATGAAATTTAAAATTATAGAAAAATACACATACACATATACATATACATATACATAAATAATATACGATTACCAATTTTTTTTTTTTTTTTACTTTTATTACTTTTTTTTAAATCAGAAAATTTTAAATTTTTTTATTTTTCTATTGAAAATATACATGAAAATTCGTATTTAGATTTATTAAAATTTTCTCTTTTAAATTTTTTTAAAAAAAAAGTAAAAAAAAAAAAAAATTGGTAACCGTATATTATTTATGTATATGTATATGTATATGTATATGTGTATGTGTATGTGTTTGTGTATGTGTATTTTTCTATAATTTTAAATTTCATATTTGATTTACAAAAATTTTTGGTGTAAATTTGATAAATCTAAATACGAATTTTCATGTATATTTTCAATAGAAAAATAAAAAAAATTTAAAATTTTCTGTTTTAAAAAAAAGTAAAAAAAATAAAAAAATAAAAAAATTTGGGTTCGGTTAACGGTTCAGCGAACCAACGAATCCGGTTAACCGTTAACCGGACCCATGGTTTGGGTCCGGTTAACGGTTAACCGAACCATTTCAAAGGGTCCGGTTAACCGTTAACCGGAAATTTGGTCCGGTTAACGGTTAACCGGTTTGGGTAGATTTAAAATTTGACAGCCGGTTCGGTTAGTTTTTGAAATTTAATTTAATTTTTGGATATAAATAAAAAAATCGGCCCCCAGCCACTGCCACCTTCTATAGTTTTTAATTTACAGATGAAGGTGAAATATATAGAGAATAAAAGAGAACCTCTCTGCTTATTTTCATAAACATATTTCTTCTTATTTTATTGCTTACCTTCATTTTCTTCTTCCTTTGTCTTTTCTAACCTAATTAAGCAGACCCTAAATAACTTTTAAAGTTTCATCTCTTACTCAACAATATTAATTATTTCTACTAAATACTAATATATATTCACAATAGTAAATTTAGAATGCACCATTAATTTTGTATTCCAATTATGTCTCACAACTTTTTTTTTGTTTTCAAAATCTAAATAGTTGATTCTAACTTTTCAACATGATCTTCATATTAAAATGTAATTAGAAATCAAATTTAATATTTTTTGAAATATATTTATTATTAATTTAGATAGGTGCAAAATCGCCATTTTCAGAAGAAAATTCTGGACTATCTAAAACTCAGTGACTTTTACTTATCTAAAAAAATAGTAAACCAATCCCAAAAAGTATAAAATTTGGTCTCAAAGCGGAGGCAGATTTTAGAAGAGATAATAAAGATCAATTAACCCACATACATTTTTCTAACTTTTTACATTTATGTATAATTTTCTATACAATTTAAAGTAAAATGTTAGGAGATGTAAAATTGATTCTCATTTTCTGTAGGAAATTTTTAATCCAATATGTGTTTGACCCTGATAGTTTGAAAATTTGGCTCCACCCTTCTTTTTTCAAAGCTTTATAGAAGTTACAAAGTTGTAATAGAGGCTTGAATTCTCGATCTTTGAGTAACCACAGTCGTAGAACTTTTTATTCTAATTAATTGTGCTACCATCCCATCTCCTGCCTCTGTCCCTATCTCCAAGCACATTTTAATAAAAAAAATCATGTTAATTAAATGTGATTCGAATTTTAAAAATAGAGATAAAAATATAAAATATCATTGAAACACAAACTAAGTACATTTTAATCCTACTTATCTCACAATAATATATATTTTTAACCTATCATTTCCCACCCTCTGCTCCACTCTTTAGAAAAGAAAAAAAAAAAAAAATCTATCCTCGTCCAGATAGTCTGATACTGGCACTAAAGAACAAACTATTTATGATGGAGTAGACTAGTTTATGAAACAGAACTAAAATGGGCTCTAATTTGATACTGTTTTTAATTTCTTCGCGGTTGTTATTTATTTTTGGCAAAGGCTCCAATTAACCTCGCTCAAGCCCGTGAGCCCGTGCACGCAGCAGAGGATCAAAACATGACTAATAATTGACCTAACTATCCATTCCATGATTCCATCCCATTTCCAACCCCACGTTCTCCCACCTCATCTCTTTTCTACGTGGCAATTCGTCATTGGCTCTACATATTTCGAAAATCTGCACCAAATCCTTAAATCCTTAAACTAAAACTGCAGGAACGAGTGACAAGGTCAGCAGAACATGAGATTAAAAGTATCTCGTCATCGCTTGTTTGTGTACAAACACGCACCAGCTTCAGTATCCATTCATTTCTCGACTCGACGGATGGAGCGCACATTCTTAATACCGAATAAGCTAAGAATAATTTTACTTAATCCCCGGATTGGGGCCCACCAGTACTGGTTTTATATTTTAATGGTAAAAAAAAACAAAAAAAAAACAGTGGGCTTAAAGTTTTAAAACGGGAGGTTTATGCTCTCCGGAGAAAAAAATATTCGTCTGTTTTGATCGGATAAGAAGGTTTATGTTCTCTGGACCTGGAGCCGTTCGTATCAGTTAAAAACAAGTTGAGGGCTGTAATGTTAGTTGTTCTATGGAGTTATGTTTGTGAAATACGAAATGAACCGTGTGCAGGAATGAATTCGGTAAACAATTGTCTGAGCGGACAAATGGTGGGCATGACCCGGTAATTTAATGGGTGGACTAAGTCCATATTTTTTAAGAATAGAATATAATGGTTTTAATTAACATGATATTTTCTATTTTTCTAGTTTGTTGGTAGGCATCTAGCCACCAATCTTAAAAAATATATACATTATGTAAAATCATTATAACTAATTTTATCTAAAAATTTAATTTTACAATAATATAAAAATGTGATTCATAGCATTTGCCATTAAGTAAAAAATAAATCTATCATTTACTCTCTATCAATAATGCTAGCTAGATGTCAAAATTCAAACTCAACAATGATAATTTTTTTTTGTATGTAACTACCTGGAAAAATTTAACATATATAAGTGCATGTCTTCATAAGTCATAATTATTTTTTTAAATAACTCTTTTAATGATATATCACATATATATCTTTATTGCTACGATTGCAGTAATAAAAGAAGTGGAAGAAGGTGCAAATGAAAAAAAATAAATTTGTGCCTATGATGTTGCACATTTTGAAGGACATGTTGCATTGTAAAAAAATAATAGTACACCGGGTCCACCTGAGGCAAATATCGAAACTATTCCAACAGCAAAACTGTGGTGTGGCCTCAGCGCGCTTCACGTCGTCTTGCGTCGAGACTTAAAAAACTCTCCTTCTCTTTGTCTTTCTCTTTTCTCAGCACCTCATCTCTCTCTCTCTCTCTTTTTGGAAAGCTTGGCAGAGGCTGCCAAGTTGAGCACCTCATCTCTCTCTCTACCTCACTAATGGAACTATCTCTTCTCTCCACAAACCGTCTCTCTCTCCACCCTTCCACCTCCACATCCACTTCTCCAACTTGCTCAGCAAGCAATACAAATCTCTTATCCAGACCGAGGTACTTTAAAACCCGAGCATCGGTCGAGAGAAGTACTAGTGGAGAGAGAGTCAGTACTTCTTCTACTCGAAGACACAGTGAAAGTCGCATACAGAGAGGTCTTGTTGCCGATGGACCGACCATGGGTGTTTCTACCGGACAGGTGTCGGCAATTGACAGGAGCTTTGGTGGGACCGAGACAGATTTCCCGGTCTGGGAGAAGCTTGGTGCTATTGTTCGGCTCAGCTATGGCATTGGTTAGTTTATAAATCATAGTCTGATACAGTGATACTTTGGTAAATGACAACTAGCAATTTCAAAATGATCTAGATACATGGCAACAAGGCAATTAATAAATTCAGATCTATATATAATATATGTAAGTATGTAACAAACTCGAATGAATTAAATCTCAAAGTACCCAGAAGTAATAATTAAACGAAAATCAAGAGATATTAAATTAAAATCAATTGTAACATGCATTTAATTTATTGGTGTTTTGAAAATGAGGATAGGTATATACGGAGCAATGGCATTTGCCGGCAAGTTCATTTGCTCGATTACTGGCGTCGATTGCATAGGGGGATTCCATCCGTCGATGAATGCTATTGTAGAGGGGCTCGGTTATGCGGCCCCACCAATCATGGCTCTGCTCTTTATCCTTGACGTATGTCTCCAAATTAAACCAATCTCTGTTTTCCTTCATATATACTCAATTAATTATTTTTCTCTCTGCTTCACTATGACTATGAGAGATGATCATATGTACAATTAACTTGTATACTAGTTAAACTCAATATACATTAATCCAACTTCCTGTAATAATTAATCTGTCATTTAGTTTGGTATTTAATTGAATTAATTAATTAGTCATTTATCTGGCTTGATTAAGCCTCAAATTAAGTACGTATAAATAGAATGAAAAAGAAGAAACAAATTAACGAAGCTTTCATTAATTTGTTGAATGCAGGATGAGGTGGTGAAATATTCACCACATGCCCGTGCAATAAGAGATGTGGAGGATGATGAGCTGAGAAGCTTTTTCTATGGCATGTCTCCTTGGCAGGTATTGCAATACTAGCTACACCTAGCTACCATATTTTCTTTTCATCGTCTTTCTTAATTAATGAAGTATATATATATGCACGTTTATTAATTTCCTAATTATATATGTATCTGTGTAGTTCATTCTGATCATCACTGCCAGTTCAATTGGAGAGGAGCTTTTCTATCGTGTCGCGGTTCAGGTACAATAATTAAGTTAATTTGCACATTTATGTGCCTCTTAATTAAACCCAGTTTTTCAGAATTTTTCTATATTTTCAATAAATTTTAATTAGGAAATAAAAAATATCAAACTAAAAATGCCAAAAACTAATTTGTTTGATTTCCTGCAAAAAATATCTAGGGTTCTTTGTCTGACATATTCCTGAGGGGTACCGAGCTCATGAAAGATGCACGAGGGATCGCATCACTTGTAAGACAAAACAATTAATGTTCTTAATTTTTTTTTTATAATGTATTAAAAGATGACAAAAATTATATATGTTTGTAGACGGGCATGTTGCCACTTTTCGTTCCATTTGCTCAAGCTTTCGCGGCAGTTGTCACTGCAGCCCTCACCGGCTCCCTCTATTACATAGCAACTGCTCCTAAAGGTAAGTAAATTAAAGCTAGTACCCTAGTTGTAGTTGTTTATCTTCATTACCTTCTTTCAATTTATAATTAATTATATTTACATTTTTGTTGCAGATCCTACTTATGTGGTGACACCAATACCACAGTCTCCTTCAAGCCGAGAAAATTACAAGAAGTTATTCACAGGTAATTAGAATTAGTTCTAAGTAATATATATATATATATATATATATATATATCTCATGCTACAATTAATTAATTTTATTAGTTATTTAATATTAGCTAGTGAGTGTTCTGTTACTTGATATATATATATACTGAATACTTTTGCAATATATTTTTGAATATATATTTCAGCTTGGTATCAGAGAAGGCAAATGAAAAAGATATACTCTCCTTTATTAGAAGGATTGCTGGCGCTTTACCTAGGTTTTGAATGGATCCAGGTAATTTCAAAATTCTTATTTTAATTCTTTTGGTTTACTTTTGTCTCAGGCTCATGATCAGTCTTAATTACCATTTCTCTAACTAAGTAATTTCTTGATAATTATATATAGACTGGTAACATTCTGGCGCCTATGATCACTCATGGGATCTACTCTGCTGTGGTTTTGGGTCATGGTCTTATGAAAATTCACGATCACAGACGAAAGTTTCGCCACAGGATTCAGCAAGTAAGGACTGAAGCAAAAGATCTGAAATAAATTAAATTATAGATTTATAGTGCGTGAAAGGAAATGAGGAATGCATTCAAGTAAATGATTTTGTAACATGTAGGTTATATATATATATATAATATAGGCTAGTTTCTAGTCAAATTAATTAAGATATATAAACACACTATGTACATAATCACAATGATGAATATATATAATTAGGAAATTAAATTGAAGGTACTGCATGCATGCTTACAGATCCATGCAATGGCCGGTGTTTCAAAATTTCTGTAAATGCAATGGTGTTTCCAAATTTAATTGGGAACGAAAAGAACAATTAATAATGAGGAGGATGTTGACTTGCGCTAGCTTCAATGTGGAAAATTAAATGAAACTGCATAATGAAGGAATTAGTATCACATATATATATATCTAGCTAGCTATCTAGTTTCAGTACTTAATTTGGATATATAGAAACTGCATGGTGCTTCCGGCCGGTGTGTCCAATGGTGGTAGCTATATATATAGCTAGCTAGGTTCAACCGCGCGTACGTGCATGGCGCGCATGAGCTCAGTGGCGCATGAGCTCTCTGCCTCCGGTGCGTGCAGCTGCAGGTTCACGGGTAGCTGGGAATTCATGCCAGACATATATCATGAAGCCACATATACCACCCCATATAAAAAGCAAAATTATTTTATGGAGCGGGAAGAAATCATCTACATGAAAAATTAAATTAAATTAAAGAAACCATTTAAAATTAATTCGGCTTAATTTTCTCTGGTAATTAATTAATCACATTTAATTTAATTTTAAGGTAGTGCATGTGCATGTTACTAATTAATTAACCTGAAGGAAAAGAAACATCATCCCGATGGTAATAACAGCAAGCATGTGTCCTTTCATACACCATGGCCATGGCCTGCACCTGAACTGGAGAGGATGGATTTTGATTTTGGGGCAAAATGGGTACATTGTCAGGCTTAGGATCACCACCCAGCTGGAAATAAAATCCTGTACATGTCAATACCATCAAATTAAATTAATTTAATTAAGCTAGGCATTGTCAAATTACAAATTAACAATTTAATTTATATTAATTAATTAATTAATTAAGATATGTGATAAAACTATATATTTACCCTTGGTGAAAGAACATGTCAATCCTACCGCAAAGCACATCACGGCTGTAAACACACCTAGTGAGAATAGTCTGACCGGGTGGGACCGGTCAAAAATATATCTGTGACACATCACTGTGTGAAACATATTTTCGACAAATTAATTAAAAACCAGAGGGAATTATATATATAAAATGTAACTAATTAATTGGAGTATATGTAACTAATACCAGTATAGGGAAGAATTAGAGCACCGATATAAAAAACCAGACAGAGTCGAATTGAAGCCAAAAAATTAGCAACCGGTGGAACGTAAACGATTATCGATGCCATCAAAACTGTGAGAACCAGTTGAAATGTCAGACTGGAAAACACTTTTCGAAGGAATACCCCCCTCCAATCTGGCGTCTTCAAGATGCATGTGCATGTGCATACGCACTCAGTTGACATGCTGATCACTTCTTGATTTTCCTTCTTGATCGATCGCTTCTTTGTTGGTTTTAATTTGGAGTACGCGCGTACGTACTGTCAAGTGAGCAGGCCTTAATTAAAAACCAGACATGGTAAAATTAATAGAGTGGTGTTTTCAGATAGACCGATAATTAATTAATTTCGAGAGGACGATGAAATTAACAAAATATATAATTAGAAAAAAGTTATAAATTACCGGTCTAGAAAAAAAATAGAGTTACCGAGATTAATGAGCAAAAAATATAATTAGAAAAAAAAACTAAACAAATTGCGAAAATAGATAATTTCTGAGAATAACAAGCATGTTCATAAATTAACAAAAAAAATTATATAAAAATGAACTACTATTTATTTAGTGAACTTATCATTATGGCTAATAATTAAGAAGTTTGATTAATATAAATTTAGACGACAAAAATATAATACGTACAAATCCTAAAAAAGGGTCCACTAATAGAATTCGAAATTTAAAAATATAAGAAATTAAGAATGCTTTGCCTTATTTGAATCTAGTTTTTTTTTCAACAAGCTATATATATATGCTTCCCGACTCATTAATTCTGAAGGTATTAATATAATAATTCATGATATATTGATATTTTCAGACGAGCCCTGAATATATATCTCTCTATTTCTATTTTTAATTATTAAAGATTAACTTCTCATTTATTATCCGATCCAAAAACTGATTTAATATATATATAGTTTATTAATCTTAAATACATGAATTTTACTTATAATATCTCAACTCCTATATATCGTTTTTCTTGTTAATCCATCATATAATATTTTTGAGTAATTAAAATGTCTACTTAAAAGTTAATTAATTAGTGCGATTAGGGAAGACTAGAAGTTTCGATCAATTCGCTTACATAAACAGTGCAAATTAATATTTGTAATATATATATATATACCTAACATGTCATTTTTTTATGGTCGTTATATCTCACTAATTCATTTTGTATTATATATTCAAGTCATGGATATATAGTACTTTAAGCATGATGGCCGCTACGTACGGGATGCTATAAATCAACCACAATGCAATGCTTGATTTTATTTATTTTATGTACAATATATTATATATATATATAGTTTAATTGTTCTCGATCGATCGGTTAACAAGAAGCTAGCTAGCTAGCTCGTTGATTGTGAAGTGCCGATCGATGTCAAATTAATACTGCCTTCCTTCAACATTTCCTTCAACATTTGCTATATATATATATATCTCTTAATTAATTTGAACACTGTTCTAACTAATTTCCACTTTAGCTAGATATATATATCGAATTAATTACCTGAGGCTGAGAGTGAGCTAGCTCGATCAAAATTAATGAGATTCCTTGATAAAGACAATTTGGGTTCCTTACTGCTAACCCACCGAAGAGTATATTAATTAAACTATATAATGCAAAATTACCCCTCTTTTAGTTGAGCTAGCTAGCTTAAACAAGTTGTTGCATTCGATCACTATTGCGTTGTATATATACCATATTTTTGTAACAACAGTTACAAAATTTAACGAAGAATATTTATCCAAAAGTTAAAGACACCAAACGCAGTTTCAAATATAGTAAAATAATTAAATTCACAATTTGATACCTAGCTACATGGCTACATTCATACCAAAAGAGTATTTTGGACTTTAATTATACAGGAGGATAAGCTTTCCTTCGCTTCCAAATATGTTTCTATTTTTGAGAAAAGAAGTATTTATAAAAATTGAATATATAAAACAACTTATAAATTAACTTATAAAAAATTCATTTCTTTAACCGCTTGACCTTGTAGTAAATAAACTCGAAACTTTCAAAATTTTGCATGTAAATGCATCATTCATGAAGTGCGTGGATTTCAACGGCTTGGATTCGGTGTTTGAAGTCGATCCAATATACTTTTGGAGTTATGCTCACTGAACCCTCTTGGTGAGCACATCACACCCTAGCTTTGCTCTGTTTATATAAATGAATCAGCTATTTATATAGAAGACTTAAACTGTTGGTCTTCAATGATTCAAATAAATTCCACTCTCTTAGAATAGCGGATCCCATTCTCAGGTGATTTTGAAGAGAAAGATAGAGATAAAAGAGGACGAGGAGAGCCCTCATATTCTCAAGAATAGAAGAAAATTTGAATCCGGTTTTCGGTCTTCTTGAATTTATTTCTTATGTTTAATTTATATTTAGGACTGTTTTTTTTCACGATTCTGAACATATAAATAAAGTAAATAATATATGGAGATGAAGCGGATGGACTTCAAATGATGTATTTAAACCGTTGAAATCAATCTACTTCATGAGACATGTGTGTATATATAAAATGTATTTTTTTATCAATTATCTTATAAGTTATTTTATGCATTTATTTTTCATCAATTTTTTTTACCGCTTTAATTTGTACTAAATGAATTTGAAGTTTTTGAATTTTTACATATATGCACATCAACTGATGAAGTAGATTGATTTCAACGATTTGGATATGTCCTTTGAAGCCCATCTGACACACACACACACACAGAGTCCAGCTAGTGGGCTTCCTCTAGAATTTTCAACAATATGCTTCCAGCCATCAAAACTTATCAAATTGGCTTTAAATAATAAATCCAAACCGTTCAAATCGATCTCCTTAATTAGAGCTTTGTTCCATATAAAAATTTAAGATTTTCAAATTTATTTACTATTAAGTCAAGAGATAAAAAAAAAAGTGAAGGTTTTTAACAAAATAATGCATTCAATCTTCAAAAATATAACAAAAATAATGCATTAAGATGCACACAAAATCCTTCACATTCTGACGCTTGACTTAATAGCAAACAAATTGAAAAAATTTAAATTTTTTATCGAAACAAAACTCTCATTAAATAGATCAGTTTGAATTTTTTTTTGTTTAAGACCGATCCGATAAATTTTGATAACCGAAAGCATATTGTCGAAGTTCTAGGAAAAACGAGTTAACCAGACTCTACCCATAGGAAATGTAAGAATCCGGCCCAAGACCATTTTTTGGGCTTGAATTTGGTTTCTATTCTGGATTCACAGCCCATTAAAGAATCTCCAGCTCTCTGAAACGAATACAAATTTGTGCTGTGGTAGGTCACAGGTACGGGGGACCCACCGCATCCCAGAATTTTTTTTTTTAATTACGTGGGGTCTAAGATTGTCAGAAACTTGTGACACGGTCAAACAATGTGTCCGTTATCTCTGACCGGGTTACTTTTTAATTAATAATTTATTTGCACAAGTTTGAAAAGCAGGAAAGAGAAAAGAAAGGTAGTTATCGAGATACGAGAAAGGCCATGTGTCAAAGCGGGGTACCCTCCTCATACGAAGGAATATGAGATGACCCAAATATCTCTCTTAGTCTTCCCTCACTCCTTTTTCTCTCTCTCTCTCTCTCGATCTGCTTCTCTCTCTTCGGTTGCGCTGACTGGAAGCGTAAGGTATCCTTCTCTCTCTCTCTGTAAAAACCCTAGGTGAGGTAACAGTGAGCGACTCACTGTACGGTAAATGCGTTTAGGATTTTTTTTTTGTTTTTTGTTTTTTTGCTCTCTTTTAATTTGGTACTGATCCCAAATGCTTACGCCATGATCTCAGGTTATGTTTTGACTTTAAGTGAAATCTCTTGCAATTTGTAAAGCGGCTGGTGTTTTTCTGGAAATTGAGTAGGTTTTTGTTGAAATCGGCGAAGTCCTTTTTTTTTTCTAAAAAAAAAAAAATTCAATGATCATATTGCAGTAATTGCAATATTTTGGGGACTGATCTTTTCTAATTGGTGTAGTCTTGGACCTTCCTAATTTGTCAGAATTTTAGGAGATCAGTTGTACATTGTGGCTGTTGGTAAAACCTAGAATGTAATGTAGTCTCAGATATGTGGCCGTTGGTAAAACCTAGAATGTAATGTAGTCTCAGATATGTGCTGATTTTGTTGTTTCAAGTGCCGGCACTTCTTGCTGCATTAATATTCTTATATTTGGAGTTTGCTTAATGAAAATGTAGTCCTAGATATGTGTTTTATTCTTTGGACAATGGTACTAAGCTGTTTGCTCATTTCAGTTCGATACATGAACAAGATTCTTAAATTTATATGACATTCTTGAATAAACTTAAATATAATTTTTGTTTTATAAAAAAAGTACTAGCAAGTTTTACCTAGAGGAATGATGTTACTTAGTTTGTTTCAGGACAAGTATCTTGTTTACTTGGTCTTTGAATTTTTTGCATGTATTTATTTTTTATTACATAAAATTTAATATAACTTTTTTGAAATTGCAGATATCAGTACATTTAAGGAAGTGACTAGTGAATAAGGATCTTTTGTTTTCTGGTAAGATGGACTCGAGAGACCCGACACCAATTTCTTCCATTTCGGCACCCTCTCCATTTGCATCAGCTGCACCTCCCCCACCACCAACCAATCCACCCAGCTCGTCTCCATTTGCTCCCAACCGGAACCCTTCTAGTATCTCACAACCTGTGCAACTCTCTTTCGAATCACATGCTCCAAGTCCGGGAGGTACACAAACACCCGGGTCACAAACACCGGGTTCTTTCTTCCTCAATAGTCATGGCAATTCAGGTGAACCTACAAAGAAAAAAAGAGGAAGGCCAAGGAAGTATGGTCCTGATGGATGCATGGCTTTGGGTTTGAGGCAGGGATCTTCTGCACCAGGTGCATATGATGGCCCTGCGAGTGATCCCGCCTTCAAAAAGAAGGGACGACCTCCTGGGTCTGGAAGAAAGAAGCAGCTTGAAGCTCTTGGTAAAAACTTGGAATAAATCATATTTTTTGTTTGAAAATTTTATTCATACCCTTGAAAAATGAGAAAAATCACACATCTAGGTCATTAGTATCGCTTAAACCTCTTCTCCCTTAGTCTCTCTCAAAACATATCTAAGTTGTCACTCTTTTTTAGTGACTACAGATAACAAGTGAGGAAAAACTAGTAGTTTGGGTTATCTTCTGAAGTAAGTGTGAGAGGCATAGAGTAATCTTTTGGTGACTTTTGTAAAATTATGCATGTTTTCTAGTTTACGAGGGATGTACATGAAATTTGAACTTCTCCTGGGTGTAGACATGAAAAAAAAAAAAAAACCTAATATTTTTTTTTTTAGTTACATGAGATTTTGTTTGAGGCTAAAACATATGCAAGGAATGTTCTGTGAAAGAAAATATATGTGGTTACTACTGCTAAATACTGCAAGTTGAACAGTGTTTATTGGTTAATTTATCACCTTACTGTAATAGCCTAAGAAAATATAGTAGGTAGTTATCTCATATTTTGTTTTCTTAATCTGTGTTATTCAGGCTCTTCTGGAGCTGCATTCACACCTCATATTATAACTGTAACACCTGGCGAGGTATGTGGTCCAGATCCTATTTTGTCTGTTACCCTCTGTGTGACAGTCAAATTTAAGATTATCTTTTTTTTTTTCGTTTTGCAGGATGTCGCGTCCAAAATAATGGCGTTTTCACAACAAGGGCCCCGCACAATATGTGTTCTTTCTGCCAATGGAGCCATAAGTAATGTTACCTTGCGTCAGCCTGCCACCTCTGGTGGCCTTGTTACCTACGAGGTTCTTATTATTATTTTTGTTTGTATGGTCACATTGCTAGTATCACTTGTCACACGTTGCAAGACTAAAAAATCGTGTTGTTATATTTCTTGATATTTTGAAAATTGTCCTGCAAATGCATTGCAGGTAGTATGGTGGCCCCTACATTGTAGTAGGTACCATATTACCATGGTGTTCAGTAAAACTTGATACCATTAAGCATTTGTTCTTCTTTCGCATTGAAGGTGTGTTTATATATTGATGAAACAGGGTCGGTTTGAGATAATATCTCTTTCGGGTTCATTTCTGCTGGCACAAGATGGTGACACACGCAGCCGCACAGGCGGATTGAGTGTGGCATTGGCTGGATCCGATGGTCGTGTGCTTGGTGGATGTGTGGCTGGCATGCTTATGGCTTCTACACCTGTTCAGGTTTCTATTTCTTTTACAGTTACTCTTTTTTCCTATCCTAAAATTCATCTTTTTCTTCACTGTTTCTGTGATGGAGGGTTGCAATTACTAAATCAAACTTGTGCAAATTCTCAAAAATATAAAGCATATGCATACTCTTACAACACACATATGGAAAAGGGTTAGTTTCACTCAGCTTCATATCCAATTCTGCTCCCTCCACATTCACCAAACTACTATTTTGTGCATTTGGATTAAAATGAAGACAGTGGCCTAATTAGGATAAAGATCAAACTTCTAGTGTTGTGGGGTAATAAATCAAAATTGGGTGACCGAAATACGAGGACAGAGTTGACTAACTTTTGGTGCAATTAACCTGGGATATATCTCTGTACCCTAGAAATGACTTGCATTATTATTGTTTCTCAAAAGATGCACAATAATGAGTGCTTTGTTAAGTTACTGTGGGAAAACATGGCAATATCACACATACCGTGTTGTTAGTTTTGTATTTAGCAAAACCAGCAAGTACTGCATTAAAGTTGGTACTAGTATATGACTTATTCATGTTTTATTATTTTTTTCTTGTGTTTAATTATTGCTAAACTTGTCTTCTGACTAAATTTAATGGGTGGTGGTGGATTAAAGTTGGTACTAGTATATGACTTATTCATGTTTTATTATTTATTTTTTGTGTTTAATTATTGCTAAACTGATCTTCTGACTGAACTTCATAGGTTGTGGTGGGTAGTTTCATAGCCGAAGGAAAGAAGCCAAAACCGAAGCCAGAGCAATTTAGCCGGGAGCCTATGTCGACCCCATCCATGATGAAAACTGGACCACCTGCTCCTCACATGGCGGTCCCCACCATGATGAAAACTGGTACACCACAACATAACATGGGGGGAATGCCGCCCCACATGACTGGCTTTGGTCCTGTTTCAACAGGTAGCAGCCCGCCCTCTGATGTGATGTCAGATGAAGATGAGTCCGGATCAGATGACGACTCGGGAAGCCCTGTGGACCACCATATGGGCCACAATTTTAGCAATTCTGGGGTCCACCATGTCTCCTCTGGTTACAGCCCAATGGGTTGGCCAATTTCTGGGGCAAATCAGACCAGACATGAGTCTGATGTGAAGATGATATCGAAGTAATTAGCTAGATTAGGTTGACGTTGACCTCTCTCTCTCTCTCTCTCCCTCCCTCCCTCCCTCCATATGTAGTTTGTTGTGTTATTTCCGAGGCAGGTATTGTCAAGTTCAGTTGATTTCTTTATTTTAATTTCTAATTATTCTGTTGTAGTTTTCTAATTAAACTTTAGTTGATGAGACCTTTGTGTTTGAAGCTATTGTCGTTAGTGGCTACACTAAATATCATTGCTAAATACTATTGGGTTTAAATATTTTTCTAACTGTCATTGTGTCATTTTTATTATAATCATCGTTCTTAAATCGGGGTCAGATATATTATAGCGCAAATTTGATCATTGAACCTATGTCAGTGCACGTGCAATGCTTTTGGATTTACGCCAGCCATTGTTACACCCAAGTGATACATGTAGAAGCGCTATTAATAGGAACTTGATCTTGAGAATGTTTATTCTATAATACATTCTTGTATAGACCAGGTAAAGCAAGATAAATTTGTAATGAAAGAACTAATTAAATACTTAGCCAGCCAAGGGCACATTCTGTTAAAACAAACTTGTATCTTGAGAACAAATCTCTCTCGGTATTATGCTCAATGCAATCTAAATTAATATTTATCCAACGAACTTTTAACTTATTATTTACACAGTATTGTCCGGCGCAAATCAAATAATAAGCAAAAATTAAGGATGTCTAATCTATAACAGTTGGGACAACAAAACAAGGATATTAAGACAAATACAACAGTCTTATGAGCAGAATTGATTGAAACAACTAAGGTGCAACAAAATTCAGCACCTAATCTCGTATGACCCGGCTTTAGTTATGTAACGAACCCATTCCACTGTGTTGTATCCACTCTTCTCCCACACCTGGAAATCAAGTAAATGTTACACTCGGTTGAAATAGAGGGATGGGATCCAAGTTATGAGCTTATTGACAATGGTTCTATGCCACTCAGTTGCAGTATCATACATGCTAAGCAATCATAATAGTGCAACTTTGAACAGTTGAACAATTCCATTCTAAGATTGGGTTGAGACATCATACTAAAGAAAGATGGCTGTATATACCTTAAGAAATCTGACACGCAATCCTGATGCAGTAAACATAGGGACCTACAGATGAAAATAATCTTATTAGTTGAATTAAAGGAGTCAAAGGTTACAGAATACAACAAAACACTGCTCAAGTAGATAAACTCCTAACTTCATTTTTTGGGTCAGGTCACACATTTACCAAATCTGAAGAAATATATTAAACTATTAATGATATCTTGGCAATATTTTGCCAATAAAATATCGAAGTTTCCAGAAAGTAATGTATTATCATGCATAGTATGCTCTCCTATTCATTGCCAAAATTGTCTCCTGAATTATCATGCATAGTAATTCCATTGTGAAAGCGTTATTATTTTAAACAAATATTCATGAAATGCATCCTTCTAATTATTAAGGAAAAACAGATGATCAAGCTTCTTGTCCGATTACAACAAATCTAAGGGAAAGTATCAGTACAACCCAACTAGACCCACCCTTTTGAATGGGATCACCATTACAAACAGAATACTTTTCTTGATAATTACAAATATAATAATGATACCTGAAATTCCATTTGAATGGGTGGCCTAGTTACTGCCTTCTTATCACCCATTGTAGATATCAACTCAACCTCGGCATTCATTGTTGCCTCTGTTTGTCCTGGAAACTTCCTTATCCTGCAATTTCATAAGCTATTTGATTTTTGTAGTTCAAATCTACAGGTTTGTGCACACTTTTCACCATTTATAGGAAAAGAAATAAATAAGAACAGGCAGCAATTTCCATAACCCATCTTAGAATTTTGATCTAACCCTATTGCCTAGAACCCATCTTAAATTTTTTTTATCTCACCCTACTGCCTAAGCTTCGACTCATTGTGTTAGTTCATTTAGGTTTTGTCAAGCCATAACAAACAAAAACAGTTAAGCGAGAATATACGTTACTCTGTAGTTCAGGCCTACAGAATTGCCTAGATGAAACTTTGCAATAATATTCAACATTTCTCACACTTTTTCACCTATAACATGACATTGTGTTAAAGGTTAATTCAAGCAAAATTTAAGTTATATTATCAACTCATCCATATCCTCTTCAGACTAATTTAACTAAATGTATTATGTAAAGTTGAACCCCGACAGCTAATACACGGTTGGTTTGTTAAGTTCAATTTGGGTTGGCCTGCATGACTGTTGATGGCAAACATACAGGTCATACTGCCATTTGCTAACAAAACATGCAGTTTCCATCAAATCGTCCTAACAGTCAAATATCATATGAAAAGCCAGGAAATTTCAAATAGTCTACCGTACATATATTGTAGGACTATGCAAACGCATCAAAAGTACGGGTCGATACTACAAAAAAGGCCCATAAATAATGAACTTACTTCCAAACCAAACAATCAATGGAAGCATTGTATTTTGCTTTGCCAGTTGTTACTTGAAAACTAGTTTTTGCAGTTTGCTTAGGAACTGGGACCTTCACCACCACTCCCAGAGCAAACATTTTTGCACCATACGAACTCTTCACCTGTAAATTAGAGATTATGTAAATACTTTCATGAAAATAAAAAGAAAAGAAATATACAGCTCAATACTTTTGTGGATATAGAGAGATGGTTGACTACATACATTGACATTGACCTCTATGCGTGTTCTGCCCAATTCTTTGAATGTTGGCAATACTCTGAATGGGAGGTTTACCCCCTCTGTTATACGGTACCTAAAAGAAGTATAAAGTTTAACACCAAACTGCATATTAATCACAATGCAGTTGTAAGAACATCATGTTGTAAATGATAGTTCAGAGTGGAGTTACTTCATCAATTCAAATTCACCATCAGGAGGCACGAAGCTGACAGTCTTCTCAGAATTGAACCTCGTCAGGTTTACACATTGGTGAAAAGTCACATCATCAAGTTCGATCGTCTTCCCACTAAAAAAGAGAAACAAAGCAAGCTTATCATAAAAAAAAATTGTTAGATCATGAAGCTCTGCTAGTTACGTATTGAGTGTACACTTTAATTTGCAAAATATGCAAAGCCTGCAGACAACACAATACTTTAAAGAGCAAACAATACATTCTGCAGCTGAGTTAAAGATCCACATGACACCCGCCAACTACAAAACCAATGATACAAAACACATTGTATTTGCAGAAGGCCAATGACAAATATGATAACTAATTACATGTTGAAATTTAAATGTATTGAACAAAGCCATTGCCCTTAAATCAATTATATCCAACAAAGTTGCACCAAAACACACGCCAGCTTTTATTTCCAAATCAGAACAACAAAACACATTGTAATGCAAAAGGTCCAACTACTTGATTCTGAAACTTTAAAGGAATTGGACAAAGAGATTGCCTTTAAATCAATAATATCCAATAAAAATCCTAGCCCTGATTCCTTAATGGAACAAAAAAATGAAATACATTCATCGAAGAAAAGGTAACTATATTCTTCAACATTGTTCATTTCAGTTTGAAAATGATTGGGTTTTGCAAATAAGAAATCTTGTTTATTTTTTGCCACTGGAAAGAAATGGTCATTGTTTTGTAAAAAAACAATATGCAAATTGGCATGCAAATGGTGAATTACCTAAGAAAGCTTTTCCAAAAAGTATTTAATGAATATAAATAATCTTGCACCTTCTAGAAGGCCTGGCTTTGAGTTGGGATTCCTTTTCCAAGCCAATTTTGTCATTTAACCCTAGCTTCAAGTCAGGCATTCCCGAAAGAAAGCACTTCATGAGAATTTTTCCAGTCACATCACACCTTAGTACATTTCCTTTAACATTGAAGATAAAATGATTAAACAGACATTCAGTTAATTTCCAGAAGCTAAACTGGCAACTTATTGTATTATTCAACTTGGGATGCTTAAAAAATAAAAGATCCATGTGTTCACAACTCCAGTTTGACAAACAAAACTATAAATGAAAATCATCTTCCAACAAAACTATGCTTTATGATAATGTGTAAAAACTTACCTTTAGAGGACATGAGAAGATTAACACTTTCAACTATGTCCAAGAACACCTAAAATTATCTTACAGTTAGCATTCTTTCATTGACAATTTGCTGTTAATAAAGTGGAAAACAAATCCGAGGGACAAAACAAGATCACCTCATTTTTCTTATAATGAAGACCCTCACGTCTCCAGCCAACAGCTCCAGTAACTTGTAGTGTAGCATTTGGGACTGGCTTTTCTGACGCCTTGGTTAAAAGAAAAGTAGGAAGAGAAGATACTAGAAGTTGAGAAGTTCGACAATTTCAACTTAAATAAATCACAAACTGCAACTAGAAGGTGCTTTTAATTACCTTGGAAGAAAATGGAGACCGGATCCCTTCTTGCGTGATATACAGCTTCAAAATTTCAGGCGAAAGGTTCTGGGGGTAGCCAAAATCCATGATTTCTGCAAATTGAGGGAGAAAAGGGAACATAGAAAAACAATTGTACACAAGAATCTACATACAGGAAGATTTGATAAAGATGGAGTGGTTACATAAATTATTAGGTTATCGCTTCATTCTTGTTTTGCTCCCTAAGTTTATTGATTGTACCTTCTTCGATCCTTAAAACTTCACTTTTTGCATAATTTTGATTCTGCCTCTATTTTCTGTTTAAATGATTGAAAGGAACTCCAAGCTGGACCCTGGTTTTCATGACGCTTGCCTGGTATTTCTAGCCCAAATTGAATTAATTTCTTGCCATTTTAGCAAATGTGGGCAGATATTTACAAAACTTTAAATATGCACCTCATGCTCATTTCATACTAAAGATGCCACAGCATAAAGAAACAATAGCAGCTTTTCTGAACCAAAATAGGAAGCTTTAAGCTTCTGGGACAAAAGTAAGATTCATTGCTTTTAGGAACCCAATGCGATTAGAAGTCAATACTCAATATTGCGTTAATGGTATTTCCAAAGTTGGAGATATGGAAAAGTAAAGGAACAAAAATGTTCAAGTTTGTGAGTGTGCGAAGTGCAGGATTATACCGTCAAGTAGCTCATAAATGAGAACAAAATTATTTCTGATAGCATCCTCATCAAAGTTGCCGCCAAAGTAAGACTTAAATAGAACAACAGCCTGCTCAGAGAAAAGAGCAACATGCATTGATACCAATGTTTAGGAAGTTCATGTAATGAGGAGCAGATCTATATACGGACAAACGTAGGCCTATGCCAAGGCTTAAGTTCGGAAAAGGCTATATGGCTTTAATTTTTTACCTGAATAATTAAGACAAATTGTAAAGGAGCCTAGTCTTCAACATATAGTAACAAGGAAGAGAAAATCTTTTTGTCTTATAATTTTGGTAATATTAGCTCTTTGTGCCCATACTTGTGTTACTGTCTGCATGAACCAGTGTATGTAACAAAACATTATAGTACCACCAGTTCTAGTATGGTAAGAACAGGTAGTGGCCGGGACAGGTCTGGTCTTGTAAGAACCTATTAATATATACAAAACCTACATCTCCAAGTACTGATTTGTTCATAAATAGTGATCTTAGAATTTACATTTGCAATAGACAAGCATGTGGAGACCTTAGGTATTGCAAACTATTTTCTTTCCATCAATCTATTCTTTCCTTCTTTAAAATATATTCTTTAAAATATATATATATATATATATATATATATATATATTCTTTCTTTTTTATTATGATCAATATTTTTCCCCCTTTAATAGTTTCATTACCCAATCCAATAAAACCATTCTGGTACTGCAAGTATGTACACCTTAATAGGACGTGACAAATATGGTTTTGATACCACACACCATGAGAAAGGAGATATACCTCGACCACGAATTTGAATGCAGAGGCAGCATTAGCATTGCTACTGACAACAATCACAATATACACATTACTAATTCTCATATAGAGAAAGGAGCATCCCCCGATCTGACGAACAGGACACGTTCCCATTTCTTTCGTTTGCATTATATGCGTTCTGAATGCATCGACCATGTTACCTCTGGAAGCACAAATCATGACCAATTATCAGATATACTGTATGATTTAAACCAATCAGATCTAACTCAAATCTACTTGCATTTGCTCTTAAGCGGAGAAAATTATGGAAGGACATTTCATAGAATTGTAGATCGTAGAAAATAAGAAATGATCCGGAAACTGAAACTATTTATTTTTTTCCAAATCAAGCCAAATATTCAGTTATTGATTAAAATTTTAATAAACTTTTAAATAAACAACGGAAGTAACTCTCTTACCCGACATCGTCCCGATAAAGGCGATTGATTAGAACATCGCCACGGAGATTTAGAAAATATATGGCTGATGCCGCCACCGGCATCTCTTCTCTTCTCCTTAGAAACCCTACAGCACTTAGCAATCGTTTCTTGTTGGATCGAGCTAGGGTATCTCCTCCTTCTCCTTGTACAGAGAAAATTGGGGAGGGGAGGGTGTTGACTGGAGTAGAAGCTTCTTCGTTCCGACCAAAGGCTCCAAATCATTCAAAGACAAATTCTCGTGCGCTCGGCGCATATGTGGTGCACGGACATCGTGAATTACAATTACTTTTTGTGGGGCCCGCCCTTCATCTACCCACTACCCAGGGCCCAGGCTGATAAACAGCTACAGTTGAAACCTTCGCCGTTCTAACAAAATGTCACGAATATTGAAATAAAAGTTGATTTTAGCAGCAATTAAGGAAGATGTGGTTCATACTGTAATCCTTAATCTATGCATATATCGGCCTCTCTTGTATATAATTATAATATCACATTCATTTTTTCTTGGTACTAAAATAAAAGATCAGCATTTTAATCTTCTCTCATCAACAATGAATATATATATGAGTTGACAAGTTGTTTATGTATTGTGGTTACGGAACTAACATATATACTTACCATCCTTTATATAATTATTTAAAATTAGTCTCAAGCGATTTATTGTGTTATTTTTCTCCCGAGACATCTCATTTTTCTTTTGAAATTCATGTTCTCCAAATAATTATTTTTATTTCTTGTGTAAGATAATTGTCTTGAAATTTGTGTCATTTAAAACATTTTGTATTTGTTAATAAGCATTCTTAAAAAAAATTGTGGGACCGCATATTCAATATGCAGATCCCAATCTGAAGCTGCGGATCGAGACTACATCGACCGTGAGACCGTCTGAGTCTCTCTTTCCTTGTTCATCCATTCATTCTCTCTCTCTACTTACTGGCGCAGGCCCAGGCCCAGGCCCACTACTAAAAAAAGATAGAATAGAGAGAAATATCGAAGAAAATAACAAAAAGAACAAACTGATACAATACGATACGAGCAGGTAGGTAGAGCTTAGCTTCCGCTGTCTCCTTGCGCAGTTGCGCATCAGAGACCTAGCCTAGGTGATAAACATCAGCTTTCGCGTGCTATTTATTTCTCAAATTATTCGCCTCTTATTAATTGTTACTTGCGTACAGTACACCTCCTGTGTTCTTATCGGATCGAATTTTTCAGTCAGTGTTTGAAGCCCCTATACCTATAGTATAGTTGTCTCTCATGGCGACTCAACTAACAAATGGCAACGATGCTGATCAGGTACTTCCACCAACAAGTTTAAAAATCAAATCGATTTTTAATTGGTTTGCTTATTACCTTGTTTGTTTCTTTGAACATAATATATTATATGCGCTGTCATGTCTCTTGAATGGAGTTCTCCTTTAATGGATCCTTTCATTTCTGTGCGCTCAAATCAGGGACTTTAGGCCTTCTAATGGATTGACTGGCTGCTCACTTTGTTCATTTGTAGGTTTTGGTAGAAGAAAAAGGTTTTGCAAGGACATTAATTCTAAACAGGCCTCGGCAACTGAATGCACTGTCCTATACAATGGTATCATCACTATCTAACAATAATCAATCCTTCTCCATATAACAATTTAATTTCTCACCTGCTAATATTTCAAAATTTCTTCTCAGATTACTCTCTTGTTGAAGAATTTCAAGGACTTTCAAGAGGATCCAAATGTAAAGCTGTTAATATTGAAGGTAATATATATTGCCTATCATCTTCTGATTTTTAGTGAGGTTTCTTCTTTTCTTTCTTAATTACAACCGTGCCCTTTGGTTTAGGGTAAAGGAAGGGCATTTTGTGCTGGAGGTGACGTGGCAGCAGTTGCACGTGGTATTTATTTGAGTAATAATTGGTTTAATATATTGTCTAGATACAATACAATCTATATTTCATAACTTGTAATGTGCCTTTTGCCTTTTCTACAGCTGATTGGACTGTTGGGGCTGATTTTTTCAGGGATGAATTTACATTGAATTACCTAATTGCTACTTCCAACAAACCTCAGGTAGGATAGGCTTTTTTGAGAAACCATCTCCTATTGTACCTCTTATTATGTTAATGCTCTCATTGTTATAGTTGCATTTCTAAAGGTTTCTCTTCTTGATGGGATTTGCATGGGAGGTGGAGCTGGTGTGTCTATCCATGGCAAATTTCGAGTTGTTACAGAGAAAACAGTAAGAATTTTCATTTTCATCTATTGTATTAAATATCTCTGTATATTGTATTAGAGGTAAGGCTGATGCTGCAAAGTATAGTTTAGTAGTTTTATAGTCTTTAAAATACTGCCTGGGACAGTGGCACCTATGCATTCTAGTTTGTACCTGAATATGTTTAATATACCAAATAATGGAGTGTGCCCATAGCGATGGCATATATTACAACTCCCCAACTGATATGTAGCTGGTAAGTTACTAATAAGCCAGCACAGGAAAGAAGCTAACATATTGATGAAATTGCAGAGCAAACTCTACCCCTCTGCCAGTACTTTATACAATACTAGTACAGCAATCAATACTGAACACACTTTAATCTATTTTTAAGGTTTTTGCAATGCCAGAGACAGCACTGGGTTTGTTTCCTGATATAGGTGCCTCTTATTTCTTATCAAAGCTCCCTGGTTATTTTGGTAATTTTCTTCTATTTTGTCCATTTAACAGTAGTAAAATACATTTCCAATCTACATTGGATGTTTTTTTCTTAACTGATTAATTTATTCTATATTTTTTATTTTCAGGTGAGTATGCTGGCCTAGCAGGTGTCAGGCTTGATGGGTCCGAAATGCTAGCATGTGGCCTCGCAACACACTTTGTACATTCGACAGTATGTTTTAATTTCAATTAAAATTAATATTAGGGAGTAAACTGTAATTTTTCCCTAGGCATGGATTGTCTTTAATACACAGAAATGGAGTACTTTTGAAAGTTCTTTTCATGTTCACAGAAACTGGCTTCATTAGAGGAAGCCCTTGCTCAGTCGGCAACCTCTGACCCTTTCACAGTTTGTGGAATCATTGATCAATTTTCTCAAGATGTACCAGTGAAAGAGACTAGTGCTCTTAATAGGTACAGATTCTATTTCCACTCTAATAAACTTATCACTTTAAACATTTTCTCTTATGGGCTATTGTTTGGGTAATTTTAGGCTGGAAATTATAAACAAGTGCTTCTCCAAAGGAACAGTTGAAGAAATTTTATCAACTCTTGTAAGTATTAAGACTATTTCTTAATGCATTTGGGCATCTTACTGATTTCCTTTTTATAATTTGATTTTCTCCATCTTCAAGGAAAAAGAGGCTTTGGAAGTGTCTGACAAATGGCTTCATGCAGCAATTGAGTCACTTAAGAAGGCTTCACCTACCAGTCTAAAGATATTCCTAAGATCAGTATGTCTTCTATATGAGCTTAGGGGCTGAACCTTTTATTTTCTTTGAAAAATAACTTGGATTAAAATGATTATTCTAAGAAGTTTATTTGAATTGTCTTTTTACCTAAATATTTCTGTGAATCAGTATTAAAAAAAAATAAAAAATAAAGAAAGAACAAGTACAGGATTATTTTACTTCTGTTCTAATTTTCTTAAGATCTAATTATTAATTTTAGCAATATTGATCGGCAATTCGTATTAATCCATCCATTATATATCCATTTTTTGTTATACTAATTTAATTTATTTTGGTGCAGATAAGGGAAGGAAGAATGCAAACTGTTGGCGAGTGCTTGACCAGAGAGTATAGAATGGTCTGCCATGTTTTACGTGGTGATTTCAGCAAGGATTTCTTTGAAGTAAATATAAGTTCTTTGCAAAGAAAGACATCTAATTATATATTTTTATATTCCTATTTAAGCCTCCATCTTTTTTGTGAAAGGAAAATAATATTTTCAATTGCAGGGTTGTCGCGCTATTTTGTTTGACAAGGATAGAAACCCAAAGGTAGAAATATACTTTATTTGTGTGTGTTGATATTATCTAACAAATCTATTATATTTTGGTGTTGCTTCTGAGTACTGTTTGGTTCTTACCCCAGACTATAAGCTAAACTTGAGACAGGTTAAAAAAGTCAGTGCCTTGATGTTTTCTCTGTTCTGAGAATCAAATTGTGGGATTAATGAGTTGTGTGTGTGTGTGTGTGGGAGGGGGGATTTGAGAGGTGCATAATTTCTTGTCTGTTGGTAAATTTAATTACCAGCCCCCCTTGCTGGGCAAGAATCTGTGAAAATATCAAGCAAAAGACATGGTTGTTCTCCAATATATCTTACCTGTGCTCTCTCTCACTGGTTCTAACTCATCAACCATGCTTACTTTCTGGTTCCAGCGTTGGGTAGGAATGAAGGAAGAATAGTGCTAATTCCCACCGTTATCTCCATATAATTCCTCAAAAAGTTATTCTGCTTCATGGTGACAAGAAGTTTAATTTGTGATGATTTTTGTAGTGGACTCCATCTAAATTGGAGCTGATTGGTGATCAGGCGGTTGACAAATATTTTTCTAAAATTGAAGATTCAAACTGGGAAGATTTAAAACTTCCCCTGGGGCGCCGATCGAGCACCAAGTTTATTTCAAAACTTTGAATACCGGAGCAATGGATGCAAGTAGAATAAAACATAACTCTTTATTTTATGAGTCTTGTTGTACTACAAGGGATGGTTCTGTCCTCATAGTAAAAGTTAGATTAAATTAATAAATTGTAAAAGCTGGATTAAATCAATAAATTGTTATCTTTTTGCCAGTGAACCTCATTTAGTATCAAAACATTTTAGTACAATTTGACAAATTAGCCCCTCTCGTCTCGTCTGTCATAATTTGTGAAGATTTTCATTTCATATTTACAATTGTACATGTTAATGCACGTCATGGTGGGCCCACTAACTTGAACTTTCTAAACTGGCATATAATAATAAGTCTTTTGATAATTAATTATTCCTTTGAATTAAGAAGAAGAGGAAAGGCTGTTAACATGATTAGTCAACAATCTTATCTGTAACATGATAAGATCCCAGTTTAATTTAACGCTTACATACTACATAAAATAATTGAAATAGAAGCTAGATCACGACAAACAATCTCCATGATCAAATTTCAATTTGGTGTTTTCATGCTGCGAGCTTGCAGGTAAAGGTCCTCCTTTCATACCTAATTATACAATTAAATCTTTAATTGATCCTATCTAAAAGATAGAGAGAGACCAGCTTGAAAACAACATGCAATATGTCAAACACCAAATTGAAGTACGGACATATCAAAAGATCTCGGTCAAGGCAGCCGCAAATTAACGACCTTAATGAACTCTTCAAATCTCAGATCAGAGAAGTAATAGGTACATAGGAGGCCAGCGAATCATGCGAATTTTCAAAAACAAATTAAACTCGAGAGGTCACCTATAATTATTTCAGAGAGTAACAGTATACTAGATATTATATATTATCCTTCATGATATTTAAAGACAATCGGAAATACAAAAATACAGAAATACAGAAATATATTACAAAAAGACTGTACAACTTAAATTTACAAATCAAGATACTTACACAGCTATTACAACTTATAAATACAATAAAACCACAACAAAAGTGGAACAATGTCTTCCCATGAAAAAAGAAAAGAAAAAGTGAAACAATGTCGTGCACTCCCCTCCTACTATACCTCAAATGTCACAGATACCCTGCGAAATACAAGGTACCTCAAGATAATATTTTATTAGAGGCACACCACACTTGACATTTTGAGGTTTTATTAAGGATGCATATGACATTGTCCAAATAGATATATTATGGCCTAGCACAAACTCTTAAAAATTGCAAACTTGATGCCTGGAATGACACCACCAGGCTTACTGATCGATACAAAGGGTAGAAACTTAGACAATATCAGATGCGGATCTTACTTCTCTTCTATTCTTAATGGGTCGAAACACAGAGCAAATCCAGAACCAGAATCCACCGCCCTGCTTTTTCTTGTTGTTTGTCTCTCTTGAGGCAACCAAATCAGCCATATACTGAACAACAGCCTATCATATTGGAAAAAAGAAAGACATTAATAAATAAATCAAAGTTATAAATTACTGGCTAATTTAATCCTTTTTAAAATATGAGATTTTATACAGGATGATGAGTTGATTATGCAGTTAGTAATTAGAAACTATTACTAGCCGATCCAAACAGTACTAATGTAAAAAACTAGGTAATTCAATTGAATGCCCAAAATTTGGAAAAGTATGATATAAATGTGCTCATAACAAGTTTGTCTAATGTAATTTTATAAAGTAGAATACACAAGTTCAATTATAACCCTTTAATGAATACCCTTACAGAAGTTTCTAGATCTGCTTCTATACCAAGGTACACAAACTCGGAGCAAATTAGATAACATTAACAATAATGCATAATTGAAAAACTTAAATAACAGGATTTTCTGAGCGAGATACCAATATGAATACCTAGGCCAGTACTCAATTTATTGGCTTTATAAAAATATTTGCTCTGCAATCCAAGGAATATCACACCACTCATACTGGTATCTGGAAAAGATTAGCAAGATACCGAGGCAACAAATACTTAAAAAATTCAGGAACTTAATTACAAAAATACTAAAATATATGGTTGATGGTTAATTTTGAAAAATCCATGGTGATAACTTAAATTGAATAACTTAAGAGAATAAAAAATACCTGAGCTCCCAACTTGACAATTTCTCTAGGTGGTACCTCTAGAGGGGTCTCGTCGGCATTAAAAATGCGAAGCTTTGACAAAAACCTAAATGAATCAGGCAGAACACGTATCTGATCACTACTGATATCCAGCTCTTCTAGCATCTCAAGATTCCCAATTGACCGAGGCAACATGCGCAAATCGGCAAAGTTCCTTGATACATTCAATCTCACCAGGCTCGTCACCAAGCAGAGACTCTCAGGTACAGATTCGAGTTCGTTAAAGCTCACATCTAATTCTCTCAAACTTGCAAGTGATGACATCGTGGTTGGTAGACTTTTTATTCTATTATAGTGTAGGGTTATGGTTTGTAATTTCTCGAGCTTGCCGACTGCCTCAGGTAAAGCTTTCAGATGGTTGAAATCTAATCGGAGCTCCATTAAGGAAACACAAGACCCAATAGTGTATGGCAGTTCTTGAAGTTCATTTGTCTCAGCATTTAATCTTTTCAAGTTGATCAAATTACCAATTGAGTCAGGTAGTGTGGAAAATTGGTTTGAGCTGAGGTTAAGGTCAATTAAATTTACAAGTTTGCCAAATGTAGTTGGAAGTGATGCAAGCCTGTTTGCATGTAAATCAAGTTCCGTCAGGTTGCACAAATCACCAAATGAGTCAGGTAGGTTTATTAACTGGTTTGAGTGCAAATCGAGTTTTATTAGGGACTTGAGGTTGCCAATGGAAGTTGGAAGGGCTGTAATTCGGTTTTCTGACAAGTCAAGTTGCGTGGTTTCTTCCAACTTACCAAGTGAGGATGGAAGCCATTCAATCTGGTCAGTTAATTTTCCCCTTAGGTTCAAAACCTGGGTTACTTTTTTGGCTGAGGATTCAATTACACTTGCAACTTGAATTAGACTCAGCTTCTCCGGTTCCCCTGATCCTGCAGTTTTTAATTTGATAGATTAGTAAGTAGGATTAAACTAATAGAGATTATTGATGGTATATTTAGTATGCATATGGTAACAGTTACGAGAGAAGGAAGGAGACTGTATTCTTCACGGAAAAAAAAATGCAATACTTATACTACCTCATAAGAGCACTATAATTCAGTTAGCTAATACAATTACAAAACGCAAAAAAGAAAAAAGAATAACAGGACTGTTCTGTAAATGTACCCTTCTTCTTCTTCTTCTTCTTCTTCTGTAAATTTACGGTTATTTAATGTTGTTATACTGTTATTCCACATTAATGTGTTTCAGTCAAGACTGCTGGAATTTGAAAGTGCTTAAGTCTATTATTATTGTTGTTAGTGCTTAAGTCAGACTATTATTTTGTTGCCTTTTTTTCTAAAAATAAAAAAATTAAATAATAACAACAACAGAGAGAAAAAGTAAAATACATTTTTACGAGAGACTTCTTATTTTATCTCATAGAGAACAGTAGGAAATCCTTGAAAAGTACACAATAAGTGCGCACACAACCTTTTGCTACCACATTGAATTTGCATTTTAGCAATTAATCATTAACTTATTAATTTCAGAAGGCATAAATCCTGGAAAACGAAGACTCTCTCTACCTTATTATGCTACATGTGTGTGTGTGTGTATGAGAGAGGGAGAGAGAGAGGAGTAAACCTTCAGAAACTTCAGATTTTAAGGAGTCAACTTTGACATCATCTCCGTACCCTGCTTCTTCTCTGAAGCTAAAAGCTCTTTCAGTCTCTTCTTTGTTGTTGACAACCTCATCGAATGTGACCACAACAGGCTCATCATCATGCGGGTTTACTGTCTTAGAGGCTCTCTGGATCAATTCGTCGAACACCTGGAGCCTCTTGTCCAAATTGAGCACATGTACTGCCTCCTTGATCTGTTCATACGCCATGAGAGAGATCCAGTTCTTCTTGGCCTCTTTCAAAACGAAAAAGAGCTCCTCTGGCACTTCAGAGATCCTCTCCATTTTGTCCAGTTCGCGCAGTCTAGCCTCTTCTTCTGATTTTGAGGAGTCAATAACAGATATGGCTGCTTCGACTTCTTCAATGGCTGGTCTTGGTGGCAGAGAGCGATAGAGAGAGGCAAGCTCGTCTATTAGGTTCGCTACTGCTGGTTTCATCGCCATGCTTTTCAATTTCATTACACTATTACAGCGAGCGAGAGAGAAGTAATTCTGTGGGCAGAAAGAGAGAGAGACGCTTATCACTGCGACTTAAATGACAATCAGAAAGGGTCTTTGTGAAAATTCTTCGACGCTGAATTTTCACTGTTTACTTTCTTTTCCGAATCCGTATCCTCTCAGGTATTGTAGAGGATCACCCTCACTTTACGGTTTGGGATTCGGGTCACCATAGGTGACAATATTTTGAGCTTTGAGATTCGTGTCAAGTTAAAAAGAACGGTCCAGACCTAGTAATTGTAAAAGATTCCCTTATTAGGTATTGGAGAGGATGTGAATTTATTTCTTCTTTTCCGAGGGAAAATTATCAGGAGATCCCTACAAAAGTGAAAAATCTGTATCTCACATGTACGGATGCCACGTCTTGCAAGTTGCAATCAAGGCCGGGCCGTTATAAGGAATTTTTTTTAATAAACCATAAATAATTAAATTATTTTTAGGGAACTAATATGATTATTTTTTTTTTTTAAAAACCATAAAGACCGGACGGTCCGTCCGGTCTCAAAATCAGTTTTTCTCCAGATCGGATGGACCATTCAGTCTCACTTTTTTTTTTTTTTTTTTTAAAAAAAAAACAGAAAACTTTAAATTTTTTGTATTAAAATATTAGAAATGTTGAATATATTTCTTTGAAAATAGATGAAATACAATATAATTTGATTTATTAGAAAGACTGTAACAAATAACCTGGATCAATATTTTCAGATCGGATTTTTCGCGGCTGTAAGAAAAATTAATATATTTCTTTATGTGTTATTAGAAAAAAATAAAAATGCTTAGATTCTGAGTTATTGATCCCGGTTCAAAAGTCACTTCTAGGTAATCCATAAAATATTGTGATCATTCTATGACATTTAATTTATAAAAAGTAATATCTATTTTGAGAATTCTTTTTGAATAATAATCATTAAATAACTTAAAGTTTTTATTTTTTTTTTTCAAAAATAGATACAACTTTTTATAAATTAAATGTCCTAGAATGATCACAATATTTTCTGGATTACCTAGAAATGACTTTTGAACCGGGATCAATAACTCAGAATCTAAACATTTTTATTTTTTTTCCAATAACACATAAAGAAATATATTAATTTTTCTTACAGCTGCGAAAAACCCGATCTGAAAAATATTGATCCGGGTTATTTGTTGCAGTCTTTCTAATAAATCAAATTATATTGTATTTCATCTATTTTCAAAGAAATATATTCAACATTTCTAATATTTTAATACAAAAAAATAAAAAAATTTAAAAATTTTCTGTTTTTAAAAAAAAAAAAAAAAAAGTGAGACCGAACGGTTCGTCCGATCTGGGGAAAAACTGATTTTGAGACCGGACGGACCGTCCGGTCCTTATGATTTAAAAAAAAAAAAAGTAATCATATTGGTTCCCTAAAAATAATTTAATTATTTATGGTTTATAAAAAAAATTCCGTTATAAGTGTACAATGCAACTTTTTTAATTATTAATATTATTAATCTGTATTTATATATGAGGTAATGAGGATAGGATATATTCATGGTAGCTGTTGATTGCGTCAAGAGTTTTACGGTGACAAGCAAACCATGATTGATTCCATTACCGTTATGGTATGGATTATGGAACTATGGGTAGATGCAATGTATCAGTAGGTAAAAAGGTTGAAAAACAGGTAGATAAGAGGCGCCTATATGTGTCTTTGTCAGTAGACCAAAAGACTCGCTACATGGTGTGCTGTAAACAAGCTCGCAACAAAGGAAATAATCCTCCAACTGAAGATGTGAGATGTCGCTAGAAGAGGAAGTTGGATCCCAGGCAGCTTGGCTTGGCCTTGGAAATCGCTAGAATTCCTGTTTCAGCTGCACGACAAAAAGCACCCACTTTCATAAACGGCTGTCCGTTTAGATCCCAAATTCCCAATTCACCGATACAACTCCTTCAACGGAGAGCAGCGCACTAATCTTAATTTTATCTCTTGATCATGCTCTGAATGAAGCTAAATTAACACTGTCAATAATTTTACCCATGAATCACAATTTTGTTGTACCTCAATTCTATATAAGTTTGGAGCTAGATGTAATAATTAGATGGGCCGTCTCAAATTAAGATTGATTTAAATGATTGTCTAATCGTGGTTTTTTAGATCCGATTAAATTCGGGTTCAAAGATTTGTCAGATTATTATATATATAATGTTTTATGTATAATAAGTCATATGTTCAATCATTTTTGGATTTCGAATCATTTGTGTTTGGACTAAGTCGGGTTGGGTTCTAGTTGTTCGACTTCGGATCATTCAATTTAGACTAATATAGATTTTGAGTTGCTCAATTTTGGTGGAGTTTTGAGACGTTTTGACTTCAGATCGATATGGATTTCAGATTGCTTAGATTTGGACCAAACCAGATTTGAATCATTTTGATTTTTTTTTCTCAAGTTCAAGTCACTAAGCATTATTGCTAGATCAGAATTCAGAACTCTTCATCTCAAATAAAACAAAATCAGGTTAATTATCTGACCATCAAGTTAAATTATTAGATCCATTTGAAAATAGAAAAAACCCATAAAATTACAAACATAAATTAATACAAATTCAATATTCATATTATAATATATTATTATTATTTTTTTGTCAAACCGCCCGTAGGCATATATAATCTCTTATTCTCTTCACTAATTTGTAAGGACTATTATATTACTTTCCATTGAATATAATTGAAACGAATTGATTCTCAAATCACACCAAATTTGAAATCTAATACTACATAGCATTAACCTTAAATGGAATTATAATTAACATTGTATTACTATTAATTTAGATAAGCTGAAGAAACTTTAGGATAACTCATTATCATATATAGTTGGGGTTATTGGATGCTCTTTTTGGTGTCTTTCCATTGACTTGTAATTATTACGAATTTTAATTCATATATTTGGGGATGCACATGTATCAACAAGAGTGACTTAATTGTACTAAAAATTAGGGTAATGATTTTAACAGAGCAGTTTTAATTAACTCCATGTAGCACACAAATTAATTATATACAATGTTATTAAGTTTTTTTTTTTTAAAAAAAAAGGCAAAAAAGCTCATTTCATTTCAGAAATATAATAAATACAAGGACTAGTTCTTATCTATCCATTAGGCTGGAGTTCATTATTCCTCCTTACAAACCAAAAATTTAGTGAAATGCAATATAACCGCCAAATTTTGCTATTAGCAAGGCATCAAAAGTATGCTAAATTTGCTAAAACTAAGCCACAAAGTTTTGGGCTAAGGCTAAGTATAACTATATGACAAAATTGGTGAAGCATCTTCATTTTCTACTAAGATAACACATCGGCAGCAGCAATTCCTTGTTATCCAGAGACCTCTACACCCGAGTGGAAAGACACTAGCTCCATCGGCATGTATTGGTTCAAGGAAATTGCATCTTCTATGACCGGTAGCTACTCTCCAACAGCATTCTTGACTTTCTTACTCATGTTTCTTGCCCAATAAGAACAAAGAAATTTAATTAGTAAAATCAGATTTCTAGCACTTTTAATAGCACAAACATTGAAACAAACCTCATTCCTATGTTTCCACAAACTTCAACTAACTGCATTAAGGATAATTAAGAATCATGTTCTATCTATGACACTGAGAGAATATGCAAATGCAAGTATACTATCTCAAGTTGTCCATGATTGCATTATAAATTGACTTTTTCCTAATCAAAACCAAATTTGTTGAGCTAATGTACAAGTGATAAAGAGATGGTCAATCGATTCATGGTGCAAATAGAACTGACATTTGGGGTCTCCAACCCACCCTTGAATGACTAAATTGTCTTTGGTTAATAGTGTATTATGCGAAACTAACTACATGAATACTCTAATTTTTTGTGGTACCAGCAAGTTTCATCATATCATTGAATGTTTTGGTTGATACTCACCAAAGTTAAGAATTTTATAAATCGAATGAGTTGAAAACTTCTCTGAGGCTTTCCATTTCCACTCAATTTTGTCGTGTGAGTAACTGAATGAAGTGGAGCTGATTAGATGTAGTAATTATGTCCATTTCTGAAAATCTATTCCTACTAATGAAGTTCTAAATTTCACTAATTGTCATTGAGAGTGTATCACATCAGCTAAAAGTATGTTTGAGTTTGTACATTGAGTAAACAAAAGTGTAATACCATATGCTGCATAAACTCAAAATTATTCTGTTAAAATATAACTTTTCTCTAAAATAATATATCTAGCAAGTCAATGCTACATACTAAAATATATATATCTAGCAAGTCTTGTAATACTACTAGTACAACAACTGGACGGCTTCTTCCTTTAGAATACCTTGCTCGTATGGCTGACATTTTTTATTTTTTAATATGGTTCTGATAGCTGACATATAACATAAATAATTGACATATCTCCGTCACAAAATATTACATATATATTTGATCATCAATACAGTAATTCAAATTAAATGGCGTGTCATTGTTTATTTATCTAGTTGAAAAAATTATGCAGAATTCATTGATGATTAAAATATCTAAAGAGAGGGAAGGGTGAGGAACTTGCACAAATGAGAACTTTCATTCTTACAAATCAACCCTAGAAAAGTGACTATATTCATCTTGTGGAAAATTAAAAAAAAAATACTTTAGATATTGAATGAGTTTATGGTATTATTATGTATAGCATCAATCAGGTGAAGCTACAACTTTAAATTTCAATATGAAGTATTTGAATGGTCGATCTGAATTGCTCAATTCGATTTACACATCAAAATTTTGTAAGAAACTAAAATTTACATTTAAAAAAAAAAAATCCTTTTACTAATTCTAGGATAGAGAGAAAAGAACTGATTTCCGTTCAATATAAAGAAATAGAATAGTTTTTCTCCCAATGCGAAAAATAGGACCAAAATACAAATTTGATTTCTACAAAATTTTAATATGTAGATTGAAATTGAGTTGTCGAATGAATTTAGTTTTTGGATATTGAAAATTGAGTTATAGATTCATATATAGCATCGGCTGATAGGTGCCGTGCATATGTAGCTAGGTTGGAATTATTTTATATATTTTTATGAAGATTATATCCTATGGGGTTGACATGCATGCATTTTATATATAAAATCAGTAGTAACTGCACCAAATTAAACGATGATCGATGATATTGAATTCAGATTCAGTGCAAATCTTGAAATGAATGAATTATGAACCCCCATATTTGAATGTTGAGAGTACTCGACCTCCTTGGTAGTTGGTACGGTTCGGTACCGCAAAAATATAATATTAGTAGCTAGTTGCATTCAGCTGATACTTTTTCTGGTACAAAAGGTAAATACCCCCCTGTTCTATGCTCTCCCTACAGTACAGTTGGAAATAAATGTTATATATATCCTGTAAAATGACACTTGCCTGGAATCTAAACCTCTCAAGCCTAAATCAAACCACCCCAATTACAGGGAAATTGCTAATATATTCACCTTTCATGGCACAATCAGTTTCTCCTTTACCTTCCCTTTTCATGACCTGATTGACACACCAAATCACTGTCACTAGCTAACAAGTCAAACTTGAAAAAACGAAGCCAAGTAATTGGAGCTGTCTCTGTTCTTCATTAGAAGAAAACCCGAGTTTTTTCGTATTAATTTATTTTTTAATCAATTATTGCATTTTTTTCAATAGTCTAATTGTAGTTGTCCTGTTACGCGTCTACATTATATTTGTCAAAGAAGAACAAACATAACAGCATTTTGTTTATAGTAAGATCTTTTTTTAAGGTTTAAGAAATGATATTAGAGTAATTCTCTATTTAGATAGCCACCAATCAACAGCCAATAAAAATTTCTCCACAAGGCAAGCATCCTACATTGCTACAAGTAAAAAGGAATAATAATTTGCTTACTAATATGGAAAATTTGTTTTTAAAAGATAGTGCTTACCTTCAAAGTGAAAATCTTATAAAAAAAACTTATTATGTTCTACAGTTCTAGTGCTTATGTGCTTCTTAATACAGTAAACTATGTGATTGCTCTTAAGAGTTCAAAATATCAGGGAAGCATTTTTTTTTTTTTTTTGATAAAATCAGGGAAACAATTTGGTATCTAAATAAGGTACCAAGGAGTACCAATTCTAGAAACAAAAATGCATGTGACTCAAAAAACAATATTTATATAATTTTTTTTTGCACAATTAATTCAACGGACCAACGATTTCCCCATACAACTGGAAATGTATGGCTCAAAATCAATGCATCTTTGCTCTACGAAACCTAATATGGAGTTTAATTAATTTGGCCATCAAAATGTCACTTTCTAAGTAGGATTCATGTGACCTGATATTGACAAGCCTTTCCTTTTTATAGAAGAGAGGTGTTGCCAACTTCACAGAAAACAACTGCTTCTACTACACTCTTCACACAATACAAAGATAGCAAAACTAGACTCTGCAATTGATTCCTTCCCCTCATATATAGAGGGTTCGACACATGAACTAAGAACATTTTAAAGTCTTATGGTGTTTGCACAACTTCATTGGGCCATGTCGATGGCTGGAAACCTCTCCTTTCATGAAACAAAGCAAACTTGGTTTCCAAGAATGGAGAAGTTCATTCTGAAAATAAGTACATTTTTTGTTTCATTTTTGAAAACTTGGTACCTAATTGGAAGGGAGGATCCGAGACGAGTGGTGCATGCCGTAAAGGTCGGTGTGGCACTTACACTGGTTTCCTTCTTGTATATATTTCAGCCATTGTTTGAAGGTATCGGTAAAAATGCGATGTGGGCCGTCATGACTGTGGTTGTGGTGCTTGAATTCACTGCTGGTAAATTTCAATTTAATCTCTTCTGTTTGTTTTCTAAAAAGGAGTCATACTCAGGAATTTCATTTTAGGTTTTGCAGTAAAAAGGGATGAAACATGCCCATGCCCTGCAAATCTTAAAAATAAAGAAGACTGAGGCTATGATACTATGTATAGCGCGGATTGGTCCATACTACAAATCAATAGCTCTATTTTTGAAGTCCCAACAATTGATTTGAACTGTTCAACCTTACCTACATATGAAAATGCACTTGCAGATCAATTTTTTTTTTTTTTTTTTTTTTTTTACAATTTTGTAACGTTTTTTAGATAGGTAGAAAAACACTTGATCTAACAATTCTAGACCAATCAAATGTAGTGATTTTCTACCTATCTAAAAAAAAATAGTAAAACCATTCTAAAAAATGTAAAATTTGGTTAGCAAGTACATTTTCATATGAACACCATGTTGAACGGTTCAAATGACTATTTGAACTTTAAAAACGAAGATATTGATCCATAGTACAGACTAATCCGTACTATGCATAGTACAATAGCCTCACTCAATAAAGACTAAAACAGTGTCCCTATTTCTCACTCATATAGTTAAACATGCAAATTCTAGAAAGATAGGTTATTGTGGATATTACTCTTTTATCTCATTTTTCAAGGTATTATGGCACATCTTCAGATCTTCTGTACAGAAGAAATCCCCCCTTAATTAATTACTACTATGCTTTGTTTCTTTTCTCTAAATTTTATTTATACATGCTCTATTTGTAGGAGCCACTCTTTGCAAGGGACTGAATAGAGGATTTGGGACATTATGCGCAGGGTCTCTAGCATTTCTTATTGAAGTTGTAGCTGAGAAGTCTGGAAAAACACTTCGTGCATTTTTTGTCGGAGCATCAGTCTTTATAATAGGTATATAACAAAATTGCTTACATTGAGGTTTCACTGAGGCTAAATTTGTTTACATTGAGCTTAATCAACCAATAACCACATAGAATTAATGGTGACTTGTACTTACTATAAGCATTAAGTGATATTTTGCTGTGTAGCAACCAAAAATGATGCCGTTGGATTGCAGTAACTATAAATGAAAGAATATTTAAGCAAGCTAATTTTTGTGATCTATATTTTTTACAGGATTTGGTGCCACATATGTGAGATTCCACACAAAAATTAAAAGAAACTATGATTACGGGGTGTTGGTTTTTCTACTGACATTTAATCTGATAAGCGTCTCCAGCTTTCGGGAAGAGAATGTTGTACCATTGGCACGTGACCGCCTCTTCACCATTGCTATTGGTTGTGGCATTTGCCTCTTCATGAGCCTCATTGTTTTTCCAAATTGGTCGGGTGAAGATCTTCACAATTATACTGTTCGTAAAATTGAAGGATTAGCTACTTCAATTGAAGGTTAGATATCTGTCACTTCTAAAAAATATCTGTCAAATTATTTTGATTTTATGTCAGAGTACTAATACTACACATGATTTTTTGTCCTGAAACAATCACAAAGTGTTCGTTCAACTATCATCACTTCACTTAGAAGACATATTGTAGAGAAAGCTTATGCTAACACCAGCGTAGTTGTTCAATAACCGCAAACTAAGATGCATATATAACAGTATATTGTGTCTGATAACATCTTAAAAAATGAATCCAGCATGTGTAAGTCTCTATTTTCACGACGAAGACAAGGATGGAAACATTGTTGATGTGAAAGCAACCAAGGAGATGATATCCAATGGCTATCGGCTTGTGTTGGATTCGAAATCAAGCGATGAGAACCTTGTAAGTTCTTATTTTACATGATTTGATTTTCTCATAAGTATTAATAATAATGACAAATTAACATTTCTATCTTAATTATGTTGAAACAAATTAGGCATTGTTTGCAAGCTGGGAGCCGCGCCACTCAAGACACTGTTATAAGTACCCATGGCAACAGTATGTCAAGCTTGGTACTGTGCTTAGGCATTTTGGCTATACAGCTGTATCTCTTCATGGATGTTTGGAATCTGAAATACAGGTAATTATAATTCAATTTAAATAAAAGTAATAAACCCAGAATATATATATAGATTGAGATGTCTGGCACCAATGACACTAATCACAGTATAATTCTACTTTGTTGACATACGGGTGTGAGGAAACCAAAGTAGATAAAAAGATAATATATCTACTAATCCAACTTATTAAACTTATACAATGCCCCTAATAGTGCATCCTATTGATATAATAGCTATCTGCCAAATATATACAGCTTTATCTACTCATTTTACAGTATATCTGAAAAGGTGAACCCCCTTTAATTACATACAGAATTATATATATCTAAACCATTGATTTAGATATAATATCACAGTACTAGCTACCAACTAATCTATGAGCAGTATTAATTTACATCATTACATGCATCTATCTTTGCCTTCATAACCACTTAAATTTTCATTGCATGGTTGCAACACTCTCAAAGACCACGCCATCCGTCAGAGCGCTGTTTCGAGGCCCTTGCATCCAAGTTGCCAATGAAGTCTCCAAAGTTCTCATAGACCTGGCCTCCAGTTTACGGACCCACCGCCGGTGCTCCCCTGACGTCCTCTCTGACCACCTCCATCAAGCCCTCCATGACCTCAACTCTGCCATCCGTTCACAGCCCCGACTTTTTCTGAATCCCAAAAACAACCGTTCTGCTGCCAAACATGCAACTAATAACAATTGGATGGTGTCACTTCCTTCAGCTAAGACCGATGTAGCCGCACTGCTAGAAAAGAGAAACAGCAACATCAATGGCAACACCAACAACACCAACAATAGCAACAAAGCGAAGCCTCAGCCGGTGCTGAGACCAACTCTAAGCAAGATAGCTATGCTGAGTCTGGAGTTCTCTGAGGCGCTTCCTTTTGCTGCATTTGCGGCACTTTTAGTGGAGATGGCGGCAAGGCTAGAGCTTGTTATAGAGGAGGTGGAGGAGTTGGGCCGACAAGCGAGTTTTAAGGAATACGAAGAAGAAGACTTGGTTTCGATTGAGGTGAGGCGAAATGAATCAAAGGAGAATGCAAAAAGCAGGGAATTGTATAGTCCTCAATTAAATCCTGCTGTTGATTGAGAAGTTGGGAATGAGATCATATATATGCTTTGTTTAGCAGATAGTTGCACTATTTTGTAATGCACAAGGCCACTATACTTACTCCTATGGGGAAAAATATTTGTTGTAGAGACCCTTGATTGATTCTCAAGGGACAATATTATTCCTCCGAATTTTGAGTTCATGCAATAATTAATTAGACCAAAATTTGGACAAGTATTTATTCTTTTGTGTTAGATTTGGATTTGTTTTAACTCTGCTTTCTAGCATAACAAAGCCATTTGGCGTGTCATCTGATGAGGAAGGAACCAAAAAAGAGCATAAAAATTGCCAATGAATTGGATATTTTACTCCCGTTCTCAATAAATTTTATCTTTTGCTCATCTGTTTTGCATTTTGTTATGAGAAATCCTTCAAGCTAGGAAAACACAGTTTTGAAAAATCCTATTGAAGAATTTTTAGATCAAGTTATTTTCTACTCATCTATAAAAGTAGTAGAAAAATTGTAAAAAAAATTATAAAATTTGATCCACATGTACATTTACATATAGAGATCATGTTAAACGGTTTAGATCGACTGTTTGAATTTTGAAAACAGAGATATTGACTCATAGTATGGTCTAATATGCGCTATGCATAGTACCATAGCGTCACTCAATACTTTTCTACTTCTTTTGTATTGTTGACAGAAAGGTTCTGTTTTAATCTGCAGCTCTTGCTTGATGTTCTTTATTTTTTTTTTTAATTGAAAATTTATACCTACGTTTCACAAGATTGCAGAAATGAAGACTTTTGAGCTGTTTTTTGTTACCAAGTTTACAGGGTTATATACCTATTAGTTGCTAAAATTGTCCTTTTTGCACATAGTTTCCTACTATGCTATATTTTTCATACTTGTTATCTAAATAAAGTAAGTTTTGGTTGACCATGATGATTTGATTTAACATATATAGTTATACGGATACTTATTTAATCTATTCAAATGTTATTTCTACTTTTATTCAACAAAAGATCATTTTTTGTAAAAGTTAAAGCGATTTAATAATAATAATATAAAGTGAGATTTACACAACAATATGATGGAAGCGTCTAATTGTCCACAGAAAAAAATGTCATTTAACTTGCATGAATACTATAAAACTCTTCCATCATTCTATATATTTACACAATATATCACATAAAATACATCAGTTAATAAAATATCAATTAGCTGGTATTCAAAGTGATCCCAAGTTTGTTATTAATAGTTTGCAACTTGCACAACAGGACTAAAAAAATATACTTTCAGAGGGTCCACTTGTTGTACTTTTGGAAATTGCAGTTATTGAAAATTATTGGCAGTTAGTGTTAGTTATTAGCAGTTTTTTCGAAAAACACGTGATGAAAAGACAAAATTAAAATTTTCAAATAATTTTTTTTTAGAATTTTTTTAAAAAAATTTCTTTATTTAATCAACACACAAAAGAATTATATAAATAATGAAGAGATGGGCTACGGTGAGTTGCGAAGTAAAACGCGTTTCTACTTCACGTTGTATTTTTATTTTGAAAGTCCAAAAGACCGATCTGAACCGTTAGATGTTTAATCCATATTGAAATGTGTTTGGAGACCAAATTTTATATTTTTTGGAATTTTTTTACTATTTATTAAGCATTTTTTTAAAATTATCATTTTGCTGTGAACACTAAAAAACAGTAAAATTTTCTGGACCATCAGATTAGCGACTTTCAAAATTGTTTAATAAATAGTAAAAAAATTCCAAAAAATGTAAAATTTGGTCTCCAAGCACATTTCAATATGGAGAACAAGATGAATGGTTCGAATCGACATTTTCAACTTTAAAATCGCAAAATATGAGCGTGAAGTAAAATAGTCGCTTTACTTCGCAACTCATCGTAGCCCATCTCAATAATGAATACTGTAAAATTGTCACATTTAAACTATAAAAATAAAATGTACAAACTACAAAATTGCAGTCGTGCAAAATTGACAGATGAAAACTATAAAACAAAACGTACAAACTATAAAAATAAAATGTACAAACTATAAAATTTCAATAATGTAAAATTAGCAGATGAAAACGATAAAATAAAACGTAAAAAAGTACAAAATTTCAATACTATAAAACTGTCAACTTAAACTATAAAAACAAAACGTACAAACTATAAAATTTTAATAATATAAAATTAGCAGATGAAAACGATAAAAAAAAATGTAAAAAGACAAAATTTTAATACTGTAAAACTGTAAACTTAAACTATAAAAACAAAACGTACAAACTACAAAATACCAATATTGTAAAACTGATACATGTAAACTATAAACCAATTGAATGTATACAACATCCAGAACATCAAAAATAAAAAGTGAAAAAATAAAACTATAACACTTTAATACTGTAAACTGACATATGTTAACTACAAAGATAACAATTGCAAACTATAATACATCATTGTTCAACAAAAAACAACAATTGAAAAGCATTTGTTTAACACAAGCATAATATTCAACACACAAATATATCTGTTGAATCGCAAATGATGTTCGACACTGCCCTTCAATCCAAACGCAAATGATGAAGATCATAGATGATTCGTCGTGTTCTTCTTTCAACAGTGAAATCGAATACTGTAAAACAAAAATATCGAATTTTGTAAGTTCTTAAATTAGAAAATTCAAACCGATGACATTATGAATTTAGCCTCCCTGTTGCATTAATTGCATAATTAAGAAACCATCCATAGAATTACCAAATTTCTCAAGGAAATAGTTGTCATTCACTCTTTCATATAAAAAGCCCTAAAAGTTGTCGATACAAATCAAAATAACCACAAATTGGTTCGTGAGAAGTCAGAAGCTCAGTGCTGTCCAAAATTGGGACCAGTTTTGCACTATTACCCTGAACTGAAATAACGAAAGTAAGCCCCGAAATAAACTTAGTAAATGGATCTGCAATTCTAAAAAGTAAAAACAAAGTAAAAAGACTTCAACTAATGGACCTGGATTTCTTTCACATCTTTTCAGCCCATTACTATTCTAACATCCAAAATTTCAAATCTCTCCAAAATCCCTCCTCCAGTCCCCCCCCAAATCCCCAATTCTTGCTTTTCTTCCTCCGATCTCCGATCTACTATGGAGGCGCCGATTCTCCAAATAACCGTGCTCAAAGGCCCCAGAAATGGCGAAATTCTTGTCTGCAATCCCGATTCCCCCATCCAAATCGGTCGAATCATGAAGGGTAACAGTCTGGCATTGCGCGACCCAGCTGTATCTCAAAATCACCTCTGCTTCCGATTTATTCAGGATGATTTTAGATGGTTTGTCTCCGATCTTAACACCTCCAATGGCACAACCATAAATGGCTCCAAAATTCAAACATCCAAGCTTGTATCCATCTCAGATGGGGATGTCATTGAGATCGGTCTCAAAACCAAGCTCGGTGTCAAAATTGTCACACCAAGGGTTTTGGAAGGGAAAACAGATGGTAACAATGTAAGGGGAAGGAGGGTTACTAGAAGAGGTGCTTCTCTGAGTGTTATTTCATCTAGGGTTTCTGGAGAGGAAATAGGGCTCAAAGGGGCTCAATCTAAAGTCTCGGCTCCAATAAGGGGTCGTAGGAACAATGTTAGACCTGTTTCTACTGTAGTTCCGGATAAAGAAGAGGAGGAAGCTTTGAATCCTGATTTGGTTTCTGATTCTGGGGTTGAAGTGGGTCAGAAGGGAACAGGAAGACGTAGGGGGGATATTGTGACAGGGAATACTGCTAGGGTTTTGGAAAAAGAGGAGTCCAGGGATTCTGTGACGTTTTCTCACTTAGAGACTCAAGAATCAGATCCCAATGGAGAGGCAAAGGTGAGAAGAAACCCTAGGAGGGTTAAGTCCTCTAGGGTTTTGAAGGAAGTAGATGGGAATTGTGCGGTTGATTCAGTTCTGGAAGTAAAGGAAGTTGGTAAGAAGAGAAAGGGAATGGGAGGAGGAAGGAGCACAACATCTACAGTTTCAGAGGAGGAAAAGGAAAATGGCGACAATTTAGTGTTCAAATTGGATGGTCCAGGTTCTGATCCTGACCATGTTGCCATTCCAGAACTCAGAAAGGGAATAAAGGCCACAACCAGTGCTGATTCTTCTATGGTTATAGAAGAGGAAGGAGAAGAGGATGCCGGAGTAGAGGAAATAGGGCTGAAAGGGGCTCAATCTAAAGTCTCGGCTCCGGTAAGGGGTCGTAGGAACAATGTTAGACCTATTTCTACTATGGTTTCGGATAAAGAAGAGGTGGAAGCTTTAAATCCTGATTTGGTTTCTGATTCTGGGGTTGAAATGGGCCAGAAGGAAACAGAAAAAGGTATGGGGGATATTATAGCAAGGAGTACTGCTAGGGTTTTGGAAAAAGAGGAGTCTAGGGATTCTGTGACGTTTTTTCACTTAGAGACTGAAGAATCAGATCACAACAGAGAGGGAAAGGTGAGAAGAAATCCTAGGAGGGTTAAGTCCTCTAGGGTTTTGAAGGAAGTAGATGGGAATTGTACGGTTGATTCAGTTCCGAGAGTAAAGGAGGTTGGTATGAAGAGAAAGGGAATGGGAGGAGGAAGGGACACAGCATCTACTGTTTCAGAGGAGGAAAATGAAAATGTTGACAATTTAGTGTTAAAATTGGATAGTCCCAGTTCTGATCCTGATCATGTTTCCATTCCAGAACTCAGAAAGGGAACAAAGGCCAGAACCAGTGCTGATTCTTCTATGGTTATAGAAGAGGAAGGAGAAGAGGATGTCGGAGTAGAGGGAGAGAGGAATAGTGAAGAAGCCAGGGTTGATTTTGAAAAAATGACACTTGATGAATGGTTTGATAATATGGAATTCTTCCTGCCCATGGTGATTCGTGAGGAGTCTGAGAAAATCATAGGTATTCTGAAAGAGAAAGCTAGAAAATTTGATGATCTTCTGGAAGTGGGTACTGATGCAGCATGAGTGTTTCGGTATCTTTAAGCAACAAGTATTGTTTCTACCTCCTTTTCTGTCAAGTATCTTGTAGTGTGTCACTCTGATATAATAGTTTTATATACTAGTTTTGTAGGTGCTTTGATGATTTTTCTTTTGACTTTTTTTAATCGTTCCTTTGATCCACTGTTTCATGATTTGACTTTGTTGGTACCATATTAGAAATGGTTTAATAAATCTGTCAATTGTCTTGTTTCAATCTATTATTTTGCACTTTTCCTTGGCTTTTGATGCTTTGATTGCATGTTGATGTATACTTGAGGCGAATTGAGAATAATTGAATGTATTGTAAATTGAGTTGGGCTAACTGGCATGATACTGTTAAGTGTTGTTCATTTGTTGTTAGTAATTGAGTAAAATTTACTGGCAAATACTTTAACAAAGCAACCAAAATGGCAATTGTTGATACAAGTACCGGACTCTTCTAATAATAGGCTATAAAGCTGCTACAAAATCATTGTGGCAGTAAATTATAATAACCTTGTATTATAATGTATTCCTGTACCTCTTCTATACACCTAATGTTCTTATAAATCACAAATTAAAGCATATATGATTCCAAAAAGTTTCAAATATTTAAATGATTTTGCTGCAGAACTGTTTTGTGGACCTATTTAAATTGTTTTCTGCAGGGTAATTGAATATCACACAATCAATTATTGTGGCTGTCGTGCTATTTATCGATTTTGTTAACTATTTTTTATTTATTTAGATGAGTTTATAAAATAGAGGTGTGCTAAGGTTCAGTAATGAACCAATCATAGATGATGTCACACCACATTTTGGCACGAGTTTCCTCCTTTATTGACTCTGTAAGTTGTAACCAACAACTTTGATGCAAAAAAAAAAAGTTGGAACCAACATTACCAATTGGCGCCATTTAATTAACATTCTATCAAACAAGTTTTTATTGTTCTTGGATTCAATTTAAATAATTGTCCTCTGTGCCATCTGGTATGGTAATTCAGGCATTCAATAATAATATTTCACCTTATTTGTCAGTAGAAAGCATTAGAGACTACTCAACTATTAAATCAAATTGCTGTTCTGGAAGGAATAAAGTAACATGAGAATGATATATTTGATTACAATCTGTGTTCTAATGCTGCAGTTCATTCATGGCATCTATTCACTCTTACGCAAGAAAAGATGACTCTGAAACAAATTATGAAGTATTTCCTTAAATTAATATCTGGATATTAAGAATTTGTAACATTTGAAACAGTTATGTTTCTACAGATCATTTGAAAAAGTATCAAGTGTGTAGTGACCAAGCCTCCCAGTCCAGTAAAGGTCCAACAATTTTGATGCAATGGCTCTATTTCTGTCCCCAACCGAACCACAATGTAGCCCAAACGGCTTTTGCAGTGCCACTAACTGAGACTCTATAAGTTTTCCATGTTCATCTTCCTTTTCCAAATCACCATTAAAGGAGTGTCTTATCTTGGCAAGGGTTCTTCGGACATCCTTCACAATAACATCCTACACAAGCGAAAAAGTACCTTTTAGAGCTATCTATATTATGCCATGTTGTACAAGACAACCTAACGCCATCGATTCTCCTAATAAGGTAATTCACTTGTAACCTTGCATAATGTCAATATCATGTATGCTTGCAAAGCAAGAAGGATCATGCAGACTGTAAAAAACAAACAACTCAAGAGTCGATAAACACTTAACATATTTTCTATAACTTTCTTATTCCAAATGTAACAAAGCTCCTATTCCTGCTTTTTATTTCTACACAAGGAAAGAAAAAAAAGAATAAGGTAGGTTGTTCTTTGACTCGAAAAAAAATTAGGAGAGCCTGATCAGATGATTAAATTTGGTAATAAAATTCTCTAGTGTCTAGATTAGATATGAAATGGATCTCACTCCCCAGGGGAAGGCATGATATTAAAGCTCAAACACTTTTGAAATGTTTCCTCCCTTATTTCCCATTCTTTTTGGATTGGGTGCCACGAAAAGGAAGACAATAGGAGGGAACATCCAACAAAACTCTTGAATAATGAAACAAATAAGCAAATAAGTAGTTAAAAAATTATGATACTTTTTTTTGAGTTGAAACAATTATAATATGATGACCCATACATTGGTATGATCTGAATGATGTTTTCTGATCTTTTTTTGAGACACGAGTTCAGCTCTATCATCTGAATCCTCCCAACTGTTGTACTTGCCAGAAAAATTAAGAACAAAAAGGAAGAACTCGACCAGACCGCCATCTTGTAAAGTTGAGTCCTTGATTGCTCCTTCAGTGAGAGGTAAGTGAGCATTGCAAAAACATGACAAATACATTTATACAAAATGAAATGACATGGATTTCTTACCTGTTAGTGCTAGCTTGGAGGCATAGTCATCAGTTGCAACTATTGGAGATAGAACACCTGGTGTGTCTAATACGTAAATACTTGGATGGCTTTGCATCTGAAAAAGGCGATTTTGAGTATCAGAAATATGTGAATACATGTGATCTCATTTAATTATTATTATATTTCAGTTACGAAACCCACTCATTTCCCATTCAAATACAAATTGAGTACTTGTACTGTTAAGGCTATTATCCACATATGTACCAGCTGGTTTCGGTTAATTGTTCAATAGAGCTAAAGCATATTCAACCCAATTAAACACTACTGAGAAATACTACAATCAGTACAATACCAGCAAGATACTTCATCAGTACCAGTGCCTAGTTCATAATGATGCAGTAATTGAGTTACCTTATAAGCAGTGATATCTTTAGTTTCACCCGGAAAAGTGCTCACTACAGCATGCCTGTGTCTCCCCTTCTCTTAAAAAGTTCAGAAACAATTAAATTCCACCATAAGTTGGTTAAAAAAATTAGAAGGCCTTGAATCTATAAACTTGACCTAGAAAAGCGTACCTTCAGCATGGATCCTTCCAATTTCATGCAATGAATTTGCAATTGCAGATTTACCAACATTCGGTATCCCAACCAACATAACTGTTGCAGTGTAACTATCTTGACCAGACTTGAGCTCTCTTATTTTATCTCTTAGAACAATTGATAGCTGAACAGAACACATATTTTTGGCATGGTATTAACATGTTTTTTTTTTTCCCCGTAAATAGCAATTGCTACTGTTCTACCTCTTTTATGTTATCTTTCTTGTGTGAATTGACTGCACAGCATGCACAACCCTGTTGCATAATATGTTTCATCCAGTCCTGCAATGAGTTCAATTCATAAAGTTCAATTCATAATTTTGGAGAAAAGTTTTTAAGGAAAAAACTATGATGCACACCTCTGTGGAAGAGCGATCAGCTAGGTCGACTTTGTTCAACACGATTACATGCTTACTGGATCCAAACCAGCGCTTAAGAGACCAGAATGCAGAGGTAATTGGAATCTAAGAGCAAATTAATAAGGATTTGCTTCTTCCAATGGAATTAATACGAATTTATGTAGAAAGAACAAAAAAGAGCAAAATGAGAAGAGAGAAGAGCTGCTTAGTGCCTACCCGAGCGTCGCGAATCTCGAGGACAACATCGACGATAGGGAGGCGATCCACGATGGCGCGCTCAGAAGCTGCCATGTGCCGCCCGTACCATGCTCCTTTGAGCTCTCGCACGGCCACCCCCAACCGCCGCGAGAAACAACCAGACCGCGCCATAGTCTTTTTCGTCTCTGCCTTGCCACTGGGTCGGGTCGGGTCGGATCTGGTTTTCGATTGATTGAAAGTTTTGGTATGGTCGTAACGGGACGATGTAATCGGGTCGGGTTCAAAGGAAACGGTAGCGTCCGATGGATATTGTGTCCGTTGTCCAATGTGAGTCGTTCGATTTGTTGCGAACTTGAACCACGCAAATTTTAATGTTAATTGGGCCCTACAGGGCCTGACTCAAGGCCTGTGATTTGATTTACTGTTTCAAGAGAAAAAGGAAAAACTTAAGGCCTGTGATTCTTCTTTCTATTTCTATTATTTTTTTTTTAGTTATACAATTTTCTAAAATGAACGTTGAAAATAATTGTGCATAAGATTACAAAGGGGACCACGACCATCTCCTCTCCTCTCCTGGGAATCAAGTAGGTGATATAACAAATGGTTTCTTTTCTCTTTTCAACATTCATATTTGTCAGAGTGATGTGTACATTCTCCTTTTTCTTCGCTCTTTTTGCGGGGCTTATGCATGGTACTTCTTCTGACTTTTAAAAATTGAAAGATACCATCCCCCCGAAATTTTTATTAATAGAAAATATAATAAAAAAATATCCAGATTAGGGGACGCTTTTCGTGATTTTTCAGATATAAAGGAAACGTTTTTAAATATCGCGGCCAATGGCCGTTGTGGCTTATAACGGCCATACTTAGTGCCTTATTAACCATTCTAACTACATTAACCATGCTAATTGAACCAGAGAAAAAAACCGGAAAAAAACCCTGTCCGTTGTGAATAGAAACGGCCAGGCGAAAAAAAATAAAAAATTGCTGTCCGTGATTAATAGCAACGGCCAGGAAGAAAAAAAAAAAAAAAGAGGCTGTCCGCGATTAACAGCAACGGCCCACTTGGTATTAATGGCTCAAATTTTGTTGTGATAAGGAACGATATCGTGCCCTTTTATAAAAGTCTTGTAGTTGTACCCAAAATAAAAAAATGTTGTAATGTGATGTGATTGATTGGAAGAGCGACAATTGAGAAAATTGATGCTAGGGACCCACAAATACCATTCATTTATTTAATATTTTTCTGAGAAAAATGATGCGATGGGATTGATTTATAAAAGGCCTTTTTTCTTTGTAAAAGCTCCAATACAGATTTACTGTTGTAACATTCTTGACACATCTTTTTAAAAAGTGGGCCGTTGCTGTTAATCGCGGACAGCCTTTTTTTTTTTTTTTTTTGTTGTTGTTGTTCCTGGCCGTTGCTATTAATCACGGACAGCAATTTTTTATTTTGTTTTGCCTGGCCGTTTTTATTCACAACGGACAGGGTTTTTTTCCGGTTTTTTTCTCTGGTTCAATTAGCATGGTTAATGTAGTTAAAATGGTTAATAAGGCACTAAGTATGGCCGTTATAAACCACAACGGCCATTGGCCGCGATATTTAAAAACGTTTTCCTTATATCTGAAAAATCACAAAAAGCGTCTCCTAATCTGGATATTATTTTATTATATTTTCTATTAATAAAAGTTTCGGTACCATCCCCCGTATGCCAGCAGACAACGCTCCAAGCCATGGACCGCGCGTGGACCACCTACGTACCAAAAAACTTTATTCTTGCGCCTAGAGGAATTGAACCAAGGTCCTATACTCCTATGACCCAAACAACACGCCTCTTGACCACTAGCCTAATTCACATTTGTTCTTACAAATTAGTAGCTATCATGCATATTTATTCTATACTTAGGCTATTGTATTTATCCACAATTTTTATATTTAATGTTATTTGGGACTCCAAAATTATATTAAATGTATACAAGTGTTTTAATAATATAAATAAAATAATGATAAATAATATATATAATAGGTACATCATATCTTTGATTTTTGAAAATTATCGTATCACCGTATCCGTATCGTGTCCGATACGATATGCGTACCCGTATTCATACAACATAGGTTAGAAGTGTCCTACATGCCAAATTGTCTGGTCTAAATTTAATAGTTAAATTATGAACTAAATTTTATTGGATCGCATAATTTATGAGGTAAATTTTTTTCTCCATTTCTTAAAATATTTATCTGGATATTTGCATTTGAAATGGTGCAACCAACTGATGATATGCTTTATTAATACGGAGTGAACATTTCATTTTTCTGTTCTTGATCATTTAGTTTACATGCACCATTTAAAAAACCGAGAGAGAGAGAGAGATCTAGATAGAGAAGAGGGGTTGTTAGTCGGCGCTAACACTCTGACTCGTAATTGTTTTCAACTTGTTCGTACGGATATCTGTAGAGACGTGGCTATTGTTGTTGTTGCGTAAAACTAACACGAGAACGGAGAAGAAGGCTACTGCCCCTACAACTAAACAAAAATTTTTGTTGCGCATTTAGTAATAAACTCTATATTTGATTTAATTTTACACTCACTTCTGTTTTTGGATAACAATCAATTGACTGAATTGAACTTGATGGATCCCATTCTACAAAGATAAATTAGAATTAAAGTTGACAACAGCGAAGAAATATTTTCAAATTTAATAATTCATATACTATATAACATGATGCATCATAAAAGCAATACACATGTTTATAGCTATGTATATTATACATAGAACCCACAGCGCATACACTAGGTAATTTACAAATACAAGCCGAAATAGAAATACATAAACCTTTAATTTAGGAATACAACAACAAATAATGAACTATATACGTGATCACGAAGATCATTAATTAATTTATTGTTCACATCTATAAAATGTAACATAATAAGGTTCTCTTAACCGTCATGCATGCATCAATTTATCATGCGGAACATGTTATCATCTTGTAGCCACAAGCTAGCTTCTTCTTCACTTGCTTGTCTGCAAAGCGCCATAGAAGTCATTGTGTTCCAATTCTCAATTCCTAAAATCATTCAAAACAAATATTGTTAGACATCTTTTATTGATTTATTTTCTATTTGTGCCTCAAACTTTTATTTGATAATATATTGTAAGTTACATGAACTACGTACATGTGTAAAATTTGATTTTTATGAAAGAAAAAAAAAGTAATGTATGAACTGGCAAACAGGTAGCGTACCATTGGAAGATTCAAATGGATATTTCATGAGTGTATCCATTTCAAGGATCTGATCTTGCAACTGCATCTCTTGTATTGGAAATGTGGGAGTCAAGGGCTGTGGTTCAGTCGAGTGTGATCCACGAGTGAGCGAGTGGTCTTCTTCTAAGCAACTGATGGAAGATAGTGGGGGCATCAGGTTCCAATTTGAATTTGGGTTTAATTCCATTAAATCCGGAAGCCAGTTATCTGTTGACATCCAGTCATCGTCTATGCCTTGGTTTGTTGAAGAAAACTGCAAATTATAAATTAGAAATAATTAAGTGCAACTATATATTATGTTGTAGAGACCATGCATTCAACCAATAATACTGGCAATTATCTGTTCTCTCTGTTGGAGCAACAAGGAGTGAGTATGTTCCTCATTTTTTTTTTTTAAAATTTAGTACTAGTTTACTGGTAAATACATAGAGAAATTAATTACCATACATACATATCTCCTAATTTCAAGTAATAATGGCAAGTTGTACCTTTAAAGAATTTGAATTTGGTAGTGTTGGAATCTCCCTTGTGCTAATTTCAAGAGGGGAATTCAAAGAATAAGCAGGTGTCGAGGCATTGCTAATGTTAAATTGATCTGTCATGACGGAATTATTTCCATCTGGGCTAGTGTTAGCAGCTAATCTCCCTTCAACATTTCTGATGTATTTATTTGTGTTAGCAGGTAATTCGATTGATGAAAATGCCCTTTGTCCGGTTGTGTCGTTATGCCTCTTCACCACATGACATAATGCATAAGCACCCTGTAATCATCAAATAATATAATGGTATCAGTAACCATATTCAAAAGTTTAATACAAGTAGACTTCTATTAAACATTTTAAATGAAAGTTAAAAATAAGTACCATAAAGCTGTTACATCCATGTGAGAGATTCTCGCAGAGGCGGTACTCATGCATGATCCAGTCTGTACGCTCTCCCCCAGGAGCTCGCCCCTTATAAAAAACTAGGGTTTTCCTGAGCCCAAAGATGGAGGGTTCGCATGCAATTTTCCGGTCCTTACCGGTGGCTTTCCAGTAGCCAACAGCAGTTGCGCGGTTGGTGCGAGTGCCATTCGGGTACTTCTTATCCCGGGGGCAGAAGAAGAACCACTCTGAATCTTTCTTTGGGAGAAAAGATTTCTCTGTAATTGGAGAAAATATAGCTAATTAGTAATTAGTTAATTTCCTTTTGGCTTACAAGTTGCACCCAATGCATGCATGATGTGTTGACTACTTAGTGTTCTTTATAACACATACCATTTTTTAGCATTTTCTTTTCACCCAATGTAGTACTTTTGATGTATTTGTAAACCTTTTACAAAAATGATAATGAAAGAGCCCAATTTTCCTTCTCCGCTCATATACTAAGAAAATTAACGAGTGCAAATTTTGCAAATTTTTTTTTTCTTAAAAGATGTTAGAAAAAGGAATACTTGGCTATAGGGGACCAACCAACCAAAATATAAATTGCGTCTTTTCATCCTGAAAAATTGCAATTTTTATACAAGAATATTCCTCAAGCTTGACTTTTGTATCACAAATGGAATGATAAAAAAGTGTACTTTTATTTGTGAAATGACATTTGTAAACCTATCTAGAACCGACCTATTGGAAAGAAAACCTAGATTCTTGCCATGCTTGGAGAATTCTATAAAGGATGATTCGTTTTGGAACTATATATAAAATAAGAAGGGTTCAAATTAATGTCTTCATTTTTTGTGCATATATCATGTCTTCATTTTTTTTAAATTTTAATAACTCAAAATTTAAAATTTTAAAGTTAAAATAAAACCGTTAGATGTGATCTATGTTATATTCTCTATGTGCTCATAAAAAAAATATCACATTTCAATTTTATTTTTATGTGAATCAATAAGTTGAAAAATCAACGTGTAGAAATTACCCACATTAGTATGTTTTTTTACAAGCTCTTGATAACAATCAAAATAACATTAATTGAAATGTCATAATTTTTTACACGTGCATAGTTAAAATAATGTAGATCATATCCAACGGTTTTATTTTGATTTTTAAGTTTTATATTTTGAATTATTTAAGTTTTAAAAATGGAGGCATGGTGGAGGCACACAAAAATGGAGGCATTTGAACCCTTAGTTTTCTAATGAACTATATCTGCCATTAGTAAACTAATTTTTGCTGTTTTAAATTTACTTGGAAACTGAAAATTGCATTTTTAATAAAGAAATTACTAAGCAGCAGACATTTCAATTGTTTTAGACACATAATTACTGGTCTTCCATACCACATTACTTATTACATTTTTAATGAAGAAATTGCTAAGAAGCAGACATTTCAATTGTTTTAGACACATAATTACTGGTATTCTAAACCATATTAATTATTTCTAAATTATGCATTATGTGATGCATTTTAATTCCATATATGAATGCGAATTTTCTTTGAAGTTTAAAAATGATATAAGTGTAGTCTAGAGAATCATTTCAATTTTTCAGATTATGAACCTAGCTAGTTAAATATATATTCTCAGCTTCTGTTTAATGAATAGTAAGTAGCATGCATTTCAACAAAGAGAAATTAAGTTAGAAATGGTTACCTGGTAACTCCCATGGCTCAAACTTGTACAAATCAACAACTGGTATTACTTCCAACTCAATTTGAAGATCTTCATTTTTCCTCTTCAAGTAGTAGCCGATCAATTCATCGTCAGTCGGATGGAATCGGAAACCAGGTGGCAGAGTCAAAGCACCCATATTGCGAAAGAAAGAAAGAAAGAAAGAAAATGGAATTCGTCGGATTTGATGGAAAAGAAACTGAATAACACTGAATCTTGGGGTTAAAAAAACCCAAGAAAACCAGTAAAATATACTGTTTAATTTATGTACAATTTACTGCTAATCTAAGAACATCCTCCTGAGTAAATTACTGATTGACACAGTACCGGTTAAAGATTTGAAATATCCAAAAATAGAAGCTCTTCTGGACAGAAAGTTTCTTAGAAGCAAAACTATTTTTGCAGATGTTACAGCGCTTGGAGACTTCGATCATATTCTGAGAAATTAAATTTGATTTCTTTTCTTCACCAAAAATTACTAGGAGAATGATTTTGTAAAACTAAGGAAGGAGAAATAAGAGTTCTGTACTTAAGAGATTGAAATATGTAAGAGTTGTCTACTTAAGAGATTCTAGACTTGAATAACCTCCAAACGGACCAAACCCCAAAAGTCAAGTAGTGTAAGATATAGTTTTAGATAGACAGAGAGAGAGAGATTGATTGATTGATTGATTGATTGATTCGAGTAGAGACAAAATAGATGAGATGAAATGAATGTATATATAGAGGAAGGGAAGGAAGCCGCCAGGAAGCAACGAACCCAAAAGTAACGGCTTTATATGTTTGAATTTTGACCATTTCACACAAGCCCAACTCCTCTATTATTACTAATTAATTACAAAAATATACATACAACTATGATTAAGTAGACGTACGTACATCTAATAATAATCATTTTTGAGATCGATCGATCGATCTAAATTAAATTGAAAATCAAAAGGTATTTTATAAATATGTCATAAGATATATAGATAGTCTAACAATCGAGTTTTATGCAATTCAAATATTATTTGATGATACATCAAGGGTGGTTCCTTGCAAATTAAATTGTTGAAATTAAGGGCACTTGTGAAACATAAATTAAATCTCATCATTTTTAAAATCAAGATATTGAATTATATATATAGATCATGCATGCTTATGATGTTAGATTTTGAATTTAAACTTTATATTTGAAGATTATCAAGACTGTCAAAATAAATGATCGTAAATTGATCCCTATATATATATATATATATACTTCGATAAATTAAATAGGATAAATAATTAAAATGGCGCCACAGAGGCAAGATCTCTTGAAAATCTGATAATTTAGAAATTGAATTTAATATAAGAGTTTTTATTGATTCAATTGATATTATAATCAGCTTGACATTATAAATTGGACTCACAAAGAACCCCAAATATATAATATTAAACTCGACTTGTATATAAAATACGATGTTGATTTCTTTTGGTTCCTTGTGTGCGCGATAAGACAATAAATCCAAGAAAGTCAGCTAATAAATAAAAAAAAAATGATTTCCGTCTAGGAAAGTTAGAATGAAGCAATATTCAAGCAACCTCACATTCAAGTAAGGTTATTGTTCAAAATATGAATTAAGGGACATCTCAAGGAGGAGGAGAGCTGTCAGAAAAGAAAAGAAAAGAGAAGAAAAAAATTTCAGTCAGAACCCCGATCTGATCAGTATTTACAAAAGAAGAGGGCGGAACTCAAGAGGCATTTAATTAATTAGGACGATGGGATTTATAAGTAGTTTTTACGGTCTTTTAATATTTTAAATTTCAGTAGCAAAATGTAATCTAGACTTTATGTTCATTTAATACAATACAAGCTCCTACGAGATTTTCATAAAAAAAAAAAAAGTACACTTGTCTGCAATTGAGATGGAAAAACAGAGGATTAAGCGCAGTTTAATTTCACACTTGAAAGTTGAAACCGTGTGTTGGCGTTGGCGGCTTGGCGCCATTTGGAATGAAACGGTACAACGCGACTAAAGCGTAACGGAAGAATCCTATTCCTATGCTCTGTACACTGTACTGTTTGTTGTTTGTCGACATCAGCCTGTCGGAAAGTACACTTATCAATATTAGTTTTATACTTTTTATGTAAAACACCTCATTCAAAGGCTACATTTGTCAAACTCACTGTACGTAACACATTGGCTGCTCTCAAAAGTAAATTAATGCATTTTCAGTTCACTTGATGATCATCTCCTCAAAACCCTGTTTCCACGGATCGATGCACAGAATTAGTTATCGTTTGCGGAGCTTGCCTTGTTTCATTGTATATGGTTATTATAAACATTGTTATTTGCTTCCATAGAATTGAAGGGCATAACTAGAAAATTCAAATAGAGATTAAAATTTAAAATGCATATATCTCAGTTTGCCTACCAAAAGATGTGCGTCACATTACCTGCAAGTACCAAATGTTCTTGCATCAATTAAATTTAAATTTGTACATTGTTCATATTTGTCGAAACAATTTAAGTTGGTAGAAATTTGCAACCAACATAATGCGCACACACACATGTTAGTTGATAAGCGAAAAGCGAGGGAGTCCAATTATTAGCACCTCACTACTTTTTATTTAGGGTAAATTTATTTGCCCAGAGGTTACTAAACTTTGTACTATGTTATGAATTAGTCACTTAACTTTAATTTGTTTCATCTAAGTCACTCAACTTTTTATTTGTCTCAATTTGATCACTCTATAACTTTTTTATCAAATATATTAAAGGAATATTCTCATTACGTTAGTATTTTGGCAGAGTATACTTATTCCGTTAGAATTTTGGACATAATGAGTATATTCTGTTAGCATTTTGGACGGAATGAGAATATTCCGTTAGCATTTTGGACGGAAAAGTTATAGAGTGATCAATTAAGTTACTCAACTTTTTATTTGTTTCAAATTGATCACTCTATAACTTTTTCATCTAAAATGTTAACGGGATATTCCCATTCCGTTAGTATTTTGACATAATATGCTCATTCTGTTAGAATTTTGGATATAATGAGTATATCATGTTAGCGTTTTGGACGGAATGAGAATATTCCGTTAGCATTTTATACGGAAAAGTTATAGAGGCACCAATTAAGTTACTCAACTTTTTATTTGTTTCAAATTGATCACTCTATAACTTTTCCATCTAAAATGTTAACGGGATATTCTCATTCCGTTAGTATTTTGACATAATATGTTCATTCCATTAGAATTTTGGACATAATGAGTATATCCTGTTAGCGTTTTGGACAGAATGAGAATATTCCGTTAGCGTTTTGGACGGAAAATTTATAGAGTGACCAATTAAGTCACTCAACTTTTTATTTGTCTCAAATTGATCACTCTATAGCTTTTTCATCTAAAATGTTAACGGAATATTCTCATTTTGTTAGTATTTTGACGGAATATGCTCATTCTGTTAGAATTTTGGACAAAATGAGAATATTCCATTAGCGTTTTGGACGAAAAAGTTATAAAGTGACCAATTTGAGACAAATGAAAAGTTGAGTAACTTGATTGAGACAAATCAAAGTTGAGTAACCAATTCGTGACAAAGTATAAAGTTTAGTGACCTCCGGCGAAATTTACTATATTATTTAGAATAATTAATTCTCTGTCACTTGCACAAATCTTGATGACAAAGACGAGAATATTGGCTTTTTTGTGAAGTTCAGTTGACGATTATCAACCGATAATATACTAAATAAATTAAAATTATATAAGTTTACAAATGTTTACGGTGTTTGAAAGGAAATTAAAAGAACAAATTAATAAACACTCTTGAACAAAACCACAATATGATTTAGGGTGAATGGCATGTTTGTACATCACTATTATCATATTCAGACACTGATTAACACATGGAGGGGTGAATGGAATGTGTATGACAATCAGTCGGAATGATCGGAAAACAATGCCCCTGCCCTTGTTCCAAATGACAAAAATATTAGTTTGGATCGAAGGCAACAAAATAGGTTTCCGATTTGACTGGATTTACTATATAATAGGAGGAGAGGACACCAAGCCGGCTGAGGTACACAGGAAAGACAAAACAGAGCTGCTCGAGATGCACGAGGTAGGTACGTAATTCATCTTTTTAAATTCAATTCCAACTTTCAAAAGAATTATTGGACTTAATAATAACAGTATTTTTTTTGTTTGTCAATTTTCAGCTTGAGAGGCAAGCAATGTATATTTTCTAGGAGTCAATTTTATGTTTTGATTGCATTGCTTGTTTTTTGTAGTATTTCCAAGAAGAGTAAGGCTTGGGTGCTATGGATAGCATAAGGATATCTGTGCTACGACCTCAAAAATATATCGTATAAACTTTAAACTTTGATTTAAGTAGCTCAATAAATTAGTTATATAATAAGCTTGTATAATACTAATTTTTACTATTTTTTATGATTTATGAAAGATGACCTAAAAATAAAAGAAAATTATCAATATTTTAGGTTTTTTTTGCCATCTTTCATAAATCACAAAAAATAGTAAAAATTAGTATTCCACAAGATTATTATATAACCAATTTATTGAGCTACTTAAATCAAACTTTGAAGTTTATACGATATGTTTTTGAGACCGTAGCACGGATGTCCATATGCTATCCATAGCGCCCAAGCCATACTCTTACAATAATATTATTTAGGAGTACTTTTATTGTAATGGATATTTATTTCATGTTTGTTAGGCATACTTTTATTTTAAGCATGATATTATTCTATTTATTGTTTCTTCATTTTTCAACTCAACATAACGACATTTGACACATAACTTAATACCATTTTGATGTTATTTTCAAAAATCAAAATAAATAAAGCATAATAAATATTACTAGACAATTAAAAAAAAATACAAGTTTCTAAACCAAACCACTTAAAACTTCTCTAGAAAAAAAAGGGGGCCGCAACTCTTAGATGAAGCCCCCATTCAGGATCCATAACTACAGGATGCAGCCTCCAGGAAGGGGGTCTGAATCTATGGACTGCGGCCAGGGCAAAATTAAAATTCCCACCAAATGGTGGTCTTTTGGTTTATTAATTTTTCATAATGGTAGATTTAAAAATTTCAGAAACCCAATTGCTCAAAAATATTATTTGTAGCATAAAAAAACAAAATATCATGGATTTGAGGGAATTCCAGGAATACCCAGGCCGCATAGCCAATCTACGGTATCAATTAATGGGGTCCGTACATACAATCTGTGGCTTCAGACTTGAGGTCCGCAGAATGCTCCTGCGGCCCCAACTTTTTCCTTTTTTTGTGGGTGCAGTCCGCACAATAATTACAAACTTGAGATATTTCAAAGTTTTACCTTTTTCATTTTTTTTTGTTCGGAATTCACATCCTATGAGATATCTCAAAGTTTGAGAAATCAAAAGTGGCAAATTCTAAAATTTTTCACAGAAACCAAAGTTTTTTTCATTTTTTATTAATAAATGTTATGTAAAAAAAATAGTTGGGTTTGTAGATTGGTTATGCGGAACCCAATTATATAAATGTTCTGTGTGGTCTCAGTAATTGGGTCTGCATATTGGATTTGCAATCTAAGTAAATATAAAAAATTTCAGAACAAGGATGTTCTGATTTTTTTTTATGCTATATATATATTATATTTTTGCTTGGCACAGAATGTCATTCCAGTGTTGTACACTCGTACCTCACCTAAAAATTTTTGCATGTTATTTTTCTTCCACGTGATCAGTGTTTTTAAATAAGATTTTGTTCATATATGTAGAAAGTTACTGTACATACGGATTTTAATACAGAAGTACATAAACAGTTTTACTATGAATTGTTAAAAAATATAGATAAAATAAAAAACTAACTTATAATACAATGATGTTCTTGCCTAGTGGTTTGTACTCTTTTCCATATTGGGTTTTTGACGGTTCAAACCCATTGGTTTAGCTTAAGGTGCGGAAAGAGTAAAAGAAAAAAAAATTTACATCTACCTTAAGCTACGGATTAAATGAATCAAGAAGATCCGTTTAATCCTATTTACAAATCTACTCCATGATTGATTTTCTAAAGCATTAAATCTATTTACCAATTAAATACATTAATATAACAATTTATACCTTGTTGGAATGCAGACCGAGCGAGAAGAGCTACACCAAGGAAGGAATCGACTCGGAGTATCACACGTGTGATACCTCTATCGGTTATCCACCAGGACTAACCGGAGAGCGGTTTATTTCTTCTGCCAGAAATACTATAAACCGCGGAATTCTGTAGAAACACTATTCACCGAAATAGGGACAGATTAAATATATTTAAGACTCCAAGTTATTCTGTTTCACTTAAAAGCAAAACAAGAAATACCGCAGAGTTTGCAAAAATATATTTTCCGAATCTCGTAATAACCGAAATCGGGGAAGAGAGAAATTCTGATTAACGAAGTAATCAGATTAACATGTGAATTAGTAAGTTTTCTCTCTACCCTCACCCCTCTATTTATAGTGTTTTGAGGAGGTTCGCAAAAGACCGAAATACCCCTCAAAACAAATCTATTTACCAAAAACCCTTGACACCTCATCCTTTAATATGTGAAAAGACCAAAATACCCCTTCCACACTCTTCTCCATCCTTCTACACCTTAAGGTGTCATGCAAGGTGTCATAGGTGTGAAATGACCATTTTGCCCTTGGCCCATTAAGGCATGAATAGTAAAAGGCTTTGATTTTGGGCTTTGACTTTGGGCTTTTAATTTTAATTAAGGCTTTCATTATTTTGGGCTTTTAAACCCATAATTCAAATCCATAATTAACAAATTAAAATCCAAATCAAATATATATAATTGTCATATACAATTATATTTCTTTTCAGTTGTTGTTCGGTAACTTTTATACAATGTAACGTGTACGTTTATAAATTAACCGTTGTTTCTGCTTGTCATTCTAAATGACATTTATAATGTAATTATATCACGTATAATTAATTATAACCATCTTAATATTAATTATAATCAATTTATAATTAATCAGTAAGATTCTCCGAGTAGCTCCTATATGGTGTGACCCAATAGGATCTGTGTTATGTTGGTAAACAGAGTTAAAACTGTTTTAAATTCTATAATCATGAGTGGTATCTGGCAACACATCATGACCATCCAATTACACAGATGCTGTACTGTACAATATCACGATCCAGTAAACTATTTACTTGTGTCAGTTCTTTTGTCTCATAGCTATCAGATTAGTTTCAATGTAGATGTGTGTCATCCTTGCAAACTTAATCTTTTCTTGATCTTGAGCAAATTATCAAATATAATTACTCTTGTAATTATACCGCATGCAGATAATCTAACTCTACCAAGGGGCCCAGTGATGCTATAGCTCGTATAGAGATACGAGGGACAATAGTACTTTTGGTAGACCATCACTACCTTAGCTAAGCCATGTATACCGAAGAGCTACCGTTATAACTGCATTTTACCGACAGCGTTTGATAACAATCACATATATACATTTCTTAGTAGGAAAGATGAATACCTCATACTTTAGAACTTAACACTGAATGAAAACATTAATGACACGAACACAATTCTATTTAATGTTTCATTCGGGGTCTGTCAAATACTATGTTCCTAGAACATGTATCTATGTGATTAAAATGACATCTCGTGTCAGGTGGTTTGTAAAACTTAACCATCTTTTAATCCACATACTAACCTTATCGCGGTAATTAGTGTTCCTGCTAATTACCTTGGTCAGTGACTATTTAAGAGTATATATCATCTATATTATGGAGTTTCACAATTTCAGCCATGAACTCGAAATGATCCATAAATGCAATAATACTCAAGGCAACAAAATGATAAACATTCAATTCATGAACAAAGCTTTATGATAAATTATCGTATTATTGACTTCTAGATTATTACAAACTAACATTCCACACTTCCATAGATTGTGGATTCAAGGCTCCCCAAAAACAATTAGTTTTGGAGTCATTTTTGGATTTGAAGCAACTATATGGACTGCATGACCGCATATGTAGTCGCATATTCAAAAATGTATAAGAGGGAATATGAAATTCTGAATGTAGTTGTCGACTGCATATACATATACGGTCCATGCAGCCACATTTAAAAACACTACACATGATACAACATCGCGACACCCACAAAGACATTGTAAAATCATCCAATTGATAATAGCGAGGGCTTGAGAATCGGAGCGAAGCTAAAAAAAATTAAGATTGCTAAGGTTGAATAATCTAGTGTAGTATAATTTTAATTTATAATGCAGGATAGAAAGTATAGTGATTTATGTAAATATAACTAATTTAATGGGCAAAATTACAAATTGCCAATTTATGAAGGATTTGGCCCCCTTAATTTGTTCTCACTGTCATTCACGGATTCAACCTTTCTTGGAGACTTTTTTGAAAAAAAAATGTTTTTACTTAGGGGCCTTTCTGAAAAACTTGTTTTGTGAACTTTGGTGTAGTATTTGTTAGTATCTGAGTTTTTTCATGTTACTTGATATCTCGCAAACTTATCTATATTCCGACCTGTATTTTGTACCAAAACATGTGTTTAAAACTATTAAATTAGTCGTATTTCATTGAAATATCTATAGAATGTGGTACTGCTGCAAGTTTGTTCTTATTTTGCAGGAATCAGGCGAAATTGAGGAAGAATCTGAAATTTAAGAAGTTTTTACACGGGCCGTATAGCATTCTACGCGAACCGTACAACCCTCTGTCCGACCACAGACACGATCAGGACACCTGATGCTGAAATTTCAGGAGCTGAACTTAAAACAGTCATAGATTTTGACTCGTAACTCCATTTTGAGTGTATGTCCACTTTTTGGAAAACTTGCGAGAAGATCTAAAATCTGAGCAAAAGACACAGGCATTTTTGGAAATTCTATACAGCCCGTGTTAGGCAATTCCGGAAACAAATCCAGAATTTGAAAACAAGGCCTATTGAAGGAAGGTCGGCCAGAAAAGCTTATAAGCAAGATTTCTTGCTCCTGAGAGCTAATTCTGGAGCAGAGAAGCATTTTCTAGGGTTTGGACTTGGCGGCTAAGCTGGGCGACGAAGTTGAGAAGCGAAAGACGTGAGTTTTCGACGAATCTTCTTAGTACTTCGGGTTTTGTCATGGCTATTTTTTTATCATTTCTTTTACTTGTTTTAGAATTATTTGAGTAGATTTCTTTGTTTCTAGGGTTAAGATGTAATCAAATGTTTTATTTTGCACAATAGTTATTGGATTTTTGTGTTGAAATTTGTGTTTGTTTGATTGTGTTTGATTTTAATTGCTTAGATTAAGTTGTTTGATTTTTATTGGTTTGTCACTAGATGCATGATCACATCTAAAGTGCATTTTACCCTTTATAATCTTTCAACCAAAACTAAGTACATGAGGTAGGTTTAGTGATCCGAAAGGTGAAACCAAATAGTAGCCGAAAGGTGAACATTTTCTCTTATCGACAGATAAGTTGTTACCTTTAGAATACCAAACAAGCAACTAGGTAATTCGGACCAATACGAAAGTTGAGGTCTAGAACCCGATGAGGGTAAATATTGCAACTCCATACCAAGTTTTATGAACCAGCATACGACAGTTGAGGTTTATGAACATTAGGTTTGGTCAGTAGAACCCTATACAAAGGAACAACACAAAGAAATAGTAACTGGTGCATTAACTCGAAGTCCACACGGACCGTGTACGATAGTATCCGGCCCGTGTAACCTAACACGACCCGTGTAGGAAATTACATGGCCCGTGTCAGGGACTGAGAGGCAGAACTGAGATGAGTCTGAAACTCTGAAAACGTCTTTTATTATTGATTTAAACCAAGTTTATTTTATTCCTTGCATTTAATTACTGTTGTTGAACTATTTAGGAAACATAAATACACAAACCAACTTTTTCTCACTTCTAGTCTTTAATTAACTTAAGTAGAATCTGATTATTAATTAAACCGTCCCTTGAATCGATATTTGAATATACTGCTCGATAGGATTGTGCACTTGCAATCTGATTCAAAAGGTGTAACCAAGATTTAAAAGGTATAACTTGTTATGCTGAAACTTTATGCATACGCTTTTGTATGAACATTGCCCATATGCATTAGCTGATCCTCTCTTCTTCTTTTTGACTATATATATATCTCTTTATTATCTTTCCACCTTTCTCCATCATCATATACTCCAATAGACAATAGTGTAGCTACAAACAAGTACACACTAATCATCATTCAAAATAAAATATTATATTAGCTTTGAATTGAATCCTGACTTTCTGTTGCTGGTTGCTGAAAAATAAAAAAAAAATAAACAAGACGGGAGAAACATTACTACCACTCTCTAACTTTCCAGTTGTCCTTTATTTTCCTTTTTATCTTATTTGAATATAGTGTATGAACAATGAACACTTTACTGCGGTAAAATCAGAACGCAATCTATAAGATCCATATTTAGTAGGCTCCTATATATTTACCTTAACATAATTAGCACTCCAATAAATTAATATTTATATATACTTTATTATGTTATTCTATTCATTGAAAGAGATAGTGATTTTGCAGTATGGTTAATTATAATCTAATATATTGAGAATTTGCATGCATCTAACTAGGGAATGACAAGGAACTGACATGAATATTGATGTGTCGTGTCAGAAAGGACGATATCAAAGCAAAACCTGCCGACCAGTGCAAGAATGAACTGCGCTATAAGATATCAAATTGAGAAAATGTTTCTGTCCACACCATTTTGTCCACCATTTGTCCACAACGCCTAATCGGGTATAGTTAAACTGTCGTTAACTTCTTTTTACTGGTCCGCCTCTAATTTTCTTATTTAATAACCTTTTTCCCCCTCTACCTCATCATCGATCTTCCTCATTCCCCTCAGTCCTCTCTGACCCCATCTCCCCCTCTACCTCCCACACTTTCTCCGACGAACTCGTCTCCTCTATGCCGTACCCGATGAACTTGTCTCCTCCATCCCGTATATCTCCTCTATTTCCACATACGATGCAGACTTTGGTGAGGTTACCGCTACAGCTTCAACTCCTCCTTTGGCGCGTACCTCCTCCATACTAGAACGTTTGAAATCAATTAACCTATACTGCTTCAGATAAGGCGAAATTCAAACTGAAATAGGTAAGACAGCGTTGACTGCCACTACTAGAACTGGTATGCTTTTGATTAACTCCTAGATCTGGTGAAATTCAATCTGAAGTAGTCAATTAACCAATACCACTTCAGATCTGAAAGTCAGTGCGATTTGGAGAGGCAGAAATCACAAGAAGAAATTGATTGGAGCATTGTTTCAACCATGCTTGCCAGGTGTTCGACAAAATTCTTCTTAGAGAAATGGATTTTCTCACATGCTTGGGGTCCTTCTTAGGTGCTTTTTTCCAGTCCGTTGAAGTTTGCCATCTGATCTCCGTGAGTATTTAATATAAATCGTACAAATACTGTATTGATATGCATTGATATACATACCTGGTACTGCATGTGTCCTGTACTAAACATCTTTTTTTATTTCCGTTGCTTCTTCTCACAGTTTTCATTTTATTCTATCTTATGCATCTAAATAAATCATAGCAAACCTACATAAGTTTATTTATAACAAACCTACATAAGTTTATTCAGATTATTAATGCTTTGTCAATTAGGTTATATTATCAATTTTTAAAATACTTCTTCAAGTAACAAGGCCGAAAACTCTCCTACTTGGCAACCTCCGACTAATTGAGATTACTGACTCGATCTCATTTTTTATACATGATCGCAATGGAACCTTCAATCGTGGAGCGCGATCGAATAGAAGTTGTTTTTGTTGAAGAGCACGGCAAAATTCAAATCTAGTAAGTTTTATGTTGAATTTGTTGTTTTCGTTGTATGCAGTAACAGATCTAGCATTTCAAATGAAATCTGGATGAAAAAGATGATAGAGAGGCGATATGGAGTATTGATCTGTTAATTTTATTGTATTGCCCCGTTAATTTTACAGTATTCATCTTGTCATTTTACAGTATTCATCTTGTGGAAATTTGGAGGAAATAGATGATAGAGAGGCGATATGGAGTATTAATCTGTTAATTTTACAGTATTGCCTTGTTAATTTTACAGTATTCATCTTGTCATTTTATAGCATTCATCTTGTGGAAATCTGAAAGAAAGATATGATTTGTTAATTTGACAGTATTCATCTTGTGAAAATATAGAGGAAATAGAAGATAGAGACGCTTTTTACTCATCCGAATAATGAACACAAGAGGTTTCTAATGTAAAAGTTATTTGTCCATAGTTTTTTTGTTGCTATTATGCTATTCTGAATGTCGCGGTGAATATGTTTATCTTGTGTTGAACAGATGTTGTTTGTGGTGAACATATGTTGTTTTGTGGTGAACATATTTTTTGTGTGATGATGGATGTATGTATGTATAGATTTAGCAATTTTAGAGTATACATGGTATTATTTTATGGTTTATATTTTGCAATTTTACAGTATACATGATTATTTGTAGGTTGTAGTTTAAACTGAAATGTAGCATTTGTTACATTTTATCTTACAGTATAGATGGTATTATTTTATGGTTTAGTTTTATAAATTTTACAGTATTATGTGAAAATTTTACAGTATACAAGATTCAATTGAAAATTTACAGTATTATTTGAAAATTTTACAGTATATATTTTACAGTATGCAAGATTCAATTGAAAATTCTACTGTATACAAGTTTTAATTTTTACAGTATACAAGATTCAATTTTACAGTATACAAGATTCAATTGTAAATTTTACTGTGTAGAAGATTCAATTTTACAGTATACAAGATTCAATTGAAAATTTTACTGTATACAAGATTCAATTTTACAGTACATAAGATTCAATTTTACAGTATACAAGATTTAATTTTATAGTATACAAGATTCAATTTTACAGTATACAAGATTCAATTTTACAGTATACAAGATTTAATTTTATAGTATACAAGATTCAACCCAGTGTGGACGCTAATAACTGCTAATAACTAACTCTAACTGTCAATAACTTCTTATAACTGTAATTTCCGAAAGTACAGTTTGAAAGTACATTTATTTTGTCATGTTGTGCAAGTTGTAATCTTTTTCTAACTATCATGGGACCACTTCAAATAGTTGCTGGATGTTTTGTGATTAACTGATATATTTTATGTGATATATTGTATAATTATACAGCATGTAGAAGTAATTTTACAGTATTCGCGCAAGTCAAAGCTGTGGACAAATGGTGGACAAAAGACTGTGGACAATTAGACGGCCCCTATCAAATTAGCATAATTTATATTGTTGGTAAATGGGTTAACGGCCGGCTTGACGTCATCTTTACAGTGCCTCTTAAAAGAGTACATCTAGTCACATCCATATTTAAAAGAGTATATCAGTTGATTTTTTTATTTTTTTTCTTCTTTTTAATATGTTATAGGGTTCCAATATCTCATGAATTTGCATATTTCATCATGTCTCGTGTTTTATATTTTTATTTTTAAAGTTCAAACTTTCGATTTGAACTGCTCAACATAATATCCATTCTAAAATATGCTTGGAGACCATATTTTAAAAATTTTAGATTTTTTTTTACTATTTTTAAGATAGTTACCAAATGCACAGTCTAAAAATAGTGATTTTGTATCTATCTTAAAAACTAGTAAAAACATTTCAAATATTATAAAGTTTGGTCTCCAAGCATATTTTAATATGGATATCATGTTGAGCAGTTCGGATCAACAGTTTGGACTTTAAAAACGAAAATATAAAACATGAAGCATGCATGATGAGGTATTGAAACCCGGCCTCATCAAAGACGACTTAATATGTGATGCATATAGATATACATACTTGATATATTAAATATAAATACTTAATATGCTATGTATAAATACTTGATATGTCACGCATAAATACTTGATATTTCTCTTGATATGATAAAAAGTTTAATGAATCAGACAAGCAGCACGCAGTCGCGCGCGAAGTATTTCCTAATTAGGCAGACACAAATGATGAAATAAAGTTGATAGGATTATTTGTTGGTCAGTTCATTTGTTGTTTAAACTAACAATATTAGCCACAACTATTAAGGTTCAAATTCTAACATAATTCTTCAAAAAGTAGTCAAAAGCAAATAAACCAGATAGAGACTGTTTTCTTGATTCAACGCTCATGCGTCTGTACTCCACTTTTAATTAGAAGACTCTCAAACTAAGATGAGCCCCTTTTAAGCTTACATGGATTGTGTACACACGGTGGAGAATATTGTAAAGGCTTTTTTGGACAATACATGCTACTTTTTGCGTACACACTTTTTCTTTTTCTTTTTTTAAGAAAAAATAGTTTACCTGAATTCCCTGATTTGTCCCCCCGCAGATTTCGATTCAGCTTTTTTTTTTTTTTTTTTTGCCTATTTTTTAATACATATATTCAGTAGTTTTGTTAAGCTCACACATTCAAATAACTAAACAAATGGTAATAAGTTTTTAAGTATGAAAACAACTAGATAGAATATATATATATATATTTAGAATGCATATATGCATTAAGAATGAATTATAAATGCATGTACCTAGAATCAATATTCTTAAAGTACGTATAGTGCTATGTGTTAAAACATGTACTTTTAGATGAAATTGTAAGCATATTTGAAGTGATCAAATAATTAGACTAAACAAATGCATTTATGCACGCAATTTGTTGAATTGTAACACTAGAGATTTTATTTGCGTAAAATTTGATTATTCTTAAGAAATTGTTTTAATAATTATTTGTGTAAATATTAGATAATATATAGTGTATAATTCTTAACATTTTGGTTTAATCACTTGATATTATTCCAACATTAAGCGAAAAACATCTATTATGACTGTAATTTGTTGTACAATAATATCTTGCGGCTATTTAGGCAAAATAAAATTAATATGCTCTTTCAAATTAATTGCACTAAAAATAATTTGTGTAAGTTTGAGATATTACTTGGAGCAAAACTATCAGTTTCGATTATTTAATTACTTTAAATAATTAAATATATTACCTAAATAAATACAAAAATACATCCAGCATGCATATTATTAATTTGTTGTAAATATATTACTATTTTTCGTTTGCTTAAAAGTTGATACATTCTTTAAAAATTGTTCTAATAATAATTTGTGAAAGCATTAGATAATAGTTGATGTGTATGTACCTATCAATTTTGATGGTTTAATCACATTAAATTATCCCAGAATAATGGAAAATATCTATTATACATGCAATTCGCAGTTAAAGCTATATATTTGGCGTAAAAATTGATATATATGTATATATATATTTTGAAATTGTTCTGATAATAAATTTGTGTAGGATTTAGATATTATTTCGAGTATAACAGTAAGTTTTGTTGATATGTATCACTTGAAATATGCGTGGAATTAATAAAAAAAAGGTATCAAATTATATATATGTATGCAATTTGCTAATTTACATTACTTGAAATTTTTGCAATAAAATTGATGCATTTTGACTTAATTGCTTTATTAGTATTGGGTAATATTTCAGGTAGAATTAATAGAAAAATACCGTACATGCAATTTGCAGTACATTATATACTACACCTATTTTTAACGTGAAACTTGACATATATCATTAGGAAATTGCTGTGATGATAAGTTGTGTTAGTTTTAGGTATTATCTGAAGCACAATACAGTTAGTTTTGATGATTAAGTCATTCAAAATGTGTTCAGAATTAGTCGAAATTCATGCATGTAATTTGTTGGATTGCATTGCCATATATTTTGTTATCGTAAAAAAGCTAAAAATTAATATAATCTTATGCTAATAATCGAAATCTACAAGTCACCAATTTTTTTATAAATATCCAAAAAAATAATTAAATTTCAAAAACTAACCAAAGTTGTGGAAGATTATTCGAAATCTACTCAAATCGCAAATTTTTTTGCGGTAATTTAGTCTAAAACCGTAAAAAAAATTGCGGTTTTAGAATTCCAAAACCACGGTTTAAAAAAAAAATCACAAATTTTTTTTGCAGTTTCAATTTTTTTTCATTTTTCAGATTTTTTTTTTAAATAGAAATATTTATAATTTATTTATTTTTTGTATTGAAATATTAAAAATATTTAATATATATTTTTTAAAATAGATGGAATACTATATAATTTGATTTATTAGAAATACTGCTACAAATAACCTAAATCAACATTTTTCATGTCGGATTTTTTGCAGCTGTAAGAAAAATTAATATATTTCTTTATGTGTTATTGAAAGAAAAATGTTTGGATTCTCAGTTATTGATCCCAATTCAAAAGTCATTTCTAAGTAAATACATAAAATATTGTCATCCTTCTAGTGCATTTAATTTCTAAAAAGTTGTATCTATTTTTGAAGAAAACAAAAATTTTAAGTTATTTAATGATTGTTATTAAAAAGAATTCTCAAAATAGATACAACTTTTTATAAATTAAATGTACTAGAAGTATTACAATATTTTATGTATTACCTAGAAGTGAGTTTTAAACCGGGATCAATAACTCAGAATCCAAGCATTTTTGTTTTTTTTTTCCAATAACTCATAAATAAATATATTAATTTTTCTTACAGCCGCAAAAAATTCAGCATCAAAAATGTTGATCCGGGTTATTTGTAGCAGTCTTTCTGATAAATCAAATTATATAGTATTCCATCTATTTTCAAATAAAATTATTAAATATTTCTAATATTTCAATACAAAAAATAAATAAATTATAAATATTTTTTTGCGGTTTTTGTTTAACTGTGGTTATTTATAAAAATGAAAAAAAATATTGAAACCGCAAATTTTTTTACGATTTTTTTTTTGTTGTTTTTTTTAACTGTGGTTTTGGAATTGTAAAACCGCAAAAAAAAAATTATTATTTTTGTTTTTTTTTTAACCGTGGTTTTGGAATTGTAAAACCGCAAAAAAATTTTGCGGTTTTAGACTGAATTACCACAAAAAAAATTTGCGGTTTGAATAGATTTTGAATTCCTGCACAATTTTGGTTAGTTTTTAAAATTTAATTATTTCTTTGAATATTTATAAAAAAATCGGTACAAGTCATCTCAAGTAATGGACAAGATTCCACCTATTGACCCTTCTCTTTTTCATTATGTATTATATATAGTTTCGACAATATTTTTTAGAATAATTATAATCATTCCCATACCACTATATCTCTATTTATTCTCGCACTTCCATTAAAGAAAAATTGTACTATGATTCTCACTAATTATATGGTTCTCCTTTTCCAGTTGCCACTAGGGGTGGCAACAAGCTGGCTCGGTCCGAGCTAGGCTCTAGCTCAGCTTGTTAATTCTGGACCGAGCTACAGCCGAGCGAGCTGGACCTAGGGCATCTAAGCTAAAATCTTAGCTTAAAATCATGACAAACCAGTCCAAGCTGGCTTGCAGGGTCTGACTGGATCTTATTTTAAGAAGGAAATGAATTCTACAAACTTTTTGGATCGAGCTCAACTGAGCTGGATAGTATAAAATGCACACAAATTCATACAAATTCACAAATTGATGCCTAGCCGAGCTAGCTCGCGAGCTGGCGAGCAAGCTAGGCCCCAGCTTGAACTCGTTAGTTCTGGACCGAGTTAGGCGAGATGGCTCGTTAACAGCTCGGCTCAGTGTTGAGTGAGTTGTTAGCGTGTGAGCCAGGTGCAAGTTACGATCGAGTCATAAGCTACAAGCTTTTTTGCCAACCCTAGTTGCCACACTCGTCATGCGTTAACTTTTATAAGTAGAAATACTAAAATATAAGAAATTAATACTTGCATGCGTAACTTGATATGGCCACCCCTTTTCCAAGTCCCCACGTCAACCTTCATCAAATGAAGTAATGGAGACCCCGCATCCCCGCATCAACCTTCCCCAATCGTCCATGCGTTAATCTTTCTTTAACAAAAATAGTTGACCACATAGGTATAAATACTTGTAATACTTGATATTAATACTTTCATATGTCAATCAGTGTCATGTGTAAAAAGTACTTGAAAGTATAGGTATAAATACTTGCACGACGATGTATAAATATTTGTGTGACGACGAGTCCGAAAGTATATCATCATATATCTCATTTGAAAGAGAAAATTGCGTAGAAGACGTTCATAGATTTAGATTTGCAAAATTCCTCATAGATCGTCAGAAATATAGACGAAATTGAATGAAGAAAAAAAAATTCACCTCTAAAAATGTGTATGGTCCCCCATGTAGTTTGAGATTTGGTTAGAGAGAGAGTTATTTATATAAAAATTATTCACCTTATAAGTATAAATACTTCCGTTTTTAGGTATAACTACTTTTGTGCATGGAGATTAATATTTCAGAAGAAAAAAAATCAGTGCTAAAGCTTTTGCGGTGTCTTGAAAGTTAAATGCAGAGACAAATAGAAAGATAGAGTGCGGGAATAATTATGAGGATCCTATTTTTTATGATATGATTTGACGACAAGACTACATATAACTAAGGCAAAGCCTTCTATGGACATAAGGACCTATTTGTAAAATGAACATATTTTTATTTTTAAAGTTCAAACAGTCGATCCGAACCGTTCATCTTGTTCTCCATATTAATATGTGCTTGGAGACCAAATTTTACATTTTTTTGATTTTTTTTTACTATTTATTAAGATGGGTACAAAATTCAATGGTCTGAATTTGATATTTTTTATACCCATCTTAATAAATAGTAAATAAATTCAGAAAAATGTAAAATTTGGTCTCCAAAGATATATTAATATGGAGAACAAGATGAATGGTTCGGATCGGCTGTTTGAACTTTGAAAATAAAAATATATTCATTTTACAAATAGGCCCTTATGTCCATAGAAGCATCACTCTATAACTAAATACAAGAATCTTGTCGAAATTATATTTGCTACAACCATTTTTTGCGGTCATAGCAATTGTAGAATAGAGCACCGACAACTACGTACGGTGTCATCAGAGTGAAAAAAAATGATACGTTGGAGTTGGTTCCGTTACGGAACGTAACAGCTATATCACAGAACGACATGATACAAGTGGTATGTTAGTTACGTGCTGTAATTGTTTTTGTGCCGTGATCATTTATTAACGAAAAAGACACGGCACGAGAATCATTCTGATCACAGTATGACATGATACAGAATACGAACGTCAGTCACGATTTGAATCAGACAACTAGATCTTGATCATATGGTCAAGATTGAAAGAATTGGGAAAAAAAGCTTGATTGCATCGTGTGCGTTAGGGGGGGTGTGCAATGTGTGAATGCAGACCAGGCTTCTAAATAGCTAGCTATAGCGGTACTACAGCTACGCTATAGCTTTTTCGGAGCATAAACGCTAAGTTATGAGATAAAATTGCGCTAACTCAGCTACGACCGCTATAGCTATAATAGCTGACCGCTATTACCGCTATATGAGACCCGCTATAGCTACCGCTATGCTACATGGTTTTTTTTTTGCAATTTATATGGACTTCTGTACTTCTATTCTTATTTCTAATGCTACATGGTCTTCTACGATAAGTATACTAAACCAAACTATATGCTTCTATTTTTATTTGTGATTTATTCTATCATTCTATATCGAGAAATATTCAAATACTAATTCTTCATTTTGATTACTCTTTTTATAGTATTCATTTATAAAATTATTATCGTTCGTTTCAATTGAAAGCTGATTTTGATTATTATTATAATTATAAAATGTTTAAATATGTATATTGACTTCATTTACCTTATGAAATTAATTGCTCTTTGTCTATTATAATATGTAATACCATGAAGTATAAACTATTAAATAATGTTACTTTTTAGATTTTTTTTCTTTCTTATTTGCATAATTGATAAAAAGTATAGACTTAGATTAGTTGTCATTTAGTTGTTACATCAATTCTCTAATATTAATTATGTTGATAATTAGTAGAAATATATAATATAAAGTTTGAAAAGGGAAATCGCTATGTGTGATAGCTTCCGCTATAGCTACGCTATTCACAATAGCTTTTTTTTTTGGTCTCCTCGCTATGACGCTATAATCGCTATTTAGAACCTTGATGCAGACTGAAAAAGTGAAAATTTCTAAAGAGCAATTATGCATCAGCGAATGTGACATGCTTATATTTCAGATTTTAACCGTATCCAATAACGTACAGCCAGATATATATGTGTATGCTGATAAAAACGTGACCAAATATTGTACAGTGATTGTAGTGTGTGTGTGTTGAGGCCTTGAGGGGACGTGCAACGTACGAATGCAGAAAACTAGATGATGCATACTGAAAACGTGAAAATTTGCAGTAAGATTTAAAGTTATTCATCCTCAAATGTAATGTAGATATATTTCCCATTTTAACCGTACTCAATAATGTGCACCTGGTATCTATGTATGTTGATGAAAATGTGACCAAACGTGACTCGATCACGGCACGTTTGGTCACAACATGACTCGGTCACGACCAGAGACAAATCTAAGAAGATCCAATAGGAGTCTCACGGTATCAGGGCGAATCCACATTCAATAAATTGACCCCCATTCATTTTCAATTTTTTTTTACATTTAGACTATTTTGAATATAGTTTAAACTAAAATATTATGGACAGTGTGAAATTGATTCCCATTCGTAGTAGGAAAATTTATGTGCTTGATCTCCATAGTCTGAAAATTTGGCTATGCCTCTACATGGCATGACACACATGGCGTAAATATTCGTTGATCATTACCACTACTGAGCATTTTAGTCACGACACAATATGACACATAAAAAAAATGTTTTAATCACAACACTACACAGCTCTTAACAAAAATTGTAACAATAATTATAACGTATTAGTTTCAACAAATTAAAGACACGGCACGAATTTACCACACTATTGTCAATTCATCATCTTGCCTTCATGAGTGAGCAAACAAAATACAAGAAACAAATATCGTATCCTAACCCATTCTCTCTCTGTGGTGCTTTCGGCAACTTTTGTCTCACCCTATATAGATACTATCTTTAGACATATATATATAACTTCAGATTTAATATATAGTATATACAACTATTGCATATATAATTTAACTTATAGAAACAAATATAATTAATGCTCCACTTGTAATCTCTTGTACTTTGAATTCATCAGAACAATAGACTTTGCTGTTTTTATTTGAAAAATGGTACCAAAAGGTCCATAAGCAGCTATCGGCCATGCATGACCTCTGCTTTTCAAACCCTTTTGTATATTTTTTTTCCCATCAAGAGGTTCCAAATTCTATGTCAAATTAAAGTCGCTTTAAATAAAAAAAAAAAAAAAATTGGTCGGTTTCATTTCGCCAAGTATTGCACAGATTCAAAGTACACCAGTTCAACTAATTCGCAACTTGTATTGGAGGAAATGTTCCTTGACATTCTGTTTTTGGAAATAATTAATGTTCTTTGACATAAATTACTAAATTAGTCTAACAATTGCACACAATATATTAGATATTAATTTACAGGTCCCCGGCCGGCCATACAGATTTAAAAAAATGTTAGTTTGAATATAATTAATCTACAGAAATTTAAGTGTGTAGTGCATTGATCCTGCTAAAATAGTAAGAACATATAAATAATCATATATAATTGGCTATTTTTTAAATTTCTGTTTCTTTTTTTAATCCGCTACTTGTGGAGCCACACTAATAAAACAAATTAGTAGCTAATAATCAAACTGACGGTAGGGGTAGAAACGTACGTAAAATGCTTTTCAAACACAGAAAAGACAAAAGTTTGTGTAAAGTAAAACTATATATCTGTGATACCAGTAGACATGCTCAGTAGTGCAGGGTCGATTTCTTATCCTTTTCCGCCGAAAAAACCCTAGTCATGCTCACATATATGCCAGCCTAGCTAGCTAGTAACATTCTCTCGCTCCATGCTGGATATATCATATATATATATACGTAAATCAATCCCCACTAATCCACTATACTATGCTAGTAGCTCATATGATCATGCATATGAGCTCCTCTGGATATATATTTCAGTGCAAAATTTTGGATCGTTGCAGTACAGCTACGGGTGGCAACGAATCCTAGGCCTGTTAGAGAGCCATAGAGGATCCGTGTTCTTCTAACTAGGAGCAAGTGCAGAACAAAAATTTTTTGATTAAGGGACTGAAATGTAAAATGCATAATGTGTGGTTGTTAGAATTTAAATCCAAGTTTTCACAACACAAATTAGAATTATAACCATTAAGTTACAACATATTTAGTATTTTATGAAGCAATATGGATCATTAAAATTTTAAAATTATGTGGAATGACTAAATACTCCTGATTTGGCTGTAAATCTTCTCTGACTTGAAGAGAGAAGAAAAGGATCATATCAGTATGAAAGAAGAAAGTTAAAGAAACTGTCGTTTTCATTTTTAACCAGTACTCTATTTCTAATTACTTGCAAAATGTCCTACGTAATTAATCTAAATTACCCACCAAACTAGGTAATTTTCTTATCTACGTTTAATACCCCATACCTTTATTTAGACAAAAATTTACAGATTTCCATGTGAAAAAATAGTTTCAAAATTTAAAATATTATTTAATTAGAAAAGTATTTAATTACGCCATTATTATTTTATTATATATCTGGTTATACATGCCAATAATTTAATCATCATGCACCATGCTAAAAGATACAAAATAAAAATAAAAAATTAACGCAACATAGAAAAACTAGACAAGGATGAGCAAGGATGCCCACTTGCTCACTACACTCATTCTAGCCCTTAATTAATTTGCAAAAATGATCAGAGGAGACAGAAAAGAAGAAAGTGAAAGAAAATAGAGAAAAATGTACAAAAATGTAACTTTTTATGAAAGATTTGTATTAAAACAGCATATTTTTGTATTTTAAATGTTTATGTACATTATTTAGGTGTTTTAAAGGAAGGTTATTGTATCAGAACAGAAAAGAAGCAAAAGATATAAGAAAAGAAGATCAAATAGCAAGAATAAGAAACTTTATTAATGAAAAAAATACATGACATAGTCCCTAGGGACCTTACATTGAATCCAAGCTCTAATTACCTATGAATTAGACATGTTTATCACAGAGGAAGCTTATGGTGTGTGTGTGCACCACTTGTGTGTGTGTAAATGTGTGTGTTTGTGTGTGTAATATGCTACTGTGTGTATAGAGCTTGATGTGTGTGTTTTCTCTCTAGCTGTCTCTCTTTTTTTGTGCTTCATTTGGGGTGCCCTTTTATAGGCAAAGAGCTAGGGTTTAGAACTGCTCCAGCTGAGGTGGTCTCATCTTGGCCCTCAGTGTTTGATCAAATGTCTGTGCTTAATTGGCATCTTTCCATGAGCATTTGTGCAGGGGGTCACCCAATTGTATTTAAATGCATCATCAATCGTGTGTTGGATGCATTTCAGCCTTTGGATTGCATTGAAAACAGTTCTGGGCATCAATAGCCCTTGATTTCTTGACATGTAGAAGAGGTATGAGGGAATGCATGCTCCCAGCCTCCAGGAGTATATTATCCTATTTTGGCATGACCTCAGGTCCATTTGACACGTGTCCAGGGGACCTATGAGCTGTTCATTAGCCGTTAGTGCATATGGTGTGCTGTACCGAGCTGATTTTAAGCTTAACTTGTGCCTGTCTTGATTATTGCGCTTCAGGGTGCAAAGCATGGACACATGGCATCGCCTTCACTTGTTTATCATGTGCTAAAGCCCAATTTACCGTTTAGACAGCTGGGTTGGTGCCTTAGCCATTACTCGGATTCCTTACAGTATCGATTCATAATTCTCATAAAATTGGGCTTGGTTAGACCAAATTGACACCTGTAAGGTCATCGTGTTGGCACTAGGCATTACCCTGCTAAGTCTCAAAGCTTGAGATGATTCCAATCGACTATCCCATTTTATCACCTTCCTTCCTTCTCGGCCTCGTTTAGAGAGGGTAGTCGCCGCTTAGGCTTGAGAGAATACAGCAAGGAGTAGAGGAAGTGAACCTCTTTCAAGTTTAGGTGAGCATCTGCTCAATTCCTTTTCAATTTCCATGAATTTCAAGCTCCAATTGAAGCTCAGGAGACGCGGAGGAGGAAGAAGGAGTTGTCAGGGCAAGGGGCCCACTCGTCAGTGGCCCTGACATGCCCTCTCCTCTCTCTTTACTCTGTCCCTTACTTCACTTGCGCTTGGCGCACTATAGGCCGTGTAGAGGGCAGTGGCACGGTGTATGGCACTCTGGGTGCACGCGATTTGAAGGGATCAAAGGCGCTGAGTTTAAACTCAGCGTTCCTTAGCCTGGTTTGGCTGATCTGGGCGCATGGTGCACCAATACACTGTCAACCCGGTGTATATAATTCATTTCTCATGTACTGAGTTCAGCCATCTCCAGTATTCAGCGAATTTTATACTGAGAGGCTGACAATGGGTCCCAGGGGTCAGGTTTAGGTTTGGTATACCCTAAATTGCACCCAGAATAACTAGGTTTAATGCTAGGGGTACCCAGGCTGAGGTGGCACCAATCAGAGGTTGCCATGTCATCAGAAACTTTGAAAATTCATAACTCTTTAACCATTTGGAGTTAGAATCTGAATTTTATATCAAAATTCATGATTTTAAATGTAGAATATTACCATGAATTTTAATATGTCATTTCCCTTCATTTTGGGAAGATTTTAAACCATTTGGCGTCTTTCCAAGTATTTAAATTATTACCAATTTCTGTTTATTTAATTGGCAATATTTTAGGGTACAACATGCATATATGCATGCATTAATCAAAAAGATGTGTAGTTCGTATATCATCTATGGTACCTAAAATTGGTAACTTTGAAATTCAGACTATTCAATTGAAGTTTGAACTAATTTAGTCCAATTTTAAAATTTTCAAGTTTATTTAATATTTATGTCAATACAAATTGAACGATATGAACTTTTTTATGTAGTAATACAAATTTTGAATTACTATAATATTTGTGTCAATACAAAGAAACACTGACCTTTTTATTTAAAAAACAGTCACTGTAGAGTATACTATCAACACTGACCCTTTTACTAAAAAAACAGTCATTGTAAGGTGAGGCAACACTGACCCTTCCTTTAACACAACAGTCAGTGTTGGTATACCGCTCAACACTGACGGTTTTTTTGAAAAACAGTCACTGTAGGGTGAAGCAACACTGACTGTTTTTTTTAATAAAAAGGTCGGTGTTGGTGTACAGCTCAACACTGACTGTTTTTTAATAAAAGGGTCGGTGTAGGTTGTGATCAACACTGACGGTTTTAAAAAAAAAACAGTCAGTGTTGATTCACTGACGATTGTTTACAATTGAACAGTCAGTATTGAAATTCTTATTATTTACGATTCTACACTGACTGTGACACGTTAAAACCGTCGGTGATTGAGGGTCAGTGAAAGGGTTTTTTGTACTAGTGGCGGCAAATGAAACGGCAGCGATAGAGGAAGTGGCAGAGAGGCGGAGGAGTGCTTGACCATCGCTTCAAGCAGCAAAGAAGCAGCGTTAAGCAACCAAGAGGTGGAGCTTAGGTGAAACCCTAGGAGAAACCCTAAGCAACTGTTTCGTCGGTCGACTCTCAAAGTGGCTTCACTTCCATACTGGTGAGAGTGTGGTATCAAATGAGTAGGACCAGATGTTCCTAAATTCACCAATTTTTTTTTAATTCAGCTGTAAAATTTATCGAATTGATTTTAAATGACAAATTCGAACTGTTACGAGTGATATACCTACATATAAAATTTTAAATTTTAAATTAATTGTGTATATAATCAAGTGGTAAAAAAAAGATACAAAAATGAATGTATTAAAATTAATTTATAAACATTTTAAGTTTGACAGCTTGACTTTATATTAAATTAATTCGAAAGTTCAATATTTTTATATGTAGACACATAATTCTAAAAGTGGATGAGTTTTAACTATTCGGATTTGTTATTTCAAGTCAATTTGATAAATTTTAGAATTGAGTTCACAAAGAGACTTAATAAACTTAGGAACACTCAACTTATACTCGTACCAAATAATCAATTTTTTCATATCTCGATTTTTAAAATACAAGATAGCAATATTATGTTTTCAGTTATTTGACAATTATATATTTATTTTCTAACTGAATTTATTTGTAATAGTATCAAAACACATGCACTCATGTCTTCTCATTCATCAAATATCTGTATTTTTGCTTTAAGTTTGAAACCAGAGATTCCTAATTAAACACAAGTTAGCAGAAAACACGTGAGATTAACATAATATTGATTCCATGTGATTCACTCATTATTAGTGAATGCAAATAAGTTCGCACACAATGAGTGAAATTCTAGTGGGGCCAAAACTATATCCTTCCACAATTTTTTAAGACGTTAATAAACCTTCAGTTTTGAACTTAACAAAAAAATTAGAATGTATGTATGATGGGAAATTGGATGTGAACTCATAATTTTGGCTATTTATTGTGAATGCATATATATTCATAAAATAAATATAGAATTATTAAACATTTATAAATGAATATACTGCTGTTTTTCATTTAAAAATCAGGATGGACAAAAAAATTCAATGGTACGTACATATATGCTAATATGCTATCTTATATAGAAATAATAAATTGCAAAATAAATGTCACTATTAGTGCATATATTATTGAAACAAACACACCTGAGTCCTGACACTTTTTACTTGACCAAATAGAAACATCCAAGTTTTGAAGCACAAATTGCTGAAAAACAAGGACCTTAGTAGTTCATTCACGTTATATATAGTTCATAGTAGCTAGAGAGACGTTGTAAACTATTGACACGGTCCGGTTACAGAAAACCACAAAAACAATAGTTAGTTCAACGAAACATCACTCAAAAGAAACAATAAAAGTGTACTCAACAGAGAACAAGAGGTAATTAAACTCAACTCAAATATTACAATTCATATATAATAACTCAATAATCTCATTAAAAAATGACTTTGAGTTCTTATGTAGCTATATATATTTCTTTTTCTAGAAGCTACTTAATTATTATTATAACTCTCAATAACTTTTACTAATACCAAAACACATTTAATAACCTTATAGAGACTCCAAAAAGACTCTCAATTCCAAAAATCCACAAATAAACATATATAATTCAAACACACTTTTGACTCTATTAAAAACACACCGAACTTAATTATAATGACATAAATCTATAAAAGTTGACATTGATTGTCACGTCATTTTAAGCAGTTTTCATTCTAGTCTGCCACGATAATTCACATAAAGTTGCAGAGCATGTTCTCATCACCTAACTAAATACTAAGATATGTCAGTTAGTGGCGGTCTTGGTCAATAAACAGCTATTGCTGGAACTTCCAATTAGCGATTTTAGAAAATAAAACAGTCACTGCTAATTATAAAGACATTTTATTTTGTTTAAGTATATACCTAGATGTTATCAAGGCCTGTTGAACCCATATATATGACCTGTTATTGAATAGCTATTGAGGCTTAATGACTGAAAGAATTCAGGATAGGGGGCGGTGTGCCAATTAACCATAACGATCTAAATAATTTACGGTTGCTTAATTTGTATAAAGAACTTAAACTTTATTCACACAGGGAGGACCATAGGTCGATGTGAATGATAACGTCTCGCTCGTCGTTGTGATTTATTATGTCTACTCTCTTTTTAGATTTTTTTTTAAAACTGATGCTAAGTTTAAATTTATTTTTTATTGTTTATACATTACAGCAGTAAGCAAAATACATATAATTTAAAATACAAAATACTTTTCTTTACCTACTTCTAGGTACGTACATTATACTGATCTTTTTAAGACTTTTAAGTCATGCATCTTCTAGAGAGATCTGCACACACCAGAAAGAAGAGCACTGTAGGTCAGAATATTTCATGTAAGAAATATTTTAATTGAGTATTTCCTTGTAACTTATTTCAAAAATTATGCATATTCTTTTTCAAAAATTTGTCAATCACTTGTTTCTATCATGCTTTCAGATTAAGTTCTTAATTATATATATATGTTATTCATATGTTTACATTTATTCATGCAGTGTCGTATGTTCAAAATGTCGTACAACGACATGAACTACATGACATCCGTATTCAATGGTGTAAGTTATTATTGAAATTATCATCAGTTTAAATACCGTGTAAGTACTTAGCACTGGGAAGACACTATTTTATCATCAGTTTATATATATATATAGTAAGGCTACGGTGAGTTGCAAAGTAAAACATGTTTTTACTTCACGCAATATCTTCATTTTTAAAGTTCAAATAGCCGATCCAAACCGTTAGATGTTTAATCTATATTAAAATATGCTTGAAAACTAAATTTTACCTTTTTGGAAATGTTTTTACTATTTATTAAGCCACTTTGAAAATCTGAAAATCCGGGTGAACAGTAAAAACAGTAAAAATTTCTGGACCGCTAGATCGGCGATTTTCAAAGTGGCTTAATAAATAGTAAAAAAAATTCCAAAAAATGTAAAATTTGATCTCCAAGCACATTTCAATATGGAGATCATGTTGAGCGGTTCGGATCGATATTTTGAACTTTAAAATCGCAAAATATGAGCGTGAAATAAAATAGTCGCTTTACTTCGCAACTCACCGTAGCCCAACTCTATATATCTCTCCTTCTTATTAAGGAGCTTAATGTCTAGATCCTGCAAGGATCCTGATTTACTGTTTTTTTCGGAATGATGCTCAACCGTTGAATTTCCAGATCGCACATAAATGAATTTTCCAAATTATGAGCTTCAACACTTAAGTATGCATTGGTCGCGCCGCATATGATCCCAGTGCTGCGCCGCATATGATCCCAGTGCCTGTAGACCGCGCGCCGCACCCGTGGACCGCGCCTCTGAACCACGCACGGCACCTGTGGACCGAACCTGTGCACCGCGCACCCTTTTTCTTTTTTTCTGCTAAAGGCGGGATTCGAACCCAGGTGGGTTCTGTTGGTGCCAAAATTATTATCACTACACTAGAGTTCACATGTGTTATCTTGTAGATAAATATAGTATTTAACTATTTTTCTCTACAAATTTGATTTAAATTATCTCTCCTCCTTATTAAGGAGCTTAATGTTTTCTACTACATAATTTGTTTCCGTTGCTGTGCATGGGTACGATTACTAGTGTGTGTATATATATATATATATATATATGCTACGATGCATTGATCTACACGTTTTTTGAAGCGAAACCAACGTTTTAGATTGCAATGCACAAAGGAGTCAATACATTGCAATGTATGGTAGCCCATCTCTCTCTATATATATATAGAGAGAGAGAGGTTAGCTAAGATCAAAGTGGTAGTTCCTGAGCTTTGGTGCTACCAATTCATTTTTTAATTTTCAAAGTTCAAAACGTCGATCCGAACCGTTCAAGTTGTTCTCCATATTAAATTGTGCTTGGAGACCAAATTTTACATTTTTCTGAATTTTTTTACTATTTATTAAGCCACTTTGAAAATCGCTGATCCAACGGTGGCTTAACAAAACAGTAAAATCAGAAGCCACCGTTGGATCAGCTGTTTTCAAAGTGGCTTAATAAATAGTAAAAAAATTCAGAAAAATATAAAATTTGGTCTCCAAGCACAATTTAATATGGAGAACAACTTGAACGATTCGGATCGACGTTTTGAACTTTGAAAATTAAAAAACGAATTGGTAGCACCAAAGCTCAGGAACTACCACTTTGATCTTAGCCAACCTCTATATATATATATATATATATATATATATATATAGAGTACGGCTAACGCGCTTCCTCTAGCATATGGGCCGAAATGCTTCCGGTGGAAATTTGAAATTTCAAAATCCAAAAAGTCGATCTGAACCGTTCATCTCCTTCTCCATATTAATATCTGCTTGGAGACCAAATTTTACATTTTTCTGAAATTTTTTACTATTTATTAAGTCACTTTGAAAATCGCTGATCCAACGGTGGCTTAACAAAACAGTAAAACCATTGGATCAGCGATTTTCAAAGTGGCTTAATAAATAGTAAAAAATTTCAAAAAAATGTAAAATTTGGTCTCCAAGTAGATATTAATATGGAGAAGAAAATGAACGGTTCAGATCGACTTTTTGGATTTTGAAATTTCAAATTTTCACCGGAAGCATTTCGGCCCATATGCTAGAGGAAGCGCGTTAGCTGTACTCTATATATATATATGTTGGAGTACTTGTATATGTATATATATGTTGTTGATGCCTATATTAATTGTTAGTTAAAATATGGGTATGGAATGAACGCATGCATTTTAATTTTATTATTGCTTTGCTAGATGTGTTTTAAAAATGACTAGTAAATATATGATGGAGGCTAGCCAGTAATACATAAAATGCAATATGTATAAAATGCAACATGTATAAAATGCAACATGTATAAAATGTGTTCAATCTTCTAATTAACCTATTTGTAAATACATAAAATTGTATTTAAAGTCTCCTATTAAATTTTCTTTTAAAAATAAAAAGCCATACTTTGACATAACTAATGCCCTCACATTTTTCCTATCGCTCGTTGATCCCATTCATCATTAATTCATGACATGCGCTATGTCTAATAATTTTGTTATATGGACATGAACCAAAAAATTGAGCCGAATTAAAGAGAGAGGAAAAAAAAAAGTTTATTTGTATGATGCTGGGCTGGGTTAAATGGGCTACCATGTTTTATAAGATCTCGAGAAACAAAACCCAACAATAATTTTGATATAGGCCATGAATAGAAAAATGGACACTTAAATATATAATAGCTTGAACAAAAAAAGAAGGGGTTTATTTCAACGGGGGAATCCATTAACAACGGATTAACTTGATCATTTAAATAATAGTTCTTAAAAAATAAAAATAAAAATTATAGATTAAAAGTGTATCTAATTCCATAAAATAGTTATTTTGAAGTTATTTTGATTTGTTATACCAATTTATATTATTATTCTATTTTGTAAAACCAACTCTTCCTTATTTAATTAATTATATTTAGTAACATTGATCAAAGTCTCTTACTTGGACCGTTCCCAAGAGGTGGCTTACTTCATTTACTGTGCTTCAAAAAAAAAAAAAAAATCTTGCTTCATGTGCAGCATAATCCAGCCTCTCGTGGTCTGACCTCACTTTTGCTAATATCATCATATTTCTATATGTGGCACATTTTTTTCTCAATCCGGCCTAACATAAAATATCATCGACCATAAATAAAAATAAAATAAAACAAAGGTATGGTTAATTTTGTCATTACCGCCATGCAGCCATGCCTATTTTTAACCATCATAATAAAGAAAAATGGAACAAAGAGTTATACATACGAGAACAAATACTCTTATAAAACTCCATCAAAACAAATTCGGATTTGTGTTTGTGATTTCTATCGAAATCAAACGAGACAAAGATGGACTCTCTCATTGATTATCTTCCTGAGGACTGTCTTTATCATGTATTATCTCTCACCTTTCCTCGTGATGCTTACAATTTCTCTCTTACCGCCACCCGCTTTCGATCAGTCGTGAACTCCGACGTCATGTGGCAAGCTTTTCTTCCATCGGATTTTGTTTCCATTCTATCTCGAGTCGTGAATCCTGTCATGTTCACTTCCAAAAAAGATCTTTTCTTTAAACTCTCTAAAAACCATGTACTCATCGACAGAGGCACAATGGTATTTTTCTCTTTTGCTAATTTCTTAATGCTGAAATTAATACCTTTATCGAATTTGTGGTTTCTAATGAAGATGATCGACTCCTTAATTTTTGTAGAGCTTTGGACTAGAGATATCTAGTGGAGCAAAATGCTACATGATATCGACAAGCTTACTAAAAATAGCTTCGACAGATACGCATTATTTGTATTGGAGGCGAATTTCTCACCCTGATTCGAGGTATATTTTTTTGTTTCTTGAGAAGAAAAATAATTTTGATCATCTTATATTTTTTTTTCTTTTAGAATTTTTATCTTATTAATTAATTGTTGTTGTTAAGGAGACGTTAGTTTTAACATAAACGAATGTACCTACAACTCATTGTATGAATAGAAAATTATTTAACTTTTTTTTTTTAAGTTGAATGAATTCCGCACATATTATTACTAAGTTCTAAATATTTCTAATTTTGTACAATAGAAACAATATATATCAATATTTTCAGAAAGTAAATAAAAGATAATATAAATATTGTGAATTATTCGGATTTAAATCATGAATGAAAACGAATATTATTTGTAAACTTAGTAACATCCGCTTATATATATAGTATATATGAATATCAGATCAGTCAGATTTTAAAATTCTATAATTCAATAATAATTATTCTGTCTGATTCTCATATAGATATAAATTAGTTTTTTTTTTAATTATGTGGATGCGTGGGATTAATTATGTACCACTTGTTGTTTATACTGTAACGTAATAGCTTTCAATGGTACTGAAAAAAACTGAGAGGGG